>NC_086445.1:782679662-783879662 GCF_028390025.1 Pseudophryne corroboree | reverse complement strand
TATCCATCTACATTCTATACCTGTGGTGCATTTTAGACAGTTTTGCAGTTTGCAGACAGTGTCCACCAGTATACTATATATATATACTTAAAGCAGTACGGTAGGCCACTGCTGTACCTACCTCTGTGTCGTCACTCGTCATCCATTAAGTATACTATCCATCTACATTCTATACCTGTGGTGCATTTTAGGCAGTTTTGCAGTTTGCTGACAGTGCCCACCAGTATACTATATAATATACTTATAGCAGTACGGTAGGCCACTGCTGTACCTACCTCTGTGTCGTCACTCGTCATCCATTAAGTATACTATCCATCTACATTCTATACCTGTGGTGCATTTTAGACAGTTTTGCAGTTTGCTGACAGTGTCCACCAGTATACTATATATATACTTATAGCAGTACGGTAGGCCACTGCTGTACCTACCTCTGTGTCGTCACTCGTCATCCATTAAGTATACTATCCATCTACATTCTATACCTGTGGTGCATTTTAGACAGTTTTGCAGTTTGCTGACAGTGTCCCCCAGTTTATTATATATATACTTATAGCAGTACGGTAGGCCACTGCTGTACCTACCTCTGTGTCGTCACTCGTCATCCATTAAGTATACTATCCATCTACATTCTATACCTGTGGTGCATTTTAGTTTTGCGCAGTAAATATAGTAGTAGGCCATTGCTATTGATACTGGCATATAATTCCACACATTAAAAAATGGAGAACAAAAATGTGGAGGTTAAAGGGAAAGATCAAGATCCACTTCCACCTCGTGCTGAAGCTGATGCCATTAGTCATGTCCGAGACGATGAAATGCCATCAACGTCGTCTGCCAAGGCCGATGCCCAATGTCATAGTAGAGAGTATGTAAAATCCAAAACACAAAAGTACAGTAAAATGACCCAAAAATCAAAATTAAAAGCGTCTGAGGAGAAGCGTAAACTTGCCAATATGCCATTTACGACACGGAATTATTTCAACACAAATGCGGATAACAGGTGTCAAGCCGTGTGTTGCCTTTGTCAAGCTGTAATAAGTAGGGGTAAGGACGTTAACCACCTCGGAACATCCTCCCTTATACGTCACCTGCAGCGCATTCATCATAAGTCAGTGACAAGTTCAAAAACTTTGGGTGACAGCGGAAGCAGTCCACTGACCACTAAATCCCTTCCTCTTGTAACCAAGCTCCTGCAAACCACACCACCAACTCCCTCAGTGTCAATTTCCTCCTTACCCAGGAAAGCCAATAGTCCTGCGGGCCATGTCACTGTCAAGTCTGACGAGTCCTCTCCTGCCTGGGATTCCTTCGATGCATCCTTGAGTGTAACGCCTACTGCTGCTGGCGCTGCTGTTGTTGCTGCTGGGAGTCGATCGTCATCCAAGAGGGGAAGTCGGAAGACCACTTGTACTACTTCCAGTAAGCAATTGACTGTCCAACAGTCCTTTGCGAGGAAGATGAAATATCACAGCAGTCATCCTGCTGCAAAGCAGATAACTCAGGCCTTGGCAGCCTGGGCGGTGAGAAACGTGGTTCCGGTATCCATCGTTAATTCAGAGGCAACTATAGACTTGATTGAGGTACTGTGTCCCCGGTACCAAATACCATCTAGGTTCCATTTCTCTAGGCAGGCGATACCGAAAATGTACACAGACCTCAGAAAAAGACTCACCAGTGTCCTAAAAAATGCAGTTGTACCCAATGTCCACTTAACCACGGACATGTGGACAAGTGGAGCAGGGCAGACTCAGGACTATATGACTGTGACAGCCCACTGGGTAGATGTATTGCCTCCCGCAGCAAGAACAGCAGCGGCGGCACCAGTAGCAGCATCTCGCAAACGCCAACTCGTTCCTAGGCAGGCTACGCTTTGTATCACCGCTTTCCAGAATAGGCACACAGCTGACAACCTCTTACGGCAACTGAGGAAGATCATCGCAGAATGGCTTACCCCAATTGGACTCTCCTGGGGATTTGTGACATCGGACAACGCCAGCAATATTGTGCGTGCATTACATCTGGGCAAATTCCAGCACGTCCCAAGTTTTGCACATACATTGAATTTGGTGGTGCAGAATTATTTAAAAAATGACAGGGGCGTGCAAGAGATGCTGTCGGTGGCCCGAAGAATTGCGAGCCACTTTCGGCATTCAGGCACCGCGTACAGAAGACTGGAGCACCACCAAACATTCCTGTACCTGCCCTGCCATCATCTGAAGCAAGAGGTGGTAACGAGGTGGAACTCAACCCTCTATATGCTTCAGAGGATGGAGGAGCAGCAAAAGGCCATTCAAGCCTATACATCTGCCCACGATATAGGCAAAGGAGGGGGAATGCATCTGACTCAAGCGCAGTGGAGAATGATTTCAACGTTGTGCAAGGTTCTGCAACCCTTTGAACTTGCCACACGTGAAGTCAGTTCAGACACTGCCAGCCTGAGTCAGGTCATTCCCCTCATCAGGCTTTTGCAGAAGAAGCTGGAGACATTGAAGGAGGAGCTAAAACAGAGCGATTCCGCTAGGCATGTGGGACTTGTAGATGGAGCCCTTAATTCGCTTAACCAGGATTCACGGGTGGTCAATCTGTTGAAATCAGAGCACTACATTTTGGCCACCGTGCTCGATCCTAGATTTAAAACCTACGTTGTATCTCTCTTTCCGGCAGACACAAGTCTGCAGAGGTTCAAAGACCTGCTGGTGAGAAAATTGTCAAGTCAAGCGGAACGTGACCCGTCAACATCTCATCCTTCACATTCTCCCGCAACTGGGGGTGTGAGGAAAAGGCTAAGAATTCCTAGCCCACCCGCTGGCGGTGATGCAGGGCAGTCTGGAGCGAGTGCCACTGCTGACATCTGGTCCGGACTGCAGGACCTGCCAATAATATGAGTGACCGCATCCAAGTAGGCACGTCAGACAGTCCGTACGTATACTGGCAGGAAAAAGAGGCAATTTGGAGGCCCTTGCACAAACTGGCTTTATTCTACCTAAGTTGCCCTCCCTCCAGTGTGTACTCCGAAAGAGTGTTTAGTGCAGCCGCTCACCTTGTCAGCAATCGGTGTACGAGGTTACTTCCAGAAAATGTGGAGAAGATGATGTTCATCAAAATGAATTATAATCAATTCCTCCGTGGAGACATTCACCAGCAGCAATTGCCTCCAGAAAGTACACGGGGACCTGAGATGGTGGATTCCAGTGGGGACGAATTAATAATCTGTGAGGAGGGGGATGTACACAGTGAAAGGGGTGAGGAATCGGAGGATGATGATGAGGTGGACATCTTGCCTCTGTAGAGCCAGTTTGTGCAAGGAGAGATTGATTGCTTCTTTTTTGGTGGGGGCCCAAACCAACCAGTCATTTCAGTCACAGTCGTGTGGTAGACCCTGTCGCTGAAATGATGGGTTAGTTAAAGTGTGCATGTCCTGTTTATACAACATAAGGGTGGGTGGGAGGGCCCAAGGACAATTCCATCTTGCACCTCTTTTTTCTTTCATTTTTCTTTGCATCATGTGCTGTTTGGGGACAATTTTTTGGAAGTGCCATCCTGTCTTGATTGACACTGCAGTGCCACTCCTAGATGGGCCAGGTGTTTGTGTCGGCCACTTGTGTCGCTTAGCTTAGTCACACAGCCACCTTGGTGCGCCTCTTTTTTTCTTTGCATCATGTGCTGTTTGGGGACAATTTTTTGGAAGGGCCATCCTGTCTTGATTGACACTGCAGTGCCACTCCTAGATGGGCCAGGTGTTTGTGTCGGCCACTTGTGTCGCTTAGCTTAGTCACACAGCCACCTTGGTGCGCCTCTTTTTTTCTTTGCATCATGTGCTGTTTGGGGACAATTTTTTGGAAGGGCCATCCTGTCTTGATTGACACTGCAGTGCCACTCCTAGATGGGCCAGGTGTTTGTGTCGGCCACTTGTGTCACTTAGCTTAGTCACACAGCCACCTTGGTGCGCCTCTTTTTTTCTTTGCATCATGCGCTGTTTGGGGACTATTTTTTGAAAGGGCCATCCTGTCTGACACTGCAGTGCCACTCCTAGATGGGCCAGGTGTTTGTGTCGGCCACTTGTGTCGCTTAGCTTAGTCACACAGCCACCTTGGTGCGCCTCTTTTTTTCTTTGCATCATGTGCTGTTTGGGGACTATTTTTTTGAAGGGCCATCCTGCCTGACACTGCAGTGCCACTCCTAGATGGGCCAGGTGTTTGTGTCGGCCACTTGTGTCGCTTAGCTTAGCCATCCAGCGACCTCGGTGCAAATTTTAGGACTAAAAATAATATTGTGAGGTGTGAGGGGTTCAGAATAGACTGGAAATGAGTGGAAATTATGGTTATTGAGGTTAATAATACTATGGGATCAAAATGACCCCCAAATTCTATGATTTAAGCTGTTTTTTAGGGTTTTTTGAAAAAAAACACCCGAATCCAAAACACACCCGAATCCGACAAAAAATTTTCGGTCAGGTTTTGCCAAAACGCGTCCGAATCCAAAACACGCCGCGGAACCGAACCCAAAATCAAAACACAAAACGCGAAAAATTTCCGGTGCACATCACTAGTATATAGGCATATCTTGCTTCCCTGATGCACTTTGTGTAGTGGCCGGGACCCCTTTTTGGTCGCCCAAGTGACCCTGCTCTTCCTACTATACAACTCTCAGCCTGTGGCTTCCTGCTGCCTCCATTCCCCTCCTCACATCATGTCAGTGCCCCTGTGAAATTATTAATCTTTTTACAGTTTCTTATACAGTATAGCGCAGCACATTATGTATCTCCTGATATACTCTGTGCTGCTGGGGGACCGTGCTACTTCCACTATATAACTCTCTGTGTATGGGTTTGAGCTACCTGCTTTCCCCTGCTCGCATCGTGTCATTGGCCCTGTCACATGCAGCTCTGTCATCACTGAAATATCATGCATGTCTTGATATAATCTGTGCTGCTGGGCCACCCCTAGGGGTGCTAGTACTGTGTTACCCCTACAGTGTTTGTTCCCAGAGTGTAAGTCATTTGCGTAGCAAGTTTGGTGTCAATTGCTCCAGGCATTCCAGAGTGATGCTGTCTGCTGAAAAACTCTGTGCTGCTGCATCACCCCTAGGGGTGCTAGGGGTGACTTATCCCCACAGTGTTTGTTTGCAGCTTGTAAGACATATGTGTACCAAGTTTGTTGTAAATTGGTTTAGGCATTCGGGAGTTATGCTGTCTCCTGAAATACTCTGTGCTGCTGTCTCATGCCTAGGGGTGCTAGGGGTGTCTAACCCCACAGAGTTTGTTCCCAGATTGCAAGTAAGATGTGTACCAAGTTTGGTGTAAAGTGCTCCAGGCCTTCCACAGTGATGCTGTCTGCTGACATACTCTGTGCTGCTGTACCACCCCTTGAGGTGCTAGAGGTGTCTGACCCCCACAGTGTTTGTTTCCAGAGTGAAAGTGTAGTGCACTGGACGGGGGTGTCCCCTCCTTACCTTTGGGTGGAAAGCACTGTGGACGGATTCGCCCAGGTTCGTTGTTCTTGGTGCTTGTAAGGAACCTTCTTGAACAGGGAAACGGACAACAATATGCTTAAGTTTTATTCTCATAAGGTAGGCTGAGGTAGCAATGCAACAATGGTAGAGTAATTCTCATATCAACAGGAACATTCTAACATAATTCACTTGTTCACTTTAATCAGAATAATGAATCAACAATATTGGTTGTCACCACCTGACTGAATTTGACCTGTTGCTTAGTGGTAGTCAACACAACATAAACATCATATGGCATAGGTAATACACAATGGAGTTTTCAGAGAATATAAACTTTGCATATTACACCAATATAAAATAAATTAACCTGTCAGATACTTAGATATGGTTATTATTGTCCTATTCAACCGGGTTCTATAACTCAACCTGTGCACAGGGTTTCAGCTTTACTGGGTTGAGGAACTTCTCACCTTCAACACTAGCTGGTGAATCCCCACTCACTATGAGCTTCCTTCGGTAGGAAGTAAACAATGAATCTGGGTTTTAAGGACAAATTAGCCAGTGGGTGTGATATAGCTTGTACCACAAGGAGGCACTGTCCTTTGCGTCTGTATGTTGCAAATTCTAGTCTCTCACTGTCCCTGGTTCCTGGACCACTAGGGAGACTTCACAATGACTGAGTATCATAAGTCTCCTTGCTAAAAGCTGCTTGCTGTTCCAATACTGTGCAATGTGGGGGCTCTCTTAGAGCTTCAGTCTAACAGTCTATGTATTGTACCCCTTCCACCTGAACTTGCTTGGGGTAATTCTGTCCAGTTAAATGAATGGATAGGTTGATAACTATTCTCTGTATGGTTTCACTGCAGGTCCTGCTGAGCACGTCATTCAGAATGTGAGCCCCTGTCTGAGTAAGGGGAGGGGAGGCAAGGTCTCTCTATAATCAGGCACTTTCTCTCCCCTTGCTGGATCACTATCAGACCCCCTGAATGAATTGGCCACTGGCCTTGACTCACGGTTTTGCAGCCAACTGCGATCAATGCTGCTCCACTCTGCCTCTGCTGTGCACCACTGGCTTCTCCAATATGCAGCTCATACCCTCCGGCTGTATACCGCTGACCTCTCCAACATGCGCGGCTCACTCTGCTCGGCTGCACACCGCTGAACTCTCCGTGTGACTCGCTCTGCCCGGCTGCACACCGCTTGACTCTACGACATGCGTGGCTCACTCTGCCCGGCTGCACACCGCTGATCCATCCAACATGGGCGGCTTCACTCTGCCCGGCTGCACACCGCTTGACTCTACGACATGCGTGGCTCACTCTGCCCGGCTGCACACCGCTGATCCATCCAACATGGGCAGCTTCACTCTGCCCGGCTGCACACCGCTGAACTCTCCAACATGCGGCTTCACTGTCTTGCGGCCCTCGCGTCTGACTTCACAGCTGCCTCCTCAGTTTCCCGCGCGCCTGTAGATGAAATTACCCTATAGCAGACTATGGGCTTCTTTTCATCTTTCCTCCTGAGAATGATCCAATCGGATTCCTCCCAGCACCCCCCTCGGCACATTTGGCACTCAACAAATGTGCAGAGGAACTCCTGGGCCCTAATCCTGGCAGTCCCCCTTACTGCAAAGTAAAGCTCTCATCGGGAGATCTGTCTTTTGCTGAAATATGCATACGGTGTTAATAAATGTTGATATGCATGCGATGAGTGGTGGGATTCACATTGCGATGCATCATGCCTCCTACCCATGATCATAAATGTTTGCAGAGATTTTTGGAAGTCTTTAGCTGACACTCTAGGATTATTCATAACCTCTTTGAGTATTTTTTAACTGCATTGTGCTCTTGCAGCTATCTTTGCAGGATGGCCACTCCTACGTCTACAGTGCTGAACTTCCTCCATTGATAGATCTGTCTTACCATGTACTGATGAACATCAAGGTTGTTAGATATACTTTTGTAACCCTTTCCAACTTTATGCCAGTGACCATTTCTTAATCATAAATCTTCTGAGATCTCATATGTTGACATTAGGCAATGTTTCCTGTGAATAGCAAGAATTAAAATGTACTGTAATTTGTGTGTTGTAAATTTAAGAAGACTATATTTGTGTATATAGATTTAGATAAAGATCAGATCAAATTTTATGACCATTTCAAGGTAATTCCAATAGTTCACATACTGTACCTTTTCCTGCCTTGTTGCAAATTGGACATCTTTTAAAGAGTTAGTAAGCAGGATGCATATTACAAGCTCATACCTCACAAAATATTCTGCCGTGAAGCTGGGATCCCCGACACGAAAGGGGATGCCATCTAGGGTGGAAGGGGGAGTGGCCTTGGGATAAAGTGGCATTGTCTAGCTGCACAGCATCTATTAAGGATTCACCTGCTGCTCTGCTGTTCAGAGCAGCTGTAATGTTATGTTCCCCTGCCCTTCCCTCCGACTGCGGGACACTACGGCCCATGGGTGGGACAGCGGGACAGTGTCTTGCTGAAATAGGGACAGTTGGGAGGTAAACAAGAGTCCTTGCAATTTTCCTAGACAAATGTTTTTCAATTAATTCTGAAATGGCAAATTATTTATGCTACATATTCTACTATACAGAAGTATACTCATACACTATTGCTGCAGTTGTGCCAAACAGACCTTATCGGCACGCCAAGTCCCATCCGACTTGGTTGTGCAGAGTGTATTTTTTGCTTAAATGTGCATCGTAGTAGCAGTGCGATGTGACAAAACTGCTTCACATGACTGCAGTGATTAATTTGATATGTGACACTTGTACATCTGTGTGCGAATAAGTCTGAATTTGTATAGGAAGAGCTACAATATCCTACCTCCCAACAGTCTTCAATCCCAGGTCAGAACCCTTCTGCGCACCAAAGACACGCACCCCTTAAAAGGGGGTATGGCCTCTGGAAAGGAGGCATGACATCACGGGTCACGCCTCAGTTTTCATCACTATGGGGGCATGCCCAGCACACATTGAGCAGCTGGCATGTCCTCTGTCCCTCTCTCACAGTGTGGATACGGTCGTTAGGTCGACCTAACTTATGTCAACAATCATTGGGTCGACCACGATAGGTCGACATGAGTTTTTCACTTTTTTTTCCATTTTTTGGATTTTGATCCACATTGACTACGATTGGAACGGTAACCTGTGCAGAACGAAGTGAGGCACCTCACCCGAAGCATGGCAAGCGAAGTGAGCCATGCAAGGGGACACAGTGCACTTTACGAAGAAAACGACACCAATTTTTTCTCCAAAAACTCATGTCGACTTTTTAACCCGTCGACCTAGTACAGGTCGACCTAACGACCTTGTTGACCTAATTACCCCGTCGACCTAACGCATGTCGACCTATCGTGGTCGACCCAATGACTGTCAACCTAAGTTGAGTCGACCCAACGACCCATACCCCTTACGGTGAATAGACACTGTGCGCATGTGGACAGCATCTATTCACTGCTGCTTTACTATGCAGAGCAGCAAGTGAGGGAGGGTCTCCCAACTGTCCGACCCCACGGTGGGACACTGCTTTACATCACTCTATGCTGCCCACTCACAGCAGGTGTATTGCGCCACATTGCGTATGGGGCTAGCTATATGAGGACACATCTGTATTTTATCAGTTCTTTGTTTTTTCAAAGCTCGATTGGTCTATAAAGTGCATAAAGTGCTACATAAGAAATTGTCTAGGAAACAAAACATTTATATTACATTCAGTGGCTCAAGAATTCTATAATATTCTCAACTTTTTCATCAGTAGAATCTCAGTGAATGTGATTTTGTTGTTTGTTTTCAAGCATAGAGTATCATTTCCCAGAACAATTTCTGTTGTCGTGAGGTGCTATAAAAGGAAATGAATGTGATTAACTGAACGCTTCTTTGAGAGTAAGTGAAGCAATGTATTATTAAAGGAAGGTTAAACGCTGAGCCAAAAAACATTTCACAGAAACTATATAGATTGAATGTGGAATGTGAAAGCATTGTAAAATAAAGCTATTGAATTATAACAAAACTGTGTAAAATGCTGAGTGTTACTCAGGACACAGTATAATGTATTCTTACTGTTAGGCATTAGTGAAAGCAGGGCCAGTGCTAGGGTGTTCGGCGCCCCCCTGCAAACTATAAATTTGCACCCTCCCATATTCCTTTGGCGCGCGCCGGGAAAAGGGTTGTGGTCTCACAAGTAAGGGGCATAGCCACACAATAGTACCCCCATTCAAAATTACGTCACAATGTAGCATCGTTTACGTAATGCCCCACCTGTAGTAGTAGCGTCCTTATATGAAATGCACCCCAGTAGTAGTAGCATCTTTATGCATAATGCTCCCCAGTAGTAGTAGCATCCTTATACATTTTGCACCCCCAGTAGTAGCGTCCTTATACGTAGTGCACCCCCAGTAGTAGTTGCATTCTTATACATAATGCCCCCCCCCAGTAGTAGTTGCATCCTTATACATAATGCCCCCCCCAGTAGTAGTAGCATCCTTATACATAATGCCCCCCCAGTAGTAGTAGCATCCTTATGCATAATGCCCCCCCCAGTAGTAGTAGCATCCTTATTCATAATGCCCCCCCAGTAGTAGTAGCATACTTATACATAATGCACCCACAGTAGTAGTAGCGTCCTTATACGTAGTGCACCCCCAGTAGTAGATGCGTCCTTATACGTAATGCCCCCCCCAGTAGTAGTAGCGTCCTTATACGTAGTGCACCCCCAGTAGTAGAAGCGTCCTTATACGTAATTCCCCCCTAGTAGTAGTAGCGTTCTTATACATAATGCCACCCCCAGTAGTAGCATCCTTATACGTAATGCCCTCTCCCCAGTAGTAGTAGCAGTTATACGTAATGTCCTCCCCCCAGTAGTATTAGCATTGTTATACGTAATGACCCCACGTAATAGTAGCGTCCTATACATAATGCCCCCAAGTAATAGTATCGTCCTTATACGTAATAACCCCCCCAGTAGTAGCGTCGTCACACGTAATGGCCCCCCAGAAGTAGCATTGTTACATGTAATGTCCCCCCTGTAGTAGTAGCGTCCTTATATGTAATGCCCCCCCCAGTAGTAGTAGCGACCTTACATGTAATGCCCCCCGCCAGTAGTAGCGTCGTTATACGTAATGCCACCCCCAGTAGTAGCATCCATAAAGCGCACACACAGACATACCACACACACACACTCACACACACACACACACACACACACACACACACACACACACACACACACACACACACACACATTTCTCTCTCACCCTTCACTTACCTAAGCCAGTCTCCCTCTGTACAGCAGCCTGGTCTGTGTAGCCCCGCCCCCTTCTGGTCCATTTAGCCCCGCCCCCTTCCGCCCCATATAGCTCCACCTCCTTCTGTCCCATACACAGTGCTGTCCTGTCACACAGGTGAGGGGAGGGAGGAGGCTTTTCATGCTGCAGGCACAGCAGCAGCAGGAGCAGGGGTGACAGGACGGCGTAGCAGGGAAGGGATGCAGAGCAGGGGGAGCGCCTCTCCATCCGCGCCTCCCTGCACTGCATCCCTTCGCTGAGCGGGTAGCGCCGGGCCTGAGTGAAAGGTTATTGTCTGTTTGTTTTTTATTTATTTTTTTATACTGTTCTACAGTTCTTTGCCAATGGGCCCTACACACTGGCAGAGAATACTGAAAGATATGAACGATCTTGTTTATTAATGAACGAGATACCGTTCATATCTTTCAGTGTGGAGGCACCAGCGATGAACGATGCGTGGCCCCGCACTCGTTCATCGCTGGTGCCCCGTCGCTTGTGCATGCAGACCAATATGGACAAAATCGTCCATATTTGCCTGCACAGCTATGGAGCTGGGTGACGGGGGGAGTGAAGAAACTTCACTCCCCCCGCCACTGCCCCCTGCGCCGCTGGGTTGCCCATCGGCCATATCCGCCGTCGGGCCTCTTGGCGGCGGATCTATCAGTGTGTAGGGCCCATAAGTACCTAAAAGTGATTTAGAAAGGCTGGTCATGCGACTGTCCATGTGAAGTGGTAATGCACTCTATCCAATACTTACATCATACATTTTGTGAGATAATAGGTGGGATTCAAATCTTTTATCGCCCCCGATCTCCCGTCTAAAGTGACTGGAGATCGCGGGGTGATATTCTAATGACCCCGGTTTTCACGGTGATCACGCCTATAAGAGCCGGGTTTAGCCGCATAAAGCAGCTAAACCCGACTAAAGACATGGGCGCGATCATGAAAAGTCCCGTTTGAGCGTCCAAACGGGTCACTTTTCACGCAGGGGTGGCGAGCTGAAATGCTGATATCGTGACCATCGGCAGTAACATTTTCTGGACTGGAGGATGGACAGGAGAATGCAGAAGCCATTATATGCAGTCACTACTGTAAAAGTAGTTAAAGCATTTCAATTATAATTTTAAACACAATGCTTTACAATCAGGTTGACGGTTGGGTACAAAATCCTGGCAGTTGGGATCCCGCCAGTTAGACAACCAACAGCTGGATCCCATCAGGCAGCACCCAACACATTCTAGTCCGCCCCGCATGTCTGACCCTACCCCCCCCCCCCCCCTGCAAGGGTGCAAAAGCATCGCACAGCAGTGATGCTTTTGCACCCGCTGAGTAGCTCCCGCTACTCGCCGCGTCCGGGGTCACAGCGGCCGACGTGGCCCTTCTCCGCAATGGTCTGGGCATGCTTGCATTGTCCGGTCCACGCCCCGCCAACGGCGTTCTAGTGCCGATGGCACGCCCCCTCCCGCCCTGCGACCTCCTCTGCCTGTCACTCAGGCAGTGGCTATCACAGCCCAGAGATGCTGATAACATCTCACTGGGCTCCCGGGGTGTGCATGCACAGTGCAGCCACTGCACGTGCGCACTCCAGTAAGGGCTTCAGACTGCGATCGCAGCCGCTGCAGCGATCCAGTCCGAATTAGGCCCATAATCTTAGCTGCTGTTAAAATCCAAAGGTTTGTGATTTAATAACCAGCTCTCTTGCATTTCCCCAATCCACCAATCTGCTGAACAAGACCGATAATCGGTGGTCAACGATGAACGTCGATCTGTCGAGGAATTTCTGCATTTTACAAAACTATGATTTGCTGATCTCAATCATTTTTTGGTCCGGATCACCAAATCAGGGAAAATCGAACATGTTGGATTTTCCTGATTCCCTGACCCCGGTGTCAGGGGATCATGAAGTGTGGCAACCAGATGCAGATCTATGGGCCCCAATAGCATCCTTATCTGAGAGATGAGTGTATTTGATTGTGAAATACAATTCAGTATTGGAAGCAGAGATAATAGAAATGCAAATAATGAGGTAACCTTGACCACATTTGCAAGTTTAATTACTTTGATCACAATATGAACTAATTACTGTCTCATACTTTCATATTGTAGGAAATATACAGAAATGCAATAGTAAGGATAAGCACTGACAAAAGCTGTGTTTTCTTTGTATACTCATAGGGCCTTTATATTGCTATGCAGCTGGTACACTGGTCAAGTTGGGATATACTGTACAGAGCACAGGTTTATTTCTTTTCTGTTTTGCTGCAATTCATTACAACTGTGTATGGTATCATTTCTAGATTTTTAATCAAAGTTCCATTATCAATTTACAGTATATAGTTTGCACTAGCCTCAGGTAAACCTATGCTACCACGCAATAACACCTGGTGGTAAATTAAATTTGATGAGCCTACTCTGCTCTACAGAAAAGGGGGCTACGTACTTGGGGACCAGATGCATATTCTAGAGGTTTACAAAGAAGCTGGGAACTTTCATTCCACTAAGGCATACTTGCCTACCCTCCCGGAATGGCCGGGAGGCTCCCGAAAAACGGGTGACTCTCCCGGCCCCCCGGAAGAGCAGGCAAGTCTCCCAATATCCGCGGGTCACCCCCTGCCCGCCGCCCACTTAACAAGTAACGTGGGCGGTCCGGGCAGGCGATGACGCGATTCTTGTTGAATCGCGTCATCGTAACCACGCCCCCTGCTGTATAATGCCGGTAATCGCGGCATTACACAGCGGGGGGGTGGCTTAAATGACGCGGTCCAGAAGCCATGCCCCGTTCCGCCTCTGGCCCGCCTCCGTTCCGCCTCTGGCCCGCCCCCCTGGCCCGTCACCTCACTGCCCGCCCCCCCTGCTGAGCCGAAGGGCTGCTTTCTCCCGGAGAGAGCAGCCCAGAAGTCGGCAACTATTCACCAGGGACGTGCAGTCAGGGGAGGCAGGGGAGGCAGTGTCATTAATGATTAAGATAATACAAAGAAGATGCATATGACACATATTCTGTGTCATATGTATCCTCTTAATATTATTCTTATCATTGCTCCCCTCCTTATGTGTTTGGGAGGCACCTATCGTGGTGCCTCCCGTTGTCTCTGGGGAAAGGTATGAGAGCGGGGGGCGGGCACGGGCGGGGACTAGCCATGGGCAGTAAAAGCCCATTGAAAATATATGGGAAAGCGGCACCATTAGAGGTGCCGCTTTCATACAGGGACGTGCTTTCAACCTATGAAAGCACGTCCCTGTCAGTGAGGCCACAGTGATTGGCCAGCAGATCCGTCACTGGATCCGCTGTCAATCACTGTGTGGGCGACGCTGGCGGAGGAGGTGCGGGAAGCTGGATGTGGCGGTGGTGCGGGCGGCGGTATGCGGCGGTGGTGCGGGCGGCGGGTTGCGGTGGCGGTGCGGGCGGCGGAGATTTACCTTAAACCTGCAGAGTTTGGCAGCGGAGCGGTACCAGTTTCAAAAATGGCGCATCAGCGTCATTTTTTAAATTCAAGATGGCCACCGCGAGCCAATCACGGCTCGCCGCGTCATCGCCCCGCCCCCTCCGGCTGACTTATATAAGTCAGCGCGAGGCAGAGGAGCATCAGTCCGACGGCGGAGGAGGAGCTGTGAAGAGCTCCTGAAGAAAGAAGACGCCTGAAGTCCTGGATGGGCGGCGGATATGCAAAAGAGCTTAGCAGCCGCCGCCCACCAGGTGAAGACGCTGGAAGCCCTGGGGAGGTGGCGCCCCCCCAGCTGTAAGACGCAGGAAGCCCTGGGAAGGCGGCGTCCACGCAAAAGAGCTTAAAGGCCACCGCCCCCAGGTGAAGATCCAGTTTAATAAAACTTATTTTTAAGACCGTGTGGTGTTTTATTTTAATATTTTCTTTACAGGTGGACTACAGGTGCCAGCGGGCCCTTTATGTCCGGGCATGCTGGCACTTGTGGTTCTCCAAGTGCCAGCATGCTGGGGCAGGCTTGCTGGGACCTGTAGGCGAACTGTAAAGAACAATATTAACACACAATGAACCCCGCACCCACCGCCACCAGGGGTGCGGGGCATAGCACTGGGCTATCAGCCCAGTGCTGGTTATTGCTCGGGAGGGGGGACCCCATTTTTATTTTTTGGGGTTCCCACTTTCCGAGGAATTCCAACCCTGGGCTGACTGGCTGGGGGGATGATTAATGTTATGGCAGGGGGGCCCCACACTGAGTGTCTCCCCTGCTATGGCATTACTCCCCCTGGCTGGTTCTGCCTAGTGCTGGTTTTATTGATGTATCGGGGGACCGCACTTTTTTTTTCTTTTTCTCGGGGGAAGGGGGGGGGGGGGGGCTTGTTAGCTGCCAGTGCCTCCCCAACCAGTGACCTCACCGCACGTCACTGCTATGCACTAAGGTAAGCAAGGCAGTGGCCATGCTCCAGTTACTTGGCAGGCATCTAATTATGTATTTTCCAGCTAGAACATTTGTGTTTTGTTGGGTACCTTATATTTCCTATTTATTCCTACTGATGTTATGATTACAGGCACTACTAATGAGAACTGCTCACACCTGCAGCTTACAGTATTATAAGGCCAAATGCAGAACCTTATCAAACATTGCTATTTCAGATAACTTAATGTGCTCCGATTGTTTATTTTATGTGGTTATTATTGACTATAATATCACTAGGGATCATATATTAGGAAGATTTTGTTAAAAATATATTAAAAATGAAAAGGATTTAAAAACAAAAACAAATTGTGAGTCTTAATAGCTGAAATGCATAGTAATTATTAATAATATTAATCCAATTAACACTCAAGAATTACAATTTAGCTTTATAATAACTATTTCATATATCACTGTAAGATCTTCTCTAGAGAACGTTTCAGTATACTGTGTAGGGATACAGATTACTCACTAAGGGGCTGCGTTAGAAACAATGAAGTTAAAATGTCCTCCCTATAATTACTAGAGATGAGCGCCTGAAATTTTTCGGGTTTTGTGTTTTGGTTTTGTGTTCGGTTCCGCGGCCGTGTTTTGGGTTCGAACGCGTTTTGGCAAAACCTCACCGAATTATTTTTGTCGGATTCGGGTGTGTTTTGGATTCGGGTGTTTTTTTCAAAAAACACTAAAAAACAGCTTAAATCATAGAATTTGGGGGTCATTTTGATCCCAAAGTATTATTAACCTCAAAAACCATAATTTACACTCATTTTCAGTCTATTCTGAATACCTCACACCTCACAATATTATTTTTAGTCCTAAAATTTGCACAGAGGTCGCTGAATGACTAAGCTAAGCGACCCTAGTGGCCGACACAAACACCTGGCCCATCTAGGAGTGGCACTGCAGTGTCACGCAGGATGGCCCTTCCAAAAAACACTCCCCAAACAGCACATGACGCAAAGAAGAAAAAAAGAGGCGCAATGAGGTAGCTGTGTGAGTAAGCTAAGCGACCCTAGTGGCCGACACAAACACCTGGCCCATCTTGGAGTGGCACTGCAGTGTCACGCAGGATGGCCCTTCCAAAAAACACTCCCCAAACAGCACATGACGCAAAGAAGAAAAAAAGAGGCGCAATGAGGTAGCTGTGTGAGTAAGATAAGCGACCCTAGTGGCCGACACAAACACCTGGCCCATCTAGGAGTGGCACTGCAGTGTCACGCAGGATGGCCCTTCCAAAAAACCCTCCCCAAACAGCACATGACGCAAAGAAAAAAAGAGGCGCAATGAGGTAGCTGACTGTGTGAGTAAGATTAGCGACCCTAGTGGCCGACACAAACACCGGGCCCATCTAGGAGTGGCACTGCAGTATGTATGTATAAAGAAAGAAAAAAAAACCACGGTTAGGTGGTATATACAATTATGGACGGGCTGCCGAGTGCCGACACAGAGGTAGCCACAGCCGTGAACTACCGCACTGTACTGTGTCTGCTGCTAATATATAGACTGGTTGATAAAGAGATAGTATACTCGTAACTAGTATGTATGTATAAAGAATGAAAAAAAAACCACGGTTAGGTCACTGGTATATACAATTATGGACGGGCTGCCGAGTGCCGACACAGAGGTAGCCACAGCCGTGAACTACCGCACTGTACACTGGTTGATAAAGAGATAGTAGTATACTCGTAACAACTAGTATGACGACGGTATAAAGAATGAAAAAAAAACCACGGTTAGGTGGTATATAATACAATTATGGTTGGACGGACTGCCTGCCGAGTGCCGACACAGAGGTAGCCACAGCCGTGAACTACCGCACTGTACACTGGTTGATAAAGAGATAGTAGTATACTCGTAACAACTAGTATGACGACGGTATAAAGAATGAAAAAAAAACCACGGTTAGGTGGTATATAATACAATTATGGTTGGACGGACTGCCTGCCGAGTGCCGACACAGAGGTAGCCACAGCCGTGAACTACCGCACTGTACACTGGTTGATAAAGAGATAGTAGTATACTCGTAACAACTAGTATGACGACGGTATAAAGAACGAAAAAAAAACCACGGTTAGGTGGTATATATTATAATACAATTATGGATGGACGGACTGCCTGCCGAGTTCCGACACAGAGGTAGCCACAGCCGTGAACTACCGCACTGTACACTGGTTGATAAAGAGATAGTAGTATACTCGTAACAACTAGTATGACGACGGTATAAAGAACGAAAAAAAAAACACGGTTAGGTGGTATATATTATAATACAATTATGGATGGACGGACTGCCTGCCGAGTTCCGACACAGAGGTAGCCACAGCCGTGAACTACCGCACTGTACACTGGTTGATAAAGAGATAGTAGTATACTCGTAACAACTAGTATGACTGACTATGACGGTATAAAGAATGAAAAAAAAACCACGGTTAGGTGGTATATATTATAATAATACAATTATGGATGGACGGACTGCCTGCCGAGTTCCGACACAGAGGTAGCCACAGCCGTGAACTACCGCACTGTACACTGGTTGATAAAGAGATAGTAGTATACTCGTAACAACTAGTATGACTGACTATGACGGTATAAAGAATGAAAAAAAAACCACGGTTAGGTGGTATATATTATAATACAATTATGGATGGACGGACTGCCTGCCGACTGCCGACACAGAGGTAGCCACAGCCGTGAACTACCGCACTGTACACTGGTTGATAAAGAGATAGTAGTATACTCGTAACAACTAGTATGACACTATGACGGTATAAAGAATGAAAAAAAAACCACGGTTAGGTGGTATATATTATAATACAATTATGGATGGACGGACTGCCTGCCGACTGCCGACACAGAGGTAGCCACAGCCGTGAACTACCGCACTGTACACTGGTTGATAAAGAGATAGTAGTATACTCGTAACAATTAGGATGACACTATGACGGTATAAAGAATGAAAAAAAAACCACGGTTAGGTGGTAGGTATATAATAATAAATAATACAATTCTGGTCGGACGGACTGCCTGCCGTGTGCCGACACAGAGGTAGCCACAGCCGTGAACTACCGCACTGTACACTGGTTGATAAAGAGATAGTAGTATACTCGTAACAATTAGGATGACACTATGACGGTATAAAGAATGAAAAAAAAAACCACGGTTAGGTGGTAGGTATATAATAATAAATAATACAATTCTGGTCGGACGGACTGCCTGCCGTGTGCCGACACAGAGGTAGCCACAGCCGTGAACTACCGCACTGTACTGTGTCTGCTGCTAATATAGACTGGTTGATATTTAAAGAGATATTAGTAGTATACAACAATACTATACTGGTGGTCAGGCACTGGTCACCACTCCTGCAGCAAAAGTGTGCACTGTTAATTAATATAATTGTACTCCTGGCTCCTGCTAACAACCTGCAGTGCTCCCCAGTCTCCCCCACAATTAATTATAAGCTTTTAATTTATACATTGATGACTGTGCAGCACACTGGGCTGAGCTGAGTGCACACAGACTGAGTCACACTGTGTGACTGACTGTGCTGTGTATCGTTTTTTTTTTCAGGCAGAGAACGGATATAGCAGAGAGAAGTGAACGGATATATTATATTAAATAAAAGTTAACTAGCAACTGCACTGGTCACTGACTGTGGTAAACTAACTCTGTCTGCGACTCTGCACAATCTCTCTCTATCTAATCTATCTATCTCTATTCTAATGGAGAGGACGCCAGACACGTCCTCTCCCTATCAATCTCAATGCACGAGTGAAAATGGCGGCGACGCGCGGCTCCTTATATAGAATCCGAGTCTCGCGATAGAATCCGAGCCTCGCGAGAATCCGACAGCGTCATGATGACGTTCGGGCGCGCTCGGGTTAACCGAGCAAGGCGGGAAGATCCGAGTCGCTCGGACCCGTGGAAAAAAAAGTGAAGTTCGTGCGGGTTCGGATTCAAAGAAACCGAACCCGCTCATCTCTAATAATTACATGACAATCACATCTTAGTCAGTGCCAGATTAAGGTCCTCATGGGCCTGGAGCTGTAATTTATAAAGGGCCTACTGGGCGCCGCTGCAGGGGGTAGGACCAGCATGGTGAGGGTGTGACTACTGATATGGGGGTGTGGTCTATGCAGTGTGGTCTGGCTAGCACCATGGAGAGTATAGCTATCCACTACCTAACTATGGTTTATTTTAGTGTTACAAGCCAATTAACCTACCAGTATATATTTGGATTGTGGCAGTAGGAAACCCATGCAAGTATGGGGGGAATATTAGGGCCGTGGTGGGAATCAAACCCATGACCTAACTGCTGTAAGGCAGTAAAAGCTAACCATTACACCATCCGTAGACCTGTTAGTGGTGGCAGTCCAAGCCACATGGGAATTTTTCCCCCAGAACATTTAAAAAATACATTTATATAATGCTATCCTATGACTAAACTCATCAATGAGCATCTACTGCTATGGTTTTTTCGAATATGCATTTTCAGGTTTTTTTTAACATGCCACAACCATGTAAAAAATATTCTACCGCTAACCCTACACCCGCACACATTACACTACCCATGCACAAACTCCTCACACACACACTGCACTACCGCTAACCCTACACCCGCTCCCCGCACACACTACACTACCCCTGCACCCCGCACACACTACACTTCCCCTGCACCCACTCTCCGCACACACTACACTTCCCCTGCACACACTACACTTCCCCTGCACCCGCTCTCTGCACACACTACACTACCGCTAACCCTGCACCCGCTCCCCGCACACACTACATTTCTCCTGCACACACCACACTTCCCCTGCACCCGCTCCCTGCACACACTACACTTCCCCTGCACCCACTCCCCGCATACACTACACTTCCCCTGCACCCGCCCCCCGCACACACTACCTCTAACACTGCACCCGCTCCCCACACACATTACTGCCAACCCTGCACCCACTCTCTGCATACACTACACTTCCCCTGCACCCGCTCCCCACACGCACTACACCACCGCTAACACTGCACCCGCTCCCCGCACACACTACACTTCCCCTGCACCTGCTCTCTGCACACACTACACTACCGCTAACCGTGCACCAGTTCCCAGCAAACACTATACCTCCGCTAACCCTACACATGCTCCCCGCACACACTATACTACCCTGCACCCGCTCCCTGCACACACTATACTACACTACTAACCCTGCACCTGTTCCCAGCACACACTATACTACACTACTTACCCTGCACCCGCTCCCAGCACACACTACACTTCCCCTGCACCCGCTCCCCGGACACACTACACTTGTCCCTGCACCCGCTCCCTGCACACACTACACTTTCCCTGCACCCGCTCCCCACACACACTACACTTTCCCTGCACCCGCTCCTTGCACACATTACACTTCCCCTGCACCCGCTCCCCGCACACACTACACTTTCCCTGCACCCGCTCCCTGCACAACTACACTACCGCTAACCCTGCACCCGCTCCCAGCAAACACTATACTACCGCTAACCCTACACCCGCTCCGCATGCACACTATACTACCACTAACCCTACACCCACTCCCTGCACACACTACCCCTAACCCTACACCCGCTCCCTGCACACACTACCCCTAACCCTACACCCGCTCCCTGCACACACTACCCCTAACCCTACACCCGCTCCCTGCACACACTACCCCTAACCCTACACCCGCTCCCTGCACACACTACCCCTAACCCTGCACCCGCTCCCTGCACACACTACCCCTAACCCTGCACCTGCTCCCCGCACACACTACACTACCGCTAACCATGCACCTGCTCCCTGCACACACTACACTACCGCTAACCCTACACCCGCTCCCAGCAAACACTATACTACCGCTAACCCTGCACCCGCTCCCTGAACACACTACACTACCGCTAACCCTACACCCGCTCCCTGCACACACTACCGCTAACCCTACACCCGCTCCCTGCACACACTACCCCTAACCCTACACCCGCTCCCTGCACACACTACCCCTAACCCTGCACCCGCTCCCTGCACACACTACCCCTAACCCTGCACCCGCTCCCTGCACACACTACCCCTAACCCTGCACCCGCTCCCTGCACACACTACCCCTAACCCTGCACCTGCTCCCTGCACACATTACCCCTAACCCTGCAACCTTTCCCTGCACACACTACCCCTAACCCTGCACCCGCTCCCTGCACACACTACCCCTAACCCTGCACCCTCTCTTTGCAAACACTACCCATGGGTTGACAGCAGGGACTTTTTGCTGTGAGAGGGAGCAACAACTCCCCCTCTTGTATATAAGGGGCTTCTTTGCAGTGTGATGCGGTGGGTGGGGGGAAACCCCTTTTGTATATACCATATATAGGGGCAATTTGTAGGGGAGCCCTGGACATACAGGGCTTTCCCCTTTTAATCACGCATCCCCCTCCACACACACACCCCTGCACACACACATTTCCAGATCCAGGGTACCTACTACCTACCTCCTCCCGTCCCGCGGTCCCAGCTACAAAAAATAGCCACCTCCTCAGCCTTGGACGCCGGGTACCTGAGTAGGTTCATCATGGGCTGCCGCTAAAGCGGCAGCCACGGATATCAGGTTCCGTTAGGCCATGCCCCCTTGTCATAGTCCGCTTCCCCTTGCCCTCCCGGTGACTGACAGATGACATCACCGGGAGGCGGAGCTTAAACGCTCATCACTGAGCGGCGTGGCTTGAGTACAGGGGGCGGGGCTACATCCCGGAACTTACAATGGTGCACTATACATGCCTTGGTGCCCCCCCCCCGAATGTGCACAAGAAGGGTGTGATGCTGGAGGGGACGGGTCTGGCGCTGTAGGCTGCAGTAGGAGGAAATTTGTTTTTCCTGTCTACAGCAGCATGGACATCTATGGGCGGATGCAGTGGGCCTATTTTGGAGAGTGGGCCTGGAGCTGCAGCTCCATCCGCCCCATTGTTAATCCGGCCCTGATCTTAGTTTATATACGGTAGCGGATCTTGCTACGGGCATGCAGGATTTTTGCCCAGGGCACCGCCTTCCGGAGGGCGCCACCGTGGCAAGATCCGCTACTGGTGGTGCCCCCCAGTGCTGTGCGCGATGACGGCATTGCGTACCGCACGGCATTGTGGGACCGGCACATAGATGCTAGGGGTCATATTTGACCTCTAGTGTCTATGCTGTGCTATGGGAGAGACATCATGACGTCTCTCCCATAGATCTGAGGAGCGGCGCCGGCGGCCGGAGATGGAGGACAGCAGCGGTTGGGAAGCAGGAGCGGAGATTGTGAGTATTTTTTTTTGGGTTATCGGCGCTACTGGGGGCACAGTATTGGGGGCACAGTAGGGGGGGCACAGTACAGGGGGCACAATACAGGGGGCACAGTACTGGGGGCACAGTACAGGGGGCACAACTGCTGAGGGCACAGCTACAGGGAGCATAACTGACCACGCCCCTTCTCTGAAGCCATGCCCCTAATTTTTCACCCTGGGCGCCACAAGTCCTAGATCCGGCCCTGTTTATATAACTGTTTCCTTTTTTTCTTTTGGGGGCTGATTCTGATTGGATGCTGCAGTGTCTATGGGGTATATGCAATTGCCGGCGAATCGCGGCAATTTTTCGCCTGTTTTTTAATTCGACACAATTCGACCGTCGAATTCCAGCAAGTGGGTGTCGGAATTCAACATATTCAATAAAAAACGAATTCGACAGTCCCGCTGTCGAAAAACGGCCGATTTGACGGATTTTGATTAGACTTGTAAAAATGTAAAAAAAACCGGGAAAAACCACGAAAAAAAATTGCGTTGGGTCCCCCCTCCTAAGCATAACCAGCCTCGGGCTCTTCGAGCCGGTCCTGGTTCTAAAAATCCGGGGGAAAAACTGACAGGGGATCCCCCGTATTTTTGAAACCAGCACCGGTCTCTGCGCCTGGTGCTGGTGCAAAAAATACGGGGGACAAAAAGAGTAGGGGTCCCCCGTATTTTTTACACCAGCATCGGGCTCCACTAGCTGGACAGATAATGCCACAGCCGGGGGTCACTTTTATACAGCGCCCTGCGGCCGTGGCATTAAATATCCAACTAGTCACCCCTGGCCGGGGTACCCTGGGGGAGTGGGGACCCCTTCAATCAAGGGGTCCCCCCCAGCCACCCAAGGGCCAGGGGTGAAGCCCGAGGCTGTCCCCCCCATCCAAGGGCTGCGGATGGGGGGCTGATAGCCTTGAGTAAAATGATAGAATATTTTTTCCAGAAGAACTACAAGTCCCAGCAAGCCTCCCCCGCAAGCTGGTACTTGGAGAACCACAAGTACCAGCATGCGGGTGGAAAAACGGGCCCACTGGTACCTGTAGTTCTACTGAAAAAAAAATACCCAAATAAAAACAGGAGACACACACCGTGAAAGTAAAAGTTTATTTCATACATGCCGACACATACATACTTACCTATGTTGACCCGCCGACTGCCACGCCCCCCTCGTCACTGAAGAATCCGGGGTACCTGTGAATAAAATTATACTCACCTGATCCAGTGTCCGGATCTTTTAAAATAATCCTCGTACTTGGCAAAACAACAAAACGGCAACCCGGACCAAACGGACTGAAAGGGGTCCCATGTTTACACATGGGACCCCTTTCCACGAATGCCGGGACCCCATGTGACTCCTGTCACAGAAAGGTCCCTTCAGCCAATCAGCGAGCGCAACATCGTGGCACTCTGCTGATTGGCTATGCGCGTCTGAGCTGTCAGACAGCGCATCGCAAAGCCTTACCATTATATTCAATGGTGGGAACTTTGCGGTCAGCGGTGAGGTCACCCGCGGTCAGCGGCTGACCGCGGGTAACCCCACCGCTGACCGCAAAGTTCCCACCATTGAAACTAATGGAGGGAGCTGTGCGATGCGCTGTCTGCCAGCAGACGCGCATACAGCCAATCAGAAGAGTGCCACAAAGTGGCGCTTCCTGATTGGCTGAAGAGACCTTTCTGTGACAGCAGTCACGGGGGGGTCTCTGCATTCAGGGAAAGGGGTCCCATGTGTAAACATGGGACCCGTTTCAGTCCGCCTGGTCCGGATGTTCGTTTTTTTTTTTTGCCAAGTACGTGGATTATAATGAGACACTGGATCAGGTGAGTATAATTTTATTTTCAGGTACACCGTGGATTCTACTTGGACAAGTGGACAGAGGTCGGCGTGTGAACATAGGTAAGTATGTGTGTGTCGACATGTGTGAAATAAAGTTTTATCTCACGGTGTGCGTGTCCTGTTTTTATTTGGATATTTTTATCCAGCACCAGGCGCAGAGTCCGGTGCTGGTTTTAAAAATACGGGGGATCCCCTGTCAATTTTCCCCCCGGATTTTTAGAACCAGGACCGGCACGAAGAGCCCGAGGCTGGTTATGCTTAGGAGGGGGGACCCCACGCATTTTTTTCTTTCTGATTTTTACCATTCCATTTAAAAAAAAATAAAAAAAATATTTTTTTTTTAAATATATAAATAATACTTGTGCCTCCAATATAGACAAACCAAGTACCTAATCCCTTCTAATATAAATAGATATGCTATTACCAATAAAAAAAACACAAAAAAAGACATGTTTTTAAATTTTTTTATTAGATTCCGCCAGCAAAGTGTGGCGGATTGAAAATGATGAATTTACTGTCTAAAAACATTGTTGTCGAATATACAATCTTCAATTGAATATACTTTTGTCGAATTGCCGCATTTGTACCATTGCAGAAATGTCGAATTTGACAAATGTCGAATTTCAAAAAGTCGAATTTTGAAAGTCCGTTTTTCTGACGAAAAGTACTGAATTGCATTGTCGAATTTTATTTTTTGGCTAAAATGTCCCGTTTTTTTGTCATTTTCGGGAATTCGACCGCAATTGCATATACCCCTATATCTGCATCAGGTCCTGGTATTGTTTCTGGGACTTTATGCAGAAACCATTACAAACCCTTCCCTAGTGTACAGCCGTGTGCAAGTTTCAAATGTGCGACCAATAGTTGTGTCTTTATGCAGATAATACAAATAGCCCTTCCCTGACGTACAGGGTATGTTTCTACGTTACAGCCGTATGTCTGATTGTGCAAGGACAGAGACGCTCCCTATGAGGGCCTTTAGATGATAAAACACTGATTGGTGCATCTTTAGACACAACTATTGGTCGCACATTTGATATTTGCACCAGTCCCATGCTAGGGCCCATTCTCATCTCCATGCATCCACTTAGCCAACTCCCACTCATCTCCCAGTCACTGCCCTGGAACGCCCAATATATTTCTAAGACATTTCTGAGACCAGGAACCTCCCACTGCATCTCAGTGCACACACGCTATGGACGCTTATGCAGTGCAGCTTAGATGCATGCGAGGTAGGAAAAATAACTCATCTGCATCTGACATCGACATTGTGTGCTACCTGGGCCAGATTAAGGTCCTCATGGGCCTGGAGCTGAAATTTCTGCAGGGCCTATTATGTGCCACTGCAGGGGGTTTGACCAGTAAGGCGGGTGTGTGGATACCGATATGGGGGTGTGATTAGTGATGTATGAATATTTTTAATGTGCGCACATGTGTTTGCGTCTAGGTATACATGTGTTTAAAAATAGAAAACTCAGCACTTAAATGCCCCTCCAATAAATCAATTATTGAAACAGACAAAAACATACACATCTGCACCTTTATGCAAATGCCACTGCAAAGCCCTTACCTTGTGTCCATGTATGCGTCCAGATGTGCAAGGACTGAGATGCCAGCTTTCAGTATCTATTCACACATTCCTTATGCTGTGCATACACATACAGATAAAATGCCTATCCGACAGGCATTTTGTCTGGCAGTCACTGACACTGCAGATATCAGGGACATGCACTGTGAGATCTCTCACAGTGTATGTGCTGTGATGTTGGCACTCCACTCCCAGGGAGGAGACATTGCCCTATTCCTTCCCATGTGAAGTAACAGGGGAAATGTCCATTGGTCGGCCGTGGCAGGGCATACACTGCCCGATGCAGCTGACCGGACACTTGGAAAATATTGTGTTGGGTGGACATGCTGGATGATCCAGCATGCCCTGCTGATCGATATTTTCAGAGCCATTAGTCACATACATGCTACAATTATCTACCCGATCTGCCAATATTGGGCTTTAGATGCCAGTGTTGGTCACACCATGGAAACTTGCACCAGCCCTATGGCAGTTTTAGATTTCTCATCTCAGTATTGCCTCCTACATGAATGATGAAGCGTCTGTGTAGAAAAACACTTTAACGTGACGCTAAAGCTTTTACTGGCAGAGCGGTAGGGAGAGCATAGAAAGATGCAGGCGGCAGGGAGGACATAGAGAGAAACAGTATAAAAAATATTGGTATATTAACTGTGCGCACACTTGGAACTGCCCCCGCGACACTATACAGGGAGGGTCACACCTTTAAATCCTTACAAGACAGTATGAAAAACAGTTTCTATAATACACATAGGCGCTCAAAAAACTAATAATCACAAAGATGCACTCCCCTGGTAAATCCTTTGTCATAGGGATCCATCATCTTCATCTCACTCTCCAATGAATGTGAATACATAAAAAAGATACAAAACAGAGAACACACTCCTCGTGTAATACAATTTGGGTAATGCATATTAAATTTGTACATGTAATAAACAAATACACTTGGTAATGTAATTTGTTAAAACAATGTTATGGTGAGACCCCCAATACTAAGCACTCACTGATTAGAGTTTAAAAACAAGCGTATCATCACTCCATCCCAAGTGAAACACCAAAAGCCTTCACCAGATGATAGTAAGTGTTCGGGGTGCCCCCTTCATAAACCACTCACAAGCATGAACTTGAAATCAGGCATATCAGGTGGGTCTTTATCCTGATGTACGTCTCTTTATTTCTCCCTCCCCTTTCAGGGGTTTGAAACTCCTTCCCCTTTTAGCAGCAATACTCAAGGTAAGAAGAATGCAACTGGGAGCAGGTTTTTATATGATAAAAAAAAACTTTTTCTTTATTCCTAATAGCATAAAAATTCATATAGACAAAGAGGATTGCATACCCGGGTGTCGGTAGATGTAATTAAGGAAAAAACGGGGCCCCGTATTCCAAAACTTCCTCCTTTCCAGGTAGCATCTCCTCAGATGTCCAGTAGACTCCCCCACCCGTTGGGAGGGCATAGAGAGACGTAGGGCAGTTGGAAGGGCATAGTGAGATTCAGGGTGGTAGCGAAGGCATAGAGAGATGAAGGACGGTTGGGAGGGCATAGAGAGACACAGGGCATTTGGGAGGGCATAGAGAGATGCAGGGCGGTAGGAAGGGCATGGAGAGACACAGGGCATTTTGGAGGGCATAGAGAGATGCAGGGTGGCAGGGAGGGCATAGAGAGATGCAGGGCGGTAGGGAGGGCATAGAGAGATGCAGAACAGTAGGGAGGGCATAGCGAGACACAGGGCAGTAGGGAGAGCCTAGAGAGATGCTGGATGGTAGGGGGGCGTAAAAGATGCAGGACAGTAGGGAAGGCATAGAGAGATGCAGGGCGGTAGGGAGGGCATAGAGAGATGCAGGGGGGTAGGGAGGACATAGAGAGATGCAGGCTGGTAGGGAGGGCATAGAGAGATGCTGGATTGTAGGGAGGGCATAGAGAGACACAGGACAGTAGGGAGGGCATAGACAGATGCAGGGCAGTAGGGAGGGCATAGAGAGATGCTGGATTGTAGGGAGGGCATAGAGAGACACAGGACAGTAGGGAAGGCATAGAGAGATGCAGGGCAGTAGGGAGGGCATAGAGAGATTCTGGATTGTAGGGAGGGCATAGAAAGACATAGGACAGTAGGAAGGGCATAGACAGATGCAGGCTGGTAGGGAGGGCATAGAGAGATGCTGGATTGGGAGGGCATAGAGAGACACAGGACAGTAGGGAGGGCATAGATAGATGCAGGGCAGTAGGGAGGGCATAGAGAGATGCTGGATTGTAGGGAGGGCATAGAGAGACACAGGACAGTAGGGAAGGCATAGAGAGACACAGGGCGGTAGGGAGGGCATAGAGAGATGCAGGCTGGTAGGGAGGGCATAGAGAGATGCAGGGCGGCAGGAAAGGCATAAAGAGACACAGGACAGTAGGGAAGGCATAGAGAGATGCAGGGCAGTAGGGAGGGCATAGAGAGATGCAGGCTGGTAGGGAGGGCATAGAGAGATGCTGGATTGTAGGGAGGGCATAGAGAGACACAGGACAGTAGGGAGGGCATAGACAGATGCAGGGCAGTAGGGAGGGCATAGAGAGATGCTGGATTGTAGGGAGGGCATAGAGAGACACAGGACAGTAGGGAAGGCATAGAGAGATGCAGGGCAGTAGGGAGGGCATAGAGAGATGCTGGATTGTAGGGAGGGCATAGAAAGACACAGGACAGTAGGAAGGGCATAGACAGATGCAGGCTGGTAGGGAGGGCATAGAGAGATGCTGGATTGGGAGGGCATAGAGAGACACAGGACAGTAGGGAGGGCATAGATAGATGCAGGGCAGTAGAGAGGGCATAGAGAGATGCTGGATTGTAGGGAGGGCATAGAGAGACACAGGACAGTAGGGAAGGCATAGAGAGATGCAGGGCAGTAGGGAGGGCATAGAGAGACACAGGACAGTAGGGAGAGCATAGAGAGACACAGGACAGTAGGGAGGGCATAGAGAGACACAGGACAGCAGGGAGGGCATCGAGAGATGCTGGATTGTAGGGAGGGCATAGAGAGACACAGGACAGTAGGAATGGCATCGAGAGATGCTGGATTGTAGGGAGGGCATAGAGAGACACAGGACAGTAGGGAGGGCATAGAGAGACACAGGGCGGTAGGGAGGGCATAGAGAGATGCAGGCTGGTAGGGAGGGCATAGAGAGATGCAGGGCGGCAGGGAAGGCATAGAGAGACACAGGACAGTAGGGAGGGCATAGAGAGGCACAGGGTGGTAGGGAGGGCATAGAGAGATGCAGGCTGGTAGGGAGGGCATAGAGAGATGCAGGGCGGTAGGGAAGGCATAGAGAGACACAGGACAGTAGGGAGGGCATAGAGAGATGTAGGTGGTATGGAAGGAATACAGAGAATTAGAGATGCAGTATTTTTCTTGGGCTGTGTGCCTGACAAAAGTCCCCAGTGAGGAAGTTGAGGGAGGAGAGAAAGAAAAGTAGTGGAGGGGTTGGACTCCAGGAGCGGAGCCATAGTAAACAGAGAGGAGGAACAGATACTGTGCTGCCTAGATAGGGCAGTGCACTGAGCCTGCTCCTGGTCCTGCAGGAACCCTTAAACTATGGGGGCCCTGGTGGATGTGACAAGCGGAAGTGGTGATAACCTGACCCCATGCACATCACTGGGGTGGGGGGGGGGTGTTACTATGTGTGCCCAGCAGAGCTCTCTCCTGGCCCCCAGCTTGCACCAGACAGAGCACAGTGGCACACTCTCACCTTTAAAATCTTTGCAGCATCTAGACATCACCCCCCCGCAGTGTCACCCACTCTGTCCGTACCATTCCCCATCTCTGGGCTTCAGGGCAGCAGGTGCTGTGATGTGGAGTCCAAGGATCTGGGCGCATCGGTGGTGGGGTAGTACCTTTTTGACATCAAGCACTCATAGGAGGTGCTGGGTCACATGTGGAGCAGGAAGGGCTATGTAAGCCATCCACTGCCCCATCACCATAAAAATCTATGTGCGGCGGCCGCAGCAGCTCTATCGGCTAGAGAGTGGGGGTTGTTGATGCCGGAGAGGGTAGGCGGACTAGCAGCAGGGCCTAGGATGCTGCGGTAAAAGGATATTTTTTTTACTATTTACAGCACAGAGACTTGCTGCCGAAGCTGTGGGCCTATTTTGGGGTGTAGGCCTGGAGCAACAGCTCCATCAGCCTTATTATTAATCCAGCCCTGCGTGCGACTCAGAATCAGGCCCTAAATCTACCATTTATATGACGCTAAATTATATATTAAACAATGTGGACATCTGCATTGCCTTAACCCTTTATAATCCATTGCGTGTTTACGGTGTATCCCAGTGATGACACTGGTAAGTAGACGTATGAGATCCTAGTAACCCCAAAAAAGATGGTTTGGTCATTTAGACCTAATGTCCATCCTAATGGACAATGATTTGCCAGTGTTGTAGCTCGTATAACATTGTGATTCATTCTAACTCAATATTTTGATACTCTAGCAACTCCAATTACTGTTCACATAACGATTTTGCTGAAATCCGATTAAAAAAGTACATTGCTTTACTTGTAAAGTGGGATACCTTGTGGCAATCTTTCTGGGTGAAGCCATCTTTCAAATTCGTAGCAACCATTACAAGCCGTTGCTGCCATCTGGCAGAAAATTTTCACAGTATTTTTGTACATTTAAATGGACATTGGGATTTGAATGGCAACCGTCATCACAATACAGTCTATGCAATAAATGTTTTAATAGTGTCCATTTACACGGACAAAGGGTCATAAAGGGTTAAACTCATACTTTGACTTGGCAAATAGCATTGGATGTATTGGTAAAAAGCTGCATACTGCCACCTCCGAGCTGATACTAAGGGCTTTTGTTGAACCCTTGATAGTATGCTCACTCTTCCCCTCCCTCACATACTGTAGCATTATCACATCACATCCACTCCCACAGATCAGAATCTGGTATGTGCATTTCTGTCCCAGTGAAGCAAAATCTCTCATAGCTGTTAAGGGGGGTACTCACGGGAGAGATGTGTGCTGAACGATCTTAACACAGACCGCTCAGCACACATCTCTCACCCCGCTCAGCACAGCGCGATGTGCTGAGCGAGGGGGAAAGCCGACGGGGGGCCGCTCACTTCACACAACGGTGAAGTGAGCGACCCGCTAGATTGAGCCTGCATGCAGCTCAATCTAGCATCGGCGATAGCGATGCGCGGGGCCGCGCATCGCTATCGCTGGAGGGCATACACACGGCAGATCCGTGCTTAAAATCTAAGCAATCTAGCAAGATTGCTTAGATTTTAAGCACGGATCTCTCCGTGTGTACCCCCCTTTAGGATGTCATTTTGTTTGCACCAATAATTGTGCACACCCATTAAAACTAAAGATGAGTGGGCTCGTTTTTCCAGAACCTGAGCGCATCCAAACTAGTGATGAGCACCGGAAATTTTTCGGTTTTGTGTTTTGGTTTTGGGTTAGGTTCCGCGGCCGTGTTTTGGGTTCGAACGCGTTTTGGCAAAACCTCACCGAATTTTTTTTGTCGGATTCGGGTGTGTTTTGGATTCGTTTTTTTTTTCTTCAAAAAACCCTAAAAAACAGCTTAAATCATAAAATTTGGGGGTCATTTTGATCCCAAAGTATTATTAACCTCAATAACCATTATTTCCACTCATTTTCAGTCTATTCTGAACACCTCACACCTCACAATATTATTTTTAGTCCTAAAATTTGCACCGAGGTCGCTGGATGACTAAGCTCAGCGACCCAAGTGGCCGACACAAACACCTGGCCCATCTAGGAGTGGCACTGCAGTGTCACGCAGGATGGCCCTTCCAAAAAACACTCCCCAAATAGCACATGACGCAAAGAAAAAAAGAGGCGCAATGAGGTAGCTGTGTGAGTAAGATAAGCGACCCAAGTGGCTGACACAAACACCTGGCCCATCTAGGAGTGGCACTGCAGTGTCACGCAGGATGTCCCTTCCAAAAAACACCCCCCAAACAGCACATGACGCAAAGAAAAATGAAAGAAAAAAGAGGTGCAAGATGGAATTGTCCTTGGGCCCTCCCACCCACCCTTATGTTGTATAAACAGGACATGCACACTTTAACCAACCCATCATTTCAGTGACAGGGTCTGCCACACGACTGTGACTGAAATGACGGGTTGGTTTGGACCCCCACCAAAAAAGAAGCAATTAATCTCTCCTTGCACAAACTGGCTCTACAGAGGCAAGATGTCCACCTCATCATCATCCTCAGATATATCACCGTGTACATCCCCCTCCTCACAGATTATTAATTCGTCCCCACTGGAATCCACCATCTCAGCTCCCTGTGTACTTTGTGGAGGCAATTGCTGCTGGTCAATGTCTCCACGGAGGAATTGATTATAATTCATTTTAATGAACATCATCTTCTCCACATTTTCTGGATGTAACCTCGTACGCCGATTGCTGACAAGGTGAGCGGCGACACTAAACACTCTTTCGGAGTACACACTTGTGGGAGGGCAACTTAGGTAGAATAAAGCCAGTTTGTGCAAGGGCCTCCAAATTGCCTCTTTTTCCTGCCAGTATAAGTACGGACTGTCTGACGTGCCTACTTGGATGCGGTCACTCATATAATCCTCCACCATTCTTTCAATGGGGAGAGAATCATATGCAGTGACAGTAGACGACATGTCCGTAATCGTTGTCAGGTCCTTCAGTCCGGACCAGATGTCAGCATCAGCAGTCGCTCCAGACTGCCCTGCATCACCGCCAGCGGGTGGGCTCGGAATTCTGAGCCTTTTCCTCGCACCCCCAGTTGCGGGAGAATGTGAAGGAGGAGATGTTGACAGGTCGCGTTCCGCTTGACTTGACAATTTTGTCACCAGCAGTTCTTTGAACCCCAGCAGACTTGTGTCTGCCGGAAAGAGAGATCCAAGGTAGGTTTTAAATCTAGGATCGAGCACGGTGGCCAAAATGTAGTGCTCTGATTTCAACAGATTGACCACCCGTGAATCCTTGTTAAGCGAATTAAGGGCTCCATCCACAAGTCCCACATGCCTAGCGGAATCGCTCTGTGTTAGCTCCTCCTTCAATGTCTCCAGCTTCTTCTGCAAAAGCCTGATGAGGGGAATGACCTGACTCAGGCTGGCAGTGTCTGAACTGACTTCACGTGTGGCAAGTTCAAAAGGTTGCAGAACCTTGCACAACGTTGAAATCAATCTCCACTGCGCTTGAGACAGGTGCATTCCACCTCCTATATCGTGCTCAGTTGTATAGGCTTGAATGGCCTTTTGCTGCTCCTCCAACCTCTGAAGCATAGAGAGGGTTGAATTCCACCTCGTTACCACTTCTTGCTTCAGATGATGGCAGGGCAGGTTCAGGCGTTTTTGGTGGTGCTCCAGACTTCTGTACGTGGTGCCTGTACGCCGAAAGTGTCCCGCAATTCTTCTGGCCACCGACAGCATCTCTTGCACGCCCCTCTCGTTTTTTAAATAATTCTGCACCACCAAATTCAAGGTATGTGCAAAACATGGGACGTGCTGGAATTTGCCCAGATTTAATGCACACACAATATTGCTGGCGTTGTCCGATGCCACAAATCCACAGGAGAGTCCAATTGGGGTAAGCCATTCTGCGATGATCTTCCTCAGTTGCCGTAAGAGGTTTTTAGCTGTGTGCGTATTCTGGAAAGCGGTGATACAAAGCGTAGCCTGCCTAGGAAAGAGTTGGCGTTTGCGAGATGCTGCTACTGGTGCCGCCGCTGCTGTTCTTGCGGCGGGAGTCCATACATCTACCCAGTGGGCTGTCACAGTCATATAGTCCTGAGCCTGCCCTGCTCCACTTGTCCACATGTCCGTGGTTAAGTGGACATTGGGTACAACTGCATTTTTTAGGACACTGGTGAGTCTTTTTCTGAGGTCTGTGTACATTTTCGGTATCGCCTGCCTAGAGAAATGGAACCTAGATGGTATTTGGTACCGGGGACACAGTACCTCCAACAAGTCTCTAGTTGGCTCTGCAGTAATGATGGATACCGGAACCACGTTTCTCACCGCCCAGGATGTCAAGGCCTCAGTTATCCGCTTTGCAGCAGGATGACTGCTGTGATATTTCATCTTCCTCGCAAAGGACTGTTGGACAGTCAATTGCTTGGTGGAAGTAGTAAAAGTGGTCTTACGAGTACGACTTCCCCTCTGGGATGACCATCGACTCCCAGCAGCAGCAACAACAGCAGCGCCAGCAGCAGTAGGCGTTACACGCAAGGATGCATCGGAGGAATCCCAGGCAGGAGAGGACTCGTCAGAATTGCCAGTGACATGGCCTGCAGGACTATTGGCATTCCTGGGGAAGGAGGAAATTGACACTGAGGGAGTTGGTGGGGTGGTTTGCGTGAGCTTGGTTACAAGAAGAAGGGATTTACTGGTCAGTGGACTGCTTCCGCTGTCGCCCAAAGTTTTTTAACTTGTCACTGACTTATGATGAATGCGCTGCAGGTGACGTATAAGGGAGGATGTTCCGAGGTGGTTAACGTCCTTACCCCTACTTATTACAGCTTGACAAAGGCAACACACGGCTTGACAAATGTTGTCCGCATTTCTGTTGAAATACTTCCACACCGAAGAGCTGATTTTTTTTGTATTTTCACCAGGCATGTCAATGGCCCTATTCCTCCCACGGACAACAGGTGTCTCCCCGGGTGCCTGACTTAAACAAACCACCTCACCATCAGAATCCTCCTGGTCAATTTCCTCCCCAGCGCCAGCAACACCCATATCCTCCTCATCCTGGTGTACTTCAACACTGACATCTTCAATCTGACTATCAGGAACTGGACTGCAAGTGCTCCTTCCAGCACTTGCAGGGGGCGTGCAAATGGTGGAAGGCGCATGCTCTTCACGTCCAGTGTTGGGAAGGTCAGGCATCGCAAACGACACAATTGGACTCTCCTTGTGGATTTGTGATTTCGAAGAACGCACAGTTCTTTGCTGTGCTTTTGCCAGCTTGAGTCTTTTCATTTTTCTAGCGAGAGGCTGAGTGCTTCCATCCTCATGTGAAGCTGAACCACTAGCCATGAACATAGGCCAGGGCCTCAGCCGTTCCTTGCCACTCCGTGTGGTAAATGGCATATTGGCAAGTTTACGCTTCTCCTCCGACAATTTTATTTTAGATTTTTGAGTCCTTTTTTTACTGATATTTGGTGTTTTGGATTTTACATGCTCTGTACTATGACATTGGGCATCGGCCTTGGCAGACGACGTTGCTGGCATTTCATCGTCTCGGCCATGACTAATGGCAGCAGCTTCAGCACGAGGTGGAAGTCGATCTTGATCTTTCCCTATTTTTCGAACCTCAACATTTTTGTTCTCCATATTTTAATAGGCACAACTAAAAGGCACCTCAGGTAAACAATGGAGATGGATGGATACTAGTATACTTATGGATGGACGAGCGACTGCCGACACAGAGGTAGCTACAGCCGTGGACTACCGTACTGCGTCTGCTGCTAATATAGACTGGATGATAATGATATAAAAAATATATATATATCACTACTGCAGCCGGACAGGTATATATTATATAATGACGGACCTGCTGGACACTGTCAGCACTGCAGACTCCTAAAGTAAGCTACTAGTATCAAGAAGATAGAAAAAAAAAAACACCACAGGTAGGTGGTATACAATTATGGATGGACGAGCGACTGCCGACACAGAGGTAGCTACAGCCGTGGACTACCGTACTGCGTCTGCTGCTAATATAGTCTGGATGATAATGATATAAAAAATATATATATATCACTACTGCAGCCGGACAGGTATATATTATATAATGACTGACCTGCTGGACACTGTCTGCAGCACTGCAGACTCCTAAAGTAAGCTACTAGTAGTATCAAGAAGATAGAAAAAAGAAAAACACCACAGGTAGGTGGTATACAATTATGGATGGACGAGCGACTGCCGACACAGAGGTAGCTACAGCCGTGGACTACCGTACTGCGTCTGCTGCTAATATAGACTGGATGATAATGATATAAAAAATATATATATATCACTACTGCAGCCGGACAGGTATATATTATATAATGACGGACCTGCTGGACACTGTCAGCAGCACTGCAGACTCCTAAAGTAAGCTACTAGTAGTATCAAGAAGATAGAAAAAAAAAACACCACAGGTAGGTGGTATACAATTATGGATGGACGAGCGACTGCCGACACAGAGGTAGCTACAGCCGTGGACTACCGTACTGCGTCTGCTGCTAATATAGACTGGATGATAATGATATAAAAAATATATATATATCACTACTGCAGCCGGACAGGTATATATTATAATGACGGACCTGCTGGACACTGTCAGCACTGCAGACTCCTAAAGTAAGCTACTAGTATCAAGAAGATAGAAAAAAAAAAAAACCACCACAGGTAGGTGGTATACAATTATGGATGGACGAGCGACTGCCGACACAGAGGTAGCTACAGCCGTGGACTACCGTACTGCGTCTGCTGCTAATATAGACTGGATGATAATGATATAAAAAATATATATATATATATCACTACTGCAGCCGGACAGGTATATATTATATAATTAATGACGTACCTGCTGGACACTGTCAGCAGAATGCGTTTATAGAATAAAAACACCACACAACGAGTGTTTAACTTTTTCAGGCAGACAATCACAATATACTGGTGGTCAGACAGTGGTCACTGGTCAGTCACACTGGCAGTGGCACTCTGGCAGCAAAAGTGTGCACTGTTAAATAATATGTACTCCTGCTACTGCTCCCCAGTCTCCCCCACAATTAAGCTGTGTGAGCACTGAGCACTCAGCACAGTCAGATATACATAGATGATGCAGCACACTGAGGCTGAGCACAGATATGGTATACTGTTACTGTGTCACTGTGTATCGTTTTTTTTCAGGCTGAGAACGGATTATATTAAATAATAATATAATAAAACTGCACTGGTGGTCACTGGTCAGTCACTAGTAAACTCTGCACTCTCTGAGTACTCCTAAGCTCCAGTAAATCAAGTGACTCACTCTCACTCTCTCTCTTCTAATCTAAATGGAGAGGACGCCAGCCACGTCCTCTCCCTATGAATCTCAATGCACGTGTGAAAATGGCGACGACGCGCGGCTCCTTATATAGAATCCGAGTCTCGCGATAGAATCCAAGCCTCGCGAGAATCCGACAGCGGGATGATGACGTTCGGGCGCGCTCGGGTTAGCCGAGCAAGGCGGGAAGATCCGAGTCTGCCTCGGATCCGTGTAAAAAGGCTGAAGTTCGGGGGGGTTCGGATTCCGAGGAACCGAACCCGCTCATCACTAATCCAAACTTCAGGGATCTGAAGAAATCTGAGCACCAGCGTGGGTTTTCCCGCCTTACTTGGATTCCAAATCGAGGCAAAACATCACCATCCCATCATCGGATTCTCGCAGGTTTTGGATTCTGTATAAGTCCCTGAAGCAGTGATTCGGGCATCATTTTACAGCAGACTCCAGAGAGCTGTGTGTTTCTGATGTCTGTGCTGCCTTACGCTGACTCCAGTTGAACTGACTATCCACTCCATTGTCCATCTGCTTCAGTCCTGCTGAGCTGACCTATCTATACAGTGTCCATCCACTCCAGTGCTGCTGACTTATCTACTGTATCTGTCCAGTGTCCATCTACTCCAGTGATAAGCTGACCTATCTGTCCACTCCTGTCCATTCAGGCTCCTTAGTATTGTTAATATTGTCCAAGCCAGATTACAATACAGGCAGTTAGTAAGTCATTGTTTATTATTTTTATAGTACAGGAAATTAATAATCATATATTGTCTAAGTGTCACACTGGTGCTGATGCGTAACCCTAAGTGTCACATTGGTGTTGTGTTTTTGTCACTGCCCGCAGTGCAGCTGCAGAACAGTACTAATATATTTTTTGTACAACTGGTATGTGGTGTACCACCCTGTGTTAGTTTACAACTTCACATAAATAAGCACTGTGGGGGTCATTCTGACCCGATCGCTCGCTGCAGTTTCTCGCAGCGCAGCGATCGGGTCAGAACTGCGCATGCACCGGCACCGCAGTGCGCCGGCACATGCCAGCCGTCGTTGCCTAGCGATTGCCTCTGAGGCAGAGGCGGTCGCTGGGCAGGAAGGGGCTGGACGGCAGGCATGGCCACACCTTTGGGGGGGTGGCCCGCGGTGGCTGCGTGACATCACACGCAGCCGCTGCGGGCTGGGGAGTGACGAGTAGCTCCCTGCCAGCACGCTAAAGCTGCGCTGGTCGGAAGCTACTCTTGAAGTGCAAAGGCATCGCCGCTGTGCGATGCCTTTGCACTTCTGCGGGGGGGACCAGCACTGACATGCAGGACAGACTAGCCCTGTGCTGTGCGTACCCCCGCATGTCAGTGTGAATGATTGTAGCTGTGCTAAATTTAACTCGGAATGACCCCCTGAGTCCGTATGAGTTTTTTTGTAATTTTCCAGAAAAAGTAAAAAAAAAATATGTTAATTTGTTTGTACAACTGGTACAGCCACACTGCGTTTGTTCACAACTTCACATAAATAAGCACTGAGTCCACAGTGAGCTGTCAGTCATTTGCCAAAAAAGTTCAAAAGTATTGTTCTTTTAATTGTACAACTGGTATAAGCAGTGTGACTCCCTGCCATGTGAGTTGTCAATTGCGAAAAAGTCAAACAAAATTGTCCTTTTTTATAGTACAACTTGTGTGCGTTCATCAATATGGATAGTGATCAGCCAAGAGAAGAGCAAGACCAGCAATCAAATACCAGTGCTGCAGCTGCTGCCACCAGTTATGACGTTAGTAGACCTTCAATGTCATCTATTAAAGCTGATGCATCGACTTGGCATTGGGCAGACATGGTGTCTGAAAAGGGGGCAGGTTTGGGCTGGCTGTGTTTCATCACACGTGGCCACTGCAACCCGGAAAATGGCCACTCTGCATCTGTCTTTGCAGCCAGGCTGAGGAGGCAGTGCGGCATCCACAATTCAGCAATGTATGCAACCCATCGCTGCTGGGTATTTGCATGCTGGGTGGCCTTGTCCTTTGCTGGGCAGCCCCCAGCATGCGAGTGCAAGCAGTTGCAGTTTTGCTAAAATAGCAAAACTGCAACTGAAGCTGAATAAGGTTCCTGATACCTTAGGAATATCTACTATAGCATTTATAATGATTATACAGGGCGGGATGCAGCAAGCATCACATTTTGCTTGCGATGCATCCCGCCACTCTCCACATACATATCGGCGTTTACTAACGTCGTATGCATGAAGAAAATCCCGAAAGACAGCTCTTGCAGTAAGAGATGTCCTTTGCGATTATAGGACTTCCAGGTTTAGGACCTGGAGTCCTATATGTGCATGCATCGAGTGATGCGCGTGCGCAGGGGGTGCTGGGAAGGGGCAATGTGATAGAAGCCATTGGTGCATATGTGGTACGTGGCCAATCTGACGGAAACTGCATTTTCGGAGGTTTGCCTTTATAGTTTAGCTTCTTATATCTCACCCACAATATTTTATACATGTAATTTGAAAAGACTAGGGAAACAGCGGAGTTATAAATATCTGTCAACATAAAATGTGTGGTGATTTATGGTCTTACTAGAATTACCCAAGTAACTCTCTAAAATAAAGGCATTTATGAGACTAGGGAAGAAAAGTTCAATATTATTGTACCAGGAAAAGACTCTGTGGACTCAACAAATAGTGACAGGAACACATTTGCTTGTAGAATTGGGAAACAACCTGTTGGGATCCATGCGTTATTGTGTGCTTTAAGCACTGTAATAAAAATATATATATATTTTTTTTTTGGGGGGGGGGGTAATGTTACATATAATGTTACATATAATGTTTCATTATGATGCAGTTTATTTGTATAACATGACACTGAGTGGTGCAACCAATGGTCCATTGTCAGTGGAACAAATCAGCTCTCTTACCCCTGGACTATTCCCAAATGAATGTATTAAGGAGCTGTTTTAAAAAAAATATTTACTCATTTCTCATGCGTGCGTGCACACACACATTTTGTAACAATGTCAAAAACACATTAATAAACAGTTGGCAAAGTGACAACCAGCGCCGTTAGGGAGCATCTAGCACACATTCCCTAGGAAAATAGATAGGGGGGAAAAAAACAAAAACTAACATGCACATCAGATACAGTATTGTGGGGGACTCTGACTGGCCAACTGCTGTGAGACTACAAAGCCCAGTATGCCAGTCAGGACCTAGGACCAATTAAAGAGGAGGCGTACCAACTTTGTGGGGAGGGGGACACACACAATGTGGGTTATCCTGGCTGCAGAGAGGAGTCCCTAGGACTGGCTGATGTTATATATAGAGATGAGCGGGTTCGGTTCCTCGGAATCCGAACCCGCCCGAACTTCAGCTTTTTTTACACGGATCCGAGCGACTCGGATCTTCCCGCCTTGCTCGGTTAACCCGAGCGCGCCCGAACGTCATCATGACGCTGTCGGATTCTCGCGAGGCTCGGATTCTATCGCGAGACTCGGATTCTATATAAGGAGCCGCGCGTCACCGCCATTTTCACACGTGCATTGAGATTGATAGGGAGAGGACGTGGCTGGCGTCCTCTCCATTTAGATTAGAAGAGAGAGAGTGAGATTGAGACAGAGACACTTGATTTACTGGAGCTTAGGAGTACTAGAGAGTGCAGAGTTTACTAGTGACTGACCACTGACCAGTGACCACCAGTGCAGTTTTATTTAATATAATCCGTTCTCTGCCTGGAAAAAACGATACACAGTGACTCAGTCACATACCATATCTGTGCTCAGCCCAGTGTGCTGCATCATCTATGTATAATATCTGACTGTGCTCACACAGCTTAATTGTGGGGGAGACTGGGGAGCAGTTATAGGTTATAGCAGGAGCCAGGAGTACATATTATTAAAATTAAACAGTGCACACTTTTGCTGCAGGAGTGCCACTGCCAGTGTGACTGACCAGTGACCTGACCACACTGACCACCAGTATAGTATACTATATTGTGATTGCCTGAAAAAGTTAAACACTCGTCGTGTGACTTGTGTGGTGTTTTTTTATTCTATAAAAAACTCATTCTGCTGACAGACAGTGTCCAGCAGGTCCGTCATTATATAATATATACCTGTCCGGCTGCAGTAGTGATATATATATATTTTTTATATCATTATTTATCATCCAGTCGCAGCAGACACAGTACGGTAGTTCACGGCTGTAGCTACCTCTGTGTCGGCACTCGGCAGTCCATCCATAATTGTATACCACCTACCCGTGGTTTTTTTTTTCTTTCTTCTTTATACATACTACATCTCATTATCATCCAGTCTATATTAGCAGCAGACACAGTACAGTACGGTAGTCCACGGCTGTAGCTACCTCTGTGTCGGCACTCGGCAGTCCATCCATAATTGTATACCACCTACCCGTGGTTTTTTTTTTCTTTCTTCTTTATACATACTACATCTCATTATCATCCAGTCTATATTAGCAGCAGACACAGTACAGTACGGTAGTCCACGGCTGTAGCTACCTCTGTGTCGGCACTCGGCAGTCCATCCATAATTGTATACCACCTACCCGTGGTTTTTTTTTCTTTCTTCTTTATACATACTACATCTCATTATCAACCAGTCTATATTAGCAGCAGACACAGTACAGTACGGTAGTCCACGGCTGTAGCTACCTCTGTGTCGGCACTCGGCAGTCCGTCCATAATTGTATACCACCTACCCGTGGTTTTTTTTCTTTCTTCTTTATACATACTACATCTCATTATCATCCAGTCTATATTAGCAGCAGACACAGTACAGTACGGTAGTCCACGGCTGTAGCTACCTCTGTGTCGGCACTCGGCAGTCCATCCATAATTGTATACCACCTACCCGTGGTTTTTTTTTTCTTCTTTATACATACTACATCTCATTATCATCCAGTCTATATTAGCAGCAGACACAGTACAGTACGGTAGTCCACGGCTGTAGCTACCTCTGTGTCGGCACTCGGCAGTCCATCCATAATTGTATACCACCTACCCGTGGTTTTTTTTTTCTTTCTTCTTTGTACATACTACTATAGAGTATAGTAGCTTACTGTAGCAGTCTGCGGTGCTGCTGAGCTGACAGTGTCCAGCAGGTCCGTCATCAGTCATCATTACCTAATAAATATATTATCTACCTGTCCGGCTGCAGTACTAGTGATATTATATATACATACATATATATATTGATTTCATCTCATTATCAATCATCCAGTCTATATTAGCAGCAGACACAGTACGTTAGTCCACGGCTGTAGCTACCTCTGTGTCGGCACTCAGCAGTCCATCCATAATTGTATACCACCTACCCGTGGTTTTTTTTTTTTTCGTTCTTCTTTGTACATACTACTATAGTATAGTAGCTTACTGTAGCAGTCTGCGGTGCTGCTGAGCTGACAGTGTCCAGCAGGTCCGTCATCAGTCATCATTACCTAATAAATATATTATCTACCTGTCCGGCTGCAGTACTAGTGATATTATATATACATACATATATATATTGATTTCATCTCATTATCAATCATCCAGTCTATATTAGCAGCAGACACAGTACGTTAGTCCACGGCTGTAGCTACCTCTGTGTCGGCACTCAGCAGTCCATCCATAATTGTATACCACCTACCCGTGGTTTTTTTTTTTCGTTCTTCTTTGTACATACTACTATAGTATAGTAGCTTACTGTAGCAGTCTGCGGTGCTGCTGAGCTGACAGTGTCCAGCAGGTCCGTCATCAGTCATCATTACCTAATAAATATATTATCTACCTGTCCGGCTGCAGTACTAGTGATATTATATATACATACATATATATATTGATTTCATCTCGTTATCAATCATCCAGTCTATATTAGCAGCAGACACAGTACGTTAGTCCACGGCTGTAGCTACCTCTGTGTCGGCACTCGGCAGTCCATCCATAATTGTATACCACCTACCCGTGGTTTTTTTTTTTTCTTTCTTCTTTGTACATACTACTATAGAGTATAGTAGCTTACTGTAGCAGTCTGCGGTGCTGCTGAGCTGACAGTGTCCAGCAGGTCCGTCATCAGTCATCATTACCTAATAAATATATTATCTACCTGTCCGGCTGCAGTAGTAGTGATATTATATATACATACATATATATATTGATTTCATCTCATTATCAATCATCCAGTCTATATTAGCAGCAGACACAGTACGTTAGTCCACGGCTGTAGCTACCTCTGTGTCGGCACTCGGCAGTCCATCCATAAGTATACTAGTATCCATCCATCTCCATTGTTTACCTGAGGTGCCTTTTAGTTGTGCCTATTAAAATATGGAGAACAAAAATGTTGAGGTTCCAAAATTAGGGAAAGATCAAGATCCACTTCCACCTCGTGCTGAAGCTGCTGCCACTAGTCATGGCCGAGACGATGAAATGCCAGCAACGTCGTCTGCCAAGGCCGATGCCCAATGTCATAGTACAGAGCATGTCAAATCCAAAACACCAAATATCAGTAAAAAAAGGACTCCAAAACCTAAAATAAAATTGTCGGAGGAGAAGCGTAAACTTGCCAATATGCCATTTACCAGACGGAGTGGCAAGGAACGGCTGAGGCCCTGGCCTATGTTCATGGCTAGTGGTTCAGCTTCACATGAGGATGGAAGCACTCAGCCTCTCGCTAGAAAACTGAAAAGACTCAAGCTGGCAAAAGCACCGCAAAGAACTGTGCGTTCTTCGAAATCCCAAATCCACAAGGAGAGTCCAATTGTGTCGGTTGCGATGCCTGACCTTCCCAACACTGGACGTGAAGAGCATGCGCCTTCCACCATTTGCACGCCCCCTGCAAGTGCTGGAAGGAGCACCCGCAGTCCAGTTCCTGATAGTCAGATTGAAGATGTCAGTGTTGAAGTACACCAGGATGAGGAGGATATGGGTGTTGCTGGCGCTGGGGAGGAAATTGATCAGGAGGATTCTGATGGTGAGGTGGTTTGTTTAAGTCAGGCACCCGGGGAGACACCTGTTGTCCGTGGGAGGAATATGGCCACTGACATGCCTGGTGAAAATACCAAAAAAATCAGCTCTTCGGTGTGGAAGTATTTCAACAGAAATGCGGACAACAGGTGTCAAGCCGTGTGTTGCCTTTGTCAAGCTGTAATAAGTAGGGGTAAGGATGTTAACCACCTCGGAACATCCTCCCTTATACGTCACCTGCAGCGCATTCATAATAAGTCAGTGACAAGTTCAAAAACTTTGGGTGACAGCGGAAGCAGTCCACTGACCAGTAAATCCCTTCCTCTTGTAACCAAGCTCACGCAAACCACCCCACCAACTCCCTCAGTGTCAATTTCCTCCTTCCCCAGGAATGCCAATAGTCCTGCAGGCCATGTCACTGGCAATTCTGACGATTCCTCTCCTGCCTGGGATTCCTCCGATGCATCCTTGCGTGTAATGCCTACTGCTGCTGGCGCTGCTGTTGTTGCTGCTGGGAGTCGATGGTCATCCCAGAGGGGAAGTCGTAAGACCACGTTTACTACTTCCACCAAGCAATTGACTGTCCAACAGTCCTTTGCGGGGAAGATGAAATATCAAAGCAGTCATCCTACTGCAAAGCGGATAACTGAGGCCTTGGCATCCTGGGTGGTGAGAAACGTAATTCCGGTATCCATCATTACTGCAGAGCCAACTAGAGACTTGTTGGAGGTACTGTGTCCCCGGTACCAAATACCATCTAGGTTCCATTTCTCTAGGCAGGCGATACCGAAAATGTACACAGACCTCAGAAAAAGACTCACCAGTGTCCTAAAAAATGCAGCTGTACCCAATGTTCACTTAACCACGGACATGTGGACAAGTGGAGCAGGGCAGGGTCAGGACTATATGACTGTGACAGCCCACTGGGTAGATGTATGGACTCCCGCCGCAAGAACAGCAGCGGCGGCACCAGTAGCAGCATCTCGCAAACGCCAACTCTTTCCTAGGCAGGCTACGCTTTGTATCACCGGTTTCCAGAATACGCACACAGCTAAAAACCTCTTACGGCAACTGAGGAAGATCATCGCGGAATGGCTTACCCCAATTGGACTCTCCTGTGGATTTGTGGCATCGGACAACGCCAGCAATATTGTGTGTGCATTAAATATGGGCAAATTCCAGCACGTCCCATGTTTTGCACATACCTTGAATTTGGTGGTGCAGAATTATTTAAAAAACGACAGGGGCGTGCAAGAGATGCTGTCGGTGGCCAGAAGAATTGCGGGACACTTTCGGCGTACAGGCACCACGTACAGAAGACTGGAGCACCACCAAAAACTACTGAACCTGCCCTGCCATCATCTGAAGCAAGAAGTGGTAACGAGGTGGAATTCAACCCTCTATATGCTTCAGAGGTTGGAGGAGCAGCAAAAGGCCATTCAAGCCTATACAATTGAGCACGATATAGGAGGTGGAATGCACCTGTCTCAAGCGCAGTGGAGAATGATTTCAACGTTGTGCAAGGTTCTGATGCCCTTTGAACTTGCCACACGTGAAGTCAGTTCAGACACTGCCAGCCTGAGTCAGGTCATTCCCCTCATCAGGCTTTTGCAGAAGAAGCTGGAGACATTGAAGGAGGAGCTAACACGGAGCGATTCCGCTAGGCATGTGGGACTTGTGGATGGAGCCCTTAATTCGCTTAACAAGGATTCACGGGTGGTCAATCTGTTGAAATCAGAGCACTACATTTTGGCCACCGTGCTCGATCCTAGATTTAAAGCCTACCTTGGATCTCTCTTTCCGGCAGACACAAGTCTGCTGGGGTTGAAAGACCTGCTGGTGAGAAAATTGTCAAGTCAAGCGGAACGCGACCTGTCAACATCTCCTCCTTCACATTCTCCCGCAACTGGGGGTGCGAGGAAAAGGCTCAGAATTCCGAGCCCACCCGCTGGCGGTGATGCAGGGCAGTCTGGAGCGACTGCTGATGCTGACATCTGGTCCGGACTGAAGGACCTGACAACGATTACGGACATGTCGTCTACTGTCACTGCATATGATTCTCTCAACATTGAAAGAATGGTGGAGGATTATATGAGTGACCGCATCCAAGTAGGCACGTCACACAGTCCGTACTTATACTGGCAGGAAAAAGAGGCAATTTGGAGGCCCTTGCACAAACTGGCTTTATTCTACCTAAGTTGCCCTCCCACAAGTGTGTACTCCGAAAGAGTGTTTAGTGCCGCCGCTCACCTTGTCAGCAATCGGCGTACGAGGTTACATCCAGAAAATGTGGAGAAGATGATGTTCATTAAAATGAATTATAATCAATTCCTCCGTGGAGACATTGACCAGCAGCAATTGCCTCCACAAAGTACACAGGGAGCTGAGATGGTGGATTCCAGTGGGGACGAATTGATAATCTGTGAGGAGGGGATGTACACGGTGATATATCGGAGGATGATGATGAGGTGGACATCTTGCCTCTGTAGAGCCAGTTTGTGCAAGGAGAGATTAATTGCTTCTTTTTTGGTGGGGGTCCAAACCAACCCGTCATTTCAGTCACAGTCGTGTGGCAGACCCTGTCACTGAAATGATGGGTTGGTTAAAGTGTGCATGTCCTGTTTATACAACATAAGGGTGGGTGGGAGGGCCCAAGGACAATTCCATCTTGCACCTCTTTTTTCTTTAATTTTTCTTTGCGTCATGTGCTGTTTGGGGAGGGTTTTTTGGAAGGGACATCCTGCGTGACACTGCAGTGCCACTCCTAGATGGGCCCGGTGTTTGTGTCGGCCACTAGGGTCGCTTATCTTACTCACACAGCTACCTCATTGCGCCTCTTTTTTTCTTTGCGTCATGTGCTGTTTGGGGAGGGTTTTTTGGAAGGGACATCCTGCGTGACACTGCAGTGCCACTCCTAGATGGGCCCGGTGTTTGTGTCGGCCACTAGGGTCGCTTATCTTACTCACACAGCGACCTCGGTGCAAATTTTAGGACTAAAAATAATATTGTGAGGTGTGAGGTATTCAGAATAGACTGAAAATGAGTGGAAATTATGGTTTTTGAGGTTAATAATACTTTGGGATCAAAATGACCCCCAAATTCTATGATTTAAGCTGTTTTTTAGGGTTTTTTGAAAAAAACACCCGAATCCAAAACACACCCGAATCCGACAAAAAAAATTCGGTGAGGTTTTGCCAAAACGCGGTCGAACCCAAAACACGGCCGCGGAACCGAACCCAAAACCAAAACACAAAACCCGAAAAATTTCCGGCGCTCATCTCTAGTTATATACCTAATATAAGCCATGCAATCACTGTATCACACACACTGGGGGGAGGACTCCAACTGGCCAACTGCTGTAGGACTAAAGCCCTGCATGCAAGTTGAGACATAGGACCACACTTTGGGAGGCAGCAGTTGTCCTGGTGTATAGAGACCTCACCTCAGTGCCCAGGCTAATTATCGGCTGCTGCTGGTTCCTCTCGCCCTGTCCTCCTCTGGTGGAGCTGCCGTGCAGGAAGAGAGAGGCCCTGAGGAACAGGGCCAGGGGCAGACATAGCTTACACAGGCACAGGAGTGTTTAAACGGCCACCCCGTTCCATTCATAAGTGTTCTAGTCGCCGGGGGGGTTGGTTTCCCAGCAGTCCACATTGGTAGTACTGGGTAGCGGGGACCTGCAGCGAGGGTTCTGGGACCTGGCAGTAGGTAGCCCCTTAGGGTCTTGTCCTCCTCTGGTGGAGTTGCGTGTGGTAAGAGGGAGGTGCTGGGGAAGAGGCCTGGGTGCAGACATCTGTTACACAGGAACAGGAGTGTGTGAACAGCCATGGACCAGCGCTTGGGAAATAAAAGGAGGAAGCTGGAGAGTCCTTGGTCACCGCCCCTGCCCCATTCATTAGCGTTCTAGTTGCCAGGGAGGGGTAGTTTCATTGGTGGTGAAAGGCAGCAGGTACCTGCAGTCAGGGTTCTTGAACCCGGAAAAAGGTAGCCCCTTAGAGCTGAGAGGAAGCATGCCCCCTTAGCCGCCCCCTCCCCCCCCCCCCCCTCCCCCCTAGTTAAGGCCATGACCATAGGTTTCTACTGTGTTGCGTTCTGGCAGAATGTATCAAGTTCTGCAAAGGATAGCCTTTCCCAGATATTGGTGTGATACTGTAGCTAGCACCATCTTTAGATTGCATTAGCCATTGTAGTTTATGGGCTAATGCACCTGGTATGGACACCTATGGGTTAAATATCAATGTTAAGTCTTGGACTTTAAGTACTAAACTATCACCCTGTTTTAAATCCTTTAAAGTGCTAGAAACACTTGGAGTTAATGTTCTGGAGAGGATGAGTGTAGAGATCACCATTAAAGAGAATTAAACTCTTAAATAACAATAATGTATGTTTTCATTACATACTGTACCTCAAATTGAGACTACTACTGCACTAATTTGTTGCTATACACAGTAAGGGTATTCCAGACAGCCTATAGCCTAAGGGTGTGTACACACGGTGAGATCCTTGCTATGTCCTATTTTCACTTGCGATTTCCCTTGAACTCCCCGGAGGCCAGATAGCACAGATTTTGACTAACTTTTCTTGAGATCTGTACTATGGGGGTAATTCCAAGTTGATCGCAGCAGGAATTCTGTTAGCAATTGGGCAAAACCATGTGCCCTGCAGGGGAGGCAGATATAACATGTGCAGAGAGAGTTAGATTTGGGTGTGGTGTGTTCAATCTGCAATCTAATTTGCAGTGTAAAATAAAGCAGCCAGTATTTACCCTGCACAGAAATAAAATAACCCACCCAAATCTAACTCTCTCTGCAAATGTTATATCTGCCACACCTGCAGTGCACATGGTTTTGCCCAACTGCTAAAAACTTTCCTGCTGCGATCAACTTCGAATTACCCCCTATGTGTGCTTACGATTTTTGCTTATGTGAGATTTTGGCTTATGTGAGATTTTGGCTTATGTGAGATTTTGACTATCTCATTATAATAGTGGGATGGCATTACAGGGCTGGGGGATTGTCTTTTTCGACTGTCAGCCATTTTTTAAACAGTGCATTTCTGATCTGTGGCTGATTTTTTTTTCTTCCAGTGAACCCATGGATTCTACATGGACAAGAGGACCAAGGGGCTGCGTGGGACACTAGGTAAGTATGTGCGAGTGTGTCGGTGTGTGTCAATAAACTTTTACCTTCACGGTGTGTGTGTTTTGTCTTTCTTGGGGTATTTCTTTTGTTGTGGAACTATAGGTACCAGCAGGCCTTTTAATTCTCTGCATGCTGGTACTTGTGGTTCTCCAAGCACCAGCATGTGGGGGAGGCTTGCTGGGACTTGTAGTTCCACAGCAAAAGACAATATTCTTTTTTTGACACAATGTTGACTATCAGCCCGGCACCCACCACCAAGGGGTGCTGGGGACAGCCTCGGGCTTCACCCTTGGCCCTTGGGTGCCTGGAGGTGGGGGGGCCCTTTATTTAAGGGGTCCCCAACCCCCCAGGGAACCCCTGCCAGGGGTGACTAGTTGGGTTGTGTGATGCTGCGGCTGCAGGGACCTGTATAAAAGTGTCCCCCAGCTGCGGCATCACCTCCCTGGCTAGTGGAGCCCGGTGCTGGTTACAAAAATATGGGGGACCCCTACTCTTTTTGTCCCCCGTATTTTTGGATCCAGGACCGGTCCAAGAGCCCGCTGCTGGTTGCTTAAATATGGGGGACCCCTACTCCATTTTTCCCTCATATTTTTGCAACCAGGACCGGCTCAAAGAGCCCGAGGCTGGTTATGTTTTTTGGGGGGACCTGCACATCATTTTTATTTTTATTTTTAACACTTTCTTAACATTTTTACACAGAAACATGCACGGAGCTTACTGGTCTGTGTATGCTTCTGAGTAAGGGGGTCATTCTGACCTAATTTCTTGCTGCAGTTCATCGCAGCGATCAGGTCAGAAGTGCGCCCAATGGCTGACAGCCGTCAGCTGTCATGGCCTTGCGATCGCCTCTGCCTGATTGACAGGCTGAGGCGGGAGGGGGCGGCACGGCGGCGTTCGGTTGCCATTGTGTGTGCGCGGTCCGGCCAACGCAGGCGTGGGCAGACTGTGCTGGGGGAGGGGGGGGGGGGGGCAGGCCGCAGCCGCAGCGTGGCGTCACATGGAGCCGCTGTGACTTGGCCAACGACGAGTAGCTCCCGGCCAGCAAAAGCATCGCAGCTGTATGATGCTTTTGCACTTCTGTGGGCCTGACATGCGGGGCAGACTAGCCCTGTGCTGGGCGTCCCCCTGCATGTCGGTGTGCCTGATCGTAGACCTGCAAAATGATGCAGGGCTACGATCAGGTCTGAATTAGCCTCTAATAAAACATGACCCAAACAAAAACATTAAAAAATTGTGGTTTTCGGCATTATCCCCCCCCCCCACCTCCGTCACAGCAACACTCAGCTCCCATCCACCCCCCCAAAAAAAAAAAACCCACCACCACCCCCACCTAAAAATGCTATAGGGTGTTTTTACTACCTGCCGATAACCCAATATAACCCCTTTACATTTGTAAAAAAAATACACCACACAGTTTGTTTTTGCCAAAACTTTATTAAAAAATTAAACGCCAACGCCAACTCTGGCCAGGATTCATAAGCTGTACCATGAGAACGAGTGCCTTTGGAGTGGGACTATGCCAACAGAACAGGAATCGGGCATATCCGAGTACAGTAGAGGCAAACAGTGCAATTATGCCTTGGGTGAAGAACATCAGCAAATTTCCAAACAGTCTTGAAGGAACACAAGAAGTGCAGTCAACACAACGATCCGTAGTCCGGGACAGTGAGGTCACAAAACCGACGCTGCAGTACTAATGACCTCAATACAGTTCACTTTGAGCAAGAGCGTAGGATAAGGTCACCAGCAGATTTTTCAAACAAAACTAAAAAACCGGGTACAAAAAAACTAATTATAAATTAAAAAAGCGTGGGTCGCCCAGCACAGAGGACTGTGTACTCAGCATGTCAGATTACATGCCACTGGACGAGGTGCTAGATTGGGGTGAGGGGCTGGGCTGTGTGGCTCCCGACGGAAAAAAATACGGTTGCGGAGGAGGGTTTACCGGCGCATGCTCCATGGGGGGGTTGTTTGGGAAGGGTGGACGGGCCAAATTCGGGTGATACCAAGGGTCAGTTGGCACTATCTCACACGCCGGCACCAGTGTTTGGCGCCTGCCGCGTGAGACAGCCTCATTGACTAACCGTTGGAGGATGAATTTTTGTTCATCCGTCATCAGGCGCATCTCGATGCAATCAAATTGCCAAATTGTTGTTCGGCATCCGGGGGCCTATGCAAAACCTCCTCAGCGCGTTGAAAAAACTGCTGGGAGACAGAGGGGTTGCTATAAGGGGCAGAAGCAGTCCTCCTTGCCGTGTGCCTCGCTCTTCCTGGGCGCGCCTGTGGGGTTGGCAATGGCTCCGCCACTGGCTCCGCTACCGGCTCCTCCACTTCTGCCCCTTGGCCTGTGGTAGGCTCCACCTCCAGCTCCGGGGTAGCATCCTGCAATATAAGAAAATCAAAAATTAGGTCTATGTCAAAATTGGTGGGTGGCATATGAAACAAATGTGTGTGTACTTACCAGATCCAGACTCTCCTGGGCCTCCTCTTCGACAAGAACTGGAGACTCTGGATCTAGAGCGTCCCGTGACCTTACCCGCGCCTCTTGCTCTATAATGAACTAAATTTGGTCATAGTACCACAGCGTCGGTTTATAGACCTCATCAGTCCCGGCTCCAGATCGCTGTGAATCTTGCACCTTCTTGCGTTCCTTCACGAACACTGTTCGGAAATTTGAAAAATTTTTCTTCACCCAATTCACATCAGCCGTTGAGTTCCTGCCTCTACTGTACTCAATAAGCTGCTGATATGCCCGACTCCGCTTGGTTCTGTTGGCATAGTCCGGGCTTCTGACACGCCACAGGCACTCGTTCTGACGGTACAGATCAATGAATCCTGACCAGAATTGGCGGTATTCGTCTGTTGACATTGCTATTTGAAAAAAAAACCAACACAATTAACAGTCAAAATACAACCGTCACATACAAGTAGCCAAAAAATATTAAAAATTATTATATATATTTTTTTAAACACCTTAAAATACACACCACTCCAAAAACGCATCCCTTAATGCGTCGCCCCCGTCCCCCCAAACATTGGTGGTGTACAGTGTCAAGGTCTCTATGCAGCCTCCACTGTCCCCATGTGACTCCCAGTGGTGCAAGTAAAAAAAAATGAATTCGTGCCACTGTGTGCACGTGCCAAAGGTGCGCAGCAAACCCCCCCCCCCCAAAAAAAAAAAAAAAAAGCCTGTGGCCAAATGCCACAAGGGGGAAAAGGCAATTAAATGGGGGTGTGATACACATATGGGGGGGGGGCAGATACACATGTGACCCAATAGTGCCAGGTACACAAATGCCCCCCAATGCTGCCAGGTACACAAATGCCCCCCATTGCTGCCAGGTACACAAAAAATGCTCCCCATTGCCAGATACATTGCCCCCCAGTGACAGAAACACTGCCCCCCAGCACCATATTGCCCCCAGTGCCAGATACACAGCCCCTTAGCACATTACAGCAGCCAAGAGTCCCCCTTTGACACATTACGGCAGCCAAGAGTCCCCTTTTTACACATTACGGCAGCCAAGAGTCCCCATTTTACACTTTACGGCAGCCAAGAGTCCCCATTTTACACATTACGGCAGCCAAGAGTCTCCTTTTTACACATTACGGCAGCCAAGAGTCCCCTTTTTACACATTATGGCAGCCAAGAGTCCCCTTTTTACACATTATGGCAGGCAAAAGTCCCCCTTTTTACGTTGCCCCCCTAGTGCCAGATATGTTCCTCCACAATGCCAGATATGGTCCCCCACAGTGCCAGATATGGTCCCCCACAGTGCCAGATATGTTCCCCCACAATGCCAGATATGTTCCCCCCCAGTGCCATATATGTTCCCCCACAATGCCAGATATGGTCCCCCACAATGCCAGATATGGTCCCCCACAGTGCCAGATATGTTCCCCCACAGTGCAAGATACGGTGGCCCCACAGTGCCAGATATGGTCCCCCACAATGCCAGATACGGTGCCCCCACAGTGCCAGATATGGTCCCCCACAATGCCAGATACGGTGCCACCACAGTGCCAGATATGTTCCCCCACAGTGCCAGATACGGTGCCCCCACAGTGCCAGATACGGTGCCCCCACAGTGCCAGATATGTTCCCCCACAGTGCCAGATATGTTCCCCCACAGTGCCAGATACGGTCCCCCACAGTGCCAGATATGGTCCCCCACAGTACCAGATATGTTCCCCCACAGTGCCAGATACGGTGCCCCCACAGTGCCAGATACGGTGCCCCCACAGTGCCAGATATGGTCCCCCACAGTGCCAGATATGGTGCCCCCACAGTGCCAGATACGGTGCCCCCACAGTGCCAGATACGGTGCCCCCACAGTGCCAGATACGGTGCCCCCACAGTGCCAGATATGGTCCCCCACAGTGCCCCCCAACCCCGCTGCTGATACTTACCGTTTCCAACTAAACTTCTGCTCCACGTGCTGGCTGCTGCTGCTTCTTCCTCCGCGCAGTGAAGAAAATGGGCCCGGCGGGGAGTGGCTGGATGACGCAGATCGGCATCGCAAGCTCATATCGCAAGCCACTAGAAACACTTGCGATATGAACTAGATAGGACACCGATCTAGCAAGGATTGACTTGCCTGCACAGTCTATTTTTTCTTTCTATGCCGACCGCGCGGGACCGCGCATCGGCATCGAATCGGGATCGCAAGGTGACTGTCACCTTGCGATCTGCACTAACTTTTCTTCCGATTTTGACTATATAGTCAGAATCGGAAGAAAAAATCTCACCGTGTGTACACACCCTACCTCAATTGTTCTACTATTTATTTCTCAATAGGTTCAACCAACTCTTTTCTCAATGAAAAATTTACTTTTACACAAATAATTTGTTTTTGTAAATATAAAAGGGAAAACAGCAGGAGCAGTAATATAGAAGTACTGTATAGTCAAGATGTTATTATACAACCAGTGTAGAATTATCTGTGCAAGAATAGTCAGGTGATTGGTAGCAGCCTCTAAACAAACTGGGTTCCTTTCTCAGTTAATGAAACAGATATTTGAAAGCATTAGCAGTGTTCAATCCTACAGTACCTACTGTATCTTAGACAGGAGTGGAGATGGTGGTTGGAGTAGAAAGGTGGTGGAGCGGAAACAGATAACATCACAATTGCCACAATATAGTTTGATGCAAATAATTTTAACTATAAAAATTATAATAATCAGAAAAAAGTGACGCCAGGTACCTGGTATTGAGCTGTCATAAAACAAATAACAACACACATAAAATCACATATTGGAATGAATTTCTATTCCTGTATTATGCTTGAAAGATATTTAAAACTGAAGCTTGTCCGAAGTGCTATCACTTTAACGCTGATCAGCGCAGACAACAGTGACATCATCCATGTAGAGAATATAATAAGGGGCTCAGTTATCAATGAGTGATAAAGCTCATTGTGAACGATAAAACTCATTCCGTATGATAAATGGTGCTCCAGCCAATCAGTTCCTAACTGTTAAGTGTTTGAAAAATTACTATTGAAACCTGACTGGCTGGACTATTTATCATACACGAGTTTTATCACTCATTGTTGTTCTGGATCTGATACAGTGAACCCTTTGATCTCTTATCTAATGCATACAGTGAAGAGTTATATAACACAAACAAAAGGAAGAAGTGAAAGACAGACCTGGGAAGGGATCAGCCTTCTAGCCATTCACGCCAGACAGACCTGGGAAGGGATCAGCCTTCTAGCCATTCACCAACACCTACTGTAGCTGTAAATATCAAGGTAACATACTAACAAAATTTTTCACCAAATCCAAATTACTGAATAGTTAGTGCGTGCAAGGTCAAGTACCTAGCAACACTGTGGGCTAAGGGAGTCATTCCGAGTTGATCGCTAGCTGCCGTTGTTTGCTGCGTAGCAATCATTGAAAAAAAAACAGCTAATCTGCGCATGCGTATGCACTGCAATGCGCACGTGCATCGTACGGGTACGAGATCCTTTGTGGTTTTGCACTGGTTCTAGCGACGATTCCAATCGCACAGCTGAACGCAAGGAGATTGACAGGAAGAGGGCGTTTATGGGTGTCTGTCAACTGACCGTTTTCTGGGAGTGTTTGGAAAAACGAAGGCGTGGCCGGGCGTTTGCTGGGCGGGTATCTGACATCATTACCGTCTCACTCGTCGCAGCAATCATCGCACAGAATAAGTAACTACAGGGCTGGTCTTGTTTTGCACAAAATGTGTTTGCAGGCGTTCTGCGGCACAGGTGTTCGCACTCCTGCAAAGTGAAAATACACTCCCCCGTGGGCGGCGACTATGCGTTTGCACGGCTACTAAAAACTGCTAGCAAGAGATCAACTCGGAATGAACCCTAAATTCAATAGGGTGCAAGAAGCTGGAAGTATAGGAGTTTGTGTGAGAATGCCCATATTTTTTGAAATGGCAATCATTTACAAGACAAAGGGGGCAATTCCAAGTTGATCGCAGCAGGAAATTTTTTAGCAGTTGGGCAAAACCATGTGCACTGCAGGTGTGGCAGATATAACATTTGCAGAGAGAGTTAGATTTGGGTGGGTTATTTTATTTCTGTGCAGGGTAAATACTGGCTGCTTTATTTTTACACTGCAAATTAGATTGCAGATTGAACACACCACACCCAAATCTAACTCTCTCTGCACATGTTATATCTGCCTCCCCTGCAGTGCACATGGTTTTGTCCAATTGCTAACAGAATTCCTGCTGCGATCAACTTGGAATTACCCCCAAAATCAGGTTGGTTTTGCCTTGTAAATGATTGTCGCTTTAAAAATCCAGGCATTCTCGCACAAACTCCCACACCACTGACTTCTCGTACCCTATTACATTTAGAAACATGCATCTTCCTGCTTTTAATATTATCAAAACATTTCACTTTTATTATTTATAATACATCCAAATAATTTATCAGGTTTGCAATTTTCTTTTATGTCACATAAAAAAATATATTTTTAACATATAATGACCTTTGAATGTTTCTTTCTCCAAGGTAAATAGGTGCATACACACGGTGAGAGTTTGACTATCTTTGATTTTGACTATGCGATATGGACTATGGACTATGGATATTGACTATGGCTGCTTGCGATATTGGCTATATGTGATTTTGACTAAGTGCCAGTCTTGACTAGACTTAAGTACTAGATAGTCAAAATTGAGTTGCCTGCACAGTCTATCTAGCCTTGCGATACCGACCCGCGCGGGACCGCACATCGGTATCGCAAGGTGGCTAACACCTTGCGATTTGCACTAACTTTCCTTGCAATTTTAACTATATAGTCAAAATCGCAAGGATTATCATAAATCTCACCGTGTGTATGCACCTTAAGACAGATAATGGTCCGAATTCAAATGATATCGCACCTGCTATCTCCCGTCTAAAGAGATGGGAGATAGAGGGGTGATATTCAAACGTCAAATGCCCTGCTATTGTGCTGATTGCGCTCATTCCAGTCTGGTTTAGGCGTGACAAGCGCCTAAACCCGACAAAGGTAATAGGCGCGATTGTGAAGAGACCCATTTGGGTGCCCAAACAGGTCTCTTTACGAGCATTTCAGCTCGATAGCTCCGAGGGTAGCGAGCTGATATGAAGTGGGCACGCCCATCGGCAGTAACATTAGAATACCGCTGGCGGGCGTGATAGGTTTTTGAAGATTTGAATCTGGTCCAATGAAACCAATTTATAAAAAATAAACTCACAGAAGTAGCAAGCCTCAAAAATGTGTTACTCTTTTATTTATTACTGCAATAAAGCCTGTTTGAAGTGTGAAATATAAAAAATAAATATGTTGTAAATTTTTACATTTAAAAATATAGGAGTTTATACATTCTTCTGTGCTTGCGTAGATTTCCCCCGGGTAGTCCAAAAATATACTGATAGGTTAACTGGTTCCCAACAAAATTCACCCTAGTTTGTGTGTGCACATACATGTGGTAGGGAATATAGATTGTAAGCTCCACTGGGGCAGGGACTGATGTGAATGAGCAAATATTCTATGTATGGGTAAATATTCTCTGTAAAGCACTGCGGAATATGTATCGCATGCTGGGGGTCACCCATCGCAGGGCAAGGCTGCCCAGCATGCTGTCCGCTGCCTTCCCACTTGATAAAGCATAAATTGCTATTGCCTCGCAATTTCTGCTTCATTGTAGAAATTAGTATAGCCTCCTGCCAGTGCAGCACGGGACATCATGCAGCCGCCATGATCACGGCCCTGTTTGTCCGCCTCCGCCCCCGTTCGTGCCACACCACCCATGCAAATCTCTGTCTCCTCCCTGGAAATGGTGTGTTGCCCACCCCCCCGCCCCGCGACTGCCTCAGCCTGATTGACAGGCAGAGGCGATCGCATTTTCTGCGATCCAACCTGAATTAGGCCCTATATAAATAACTGGTAATAAATAATACATAAGACACTGCTGAGATCCCAATTTGAAATTTGTTTGAGCAGTCTGAAAACATCAAGGAATAAAAACAAAGTACTTGGAATTGTTAAACCATATGTGTTTTTTGGAAATCTGTTTTTAAATGTTTGAGTCTGTGATCTTGTAATGTTGGCTTTCTAGTCATGTGGTATATCAAATTAAAGCCTGTTACGTTCGGTACTAAATGTTGTTGTTTTTTTGTTAAATATCTGAATCATGGCCTGCAAAAATCAGGTTGTGAAGTGCTCAAAAATTCCAAAATCTGTTGATTTTCAAATCCTTATAAATCAAACACTTTATAAGACAAACCCAAAATTCAAAATTTGTAGTCAGCTGTGATATACAGTATTTATTATACAGAGTGCTATAAAAACTGACAAAACGAAGGTAAAAAGTAATACAAAATTGGATCAGTTAATCATGGCTGGACTAGATATCTGGAACTCTTGCCAAATGCCAGAAGGGCCGGTAGCCGAATGGGCTGGCCCAGCTGCACAGAGAGTGGGGCTGGCCGAGCAGGGCAGCCTCCCGACTCTCTGCGTCCCACCTGTGGCCAGTATAGAAGTGTAACCATGCCTAATACTAAAATTGTAAAAGGGGGGGGGGATTACTCCCTCTAGGCATGGCAAAGGGCATAGGTACTGCATAGTTTACTAAAACAGGGAAGAGGTTTATAGTAGTGCACGCTATAATACAGTGGAGGGGGAAGAAGCTGCTAGAATGTCCCCGCAGCAGCATGATACACATGCCGTAGCCAGGGAGCAGGAATCATGAGCAGTTGGAGTGGAGGTAATAAAAGAGGCTGCTGGTGCGGCAGTTAGGGAGAGAGCCGGGAGCCCTTTTAGGAGTGAGTAGACCAGAGCGGTGCTCATCGGTCACTTGTCGATGAACATAACAGCAGCAGCAGCGGGCAGTGCAACAGAGGAGTGGCGGAGGACCGGGTGATCACTTACCAGTGAAGGAGGTGATTCCCTGCTGACATCAGTGAGGTGTTGGAGTCGCTGGCAGCGGGAGTTTGTGTACAGAGGGAGGAGAGCTGTCAGGCTGTCAGGTCGTTGTCATAGCAGCCCTGCCCGAGTACCTGTGAGGTAAATCACTGCATAAAAAGGCTCGGTACTAGTGGCCTGAGGGAAGGGAGCTTAGAGCTTACTTGCCTACCCTCCCGGAATGGCCGGGAGGCACCCGAAAATCGGTTGGCCCTTCCGGCCCCCCGGAAAGGGTGGGCAAGCCTCCCATTTTCCTTGCCAGGCCCTCCACGCCCCCCCTCGGCCACCCACAGCAGAGAACAAGTGGGCGGCCGAGGGGATCCAATGACGTGATTCGCGCTGAATTGCATCATCGTAGCTCCACCCCCTGCTATACAGTGCCTAGTTTACCGGCACTGTATAGTGGGGGGCAGAGCCACGATGACGCGATCGTGATGTCATGCCCCCCAGACTGCCCACTTCCCTGTCGTCACGCCCCTCGGATGGCCCATCATGCCTTTGGCCACGCCCCCATGAGCCTGCAATGCTTCCTCCTCCCGGAGGAGGGGGCAGCAAGGTAGGCAAGTATGGCTTAGAGGAGTCGGGGGAGTGTCACAAACCACCAGGTAACAGCTCAAGGGGGAGGATTAGCTATCAAATGTGAGCACGCCCCAAGTAAATGAGTAAGCCTATTAGAGACTGTGAATCACATAGAAAGCCACTTGGTAATGATAGTAGCCGGAGGAGAATACTCCCCTAATTCACATTGAGTAATGTTTCAGTGAGACAAGTGGAATAATATATATATATGCTGAAGTATTTTGTGTATATATATATATATATATATACTGAAAGTTAGACGTTATTTAAGGAGACGCCTTAATGCAGCTTAGGTGAAGTAAGTGCAAACAGCACCACATTCCCCATAGACACTATAATCCATCCAGAGGCAAATGCACCCATGAACTAATTGCATAGCAACTGGAGGTGTGTATATATTTAGCACTGGCATTGAGGTGCTGCTGCAAAGACATTGATCCACTCAGGCAGAGACTTTAACCCCGCCAGGATTAAAGGTGATATTACAGTATGTAGACTGTATGAACCCCACGGATGTGGAAGGGTTGCTTTGCGTATAAAGGATATTTTGCAATTATCATCGCCTGTTGCAGAGAGTTCATAGACAATTGGATATTATCGGTTTATTGCAATCACGCCCCACCTTTGTAAAGAAGGGCTTAAGGAAGAGCTCAACCATAAACTATTATGCACCGGGAGTGTTGTCCATCATCTGAATAAAGTTTGGCATAACAGTCCTGCACATGAGTTACTAAGGAACAGTGTCGCACTGGGGCATGAAGGGCTTACCAGGGAAATGCAATCACAGGGGCCCACTAAGGGGCGTTACCATATGCTGGAAGGGGTGTGGCCAAGTGACCAGAGAGGAGTGGCCAGCCATTATAGGCACCACCTAGCATAGTATATAAAGAAAACGAGCTCTTCCTCGCTTCAAGCTGTTGTGTATGTGCCTGGGTTACACCAGGAGAGAGCAGTAGTATATGTGCCTGGGTTTCACCAGGAGAGAACAGTAGTATATGTGCCTGGGTTACACCTGGAGAGAGCAGTAGTATATGCGCCTGGGTTACACCGGGAGAGAGCAGTAGTATATTTGCCTAGGTTACACTAGGAGAGAGCAGTAGTATATGTGCCTGGGTTACTCTGGGAGAGAGCAATAGTATATGTGCCTGGGTTACAGTAGCGGACCTTGCCACGGGCAAGCAGGACTTTTGCCCAGGGCGCCGCCTTCCGGCAAGATCCGCCGCTGCTGTGCCCCCCGCTGATCGCTCTGTCCCGCTGCCGCTGCCTCCCGCTGTGAAGGGAACTAGACGCGTAGCGTCTAGTTTCCCTTCATGGAGAGGACCTTTACTGTGCGGTGAGCGATGATGTCATCGCGCACTGCACAGCAAAGGTCCTCTCCACGAAGGGAAACTAGACGCGAGCGTCTAGTTTCCCTTCGTGGAGAGGACCTTTGCTGTGCGGTGTGCGATGACGTCATCGCGCACCGCACATCATTTCACTACTGTACAGGGGGCGTAACTGACCACGCCCCCTGTATGAAGCCACGCCCACTTTGCCCGCCCGGGGCGCTTGAAGACTTAGAACCGGCCCTGCTGGGTTACTACAGGAGAGAACAGTAGTATATGTGCCTTGGTTACACCAGGAGAGAGCAGTAGTACTGTATATGTGCCTGGGTTACACCGGGAGAGCGCAGTAGTATATGTGCCTGGGTTACTCCGGGAGAGCAGTATTTTATGTGCCTGAGATACATCGGGAGAGAGCAGTAGTATATGCACCTGGGTTACACCGGGAGAGAGCAGTAGTATATGCACCTGGGTTACAGCGGGAGAGAGCAGTAGTATATGTGCCTGGGTTATACCGGGAGAGAGCATCAGTATATATGCCTGGGTTACACCGGGAAAGAGCAGTATATACACATAAAGACCCCAGTATACTGCCAGATACAAATAATGACCCCAGTAGTGCAGTGCCAGATACACATACACCCCCAATAGTGCCAAATACACATATGCCTCCAGTAGTGCAGTGTCAGATACACTGATGCCCCCAGTAGTGCAGTGTCAGATACACATACACTCCTAATAGTGCAAGATACACATATGCCTCTAATAGTGCAGTGCCAGATACCCAGATGCCCCCATTAGTGCAGTGCCAGATACACAGATGCCTATAGCAGTACCAGATACACATACACCTCCAGTAGTGCAGTGCCAGATACACTGATGCCCCCAGTAGTGCAGTGCCAGATACACATACACCCCCCAATAGTGCAAGATACACATACACCTCCAGTAGTGCAGTGCCAGATACACATACACCCCCAATAGTGCAAGATACACATACACCTCCAGTAGCGCAGTGCCAGATACACAGATGTACCCAGTAGTTCAGTGCCAGATACACAGATGCCCCCAGTAGTGCAGTGCCAGATACACAGATGCCCCCAGTAGTGCAGTGCCAGGTACACATATGCCACTGGCAGTGCCCCCAGTAGTGCAGTGCCAGATACCCCCAGTAGTGCCAGATACACAGATGCCCCCAGTAGTGCAGTGCCAGGTACACATATGTCACCAGCAGTGCTCCCAGTAGTGCAGTGCCAGATACCCCCAGTAGTGCCAGATACACAGATGCCCCCAGTAGTGCAGTGCCAGGTACACATATTCCCCAGCGGTGCCATATTCACAGGTACTGCCCACACAGTGACAGATGCCCCCACAGTGCTGCTCACCTCCGCCGACGCCTGTGCTCTGCTGCTCCCTCTGCTGGGGCTAGGGGCCGGGGAGGAGAGCGCAGCGCGTGCCTATCCTCCCCTCAGTCTGACTTTGATCTTAAATCACTGTGGCCGCCCCGGGATCACCTGCTGCTCCCACTGCTGGTTCTGGGGCCCAGGGAGCTTCCCCTCCCCTCAGCCGAACTCTGCGATCAGCTACTTTCGCTCGGACGAGCGCCGGGGAGGAGAGCACAGCCCTGCCTTCACACAAAAGAGGGCGTGGCTAATGCTCGGCAGGGCCTACCGGTGGGTTCACCGGCTCCCCGGTGGCCCAGTCCGAGCCTGGTAAGGATTAACCCCTTCAAGCTCCAGGGCCAGAGATGGGAGTTGTAGATTCGGCTACTCTTCAGACAACTCCACTGAAGTACCCTTCTTGCCATACCAGAGACAGCTAGTATATCCAGAGGGAGATTAAGGAACTAGGAGCACCCTGAAATCCGGGGTTAATGTTGTTGTACTACCCTTGAACTTGGATACTAGAGGTAAGAGCCCTAACAGTGCACTAATATAACATTGAGTACCTGGGTCATTCCGACGTATAGCATTATGTTAAAAGTGTTGTTTTTTTTGTATTGCATGCAAAAGTTTTATTGTGTAGGCCTGGGTGATAGAGTAGCTGAGGCACTCTATAGTGGTATGTAAATTTGAGGTAACGATATGTTGATGTTCCTGTGAATAAAGATTACCTGTTATTTAAGATATTACTGCTATACTTAGCATTATATCACTGATACGGAGACGCAGCAAAGGTGGTGAAGGCAGAGTCGGTGAATTGATGAACCTATAAAGGTAAAGAGAACAGGTATATGAATATCGCAGGGGGTATATAGGTTGTCATTCCCATATACACTCACCCAGGATAAAAGGCTTACCCAAACGGGCCTGAAATAAACAACTTAGTTTGGGTGGAGGCACACTTTATTAATATGGCCTGACCGATCCAGATTAAGGAGAACATTTACTAAGCAGTGATAAGAGCGGAGAAGTGAGCCAGTGGAGAAATTTCCCCATCAACCAGCAGCTCTGTATCATTTTATAGTATGCAAATTATAGGTGTTACTTCAGTGCTGATTGGTTGCCATGGGCAACTTCTCCACTGGCTCACTTCTCCGCTCTTATCACCGCTTAGTAAATGTACCCCTAAGAGAGTATAATAGACCCGATACCGGATCAGCACCAGCACGGGAGGGCTAAACAGGGTATGCCACAAGGCCAGGCCCCCCTGACTCATAGCCCACCCAAGCAAGCAATGGCCATGTCCCCCTTGTCTTGCACAGCCTCACGGCCTCAGCCCGACCCTGGAATGAACTAGAGTATATATGAAATCAGTATACATTCATTATGTCTGCATAAATTATGTCTGCATTCCGAAAGTCAAAATTAACACTGTCGACATTAATCATATTAACAGTCACAATGTCCACAATGACAGAATGTAGACATTGTGAATGTTGACAATAAAAAAACCAACAGACGATTAGTTTTTTCTTACGATTTTAGAGTTAAGGCTAGGGTTAGGTTGCATCTATGATAGGGTTAGGTTGTAGTTAGGGTTAAGGTTGAGTTATGCTGCAGCTAGGATTAGTGTTAAGCTGTGGTTGAATGTTGACATCAACAGACAATTTTTTTTTAATGATTTTATGGTTAAGGGTTTTAATGATTTTAGGGTTACAAACCCTCCAACATGGCCCATTCCATTAAGTACAAAGGGGGTCATTCTGAGATGATCATAGCTGTGCTAAATTTAGCACAGCTACGATCATTCACACTGACATGCGGGGGGACGCCCAGCACAGGGCTATCCCGCCCCATTTGTCAGTGCCGGCCCCCCCAGAAGAAGTGCAAAGGCATCGCACAGCGGTCACGCCTGTGTTGGCCGGACTGCGCCCACGAAACGGCTGCCAAATGCTGCCGTTCCGCCCCCCCCCACACCCAGCGACTGCCTCTGTCTGTCAATCAGGCAGAGGCGAACGTAGCGGCCTGACGGCCTTTGGCCGTCTGGCATGCGCTGGCGCACTGTGGCGCCGGCGCATGCGCAATTTTGACCCGATCGCACAGCTGTGACAAACTGCAGTGTGCGATCGGGTCAGAATGACCCCTAAAATGCTTTTTTCATGGACTTGCAGATGTGGGGTTGCAGCGCAGTTCAATGTTCAAATAGAGCACAGGTTCTCAAACTCAGTCCCCAGGACCCCACATGGTTCATGTTTTGCGGGTCACCTGTAGATTTTTAAAATGTGACAGTTGGTGATACACGGAGCAGCTGCTGGGTGACATGGAAGACGTGAACCGTATGGGGTCCTGAGGACCGAGTTTGAGAACCACTGAAATAGAGGATCCACACCAACTGCCAGTGAGTCCTGGCCAGTGATGCTTGGTAGTGTTTGAGGTGGCAGTTGGTGTGGCTCCCCTATTGAATTTTTGACTGCGCTAAAGCCCCACCGCTGGAGCCAGCACTGGCAAGGAAGTCCAGGAACAGAGCAATTAGTACCTATTGGAGGGCTCGACAAATCCCAGGGGCCAGGTAGCCATGGCCCCTAGATTTTGCTGTCTGGCTACCAGATTTTGGAGGGAGGAAGCAAATCTCTTTAGCCCCAACAACCCCAGCGGAGATTTTTGGAGGCGTGCCAGTATTGTGGCAGCCATTTCTTGCACAGCAGTGCATGTGCTGAGTGTCTGTTCCGGCCTACACTGACTGATGTGCCTGTCTGTCCCATCCTGGGGTGTCTGTTGTCTCCAAACTCCAGCTGCATAGAGATCTCCAATAAGAGGGTCTATGAGTGGCCAGGGGTTGCGGCTTCGGTGGGATAGTGATGTGGCCACAAGGTAGGGGCAATTGTTTGCCCAGGGGGAGGATGCAGAGCGGTTATTTGCCTGGAAATACCCCCTTATTTGTGTGGCTGTGGGGGTTGAATGTCCGTGGGGGTTAGCTGCTCATTAATGTGTGTGTTTGTGGGGGTGAGGTCTTGTTGTTTGCCTGGGGGTTAGATGCACTGCAGTGTGGATGTGGCGGACTGGTATGCCAGGGGGGTTGTGTGGCCATGGGGTTGGTTTGTCTGATTGGGGCTGCTAAGTATCGTGCCTGCAGTGGGGAAAGGGGAATTCCAGCTAGTTGTTTGTTTTGTTGTTTATTTATTTATTTTTTTGGGGTGGGGGGCAGTGGTCTGGCTCCTACACTTTTATCCTGGCTCCTATATTTTAGGGGGAAAAATTGTCAACCCCTGCCTAATGGAATTTGTCATGTTGGAGGGTATGCAGTTAGGCTGCATCTAGGCCACAGTTAGTGTTACCCTGCTATCAAGGTTAAGGTTAGGTTTATAGTTAGGGTTATTCTGCAGCAAGGGTTACAGTTAGGCCAAGGTTAGGATTAATTATAGACAACAGTTAGAGTTAAGGTTAGAGTTAGTCTGTGGCTAGGGTTAGAGTTTTTCTGTGGCTAGGGTTAGAGTTAGGCTGTGGCTAGGGTTAGGTTTAGGCTGTGGATAGGGCTAGTGTTAGGCTGTGGTTAGAGTTAAGGTTAGAGTTAGGCTGCAGATAGGTTTAGTGTTAGGCTGTGGTCAGGGTTAAGGATAGATTTAGGGTTAGGGTTGGTCATACTCACTTTGCAAATGGACATAAGCATGATCGACATGCCGACTGTTAACATTCACAATGTTGACATTCTGACATTTTGACATGTGAACCTCCCATTCATGTTGACATTCTAAATGTTTAGATCCTGAAAGTCGACATTTTATAACACACCAATGAAATCTGACAGTCACAGAGGTACCGTATAGGCATGTAATCAGATGTAATTGCTCCCTCATTGCATGCATGGAGCTTAATGTGTATAATGTGTATCCATTCTCATGTGACATTTCTCTACCCTTATTTCCATGTGCTTGACTCCAGAGCATGTGTAGAGTGAAAATACCATGCAAATAGAATTGCGTTCAATTTGCATTGGCCTGATAGTTCACAAAAATTATAATACTGTTCAATATGGACAAGTCAAGGCATATTAAGAGAGAAGAAAGCCTGTGTGCAGTCTCTATCTGGACCCCTTCCTCTCTAGCCAGCAGCGCAGCAGACTCGGAGCATTAGGGTCACTAGTAGACCCTAGTGCTGTGCCAGAGTCTAGTGCCTATGCACAGGTCTCTGGGTGAATGGCATGGTAGCCATTTTCCTGATAATTTTCCTAATGTGCGTGTGCGATAAGCCAGGAAAATGGCTGCTGCAACATTTTCCTTGTATGCGCATGGCTGCTTCTGGCGATTTGGGACTCCGGAGTGGTAAGTATTGGGTTGCTAGCAAATATCTGCGAGTTGGGCACTAGTCTGGCGAGTTCAGATGAGGTTGCCGGCATTTACACTCTGTCACATCCTTCGTGAGGAATAGGGTTGACCCCATATTACACATAAGGAGCAATTGCTTATTTGTGCTCGCACATCATAGAGTATTATAAAGTGGTTGGGTTCAGGTGACCATTCCGACACCGGGATCCCGGCTGTTATTTGGCCGGCGGGAGGAAGGTGGGTGTGTGAGCGCAATGAAGCCCCTTGTGGGCTCGCTGGGGTCGCCAAGCAGCGTGCTTGGTGGCTTGTGAAGGTTCTATTCCCACTCTATGGTTGGTGTGGACACCCATGAGGGGATAGTCCCTGTTGGTTGGCATGCTGACCGGCGGGCTAATCAGATTTCAGGACACCACCGGGCGCATAACCACATCCCATACAAAGAAGGGAGTGCAGTTGCACCACACGCTAAATTGATTTGCCTACTATGCATTTTCTGGCATAACATGACATAATTATATGAAGGGTGCATGTCCTATGGAGAAATAGTAGGCTGCAGTGTTTGTATCTGTGGTCTGAGAAATAGACTATACATTGCACAATTAAAGTACACCATAGCTATACATAATTGTGGCTACAAATTAATACTGGATGTCTCGAAGAAGATGTCTGTTAAGCTCGTGATTATATAATACATATGCTTGCTGTCATTTCTCCATAAAACAAAGGTACATTATATTGTCTTTCTGATGGTTAGATTTAATGTCATATATATAAGATCTGCCTTTGAAAATGTACTGTAAACTGGCAGTTTCCCAGCCTTAAGGGAAGGAATTCATCTGATCAAAATGCTCAGCTATTAGAACATTGTCGGTAATTCTTTCTTCCTGCTCTGGGAGCCAGCTTTGACCTCTTAACAAAGTACAGGTTCAATCTGCTTCCCCTCCTCCATCCTGGGAGACTGATGAGGGTCACATGACCTTTGTAGTAGACAGCACAGAATTTGGATGGTAATATGTGCTGGTGGGGGAGGGAAGCTGGCGGCTCTCACAGAATGCTTGTACTGGAAGCTTAAGCTGGGAGGAGAAAGGAAAGACCAGCTCAGACCAGCTTCATTCCACAGACTCATTAAGATGCAAATGCCAAATATTTTTACCAGACACACTGTATAAATTTACAGTTTCCTTTTTAGCTTATTCAGACAGTGTTAAAAAGCGAAAACGTCCTTGATATGCTATAGGTGTATAACCTTTCTTTAAAATGAAAGCTTTAAATAACAAAGCTGTCATATTTGCAAATTAGCCTGTCTTTTGTTCTGTTTGTAAACAGATATATAAAACATATAAAATAAGCACCAGCAGTAACATAAACAACCAAAACAATATAATAATAATAATAATAATAATAATAATAGAAATACTAAATCATATATGAAAATATGGGGTACTCTAAACTACTCTTTGGGACTGTTTCAGAGTGGAACACATGTCTGATAGACCCTACATATTAGGCAATTCCACTGAAAGATATGAACGATCTCGTTCTTTATCTTTCCCCCCTAGTCTCCTACAACTCCTCCTCTTTCCCCTCCTCTGTCTCCCCTCCATCCCTCTGTTTCCTTCCCCCTCCTTTCCTGTAACCCCATTTTCAGTCACCTCTGCTCCATGGTCTTGCTACCCCACAACCCATCCCTACTCCCTCACTCCCTTCCCTGTCATCTCCCCACATCATGCTGAACTCCCTCCCTGCCCACCTCATGCAGTTTCCCCTCCTAGCTCAGGCACCTGCACCATTACTACTCTCTCATCATCCTTGCCCTCACAGTTATCTCACCTCACCGCTACAGCAACCCTGATAATCTCATTCACATCTCTCCCACAGACTCCTATCCCCTCTCCTGTGCCCTCTGGAATGCCAGATCTGTTTGTAACAAACTGGTCCCCACTCATGACCTTTTCATTTCCAACTCCCTGCACCTACTAGCCATTACTGAAACCTGGATTACTCCCTCTGACACTACTTCTACTGCTGCTCTCTCTGCTGGGGGCCTTGCATTCACACACACACCCCGACTTGGGGGTCGCCATGGGGGTGGTGTTGGGATCCTTTTACCTTCTAGTTCCCCCTATCAACTCATACCACCAGAACCGTCCCTTGCATTCTCTACATTAGAGGTCCATGCTATACGCCTCTTCCAACCAGTCCATCTTAGAGTAGCTGTCATTTACCGCCCCCATGGCATTGCCTCCAAATTCATCGACAACTTTGCTTCCTGGCTTCCTCACTTCCGACATTTCCTCCATTATCCTAGGTGATTTCAACATCCCTATTGATATCCCCACACAATCCCTGCCTCTAAACTCCTTAACCTCACCTCTTCTTGGTCTCTTCCGGTGGACCTCCTCACCCTCCAATGTGAATGGGAGCTCACTGGATCTGGTCTTCACTCACCATTGTGATATTTCTGATTTATCCAACTCCCCATTTCCCCTCTCTGACCACCACCTGCTCTCCTTTAACCTATCTCTCTGCTTCCCCATCTCTACCTCCTAAGACTACCATCACTAAGCGTAACATTGAGGCTATTGACACCACATTCCTTTCCTCCCTGTTTGACTCACTTCTCTCTCCTATACTGTCTCTCTCATGCCCTGAACAAGCCACTTCCATATACAATGCATCCCTTACTTATGCTCTTGACTCTGTTCCTCCACCAACCACTATTCACTCTCGTAAATTAACACACCAACCCTGGAACACTAAATGCACCAGATATCTGCAAAAATGCTCACGTACTGCTGAGCGACACTGGAGGAAATCACGCTCTAAGGCAGACTTTCTCCATTTCAAACTTATGCTCTCATCCTTCAGTGCTGCCCTTTCCCTTGCTAAACAGTCATACTTCAAGAACCTCATCTCCTCCCAGTCATCCAACCCCCGGCGCCTCTTTGCCACTCTCAACTCAATCCTCTTCCCACCTCCACCTCGTCTCACCTCCTCACTCCCTGCTCTTGACTTTGCCACTTAATTCATGTCCAAAATTGACTCCATACATCGGGACATCACATCACACCAGCCCATCAGCAACCAGCCTCCTCCCATAACTTACCACCCCTCCCCATCCCTCTAACCAACTCTGACATCTTTCTCCCATGCATCTGGTGAGAAAGTCATGGCCCTCATTAGTTCCTCTCCCCTTACCACCTCCCCTCTTGACCCGATACCCTCCCGCCTCCTCTGCTACCTCTCTCCTTCTGCCTGTTCCCATCTTTCCCACCTTCTCAATCTCTCCCTTTCACCAGGCACTGTCCCCTCTGCCTTTAAGCATGCATTCATCTCTCCTATTCTTAAAAAACCTACCCTTGATCCAAACACTCTCTCCAACTACTGACCCATCTCTCTTCTCCCTTTTGCTTCCAAACTCCTTGAGCGTATTGTCTTCAACTGCCTTACTTCCTGTCTTTCCTCACACTCACTGCTTGACCCATTCCAGTCTGGCTTCCATCCTCTACACTCTACTGAAACTGCCCTTACAAAAGTTTGCAATGACCTCCATGCTTCTAAATCTAAGGGCCACTACTCTCTACTTATTCTTCTTGATCTCTCTGCTGCTTTTGACACTGTGGACCACCCTCTCCTACTGCAAATCCTTCACTCCATTGGTCTGTATGATACTGCCCTCTCTTGGCTGTCTTCCTACCTCTCTGACTGTTCATTCTCTGTCTCCTCTCATGACTCCACCTCCCCCTCACTTCCACTAACTGTAGGTGTACCCCAAGGCTTTGTCCTTGGTCCTCTTCTTTTCTCTCTCTATACATCCTCACTAGGTAAGCTCATTAGCTCTTTTGATTTCCAATATCATCTCTATACTGATGACACTAAAATCTATCTTTCCTCTCCGGACCTCTCCCCTACTCTCCTCACTCGAATCTCCAACTGTCTCTCTGCTATCTCTGTTTGGATGTCCCAGCATTTTCTTAAACTTAACATGTCTAAGACTGAGCTGATCATCTTCCCTCCCTCTTGCATAACCTCACCTTCTACAATCTCATTATCTATTGATCTAGCCCCCAAGTGCGCTGTCTTGGAGTAATCCTTGACTCCTCCCTCTCCTTCATACCACACATTCAGCACCTCTCACAAACCTGCCATTTTCATCTAAAAAATATTTCCAAGATCAGATCCTTTCTGACCCAGGATACTACTAAGACCCTTATCCACTCACTGGTCATCTCCAGACTGCACTACTGTAATCTCCTCCTGACTGGCATTCCTGACAAATACTTCTCTTCACTCCAATCTATCCTCAATGCTGCTGCCCGGCTCATTTTCCTCACCAAACGCACTACGTCCACCTCTCCTCTCCTACAAGCCCTTCACTGGCTCCCCTTCCCTTTCAGAATCCATTTAAAGCTTCTCACACTCACTTACAAAGCCCTCACCCATTCCTCTCCCATTTACATCTCTGACCTTATCTCCCCTTACACTCCCACCCGTTCTCTTCGCTCTGCTAATGCACGCCGATTCTCCTGCCTACTGATTACTTCCTCCCACTCCTACCTCCCAGATTTTTCATGTGCTGCTCCAATTCTCTGGAATTCCCTACCTCTCCCCCTCAGACTCTCCACCTCTCTACAAAACTTCAAACAGGCTCTCAAGGCCCACTTATTCACCAAACCCAGCCAAATCTCGTCCTAACCCTCTGTTCCACGCTTTCTATGTACCCCATCTGTGTCACCCCTGTCTGTCTACCCCTCACCTTTAGAATGTAACCTCTCACGAGTAGGGCCCTCTTTCCTCATGTGCTTATCCTTTCGCTTACTTTAATAATCTTCAACTGCATCAACTCCAGCAGTCCTCTGCCACTAGATACTTATTTCAGTGTCATCTGCTTTTGTAGCTTTGTTTATTTATCCTGCATTTGTCCTATATTGTCTTCAACTGTAAGTTGCTGTTTTCCTGTTTTGATTAATTGTTTATGTACTCTGTAATTGGGTGCTGTGGAACCCTTGTGGCGCCATATAAATAAAGGATAATAATTATAAAATAATAATAATGAATGAGATATCGTTCATATCTTTCACTGTGTAGACACCAACGATGAACGATGCGCTGCCCCGATCTCGTTCATTGTTGGTTCCCGGGTCGCTTATACATGCAGGCCAATATGGACAATCTCGTCCATATTAGTATGCATTGCTATGGGGCCGGGTGACGGGGGGAGTGAAGAAATTTTACTCTCCCTGACGCTCTCCCCCCACTGCCGGGTAGCCCGTCGGCTGCATCGGCCATTGGGCACCTCGGCGGCATATCGCTGAATGTGTAGAGGTACAGTATGTTGTGTGTGTTTGCATTGCGAATGCTGTGGAATTGTGTGCATGCAGCTACTGGTGATGCTGAGTCGGTGCAACTCAGTTTTGACTCCAATTGTGCAGCGGCAATCATTTACATGGTTTTGCCTTGTACATGATTGGCACTTTAAAAATAAGTCAGAGTTCGGCCGGGAGCCCGCAACTCCGGCCAATTCGGGCATCATTACATCCGGCCCTATGTGCACATATCTACATTTAATCCTATGCATGCTATGCGGGTGCAACTATGGTCGACTTGCATCCAGCTCTGCATCTACATTTAGCCTGTATTGAATGGTGCGCAAACAGATTATATGAATCAGGGTCTTAGTATTACTTACGAACCCAGTACTATAATATCAGCTTACTCTGCAAGTCTCCAATCTCATAATTTCTCTGTTTTGACTCTGTGCTGTTTCAGTAATCCTGTGTGCACCTTCGATTCCCAGACTGCAGCTACTGATTGCACAAGTTGCTGGTTAAAACACTCCTGTGTCTGTCTACAGCATTGATCTGAAATCCTGATCTGTTATTAACCTCTAAACATCCTGCATGCTCTCTGTAGCCATCTTGGACTCTGTCATGTGATTCATTCAGACAACCTAAGTGCTGCAGTGGTTATCTGACTTCAACCACCAATAGACTTTCTCCTATACTTATTTAAACCTGAGATTCCCAGCAAACCATGTCAAAGCAACGACTTTTCTCTGGGATTTTTCCTGATCACAAGTCTCTGTTACCCAGGCCCGAATTTCCCACAAGGCAACCTATGCACCTGCCTATGGCCCCATTGGTCTGAAGGGGAACTCGGACAGGCCCCACGAAGAAATCTGGCCAATCCACATCATTCCCCAGAGTCCCATTGTCTGTATGGTGCATGTGAATTACTTGTAATATACATGTAATGAAAGGTAGTCCTGTCCAGTTCCTACCTAAAAAAATAAATCCTATAGTGTACTTGAAAAAATCGTGTGTGTAGGGGGAGGGACTTTCTCCCTGTATGCTTACACCGACAGCTATCATTTGCAGGGTTGTTGGGTAGACAGTGTCTAGGTTGTGAAATTACCCTGGCACCCCAGTAATGTCACTGTTATATTAGGCAGGTGCCCAGTGTAAAAATGCGAATGAAAGCCCTGTGCCACACAGCCTGAGAGATGAGCCCACCATAGTCTGTGGTGATAACTTATCACAATCATTATATATCATAGGCACTAAGCAGGGCACAGACACACACATTACTGTGTACAGATATAGACATGCTCATCTTACAGCGATGAGGCATGCTGCATCATGGCATGCTATGTTGTGACTATTCGTAGCCAGCGATTGCTCCATTAATTCCATTAGGAAATAATGGAGTGTTCGCCGGCAGCAAATAGTCGCAGCCCAACATGCCATGCAGCAAGCTGTGTTGCAGCATGCTGCATTGCAGCAAAGATGAGCATGGCTACATCTGTATCTATCCTAACCCCCCACACCACCAGCCCTGTGTGTCAACACCACAGTCCCCACTGCAGATGTCACCTCGCAGCGACCTTCTAATCCCAAGCACTCTTTCAGGTCAGAATTGTGTGTTATATGTAAGGAGCAATGAGGAGTTGGTCAGCCACCTTTATACTACTAACTAAGACGGAAGAACTTAAGGGTTAGGGTATTAGGGATAATTTAGATGTTTGAGTTACGGTATTAGGGTTAGTTTAGGGGTTTGGGTTAGGAATAGGGTATTAGGGTTATGTAGGGTTTAACGGATTGGGTTTTTGATTAGGGTATTGGGGTTCTGGTTACGGTGAGGTTTAAGGGTAAGGGATGAGCTAGGGTCAGGATTAGGGTAGAGATGATAGGAGTCCATGATTTACAGAGTATACAGTTTTCAACTGCTGTGTAAGGTGAAATTGCAGTCTCCTTTAAACACTCATCTATACACCTAGATCCTGTCCAGTCCAAGAATTGCTAGGTCCTGAACCACTAATCCTGAGAATGCAGCCTATCGATTTATAACGACTAGTGACAACTTTGTTAAGCAATGTTCTTTGATAAGATAAGAAATGTATGATCAGGCTACATATGGTCCAAGGTAATTTTGTTATTCCCCTTGCAACCAGGAATGAAAATATAGTGCTATAGATTGTTGAAGGAGGAGGGCCCCAAACTAGTATCTTGCCTAGGGCCCATTGGGTTCTAAATCCGGCTCTGCTGTTACCTGAGCTGCCAGTGCTATATCAGTGTCCCTTCCCAGTGACATTACTTTCCTGCCTTCAGCTTATCCATGTGTCCGTTTCAGCGCTGCCTACAGATTTTCGATATGCCCTGTTTCAAGAGCTGTCTCCAGCTAATCTGTGTCTCCTGTATAAGAGCTATCTCCAGTTATCCTAATTCCCTGCGATTGCTACATTTCCAGCATATCTGGATTCCCTGCATCTGCCTACATCTCCAGACTACAGTATCTGCATCTCCTGTACCTGTTAAAGCATCTCCAATCTCTTTGCATATCTTGATTCCTTGCATCTGCTACATCTCCAGTTATCCTGATTTCTTGCACCTGCAAGCATCTACAGCATATTTGAATATCCTGCTTCAGCAAGTGTCTTCAGTATATCTGCATATACTGTAATCATAAGTATTAAAAACGTATTTCTATTTTCCTCACAAATTATGAACTTTTTCTACCTTTATGTATTTAGGGAGACATTGGTGCTGAAAGTGTTAGGGGTGTGTAAGACTAGACCGGTATCCGTTTGGATGGTCGACCATGTTATGGTCGACAGTCATTAGGTCAACCACTATTGGTCGACATTGACATGGTCGACATGTACACATGGTCGACACATGAAAGGCCGACACATGGAAAAGTCGACATGAGTTTTTCACTTTTTTTTTTCTTTTGGGGAACTTTTCCATACTTTATGATCCATGTGGACTACGATTGGGAACGGTAATCTTCCCGAATCATGGCGAGCGAAGCGGTGCACTAATTCGGATTCCCCGTCACTTTACGCAGGAAACGACACCAAAAAAAGTTAAAAAAACCTCATGTCGACCTTTTCATGTGTCGACCTTTCATGTGTCAGCCATTTTCATGTGTCAACCATTTGTCCATGTTGACCATGCCAATGTCGACCAATAGTGGTCAACCTAATGACTGTCGACCATAACATGGTCGACCATTCACACCGGAACCGACCAGACCTATATGTGCACATAAGAATAAATGGTATTTCCACTCAGCTAACTGCATCTGAGATGCACACAACCACTGCACCTAAACATCTTATAATACTGTATGTGGGAAAGTGTAATTCATCCCCCAGTAAGAGAAGCCAGTACGTCAGTGAGACACAGAGCCATGGCTGCCAATTCTCTATCACCACAACCTTACAAAGGAGTTCCAAGAAAATTTCCAATCCAAGAAATGCATTCAAAAGGCCATCCAGCTTCACAATTGTTGGTTCTGACATATTTTGGGAGTGATATGGATAACATGTGAATTGCCAAATATGCAGTGTATGCACAAAGGGTCAGCTGAGGTCGACATTGAAGCTGACTATGAGCATCTATCATTCTCCTTGCAGATGGTGATAAGGATTATGATTATGTGCATCTCGATTATTATGTGGCCGAAGTTATATCTGATGGCAGTTCTGATGTGCAAAGTTCTCGATTCATTGTCAGTTAACATTCTATTGGAAAATGTCAAACTAGACATAGCTATCACCACCAACAATCACTGATGGAAATATTAGATAGAGGGGAAAATGATTGCAGGATGCACTGTAGAGCATTTGGGCCAAAGGGTCTGATTCAGAGCTGGACGATGCTGCATCCGCTCTTGCTTCTGTTGCCGGAGTTGCAGCTGCTATAATAGGCAAATGCTGTTTCAGCCTGTTCCTGGAGTATGCATGCATCTGAATGTACAAGCACTGAAACACCCACTTTCAGGGGTAAATTTACTAAGATGGGAGTTCAATTTAAGATGGGATGTTGCACATAGCAGTATGTCCAGGGCTACTCTGAAACTGCTTGAATTTTTTTTAGCTTAGCAGGGCTGCACAAGCGATCGCAGCCCTGCTAAGCTAAAATACACTCCCCCATAGGCGTGGACTGTCGCCGGGTTACGAAGAACCCAGCAAACAAAGCGGTTGCAGAGCGGACACTCCCCCATAGGCGTGGACTGTTGATCGCAGCAGCAGCTAAAAGTTGCTGCTGCGATCAACTCGGAATGACCACCAATATACGAAACTTAGAGTGATACTAGAAGGAGAGATATGTGGCAAAGTAACTGACTTACCCCCAGAGATCTTATGACAACTGGTCGACTTCATGATGTGGCTGTAATGAAACCTGGCAAACAGACCCAACAGAGCACCCACTGTTATCACAATTATATTCATTGGTTACCGGTACCAGTGGAATGTGAAATGGAGTTGAGGCCAAACAGTTTATCCTTAAGCAGGTTTGGAGATTTATTTATGATAACAGCGGTTGTTAGGCAAAACCGTGGTAACAGAGTGTAGTACAGAGTAAGTGTTACCAGAGATGGTAACCATCATCCAGTGGCAAGACTGGCTTTTGGTGGGCCCAGGTGCAAAAATATGCTTTGGTCCCCCCACCACTACTTTGCAAAAGAAAAAGACTGGACACACGAGATTACATATTTAATTTCTCTTGCATTTTTTACACTATAGTGTAATAAATGCTACACAATTTCCAATCTCCTGAGATGACAACGAACACAAACTAATTGCCCTTCACTGCCCCCATGCTTACTACCCCATCAGAGCACACACTGACCCCCTCATAGCTCACTTTGCTCATAGGTCACTGTCCCCCCTTGCAGAGCCGGCCATAGGCATAGGCAAACTAGGCAATTGCCTAGGTAATTTGATATGCCTAGGGGCATCAGTAGCTTCTGCTGATTAAAATTATATGCGGCATGCCTATATTCTGTATGTAGCATTTCATATGCAGATACAGCCACAGTCTCACACAGTATATAGGCATGCTGCATATCAGTTTAATCAGCAGAAGCTGCTTGTGCATCCTAGCCACATAGCAATGCAAATAAGATGCATTTTCATAAAAAAAAGGTGCCCAATGTTAGAATTGATGCAAGATTTGTGAGGACACATCTGTATCCAAGCAGAGGCAGAGGTCACAGTGTTAGTGGAAGTGTGAGTGCTGTGTGCATGTGAGTGGGTTGGTTGTGCTGTAGTGTTCGGAATATGTGTAAGGAGCATTATGTGTGTCATGTAAAAATGCATTAATAATGTGCAACATATGTGTAAAGGGCCACTATGTGTGTCATTATGTGTATAAGGGCATTAATAATGTGCGGCATATGTGTAACAGGTTACTACTGTATGTGTGTCATTATGTGTATAGGGGCATTAATAATGTGCAGCAAATGTTGTGTAGGGGGCACTATGTGTGTCATTATGTGTATAAGGGCATTAATAATGTGTGCCATATGTGTAAGGGACATTATGTGTAAAAGGGCATTAATAAAGGTTGTCATAATGTGTAAGGCGCATTATGTTTATAAGGACATTAATGTGTCTCATATGTGTAAGGGGCATTACTGTGTGGAATTGTGTATAAATGCATTACTAATGTGTGGCATTATGTGTATAAGGTGCTCTACTATGTGGCGTTGCATATAGAAAGGGCACTACTGTGTTGTCTAATGTGAATAAAGAGCAATAAGGTGTGGTGTAATGTGAATAAGGAGCAATTCAGTGTGATGTAATATGAATAAGGGGCTCTACTGTGAGGAGTAACGTTTATAAGGTAAAGTGATACTACTGTGGGATGTAATATGAATTATGGACACTATCGCAAGATAAAATGTGAATAAAGTTGCAGTACTGTGTGGCGTAATTGGAATTGGGGTTACTATTGTGTGGCCATGCCCCTTCCCAGCAAGAAGATGCCCCTTTTTGGGCTGTGCGTCAAATGTGCGAACTGTTCCTATTTAAAATATAGGGGGTACAAGGACTGCTATGGGTGAGGGGTGATGGTGCTGGGAAAGAGGTGCAAGGTCAGAGGCAGAACCAGCGATGGTGCTAGGGGGCACCAGCCAAAATCTTGCCTAGGGCATCATATTGGTTAGGGCCGGCTCTGCCCCCTTGCAGCTCTCACTGCCCTCTCACAGCTTATCACACACAATGTTTTTTTTCTCATGCCGCTCCTGCTGCTGCGCATACGCACAGCATTAAACACGGCTCAAAGCCATTGTGTGTGAAAGACACTGCCGGATGGCAAAAAGCCAGACAAAGTTTGTCTGGCTTTTTGTCATCCGGGCAAAACCGCCGCGTCTGAAACATCCCTTAAGGTTTGTTGTGCTTCTTTTGCTGTGCGGCATTTGCATCTTTCAGTTTACATTCTGAGACTTGTTCAACTTTATGACATATGTAACAGATGTACTTGGGCTACTTAGTCTTTGCATTTGTTGTGTGTAGTGCACTATTCTCAACATTTACTTTAACTGGTATGCGTTCTTGGAACTGCAACAGTTTGTGAGGACCAATCTGTTAGCTTAGTCATGTTAGATTCTAAAGTTATTACTAGGAAATCAGAATCAGATATTCTGTAGCTTGGCCATTGCGAACTCCTTGTCACCTTGGACTCCAACAGAAGTTAGCTACTGAGATACTATATAGATATCATTCTATCAGTATAGCCCTTCAGGTCTCGGCATTCACTCAACTTGGTATTATACAGTGTATGTTTTAGATCTATCCTCCTCATAAGACCTCTATCTTCGGGTTCACTACGGGTGGCCGGCGGTCGGGCTCCCGGCGACCAGCATCCCGGCGCCGGGAGCCCGACCGCCGGCTTACCGACAGCTTGGCGAGCGCAAATGAGCCCCTTGCGGGCTCGCTGCGCTCGCCACGCTACGGGCACGGTGGCGCGCTACGCGCGCCACACTATTTTATTCTCCCTCTATGGGGGTCGTGGACCCCCACGAGGGAAAATAAGTGTCGGTAAGCCGGCGGTCGGGCTCCCGGCGCCGGTATACTGAGCGCCGGGAGCCCGACCGCCGGCAAACAGAAGACCACCCCTATCTTCATATGCTTTCTGCAGAGCTATCCACATATCATATTCTAACACTTTTCCATTAACTATGGATTAACCGTGTTGCTCCACACTTAAACCAATGATCCCCATAGTCCTATCTACTTCATCAGGATTACGATTGTCACGTGGTGCAGTTGTATCCTACCACAGTCTCTCCTGCTTGAGTTACATCTCCATTGTGAACTTGGATGTAGCATAACTCTCTGATCCTCTCAACTTCATGAAGTCATGCAGGGTGCTGCTGGTGCTACTGAATACTGCACACAAGGTACCAGTACCATAGCGATGAAGCTAAACATTTTACCCTTAAGTAGGTTTGGAGGTTTATTCAGGATAACAGCAGTTTTCAGTGGTAACAGAGTGTAGTACAGAGTAAATTATTATGTTACTAGAGACAGCAGTAGCGGTAATGCTAGTGGTGGTACCCATGGCAAGACTTAATAGGAGTTACACGTGCAGTCCTTCAGAGTTACACATATAAGATGGTGCAAGGCTGCGAGGTCGTGCATGCTCAGTAAAGATAGTGGTGGACATCTTGGTAAAGGTGGCTGCCTGGCTTCAAAGTAAAGGAGCAGGCGATAGCGCTGGAGCATACTACTCTCTTACAAATTTTTCGAAAGTTACATTATAATCAACTGCAAATATTGTATATAACTGTTATTGTTTGAGGGAGAAACAACTAGAGTTGGAATTGTGATTATAATGTAAAGATTAGTAAGTATTGAGTCTAAAACGTTTGTGTGAATTTATTTATACCCTTGTCTTGGAATTAACAGTATTCTAGCCAAAATGTCTGAGTCATATTATGATGGAAATGTCTCAGTTGGAGGAGCAATAGAATTTACAGCCTGAGAATGCTGATTGTATAATTCATCACTGGGGGACCAGCATTGCTAGATAATATACTGGAAATTATTCTAAGTGCTAATAAGCATTACAATATTTCAACTCTGTAACAGGGGAACTTATTAGTAGAATGCAGGGTATTTAATATTAAATATCATAGCTGACAGCATTTGATCATACTTTAGAGAAAGGTTTTTATTATAATAAATATAGTAACTTTGGTTTAATGACATAATTTTACTAGATTCACACTATAGACAATATAGGAGCCGGTTGTGTCTATTTCCCCTCTGTGGAACGGACCTAAATGTGACATCAAGTGAGGGCGGATATTTTCATCTGCCCCTACAGCATGTATATGTTTTTTCCAATCTCCGTTTGTTGACACCAGGCAGGAGAGGCACTCTCCCTCCCTGCTGCTGCGCAACCCTGACTCCCTGCTGCCGCTGACTGCTGTGCCTGACACCCTGTATAACATGCAGTGATGCTGGCAGCATGAAGCCTCTTTTCCTCCCCCTGGTGACAGCGGCCATGTTGGACATTGAAAAGGGGGCAGAGCTACAAGGATGGAGAGGATGGAGCTACATGGATGGAGGTGGTGGAGCTACACTGGACCGCCAGACTGCTACAGAGGAAGAAGTGCTGCTCAAGATCCGGCCAGCCAGACGGTAATAGGTAATTGGAGGGAAAATGAGTGAGAAAGTGTGTGTACGTGTGTATCTATGTACAGTATGTATGTGTGGGGGCCGGGATGGGGGGGCAAAATGTGAATAAATTCCACTTTTGTGGGAGTTATGTGTAAACTGCATTACTACTGGTTTGTTATATGTAAGCTGCGCTACTACTGGTGGTGTCATGTGTAAGCTGCGCTATTACTGGGGTGTTATGTGGAAGCTGCGCTACTACTTGGGCGTTATGTGTAAGCGGTGCTACTATTGGGGCATTATGTGGAAGCTGTGCTACTAGGGTATTATGTGTAAGCGGCGCTACTACTGGGGGTGTTATGCGTAAGCTGCATTACTACTGGGGCGATATGCATAAGCTGTGCTACTACGGGGGCATTACGCGTAACCTGTGCTACTACTGGGGCATTTTGCATAAGCGGCGCTACTACTGGGGCGTTATGTGTAAGCTGCGCTACTAGGGTGTTATGTGTAAGCGGCGCTACTACTGGGGGTGTTATGCGTAAGCTCCATTACTACTGGGGCGATATGTATAAGCTATGCTACTACTGTGGGAGTTATGCGTATGCGGCACTACTACTGGGGATGTCATGCGTAAGCTGTGTTACTACTGCGGCATAATGTGTAAGTGGCGCTACTAATGGGGGCATTATTGGTAAGTGGCACTACTACTGGGGCCGTTATGTGTAAGCTGCGCTACTACTGAGGCGTTATGTGTATGCAACGCTATTACTGGGGCCATTATGTATAAGTTGCGCTAATACTGGAGCATTATGTGTAAGCGGCGATACTACTGGGGGCATTATATATAAACTGTGCTACTACTGGGGCGCTATGTGTATAAGTGGTACCACTACTAGAGGCATTCTGTGTGTAAGTGATGACACAACTGGGGGCATTATGTGTAAGCAGCGCCACTACTGGGGGCATTATGTGTAAGTGGCGCCACTACTGGTGGCACCACTACTGGGAGCATTATGAATAATTGTCATTACTACTGGGGGCATTATGTGTATAAACAGCACAATTACTTGCAGTGTAATGTGAATAAGATTGTGCTACTGTGTGGCGTAATTTGAAATGGTACTATTGTGTGGCCACGCCCCTTCCTTGTGAGACCACACCTCTTTTTGATGAGCATTGTCCTTTGTAAAGTAAGGAAGGGTGCAAATTTATAGTTTTCAGGGGCTCCGAACACCCTAGCACTGGCCCTGGTTGTGCCCCCTCACCTTTTGGATCTCATAGCGGCTGCTCCCTCTGCAGTCACTATAGTCTGTTAATAACTGCAATACTAAGTTACAGTTAAATGTGCATGTTTATTGTCATTTCTTTTCCTCATAATATGATTCTAATAGAAAGATTGCAACGATAAAGCTAAAGGATTCAGATGCATTTTAAAGACAGATGCAATCAATATTCTGTATCATGCGTGCGGACAGTTCAAGCTCATGTTTCTTTTTTTTTTTAAATGTAGTGAATGCTACACATTTGGACAACGCTGAATGTAGTTTATCCCAACACTTGCAATCTGGGTCACTCTGAGCATAACGTGAGTAAACTGATAAGCATTTTTTCGTGAACACATTTTTAAAAAAAAATCTTTATTTTCTGAAGCCAGGATAAAAGCTGACCTACTTTTTAATGGGAAAGAAAGTGAAGGTTAGCAGCAAGACATAGATATAAACAAAGCTGGGCTATCAAATTGAGGGATTAAACTCTACAATAATAAAATAGTTTCTTAAACCTATTATACAGAATGTGTATTATAATTTAACCATCTTGATTTACTGATTGTTATGCTTTCTAAAACTATTAAACAAAACTAATATAACTCTAATGGGCAGTTCCCGATAATTGAGTTATATGAAGCAACATAATTATAGTAGGTACTTCTTTCTTTGACAAAAATCCCATGCGATTTACTGTATTCATAATTCATTTTGATAGCCCTATGAAAATAATAGATTTATCTTGACGCAATTCTACTGATTTTTTTTTTTAAAACAGCAGTCCCACAAAGCTCTAGCACTACTACTTTTACCACTAAGACTAGCGGCAAAATAAGTTCTGTCCCTGCAGTGTTAATGCATATGCACAAGCAGCATAACTTTAGGTTTGATCTAAACGGTGCAAGTGCTACACTCCCCCACTTAGGAACAGAGGATGCAGACCCATCCCTTTCCTTGCTAAGGAAGAAGAAACAGAGGTAGCGGTGAAATATCCAAAGAGTGGATAGATTTTGCAAAGGTTACAACTAGAGCTAGTACCAGTCCTGAAGCTAATTTAAAAAAATTCATAGATATCATATTAGCCATTTGTTTGATGAAATGGTTAATTTTTTTGTATATGTAAATCTATAAAAACACAAAACATAAAAATAGATCCTAGCCCATCTGGGCACTAACTAAAAATAATAGATTTCCTCTCTCAGAGTGGTAGGACCTAATGTCCCTATCGCTAATACAGGCATACTGTATGCACAGTACCTACAGTCAGTAAATCACAGTGTCTCATAACAGGCGTGCTGTTTCCACAGGTAGTGAGACCTTGAGCCAACCCTGTAACAATTTGCTTTAAGGGTGGAGCCCTCTCTCTCACACCCATACCCCCAGGACCAATATCTGGGTTTTAGTAATAACCCACACTCTAATCAAGTCTGTTTAGCAGAACCAACATTTCCTGGGGGTGAAAATCACATACTATAGGTCAGTAATCTGATCAAACAAATCTCCTATTTATCACTTTACCAGTGCTTTTATCACAGTAGTGTTACAGTATGTAGTGTCAGAGTCATCTTGCAATATGAAAAATTGCAAAAGAGTATTACATACGCCAGGCATACCAGTGTGTGTATGCACACCTGACAGATATACGCAAACATTAGGAGGATGTTTTACTTCTCAACGTAGTAGGAGCATTAACTTTTTCACACACACCCTAATAATGTAATAAAATCACTTTTTAATGAAATACTATGTGATGTACAAACAGCATAACGGAGACAGATACAACTAGAATTATGTATTACAGGTTGAGTATCCCTTATCCAAAATGCTTGGGACCAGAGGAATTTTGGATATCGGATTTTTCCATATTTTGGAATAATTGCATACCATAATGAGATATTATGGTGATGGGATCTAAATCTAAGCACAGAATGCATTTATGTTACATATACATGGGTCATGCAGTGAGAATAGTGGGGATGGCGGTAGTAAACAAAATGGGGGAGAAGTTGGGGGGAGGGTAAGAGCAGGCGGTAAGGTTACTAACATGGGTACTAAAAGAGATTTTACCAAAGCACTAACCAATGATGATTACAGGTCATCATTGCTACATAAGGTGAAAGATGTCCCTAACGCAAGGGAAAATACTTATCTTAGTTGTATGTATGTAAACGCCGGAAGCATTACTGGTAAAAAGGGTGAGCTAGAAATACTTGCAGCAAGCAAACAGTATGATATTATAGGCATTACTGAAACTTGGTGGGACGAATCTCATGATTGGACAGTCAATCTAGAGGGATATACACTGTTTAGGAGAGACAGACTAAATAAAAAGGGTGGAGGGGTGTGTCTTTACGTAAAGCCGTTTTTAAAACCTGATATACGGGAAGATATTCAGGAGGGGACTGTAGACACTGTCGAGACATTATGGGTAGAAATTGCATGTGGGGAAAAAGGAATAAAAAAGTTAGTATTGGGTGTATGCTATAGGCCGCCTGGTATCAACGCATCTGATGAGGAATTGTTACTAAAGCAAATTGAAAGAGCAGCAGGAGTAGGAGACATAGTAGTGATGGGAGATTTTAACTATCTAGAGATAAACTGGAAAAACGATTCATGTGATACTGCTAGGGGCAATATGTTTTTAAACACACTTAATGATAACTACTTAGTTCAACTAATTGAGGAACCAACTAGGTACAATGCAATCTTAGACCTGGTATTAATAAACAATGGGGATTTGGTATCAGGTATTATAGTAGGGGAACCCATAGGAAACAGCGACCACAATATGGTCACATTCAATATCAGTTTCCATAAACAGCCCTATACTGGCTCAACTAGGACTCTAAACTTTAGCAAAGCAAATTTTGAAAAGATGAAGGTATTTTTCAGGGATATTGAATGGGAAGGTTTGTTTTTAGGAAAAAATACTACGGAGAAATGGGAGGCACTAAAATTCCTACTACCTAAAAATAATCAAATTTATTCCTACGAGCAGCAAAAAAAGGAATAAAAATCATAAACCGATGTGGCTTAACAAAAAGATTAAGGAACTTATGGGCAAGAAAAGGCGAGCATTTATAAAATACAAATCTGACGGGGAAGCAGAGTCATTTCAGCACTATAAGGAATGTAACAAAATATGCAAAAAGGAAATAAGAGCAGCTAAAGTATAAACTGAAAAACTAGTAGCAAAGGAAAGCAAAGCGAATCCCAAAAAATTATTTAAATACATTAATAGCAAGAGATTAAAGAAGGAGAGTATAGGCCCTTTAAAAGACAAGTTGAGAGTCTTACGCAAAAATGATAATGACATAGCGGACACACTAAATGAGTTTTTTTCAACAGTATTTACTGAGAGGACCCAATTCAGGGACTAACATATAATCTCAATAATGAGAATATCCCACTGATAGGTACTTATTTAAGCGAGGAAGTAGTCTGTGACCGATTAAAACATTTAAAGATTAATAAGTCACCAGGTCCCGATGGTATTCACCCAAGGGTTCTAATGGAGCTTCATTCTGAACTTGCAAAACCGCTATTTTTGATCTTTAAGGATTCAGTAATATCAGGTATGGTTCCCAAAGACTGGCGTATAGCGGAAGTAGTGCCTATATTCAAAAAGGGAAGTAAAGCTGAACCAGGTAATTATAGACCAGTTAGTCTTACATCTATAGTGGGGAAAGTATTGGAAGGTATTCTAAGAGATAGTATTCAGAAGTTCATTGAAGTCAATAAGGTCATTAAAAGGAATCAACATGGGTTTATGAAGGACAGATCCTGTCAAACCAACTTACTTGGCTTTTATGAAACAGTAAGCGCAAACATAGATCAGGGTAAAGAGGTGGATGTAATCTTTTTAGATTTTGCCAAAGCGTTCGATACTATACCACACATGAGACTTATCTACAAGCTACAAGAATCAGGGTTAGGAAGCACAATATGCACGTGGGTCAAAAACTGGTTAGATAATAGGAAGCAGCGCCTTGTGGTTAATGGATCTTTTTCAACTTGGACTGAAGTGCTAAGTGGTGTGCCGCAAGGCTCAGTATTAGGACCACCATTGTTCAATATTTTCATTAACGACCTAACAGAAGGTCTAGAGAGCATGGTGTAAATTTTTGTAGATGATACCAAATTGTGTAAAGTTATAAATGCGGAGGGGGATGCTGAGTCGCTTCAGAATGACTTAGTTAAATTAGAAGCTTGGGCAGAGAAATGGAGAATGCGCTTCAATACAGACAAGTGTAAGGTAATGCACTGTGGTAACAAGAACAAAAATAACACCTACCTACTAAATGGGGTAAAATTAGGGGATTCTGTACTGGAAAAGGACTTAGGTGTCCTCATAGATAGCACACTAAGCAGTAGTACCCAAAGTAGGACTGCAGCAAAGAAGGCTAATAAGATATTAGCATGCATAAAATTAGGAATTGATGCTAGGGACGAGAGTATTATACTCCCGTTATATAAATCACTTGTGAGGCCACACCTTGAATACTGTGTACAATTCTGGGCACCTTACTACAAAAAGGATATCCTGGAGCTAGAAACGGTTCAAAGGCGGGCGACCAAACTAATTAAGGGTATGAAGACGCTGGAATACGAGGAAAGGCTTGCAAGACTACGCATGTTTACACTGGAAAAGAGGAGATTAAGAGGGGACATGATCAACATTTACAAATATATAAGGGGACAATATACAGATCTTGCGCAGGACCTGTTTTTGGTTAGATCAACACAGAGAACTCGTGGACACTCGCTCAGGTTAGAGGAGAGGAGATTCCACACAATACGGCGTAAAGGCTTTTTTACGGTAAGGACGATATGTGTTTGGAATTCCATGCCTGAGGGAGTTGTAATGGCCAACTCAGTCAACACCTTTTAAGAATGGGTTAGATAAATTCCTAATGGATAAGGATATCCAGGGTATGGTGCACAGTCACGCACAATGGTTATTATAAAAAAGAGGGGTTAATCGGAACGGCAGTCAGCAACTTCAGTCAAAATTTTATACAAAATAATCGTGCATAGGAGAACACAAAATAGGTTGAACCCGATGGACAATTGTCTTTTTTCAACCTTAGATACTATGTTACTATGTTACTATGTTACACCCAGCCTGAAGGTAATTTTAGCCAATATTTTTAATAACTTTTTGCATTAAACAAAGTGTGTGTACAGTCACACAATTCATTTATGTTTCATATACACCTTATGCACACAGCCTGAAGGTCATTTAATACAATATTTTTAATAACTTTGAGTATTAAACAAAGTTTGTGTACACTGAGCCATCAAAAAACAAAGGTTTCACTATCTCAGTCTCACTCAAAAAAGTCTGTATTTCGGAATATTCTGTTTTTCGGAATATTTGGATTTGGGATACTCAACCTGTATTTATAAACGTGAACAATGTATATTGTATATTCAATGAAAATAAAAAATAACAGTTCCACACCTGTTTATCCCTTTAAAAATTAAATGAGATGCATGTGGTGAATGGCATGTGGGCAATTTTATGTTTTTCTGCACCAAACTTTATCTTTATTAGAGGTGTTTTTTCTTTACCACCGTATATAATTCAGAGTTGATCGCAGCAGGAACTTTGTTAGCAGTTGTAAACGTTGGTTACTTACAGGACTAAAAGCACTACTTTAAAAAGACATTTAATACACTTTAAATGGAGCCGCTGCGGCCGCTGTACTCAATCCTTAACCTACGTAATTTTTTACTCCATTACCGTACAGGTCCCGTACTGTGTACGTACTTTGCATACAAACGCCGCGCTGGCCGTACAAAGTACACTCAGAGCGTACATACTCAAAGATACACCGTGAGCACTTAGCAGCTGCACTTGTGACTGTAATACACTTATAACCTTAGCAAGGAAAGGAGACACGTCACCAGATTGTACTTAAAATGCTGTGTTCCGACACACCAACATGTAATTACTGAAAGGGGGTTACAATAACAATACAATACAATAGAATAATGGCTACAATCAATGGTACATACGTGTTTGGTTTCACCTGCGCTTCCCAGTCTGGTCCTCAGTCATCAAGGTAGATGACCTTCAGAGTCTGTGTCTGACCGGGCATGCAGCTGGCTCTTTTATACAATAGTCCAAAACCTAACACAATGGATACTGTAATCTTTTTGTCCATTGGACACAGGGATGGTCATTTACAGTACAGGAGAGGTCATAGGTTGGTTTGAATAGGTGGGCGATGTCTGTTCCAGGTGCACTTGCAGGTGGTCTCCTCTGGGTTCCCGCCGCATAACAAATGTACAGTAAATACAGTTAATATTTATATTCTGCTCATGCACATAGCTATTCGCAGGAACGTGCGATCTTCTGCAAACCAACACCGGAATATTGCTCTTAATATACCCTACAGCTGGATACCAAACACCACCTTATAACCTAGTTCTGTCCCCTCCTATCCTGTAAAGGTGAATCCCTTTGTTCTGATACCATTTAAACTATTGTAACTTGCTGGTGTGGTGCAGGGAGACTATGTGTACATTGTGCACTATTTGGATTAAATATGTAATGTGTTTTTATGGCTTTCCCATGCGTTCACAAACTCTACCGTAATTACTCATACCACGCGCTAATACGCAGGACCGTGGGAGCAACCATACGCAAATTGTGAATATGCGCACGCACGGCAGAACAAGTACGCACACGGAGGCCATCTGTGTGTAGTTTGTACGTGATGTGTGTACTGCAATATTTTTCGACTTCGACACAGTTGGGCAAAACCATGTGCACTGCAGGGGAGGCAGATATAACATGTGCAGAGAGAGTTAGATTTGGGTGGGTTATTTTGTTTCTGTGCAGGGTAAATACTGGCTGCTTTATTTTTACACTGCAATTTAGATTGCAGATTGAACACACCACACCCAAATCTAACTCTCTCTGCACTTGTTATATCTACCTCCCCTGCAGTGCACATGGTTTTGCCCAACTGCTAACAAAGTTCCTGCTGCGATCAACTCAGAATTACCCCCCTTGTTTTTATTTTATTTTAGATGCCCTGACTTAGACCCTCTATGCCCTTGAGGTTAAGCTTTAGTAGATGATGTTGAATGACTAGCATCAGCATCATGACTGGTGGCATCAGCTGCAGTGCTAGTATTTGGTTGCTCTTCTCTAAACTGATTGTTAGCAATTTTTCAATTCTCAGATCACTGCGTGGAGTTACAGGGCATATATATGCATGTAAACAAAGCGCACTAGGAAACAGTCCCCAAACAGTACAAACAAAATATCTATATCTCTATATCTATCTATATCTATATATATATCTATATATATATATATATATATATATATACTGCTCAAAAAAATAAAGGGAACACTAAAATAACACATCCTAGATCTGAATGAATGAAATATTCTTATTAAATACTTTGTTCTTTACATAGTTGAATGTGCTGACAACAAAATCACACAAAAATTATCAATGGAAATCACATTTATTAACCCATGGAGGTCTGGATTTGGAGTCAGACCCAAAATTAAAGTGGAATAACACACTACAGGCTGATCCAACATTGATGTAATGTCCTTAAAACAAGTCAAAATGAGGCTCAGTAGTGTGTGTGGCCTCCACGTGCCTGTATGACCTCCCTACAATGCCTGGGCATGCTCCTGATGAGGTGGTGGATGGTCTCCTGAGGGATCTCCTCCCAGACCTGGACTAAAGCATCCGCCAACTCCTGGACAGTCTGTGGTGCAACGTGGTGTTGGTGGATGGAGCGAGACATGATGTCCCAGATGTGCTCAATTGGATTCAGGTCTGGGGAACGGGCGGGCCAGTCTATAGCATCAATGCCTTCGTCTTGCAGGAACTGCTGACACACTCCAGCCACGTGAGGTCTAGCATTGTCTTGCATTAGGAGAAACCCAGGGCCAACCGCACCAGCATATGGTCTCACCAGGGGTCTGAGGATCTCATCTCGGTACCTAACGGCAGTCAGGATACCTCTGGTGAGGACATGGAGGGCTGTGCGGCCCCCCAAAGAAATGCCACCCCACACCATTACTGACCCACTGCCAAACCGGTCATGCTGGAGGATGTTGCAGGCAGAACGTTCTCCTTGGTATCTCCAGACTCTGTCACGTCTGTCACATGTGCTCAGTGAGAACCTGTTTTCATCTGTGGAGAGCACAGGGCACCAGTGGCGAATTTGCCAATCTTGGTGTTCTCTGACAAATGCAAAACGTCCTGCACAGTCTTGGGCTGTAAGCACAACCCCCACCTGTGGATGTCGGGCCCTCATACCACCCTCATGGAGTCTATTTCTGATAGTTTGAGTAGACACATGCACATTTGTGGCTTGCTGGAGGTCATTTTGCAGGGCTCTGGCAGTGCTCCTCCTGTTCCTCCTTGCACAAAGGTGGAGGTAGCGGTCCTGCTGCTGGGTTGTTGCCCTCCTCTGGCCTCCTCCATGTCTCCTGATGTACTTGCCTGTCTCCTGGTAGCGTCTCCATGCTCTGGACACTATGCTGACAGACACAGCAAACCTTCTTGCCACAGATCGCATTGATGTGCCATCCTGGATGAGCTGCACTACCTGAGCCACTTGTGTGGGTTGTAGACTCCGTCTCATGCTACCACTAGAGTGAAAGCACCGCCAGATTTCAAAAGTGACCAAAACATCAGCCAGAAATCATAGGAGCTGAGAAGTGGTCTGTGGTCACCACCTGCAGAACAACTCCTTTATTGGGGGTGTCTTGCTAATTGATTATAATTCCCACATGTTGTCTATTCCATTTGCACAACAGCATGTGAAATTGATTGTCAATCAGTGTTGCTTCTAAGTGGACAGTTTGATTTCACAGAGGTGTGATTGACTTGGAGTTACATTGTGTTATTTAAGTGTTCCCTTTATTTTTTTGAGCAGTTATATATATATATATATATATATATATATATATATATATCTTTATTCAATCTACGTGGAGTGACAGGGCTTTGAACAAAGCACATTAAGTTAAAGTGTACCAAACAGTACTAACAATAGAGCTATATTTTTTCTTTCTTTTTGTACTCGCAGCTCAATTCGAAGCATGAAGTCACTGTGGTTTGAACAAAGCACACTAGGGTAATGCACACTAAACAGTACAAACAAAAGATTTTTCTATTTTTTAACTTGCAGCACAGTTCAAACTGTTTGGAGTCACAAAGCTTTGAACAAAGTGTACTAGGGTAAAGCGCACCAAGCAGTACAAACAATCTATATATTTTTATTCTTTTTTTTAACTCACAGCTCAGTTCAAACTGTGTGGAGTCACAGGGCTTTTAACAAAGTGCATTAAGGTAAAGCACACCAAACAGTACAAACAATATATTTTTCAATTCCCAGCTTAATTCTCAAGAGCTTTTATTTTATTAAGTGAACAATAAACGCATCCACTATAGATAGTCACAGCACAGCCAATGTAATCATCAGAGTACAGTGCAACACACAGCAGTGTGCACTTTGTATACACTATACACACAGCACATCCATTTGTTATGAGTCTGGACACAGCGCAGCCAATTTATCAAGCAGAATGCAGCACAGCACACAGCAGCGTGCCATACACTATACACAGTACACCTAGTTTAGATGTACACAGCTCAGCCAATTTAAATAGCAAAGTACAGTGCAGCACACAACACTGAGCCCCTTGTATATTCTATACACACAGCACAGCCACTTATTAATTATGAGTCTGGACTCAGCACAGCCAATTTAATGAGCAGAGTACAGCACAGCACACAGCAGCGTGCCATACACTATATACAGCACAACCACTTTAGATGGACACAGCTCAGCTCAGCATAAATACTACTTTAATACAAAGTATTGAAGAAAAAACAGAGTCCCTTTTGGTGACCATAGTAACAGGAGAGAAGTCGATTCATATTTGCATGATATACAGGCCACCAGGTCAGGAAGAGGAACTGGACAAGAACCTATTGCAGGACTTAACTAACATGGCATTAAAAGGAGAGGTAATAATCATGGGAGACTTTAATCTTGTGCGTATAAGACCTCGCAAACCACACCGTCAAGCTCCATGGTTCGACAACAGTGTTAGTGAGCTCAAGAAAAGGGGGCATAGACTGGAAAGACGATGGAGGAAGACTAACCTAGTGGATGACAAAATAAAACTAATAAAGCATAAAGAAGAATATCAATCGACAATCACTCGTAAGAAATCACAGTTCCTGTCAAATGAGATCACAGCAGCAAACAATAGGCCAGCTCAACTTTTCCGCACAGTGGAGATGCTTTGCAAGCCAGCATGCCTGCAGACTGATGAGACCCTTTCCCAGGCAAGATGCAACGAGTTTGCAAACTTCTTTGCAGATAAAATATCCACCATCCGGGCTGGAATCTCCACAGTGCCATCAAAGGAGTGCCAAACTACAAAGCCTGCCAATATAAGCTACCTGCCTTCATGGACCAGCTTTGACCCAGTGGATGTAAAGGACACTGCTGAAATTGCTCGGATTTTGCGTCCCACCACCTGTGGTCTGGACCCAGCCTCAACAAAGCTTCTAATAGGTTGTATGGATATAATTGGTCCTGTCTTTGCAAAAATTGTTCAATGCTCTTTGCAGACAGGCATTTTTCCTGGACCCCTAAAGGAAGCAATTGTTAGACCGCTTCTTAAAAAACCTAATTTAGATCCCGACTGCATGACCAACTACAGACCGGTATCAAACCTTCCTTTCCTAGGAAAGGTTATTGAGAAAGCGGTGGCAAATCAACTGGAAACCCGCCTGACAACCCATGATATTTATGATCCATTTCAATCAGGATTCAGGAGAAGACATAGCACTGAAACAGCCCTGGTGTGTGTGTTAAATGATCTTCTGATGGCAAGAGACAGAGGTGACTGTTCAATATTAATCCTTCTGGATCTCTCGGCAGCATTTGATACCGTGGACCATGGGCTTCTGATTGAGCGACTGATACATTTCTGTGGTTTGGATGGCACAGTCCTAAGCTGGTTCAAATCATTTCTCACAGGCAGGTCACAGAGAGTATCATCTGGATTATACTCATCACCACCAGTGCCATTGCCATGTGGTGTCCCACAAGGTTCTATACTATCCCCCATGCTTTTTGCAGTATACATGCTCCCACTGGGCGAAATAATCAGGCGCCATGGCCTGGTCTACCACTGCTATGCAGATGATACACAATTGTACTTGTCCTTTGCTCCGGGCACTGATAACCCAATAGCAACCCTAAATGGCTGTCTAGCTGAACTACAGGAGTGGATGAGCGCCAGCTGGCTACGACTGAACCCGGATAAAACAGAGGTCCTTATAATACGACCGCAACATCAAAGGACAGGACTGCAGCATAGCCAACCAACTGGACTTACACTCGGGGATTCAGAATTACAGACCAGTGATCGTGTGCGGAATCTTGGCATTGTCCTGGATGGTGGCTTGACACTTAAACATCAGATATCAGCCACAATCAAATCCTCATTCTTTCACCTGAGGAACATAGCCAGAATCAAGCACTTAATTCCCTCAGATGATCTGCCAAAAGTCATTCATGCATTTGTATCATCTCGATTAGACTACTGTAATGCCCTCTACCTTGGTCTACCAGCAAAAGAATTGCAACGCTTACAGCTGGTGCAAAACACAGCTGCCAGGCTGTTAACCAACCAGCCCCGTTCTAGCCACATAACACCCATCCTCTACTCCCTTCACTGGCTGCCTGTAAGATGGCGAATCATCTTCAAGATTGGCTTACTGAGTTTCAAAGCATTACATGACCAAGGCCCAAGGTACCTGAAACAGCTTCTGACCCCATACTGCCCCACTAGATTACTGCGATCTGTAGATGAAGGACTTTTAGCTGTACCTAGAGTCTACCGTAATTCATCTGGGGGTCGAGCTTTTAGTCATGCGGCTCCGACTCTATGGAACTCACTTCCCCGCACAGTGCGAGAGGCCCCAACTATAGAATCCTTCAAAAGTAGACTCAAGACTTTCCTGTTTACTCAAGCATTTCCATAGTGTCCCTTTTAGTATCTTCATGCTTCTGTATTTTATGAAAATGTACTTCATTATTTTCTGTATTATATTATGCTATATATCTGTTAAGCGCCTTGAGTCCTATTGGAGAAAGAGCGCTATATAAATAAAATTATTATTATTATTATTATCTTCCTGATGTAAACTGGGAGGTATCTGTTGCTAGTTTCACTAGAACTAGGGACGTTTTAAATTCACTGCAGGGAGCATCCCTCCACCAATTGGTGAGGGAGCCCACTCGGAAAGACACAATACTAGACTTAATACTTACAAATGGAGACAGAATATCTGAGGTAAATGTGGGTGAAAACCTGGGATCCAGTGATCATCAAGCAGTATGGTTCAGTATAAAGACAGAAACTGACTCATCCCATACAAAAACAAAGGTGTTAGATTTCAGGAAGGCTGATTTTGTAGGGATGGGAAAATGTGTGATTCTTTGATAGAGTGGAGGAACTTGGAAGCAGTGCAGGAGAGGTGGGAAACATTAAAAAGTGCAATATTAAAAGCAACAAACCTTTGTATCAAAAGTGTAAGGAAAAACACAAGGAAAAGGAAGCCAGTGTGGTTTGCGAAAGAAGTAGCAAGTATTTTTGAAAGCAAAAAAACCCCGGCTTTTAGGAAATATAAGCAGACACAAAATAATGAACACAAAGAGATATATCTTGTTAGACAGAAGGAGACTAAGAAGGTAATCAGATTTGCAAAGGCACAAGCTGAGGAGAAAATGGCCCAGTCAGTGGGTAACATAGTAACATAGTAACATAGTATCTAAGGTTGAAAAAAGACAATTGTCCATTGGGTTCAACCTATTTGTGTTCTCCTATGCACGATTATTTTGTATAAAATTTTGACTAAAGTTGCTAACTGCCGTTCCGATTAACCCCTCTTTTTTTATAATAACCATAGTGCGTGACTATGCCCCGTAACCCTGGATATCCTTATCCATTAGGAATTTATCTAACCCATTCTTAAAGGTGTTGACTGAATTGGCCATTACAACTCCCTCAGGCAGGGAATTCCAAACACGTATCGTCCTTACCGTAAAAAAGCCTTTACGCCGTATTGTGTGGAATCTCCTCTCCTCTAACCTGAGCGAGTGTCCACGAGTTCTCTGTGTTGATCTAACCAACAACAGGTCCTGCGCAAGATCTGTATATTGTCCCCTTATATATTTGTAAATGTTGATCATGTCCCTTCTTAATCTCCTCTTTTCCAGTGTAAACATGCCTAGTTTTGTAAGCCTTTCCTCGTATTCCAGCGTCTCCATACCCTTAATTAGTTTGGTCGCCCGCCTTTGAACGTTTTCTAGCTCCAGGATATCCTTTTTGTAGTAAGGTGCCCAGAATTGTACACAGTATTCAAGGTGTGGCCTCACAAGTGATTTATATAACGGGAGTATAATACTCTCGTCCCTAGCATCAATTTCCCATTTTATGCATGCTAATATCTTATTAGCCTTCTTTGCTGCAGTCCTACTTTGGGTACTACTGCTTAGTTTGCTATCTATGAGGACACCTAAGTCCTTTTCCAGTACAGAATCCCCTAATTTTACCCCATTTAGTAGGTAGGTGTTATTTTTGTTCTTGTTACCACAGTGCATTACCTTACCCTTGTCTGTATTGAAGCGCATTCTCCATTTCGCTGCCCAAGCTTCTAATTTAACTAAGTCATTCTAAAGCGACTCAGCATCCCCCTCAGCATTTATAACTTTACACAATTTGGTATCATCTGCAAAAATTGACACCATGCTCTCTAGACCTTCTGTTAGGTCGTTAATGAAAATATTGAACAATAGCGGTCCTAATACTGAGCCTTGCGGCACACCACTTAGCACTTCAGTCCAAGTTGAAAAAGATCCATTAACCACAACGCGCTGCTCCCTATTATCTAACCAGTTTTTGACCCAAGTGCATATTGTGCTTCCTAGCCCTGATTCTTGTAGCTTGTAGATAAGTCTCATGTGTGGTACAGTGTCGTACGCTTTGGCAAAATCTAAAAAGATTACATCCACCTCTTTACCCTGATCTAGGTTTGCGCTTACTGTTTCATAAAAGCCAAGTAAGTTGGTTTGACAGGATCTGTCCTTCATAAACCCATGTTGATTCCTTTTAATGACCTTATTGACTTCAAGGAACTTCTGAATACTATCTCTTAGAATACCTTCCAATACTTTCCCCACTATAGATGTTAGACTAACTGGTCTATAATTACCTGGTTCAGCTTTACTTCCCTTTTTGAATATAGGCACTACTTCTGCTATACGCCAGTCTTTGGGAACCATACCTGATATTACTGAATCCTTAAAGATCAAAAATAGCGGTTTTGCAAGTTCAGAGTGAAGCTCCATTAGAACCCTTGGGTGAATACCATAGGGACCTGGTGACTTATTAATCTTTAAATGTTTTAATCGGTTACAGACTACTTCCTTGCTTAAATAAGTACCTATCAGTGGGTAAAGAAGACAAAACTTTTATTAGGTATATAAGCGAAAAGAGAAAAACAAAAGGCAGAATAATAAAACTAAAGACAGAGACTGGGAGTCTTGTTAAGGAAGACAATGTTATAGCAGATCATCTTAATAATTATTTTTGCTCCGTCATCACTACTGAAAGAGAGGTGAAGGGGCCACAGTTAATTTGCAGGGATAGTCAGGAAAATGAAACAAGTACATCTACAGAGAAGGTCCTAACAGAACTCTCAAGGCTGAAAGTAGACAAATCTATGGGGCCAGATGGGATGCATCCAAGGATACTAAAAGAGCTTAAAGAGATGGTGGTAGCACCATTAACAGAATTATTCAACCAGTTATTAGCTACAGGAGTAATTCCAGAGGACTGGAAAAGAGTGAATGTAGTCCCACTGCTCAAAAGTGCAATCAAGGAAGAGGCAAAAAAGTACATACCAGTCAGTCTTACTTCAGTAGTAGGGAAATTGATGGAAACACTCTTTAAAGAAAGAGTTGTATATTATCTCAAATCCAGCAATTTACAGGATCCTAAACAGTATGTATTCACTGGGGGGAGATCATGTCAAACAAACCTTATTGACTTTTTTTGACTGTGTGACTAAAGTTATGGATAATGGTGGAGCCAAGGATATAGCTTATCTAGACTTTAGTAAGGCTTTTGACACTGTTCCACATCGCAGACTGCTAAATAAACTCAAAAGCTTGGAATTGGACAATAAAGGGGGGTACACACGGAGAGATCTGTGCTTAAATTCTAAGCAATCTGATCAGATTGCTTAGAATTTAAGCACGGATCTCTCCATGTGTATGCCTCACAGCGATAGCGATGTGCAGCCACGCGCTAGATTGGCCTGCATGTAGGCTTAACCTAGCACATTGCTCCCCCCCTCACTCAGCAGACATCACGCTGTGCTGAGTGGGGGGAGAAATGTGTGCTGAGTGCTCTGTGCTAGATCGCTCAGCACACATCTCCTCCCACATCTCCCCTGTGTGTATGTTCCTTAGGATTGTTGAATGGATAAGATCTTGGTTGCAGGACAGAAAACAGAGAGTTGTAGTAAATGGAGTGCATTCACAGGAGAGAAATGTTACCAGTGGAGTACCCCAGGGATCTGTTCTTGGACCAGTGCTTTTTAATATCTTTATTGGTGACATTGCAAATGGCATTAAAGGGGAAGTATGCCTTTTTGCAGATGACACAAAGTTATGCAACAGGGTAGACACACCAGGAGGGGTAAAACAAATGACTGAAGCTCTAGGTAAACTAGAGGAATGGTCAAGAGTGTGGCAATTACAGTTTAATGCCAAAAAATGCAAAATCATGAACTTTGGTTTCAAAAATCCAAAGGCTAAATATATTATTAATGGCACTATACTGGAAACTACTGAGGAGGAAAGGGATCTAGGAGTCACTATTACAGGTGACTTAAAGGCAGGTAAGCAATGTGACAAAGCAATGAGGAAGGCTAGTCAGATGCTTGGCTGCATTGGGAGAGGAATTAGCAGCAAAACGAAAGAAGTAATAATGCCACTGTAAAAGAAGGGCAACTAAAATGGTGCATGGTCTACATCACAAAACATACCCATAAAACTAAAAAATCTCAATATGTTAGTGTAGTGTGGAGCAGAGAAGGGAAAGGGGGGACATGATAGCAACTTTCAAATATATCAAGGATTTTTACAAAGTCCAGGAGGGAAGCATTCTTCAAATAAAGAGAAGCAACAGGACACGAGGACACGCACTGAGACTGGAGGGAGGTAGGTTCAGGGGAAATTTGAGGAAAAATTACTTCACAGAAAGGGTAGTGGACAAGTGGAATAGCCTCCCATCAGTGGTGGTAGAGGCTAAGACAGTAGAGCAAGTTAAACATGCATGGGATAGACATAAGGATATCCATACAAATAAATAAAGATGAAATAAGGGGGCAGATGTATTAAGCCTGGAGAAGGCATAAGGAAGTGATAAACCAGTGATAAGTGCAAGGTGATAAACACACCAGCCAATCAGCTCCTAACTGTTAATTTACATATTGGAGTTGATCTGCTGGTGCGTTTATCACCTTGCACTTATTACTGGTTTATCACTTCCTTATTCCTTCTCCAGGTTAATACATCTGCCCAAAGGTTTGAGATAAAAATATGGTTAAAAGAACAAAAAGGGGCAGACTAAATGGGCCAAGTGGTTCTCATCTGCCATCAAATTCTATGTTTCAGTGGGGCAGATGTATTAACCTGGACAAGTCATAAGGAAGTGATAAACCGGTGATAAATGCAAGGTGATAAATGCACCAGCCAATCAGCTCCAATATGTAAATTAACAGTCAGGAGCTGATTGGCTGGTGCGTTTATCACCTTGCATTTTTCACTGGTTTATCACTTCCTTATGCCTTCTCCAGGTTAAAATATCTGCCCCTATGTTTCTAATTTAAACAGCAGAGTACTGCACAGTACACAGCAGCATGCACCTTGTGTACATTATACAGAGCACAGCCACTTGTTTTGAATCAGAACACAGTATAGCCAATTTAACCAGCAGAGTACAGCGCAGCATACAGCAGCATGCCTGAGACCAGAGTAAAATGGTGCTGAGTCGCCGCTGTGGGTCCCTTATATAGAATCTAAAACCCGCTAGAATCTGACGCTGGAAGGATGATTTTTGCCTCAATGTGGAACATGATCCTGGTGGGAAATGTAGACTCAGATCCCAGAAGTTCAGAACTGTTCCAGGTAGTCCGAACCGCTCATCTCTAATGTAAACATCACAAAACAGACATCCATAAGTTTATATAAAGTAGTGGCAGCGTCAATGTGTTCTTTGCTTTCAGTTGGAGAAGTTAAAGTGCAATCAGCCAATCAGAAATGGCTACACAGTGTTAAACAATCATCATCATCATCATCATCATCATCATCATCATCATCAATGCATTGCTATTCACCTGTCCACAAACATCTGCAAGACGTACACCTCATGATGTGCATTTCTGTGTCTGTCTGCACATCTTATTAAGCTGCAGTTATACAGAGTTCTAACTGTACTTGGTCTATTCGTGCTGGATCCTTTCCTCTCTTGTTCCACCACTCTAGCCATAAGGAGTTATAGTCATTGAGACCTTAAAATCTTGAAAAGATAGATGTATGTGTAGTTGTGCACACTTGTGTTCACCATCATCGTCGTGCAGAGGGAGTGGCACCTCCAGCACTGGGAAGCGCAGCATTGCCTGGAGCATCCTGAGGATGCCCGAGCCACTGTACAACCTGCAGGTGTGCATCTGGAGGTCTAATGAGTGCTCCTGTTGTCAGTGCAGCAGTGATATTTGCTGTGGTACCCAGCTAGCCAGGAGCAAGGGCTGTGGATCTAGGGGGGTCAATCAGACCTAATCGCTCACTAGCATTTTTTGCAGTGCTGCGATCAGTTCAGAACTGCGCATACGTATGCACCGCAATGCGCAGGTGCGTCACATGGGTACAAAGCAAATCGTTACTGTGCGATGGGTTTTACAAAGAATCCATTCGCACAGCCGATGGCAAGGAGATTGACAGGAAGAAGGTGTTTGTGGGTGGCAACTGACCATTTTCTGGGAGTGGTTGGAATACGCAGGTGTGTCCAAGCGTTTGCAGGGAGGGTGTCTGATGTCAATTCCGGCCCCGGACAGGCTGAAGTGATCGCAGGGGCTGAGTAAGTTCTGGGCAACTCAGAAACTGCACAAAGTTTTTTTGTACCGCGCAGCTGCACATGCGATCGCACACTTGCACAGCTAAAATACATTCTCCGCTGGGCGGCGACTATACGAACGCAGGACTGCAAAAACCAGCTAGTGAGCGATCAGGTCACAATTACCCCCTAGGTCCCTGCTCTCTGTGCAGTGGCACAGCTCACACACCACTAGTTACAGCCCTGTTTGTGTCTGGTATGCTTCTGCATCAGGACCTTGCAGCCTAAACAAAACAAAAAAAACAGAGCTACTGTGCTATACTGAACATCATACTCTACATGAGCCCTATATTGCACAGGGTTATTCAAAGGGGTGTAGTATGGTATGCCGGCGGCCGGGCTCCCAGCGACCAGCATACCGGCGCCGGGAGTCCGACTGCTGGCATACCGACAGCGTGGCGAGCGCAAATGAGCCCCTTGCGGGCTCGCTGCGCTTGCCACGCTGCGGGCACAGTGGGATCGTGGACCCCCACGAGGGTGAAAAAGTGTCGGTATGCCGGCTGTCGGGATTCCAGCGCCGGTATACTGTGCGCCGGGATCCCGACAGTCGGCATACTGAAGACCACCCATTCAAAGGTAGGTTTATGCACTAAAATCTGCATCATATGCTTACTGAATTAGGTACAGTATATATTTTAAACACTAAATTAAATGATAAATTAGTGAAAATTGCAGTAGAAATGCAATTGTAATTTTTACTCATTGTTTACAAATATTGGCATTTCCATGGACAAAAATTTCCAGTGACAAATCTTGGAATCCTGTAATTGGCCCTACAGTTTAGGGACTGTTGACATTTATACTTGCCTGTAGACAAGTGGCTACTCTACAGTATCTTATTAGATCTTTGCTCCAACCATAATTTTCATAACTTGCATACTGTACAGTGGGGGTAATTCCAAGTTGATCGCAGCAGGAATTTTGTTAGCAATTGGGCAAAACCATGTGCACTGCAGGGGAGGCAGATATAACATGTGCACATGTTAAATCTGCCTCCCCTGCAGTGCACATGGTTTTGCCCAACTGCTAACAAAATTCCTGCTGCGATCAACTTGGAATTACCCCCAGTATTTCAGCAATTGCTCCATAACAAGCCAAGAACATTCTTTCAAGAAGTAACACGTGCATGTATGGCTCAAACCAGGTAAAGCCAACTCACTTTTGCAAGTTTGATTTCTGTGATTAAAAATGACAAAGAAATAAAAAAATTGACATTATAAACAACTTTATATAACCTTAAACCTCTTTGATAAAAATAGAACTGGTTTCCAAATTTCATAAATTATCCTTAAAATTGAACCATAGGAGAGTTATATGTACTAATAATGTAATTCTGGTATGTCAGAAGTTACAAAGAACTTGCATAGAGACACGTCTGTTTATGAAATATATTCAGCAAGTCAATATTATAAGAAGTATTACTTATACATTCAGCATTGTGTCAGTATATACAGACTCTGTGATTTTATGATTGGTCTATTTCATACAAGTCCTGGAGCAAAACAATATTTAGGTTCTATGTTCAGGTAGCCGTGAGACAAATGTCAACACCAGGAAGTTTTTCTTGTATTACAGTACTAACATGTAACAAGTATGCCACAGAGTCGTTCTTGCTTAGATTAACAGAAGTGCTAGCATTAACACCTTCTATGGGTTCACTTGGGGGAAATTAACCAACCAGTTTGGCTACGTTATGAGTTGTTGCCTTGTTTTCAGTACTAATAAGATAACTGAGGTCAGAATAAAGAGCACATGTGATTTGTGGGGAAGAATCACATACTGTAGTAATTTCTTAATGGCTTCAGTACAGGTGATAAAATAAAAAGAAATATTCACGAACCCCTGAATGCAAACTTTATTGCACATTCTGAAACTATGGGTGCATATTTCATTAAATAAAAAAAGGCATTTTTTTTTTCAGTTGTTAGACCCATTTATAATATCTTGTCAGGGAGGCTCAAGTCATAATCCTGAAAATATTTGAGAATACTGACTGGTATTTAATTAGACAGAACTATAACGCATTCTGGGGTTTAGAATCTTCTCCATGTCATGGAATACACAATGAACCCACAACCCCTGCCCCCCCTTCCTCCCCAGGCCACTTCCTTGTCCTCCCATACACACCTTTTCAATTTCTTTCATAATTCCTGAAGTTCTTTCCCTCTTCTTTCCCCACTTCCATTTGCCTTTCTTTAAAGTATATGTCTTTACAGAAGCTGCATTATTTGCTGAAAATCTATTTCAGTGCCGTTTCTAGCGGCGGACGAGCCGTGCAACCGCACGGGGCGCCCGCCGCGGCACTTTGTGACTCCTTATCTCCTCTCCTCCCTCTTCCCGAGCGCTCCTGCTCGGGGGGCGGAGTTTTGCGGAATGACGCATTTGCGTCGTGACGTCACGACGCAAACGCGTCATTCCGCAAAGCCCCGCCCCCCGAGCAGGAGCGCTCGGGGAGAGGGAGGAGAGGAGATAAGCCTGGAAGGTGGAGGCGGCCGGCGCGAGGGACGTGAGGCGGCCGGACCCGAAGAGCGGGAAGATGTGAGTATTATCCCTATCTTTCTCTCTCTCCCCCTTCCTTCCCCCCCACTTGACACCTGCCTGCCGCACTGAGTAAAATGGGGATACCTGCCTTCCGCACTGTGTAAAATGGGGATACCTGCCTGCCGCACTGTGTAAAATGTGGATACCTGCCTGCCGCACTGTGTAAAATGGGGACACCTGCCTGCCGCACTGAGTAAAATGGGGATACCTGCCTGCCGCACTGTGTAAAATGGGGATACCTGCCTGCCGCACTGTGTAAAATGGGGATACCTGCCTGCCGCACTGTGTAAAATGTGGATACCTGCCTGCCGCACTGTGTAAAATGGGGACACCTGCCTGCCGCACTGTGTAAAATGGGGCACCTGCCTGCGTACTGTGTAAAATGGGGATATCTGCCTGCCGTACTGTGTAAAATGGGGATACCTGCCTGCCGCACTGTGTAAAATGGAGATACCTGCCCGCCGCACTGTGTAAAATGGGGATACCTGCCTGCCGCACTGTGGAAAATGGGGATACCTGCCTGCCACACTGTGTAAAATGGGGATATCTGCCTGCCGTACTGTGTAAAATGGGGATACCTGCCTGCCGCACTGTGTAAAATGGGGATACCTGCCTGCCGCACTGTGTAAAATGGGGATACCTGCCTGCCGCACTGTGTAAATGGGGATACCTGCCTGCCGCACTGTGTAAAATGGGGATACCTGCCTGCCGCACTGTGTAAAATGGGGGCACCTGCCTGCGTACTGTGTAAAATGGGGATATCTGCCTGCCGCACTGTGTAAAATGGGGGCACGTGCCTGCCGCGCTGTGTAAAATGGGGATACCTGCCTGCCATACTGTGTAAAATGGGGATACCTGCCTGCCGCGCTGTGTAAAATGGGGACACCTGCCTGCGTACTGTGTAAAATGGGGATATCTGCCTACCGTACTGTGTAAAATGGGGACACCTGCCTGCTGCACTGTTTAAAATAGGGACACCTGCCTGCTGCACTGTGTAAAATGGGGACACCTGCCTGCCGCACTTTGTAAAATGGGGACACCTGCCTGCCGCGCTGTGTAAAATGAGGACACCTGCCGGCCGCGCTGTGTAATATGGGGACACTTGCCTGCTGTAATGTGTAAAAAGGGGACTTTTTTAATTTTTATATTTTTCCCCCTGTGGTGAGTGTGATGATATCAGATGAGGCCACGCCCATTTTAATCAGGCCACACACCCTTGTCGGGAGAGCGCGCGCCTTCGGCGCGCATGCTTTTTATTTTTATGGCTATATGGGGGGGGCACGCAACTTTTTTTTTATAGCAATGGGGGGGGCGGCGCATTTTGAAATCTCGCACTGGGAGCCAAATTGTCTAGAAACGGCCCTGATCTATTTCATATTTAGAGATGCATTACATTCAATTGCATCGCACCTGTAATGTGACTATACTTAAAGCATAAGTTAGTATCTTCATGACACGTGTAAAACTTTAGAACTGTAGAACCTACTTTGTGTAGCAGACAGCACAAAAATACTACATCTGCAAAGCAATAAACAAAGCAGAACACTTTCTGTAAATACCCTTACTGCTAGGGAATTAGGGAATTGTCAGTAAAGGACATTCACTATCATTGTTACTAATCCCATCAGTGGTCATTCAAACTTCAATAGCAAGAGATCACAAAGAGCCCCAGAATAATTTCAAGGCATTTGCATGGTTCTCTTGCGCTGGCTGATGTCACTGTTTATGAGTTCCTTATCGGGCAACCACTGAACAGGAATGATGTGCATGGGGAAATAGCAAGGTAGCCATCAGTTATCTAAAGACTAAAGGTGCATACACACGGAGCGATATAACTGAGCGATTTTGACTATATAGTCAAAATCGCTCAGAAAGTTAGTGCATATCTCTCCATGTGTACACAGCCAGAGATAGCGATGCGCGTCCCCGCCAGGTCGCTATCTATGCTAAAAATAGACTGTGCAGGCAAGTCAATTCTGGCTAGGTCGCTGGAAAAGAAAAAGCATCCTCTTGCTGGAATGAGTTAGCCAAAATCGCCCATAGCCAAAATCGCTGGAAAAGTTAGTCAAAATCCCCTACTGCCAGTTCAAGGGAAATCGCTCAGTCAAGATCTCTCATATAGTCAAAATCTCTCCGTGTGTATGCACCTAAGTTGATGAGTCAGAAGTCTACTGGAAGAATGTTCTATGGACTGATAAATGTCAAATAGATATTAGAGATATCTCCTGTTTTCTGAAAGTAAGCACTCACAGGTGCTATCCCCATAGTTTTCTACCCTATCCGTTTGATAAACAGTGTCTAGTTAGACAGTCAATAGATAGACACCATATATTAGACAGACATTAGGTCGACTGGGTCAAAAGGTCGACAGGGGCAAAAGGTCGACAGGGTCAAAAGGTCGACATGGAAAAGGTCGCCAGGTCAAAAGGTCGACATGAAAATGGTCGACATAAAAAAGATAGACAAATGTTTTTTTTAATGTAACATGTTTTTGGATTATTTCATACTTTCTCTATCCATGGCCAGTATTTACTAAAAGTCCGAGTTTGGTCGATTTGTGTTTTTTTTTCTAAGTCCCAATCCGGGAATTCACTAAGCACCAATCTCGGCAGTGTCTGGTCTATTCGTAATGGTTTGAATGACAACGTCCCGAAATACGAATGAATAGACCAGGGGTGGCCAACCAGTCAGAGACAAAGAGCCAAGATATTTTGTTAGGTACATCAAAGAGCCGACTTTGAGCCGAAGATGCACTTGCAAAAATGGGGTGTGACCTTGTGCCTGCTAGGCCACGCACCTGGTATAAAATACATTGAAAAAGCCAGATCCAACATAAAATACAAATAAAAAGCCACTTCTACATCAAATAATTGAAAAGGCCAGATCCGCATAAAATATATTGAAAAGCCAGATTCACATAATACACTTTAGTTCCCCCATGTGTTACTCCAGCCAGCACCCGCCTGTGTCACTCCAGTCAGCACCCGTCTGTGTCACTCCAGCCAGCTCCCCCATGTGTATTTGGTTCCCTCAGTTCTCAGTCTACGTAGTGCTGCTGCATGTCTGGCTGGAGTGCAGCAGATTACAGATCTCTTGTGGTCACGTGACTGAGTGTTGGGAGCCACATTTGAATAAAGAAAGAGCCGCATGTGGCTCAAGAGCCACGCGTTGGCCACCACTGGAATAGACCATCGGTCAAACGCGGCTGTTATTTCATAGAATACAGGAATTCACTATTCATTCGTATTTGGGTGTTAGTCTCTGAGGGCTCAAATGCGGTTGTATTTTTTTGCGATTCGTTAAAAAAAGCGGCAAAAAAATAGACCTGCTTTTTTCAGTCGTGTTTACATGTGTTGCAAATAAAAAAATCACTCACACCTGAATTAGGATGCCTATAAAAGGATGTTAGGCCCATTTCAATACACCTACACTCAGAAATGGCAGCAGGACTGTGGGCTAGTGATCTTTGTGTGCTGTGGGATTCCTCAGACTCAGACATCAGCCTGTAAGTACCCAGGGCCAAGAAACTCAACATGGTCAGCAGGTTGTACAGGTTTCGCGGAGGCTGTGCAGGCCTCGTTTTTTTAGGGGGCGTTTAAACTTGAACGCATTGTCCGATGATAAGGTCATACAGATGTTCCGTCTAAATCGTAACAACATTTTCCATCTGTATGACCTTGTCAAACTGGGCCTAGACCCTGAGACAGCATGCTCTCGCCCTGTCTCAGGCCTGCACAAACTCCTGGCTGTGTTGCACTTTATGGCTACTGGCAGCTTTCAGGCTGTGTCTGGGGATGTCATAGGAATCTCACAGCCCACATTTTCCAGAATCTTAACACAGGTGATGTATACCTAACAACCTCTTCTGTTTTGTGTTTGTTTTAATTTCTCGGTGGCCAGTTCTGTCCTAAAATCTCAAGTTTATTGTTCTTTAAAATGTTCACACAGGTTTTGGCTGTTTTGCAGCCACACATCGAGGCCTCAATCTGCTTCCCTACCCAGGAGTCTCAGTGGCATGCCGTCAGGGTAGATTTTTATGAGCTGGCTGGCATGCCCAATGTGCTTGGAGCCATAGATTGCACACACATTCAGCTGAGACCACCTAGGGGCAGGCAGCACATATATACAAACCGCCATTTTGAACACTCCACAAATGTGCAGGTGGTTTGTGATGCAAATCTCAAAATAATGAGTGTTGTTGCTGGTTACCCTGGGGGCTGCCATGACTCCTTCATCCTCAGTCAGTCATCCCTCTTTGATAAGTTTGAGGACGGACAAATGCCAGATGGATGGCTGCTGGGTATGTAATTTGATATGTGTAGGCCTGCGTATACTTTGCCCAAATACAGGTGCAGATGTATTAACCTGTAGAAGGCATAAGGAAGTGAGAAACCAGTGCTCTGTGCAAGGTGTTAAAGGCACCAGCCAATCTGCTCCAATATGTAAGTAAACATTTAGGATCAGATTGTCTGCTGCCTTTATTACCTTGCACATATCACTGGTTTTTCACTTCCTTATGCCTTCTACAGGTTAATACATCTGCCCCACAGTGTGTTACTTATGCGTTGCTGTATCTTCACATGAATCACGTTTCTATATCTGTCTTTTAGGTGATGGAGGATATGGCTGTTTCTCTTGGCTTCTAACTCCATTGTCCCGACCTGATACACCTGCTGAACACAATTACAATAATGCACATAAGTCCACGCGGAATGTGATAGAAAGATGTTTTGGTGTGCTGAAATCTAGGTTTCGGTGTCTGGATAAGTCTGGTGGGCTTTTGTTGTATAGTCCCTCCAAAGTGACTCAAATTGTGTTCTGCTGCTGCTTTCTTCATAACATGTGTTTGCAACAACATCTGCCACATGTTGAGGATGAGGAGGAAGAAAGCAGCCAGCAAGCAGAGGAATTAGAGACATCTGGTGATACTTGGAGTACTGATGTAGGGAGGTAGGTTAGGCAACAGATCATCAATAGCTATTTATAAGGTAAGCTTGGTTTGCTTATTTCATTTGTTGTGTCTTCATAAATAGATGTTTTGTTTTTTTGGTCAAAATCCATTACTCCTTGACACATACAAACATACCCTCACTATATGGTCAACAAATGTTGCATGTGTATTGTGTTTCTTTTTAATATCAAAACAACAGATTATGAGTGGCATGCATTAAGTCTGGATAAGTGTTCGAAATCTTACAGTGCTAATTTCTTACAAGCCCACACCATCCATTTAGTATTTCACTTTATCATTGTGTGTAATGTCCTAATGCACAGGTTCACAAACTCGGCCCCCAGGCCCACACACAGTGCATGTTTTTCTCGTAACCCAGTAGAAGCACAGGTGTAGGAATTACTCACAGACATATGTAAAAAGGTTCACAGGTGGATCTAATTATGTCACTTGTGATTCTGTGAGTAGACCTGCAAAACATGCACTGTGTGGGTTCCTGATGGCCGAGTTTGAGAACCTGTGTTCCCAAAAAACTCTCCTCAACATATAATATGTTTGCCTTGAGGAATACATGTGTCCCTATGTGTGATGCAACATCATATTTAAGACTCACAAACTTACTGTAATCAGGAATAATTTATTTCCTAATGTTTGATGCTGTAAACTTGATGGTGTGTAAGTAAATACACAGTTTGCCACACATATACATTATTATAAACAGATTTTTTTGTAAAAGTACATATTTGTTTGTTTCAGCATCATGTGTAAAAACATGCTTAATAATTTTTAGCACACACAAACCTGTCCCAACAATACTGACATTCATTTGGACAATGTTTTTCAAACAAAACAAAGGCAACATATTACAAGCTTTTTATGCCACTCAATTGTGTCAATCTTGTAATGTTGTATAGATAAGATAGCTAAGATATGTATCACTAACATTGTAATTTGGATTGTCTGCAGGCAAAGAGAATGATTGGAATCTAGAAAGAGTAATGATTAGAAAAAAAATCAAGTGGTCAGTTTACTTCCTGCTAAAGACATTCTGCCTGGCTGGAAATTATTGTATCTGCAGGCAAAGAGAATGATTGAAATCTAGAAAGAGTAATGATTAGAAAAAAATCAAGTGGTCAGTTTACTTCCTGCTAACATGTATGTGTGGCTCCATCAACATTTTCCTCCTCCAATACCCCCAAAAAATGAAAAGGAATAAATGTGCGTACTATTTTTATCAATTAATTTGGTGCACTTATAATTAATGATGTTTAAAAAAGGGGCAAGGAGCTAAGTGTGATATTTTGTAAAGCATCAAAAACACTTGCTAACTTTACTTATCACAAATGTCTAACTTTTTTTGTTACGTTTTTTTTGGTGGCTGCTTGTCCTGCCCTTTGCCTTTAGCACTGTCATGTTGGCGTGCTCTGGTGGACCGTCTTGGTGGTGATGAGAATGGCGTGATATTTGGAGTAGTCGTACCAGAACTGCTGGTTGTTTGCTGTTGGTGCATGCATCTGAGTGTTTCATTCAGGTTAGTGAGGGTGGCATTGAGTTCACGTGTAGCAGCATTTTGATTGTCTACTATTCTGAATAAGCTTTCATTAATCTTTTGACTGTTTTGAAAAATGCTCATATAACTTTGCTGTTGTCTGTGCTGTTCTTCCATTAGTCTGTGCTGTTCTTCCATTAGTCTGTGCTGTTCTTCCCTTATGCGCTGTAAGTTGTCCATGACCTGTGTAATGTCTGTACGCATAATTTCCATGGTATTGCCTATTCTGGTTGTTTGCTCATTTTGTCGACTCAGATTTCTTGAGATTCTTCTGAGGTGAGATGGTAGGCTTGCAAACATTTGTGTCTGCTTACACAGGCAATATTCATTAGTGGCCTGCTGTCTAGCCCAAATAGTCCAAAACACCTGATCAGGGCCTTGTGTTCCTGGTGTTGTTGGGCTGTGTTGTGGTGGGGGTGGTGTGCTTTGCTGTGGTGGTGTACTCACATGTGCTGGGGGGCTCATTCCTTGCATTAATGGCTGCATTTCTAAGATGTTTGTCTCCTCCATGTCACTGTGTTGGTGTTGTTGCGGAGGAATGCTGTTCCCAGGACTCGAAGCTGAAATGTTAAACATATCTCCGTTAGCTATCCATATGGTTGTGAAATGAAAAAAAAAAAAACACTACACATGGAACACATGTCATTCACTGTTGCTTTCAACTATTCTGCCTAGCAACATCATCACTCATAGCTTAAATACATACATATGCCTGCTTGTGGCAAATGTGTCTGGTTACTTAATTGTGAAAACAAACACTTTAGTTTTATTGTAGCTCACACATACTCCAGCATAAAAAAATATTGCAATACATAATGTGTTACCTTATAGCTTTGTTCAAACAAACATAGTAATATTTTTGTAGGTATTTTGCAATGTTACCTTAAGCACACATGAGATTTTTGGAAAAACAAACTTACTTTTTACAAACAAACCAACATGCTTTTTTGTTGCAGCATCTTACACCCAATGTCATACTGTATGACTCAAGTGGACATACATATCTTTACTGGATGTGGACAAGGCCATTTAGTTTGGATTCCATTTCAGCTTTTACTTACTGCGGTAAGTATTTTTGTTTTGGATGTGTTTGGACTTAATGCGGTTATGACTGATTATGATTATGTTCTGACATTTTACACTTTTTTTCCAGTTTGATACTCACAATCAAGATGAGGGGAGTGTGGATGACGTCTTGGAGGTGTGTTCAAAATTTGGAGTGGGGGGACAGAACATACGGACGATAATCTTCATGGCGGGGTAGCCTGCTGTGTTTGTGGCGGGACAGACGACCTTGCTTTCTTTTCGGCTACAGGTTTCTTGTGGTGATGTCTAACAGAAGAGCCACTTCTGCTGCTCCATACTTCTTTTGATGGACCTTTTAATGAAAGTGCAATTTTGTTATGCCCATTCCTTTACAAGCATACCCTATACTACAATGGACACTTTACCTGCTTCCGCAGCGTCATCATCATCAGATGTGTTAGGATTTACTGGCCGACGAGTAGTACTGCTTTTTTCCGACACTGTATAAAATGAGATATATTCATAAATCATGCTATTGTGTATACATCCACCCATTATGCTTATAAACATTTATACCTTTAGAAATGCTTGGTTTTTATTTTAAAAAAACATAAGGACCAGAAATACAAAAAAAAATTATTAAAAATTAAAAAATATGCACTATGGCAACATCAAGACAGGCAAACATGTACAGGACACTGACATAGGCCACAAGTTAAAGGAATGGTTTTTTTTTTTTTTAAACACAAATTAATTTTGAATTGTTTTTTAAAATAATACAGTTGCAATATCTAATTGGCTCTGTGATGTGGCACTCCAAATACACATTACCACTATATGACCACACAAAAAAAAACAGCAAATGTTAAGATTTTAAAAAATGCAGTATGGTGTCACGGAACAAATAGAAGCAAAAAAAAATTAATTTTAAAACTTATATAAAAAAAAAAACCTTCTGTAAAGATGACATTACACATGTAAGTGGTTTACAGACCACTTTCCAGTACTCCAGCCTCTAACATGACAACGACTTATTTTAATAAAAAAAAAACATGGATCACTTATATATAAAACATAGTCATATTTTTTTAAGAAAAAAACGCCCAAAAGGAAAACATTATTGCAGGACAAATCAGAGACACAACAAGTCCAAACTACACATGCTAAATATCTGTGTGAAAAACACATGACATACAATAAAGTAAGATGTTACATTGGCTTTAAGCTAACACATGACCCAAAACAATGTATTTGCAAACACACACTTGAAGATGGGAGTAATATGCAACGTCACATGACACAGATTACAAAATACAACTTATAAAAAAAAAAACATGCTCACCATTCTTCCTTGGCCTATCTGAATCCCGGACATGGGTTGCAGAGACAACTTCAGGAGGTATGACACTCCGCATGGGCTCCTCATACTCCAGATATCTTGCAATATAGGGCTGCCCACCACCGGTTTGCCGAGCCGACTTGGCCTCCTTGGCCATTTTGGACTTGACACGTCGCTTTATGTCATAGTACCGTTTGCGGCATGTGTCCTCCATCCGCTTGACCACCCCCTCACTATTGACAGCAGCAACTACTTTCGCCCACAACACCGTCTTCCTCCGTGTTGGCACCTTGGCGGACTCAGGCCCAAATAGCTGCCTCAGATACTTCATCAGCTCACGCACCAATGCCACATTTTCAGCAAAACTAAACTTAACATTCCGTCCAGTCTTAGTAGTGGTGCGTGGCTGCGGAGCACTCTGACTGTCACTGTCACTTGAGGCTGCTGCAGCAACCTCACCCACCTCCTCCACCTCACTAACCTCACTAACACTCACCTCCTCCACCTGACCGACCTCCTCCCCCTCACTCACACCCTCCACCTCTGAGTCACACATAATTGTGTGTCTAAACAGTTAACACAGGAAAAAAAAAGACAAACAACTAGTGATGTGCACCGGAAATTTTTCGCGTTTTGTGTTTTGGTTTTGGGCTCGGTTCCGCGGCCGTGTTTTGGATTCGGACGCGTTTTGGCAAAACCTCACCGAATTTTTTTTGTCGGATTCGGGTGTGTTTTGAATTCGGGTGTTTTTTTCAAAAAACCCTAAAAAACAGCTTAAATCATAGAACTTGGGGGTCATTTTGATCCCATAGTATTATTAACCTCAATAACCATAATTTCCACTCATTTCCAGTCTATTCTGAACACCTCACACCTCACAATATTATTTTTAGTCCTAAAATTTGCACCGAGGTCGCTGGATGGCTAAGCTAAGCGACACAAGTGGCCGACACAAATACCTGGCCCATCTAGGAGTGGCACTGCAGTGTCAGGCAGGATGGCCCTTCAAAAAAATAGTCCCCAAACAGCACATGATGCAAAGAAAAAAAGAGGCGCACCAAGGTGGCTGTGTGACTAAGCTAAGCGACACAAGTGGCCGACACAAACACCTGGCCCATCTAGGAGTGGCACTGCAGTGTCAGGCAGGATGGCCCTTCCAAAAAATTGTCCCCAAACAGCACATGATGCAAAGAAAAAAAAAGGCGCACCAAGGTGGCTGTGTGACTAAGCTAAGCGACACAAGTGGCCGACACAAACACCTGGCCCATCTAGGAGTGCACTGCAGTGTCAATCAAGACAGGATGGCACTTCCAAAAAATTGTCCCCAAACAGCACATGATGCAAAGAAAAATGAAATAAAAAAGAGGTGCAAGATGGAATTGTCCTTGGGCCCTCCCACCTACCCTTATGTTGTATAAACAGGACATGCACACTTTAACGAACCCATCATTTCAGCGACAGGGTCTGCCACACGACTGTGACTGAAATGACTGGTTGGTTTGGGCCCCCACCAAAAAAGAAGCAATCAATCTCTCCTTGCACAAACTGGCTCTACAGAGGCAAGATGTCCACCTCATCACCATCCTCCGATTCCTCACCCCTTTCACTGTGTACATCCCCCTCCTCACAGATTATTAATTCGTCCCCACTGGAATCCACCATCTCAGGTCCCCGTGTACTTTCTGGAGGCAATTGCTGCTGGTGAATGTCTCCACGGAGGAATTGATTATAATTCATTTTGATGAACATCATCTTCTCCACATTTTCTGGAAGTAACCTCGTACGCCGATTGCTGACAAGGTGAGCGGCTGCACTAAACACTCTTTCGGAGTACACACTGGAGGGAGGGCAACTTAGGTAGAATAAAGCCAGTTTGTGCAAGGGCCTCCAAATTGCCTCTTTTTCCTGCCAGTATACGTACGGACTGTCTGACGTGCCTACTTGGATGCGGTCACTCATATAATCCTCCACCATTCTTTCCATGGTAAGAGAATCATATGCAGTGACAGTAGACGACATGTCAGTAATCATTGGCAGGTCCTTCAGTCCGAACCAGATGTCAGCAGTGGCACTCGCTCCAGACTGCCCTACATCACCGCCAGCGGGTGGGCTAGGAATTCTTAGCCTTTTCCTTGCACCCCCAGTTGCGGGAGAATGTGAAGGAGGAGATGTTGACGGGTCACGTTCCGCTTGACTTGACAATTTTCTCACCAGCAGGTCTTTGAACCTCTGCAGACTTGTGTCTGCCGGAAAGAGAGATACAACGTAGGTTTTAAATCTAGGATCGAGCACGGTGGCCAAAATGTAGTGCTCTGATTTCAACAGATTGACCACCCGTGAATCCTGGTTAAGCGAATTAAGGGCTCCATCCACAAGTCCCACATGCCTAGCGGAATCGCTCTGTTTTAGCTCCTCCTTCAATGTCTCCAGCTTCTTCTGCAAAAGCCTGATGAGGGGAATTACCTGACTGAGGCTGGCAGTGTCTGAACTGACTTCACGTGTGGCAAGTTCAAAGGGTTGCAGAACCTTGCACAACGTTGAAATCATTCTCCACTGCACTTGAGTCAGGTGCATTCCCCCTCCTTTGCCTATATCGTGGGGGGCAGATGTATAGGCTGAATGGCCTTTGGCTGCTCCTCCATCCTCTGAAGCATATAGAGGGTTGAATTCCACCTCGTTACCACCTCTTGCTTCAGATGATGGCAGGGCAGGTTTAGGAATGTTTGGTGGTGCTCCAGTCTTCTGTACGCAATGCCTGAATGCCGAAAGTGGCCCGCAATTCTTCGGGCCACCGACATCATCTCTTGCACGCCCCTGTCGTTTTTTTTTTTAATTCAATGTTTTTTATTGAAATTTTTCAAATTTGCTTTAACACTTCACACAAACAGCACACATAAAACTGCCCGCACACAGTATGTGCAGGAACAAGGGTACATGTATACAGTACATAATATAACCGGTAGAAATTCTTTCACATATAACATATAATCACTTAGCAACGGTGTCCTGGATCAACGCATCCTAAACATAACACATCCATAATACTCGTAAACATAGCAAAAATGGCGCAATACGTTACATATATCGTAGCAGGGCATGGCCAGCCTCGGGGGCGCATACCCCCCAGAACTCCCATATTGATATACGGGGAGGGATACAAAACTATCTATTCCCTATCTTTGTAATATTTAGAGTCTATCCATCTGCCCCATATTGTGGACCATTTCCTCTCCACCTTCCTAGCCAAAAATACAAATTTTTTGTGCGCAATCGTTTCGTTGACCAGGGATATCCACGCCTTAAGTGTCGGGGCCTCACTAGCCAGCCATAGCCGGGCAATACAAACCCTAGCTAGTGCGCATAAATTAATAACATATCGCCTACTAGGTGGATCTAAAGCTTCCTCGTCCACAATCAGCAGGGTACTGAGCGCAGGAGTACAGACGAAGGAGGGAATACCTGTATCACACATAATACGCATAACAGCCGTCCAAAACAAAGACATGCTAGGGCATATCCACAGTAAGTGCCAGAAATCTGCATCCACGGCTCCACACCTAGGGCATTGCGAGCCGTGGGAACCCCCAATGTGTGCTAACCTCACCGGGGTCATATATACTCTGTGCAGGATGTACAATTGTATTTGCTGGTATCTGACAGAAGAAGTGGATATCCGATGGGCTCCCATAGCAGCATTCCATGCCTCGTCCAATAGCATACCCACATCTGTCTCCCACCTACCCCGAAGAGCTGTAAGAGGGTCATTGTGGTGCAATTGCAGGATACGACCATATATCCTAGAGACTAAGTGCTCCGAATCTAGCGTTTGCAACATTAATTTAACCGGGGAGTCAGCCAGGACTGGAGGGCCATTTGGGAACTGGGCTGCCAGCGCGTGTCTTAACTGTAGGAAATGAAAGAAGAACCTTGAGGGAATGTTGTGTGCGCGCTGAAGTTGTTGGAATGAGTTAAGAGTCCCATCACTGTATAAATGGCCCAAGGATGATACTCCCCATTTTCCCCAAACTTCTCGGACCTGAAGATGACACAGTTCTGGTAACCCATATATGTTATCCAGTGGGGTATCAGGGTCAACACCATGGCCCCGCATCACAGAGTGCACCATTTTCCATATTAGTATGGATTGCTTAATAAGTGGTAATGTGGACATTTTGACGCTACCGCAAAGAAGTAGTTGCAGTGGGGAGCCCCCGGGTAGTCATGATGCAGCATCAGTGAATGCAGAGCCAGGGCATCAAGGTCATTAACCCACTCCCATATATGCGTCAGTTGTGCTGCGTAATAGTAGAAATGGAAGTTGGGGAGGGCCAGACCCCCCATTTCTCGTGATCTGGTCATGGTATCTAGTTTTAAACGTGCCCGTTTACTGACCCACACCAGGGAGGAAAGCAACCCATCTATTTAAAAACCTTCTGTGGAATATAAACAGGAGATTGCTGCAATATATAGAGAAGTTTGGGCTGGAAAACCATTTTAACCATATTAACCCTCCCCGTGACCGTTAAAGGCAGCTTACCCCACGTTTGTACTCGGCCGCGGAGATACATTATTTGAGGGGTAATATTAAGAGAAGAAAATTTTTGAGGGTCGTTAGACACCCAAATATTTAAAGGATTCCACCCACCTTAATGGGAGAGCCACCAACGGGGAGGCAGGGGCTTCACCTTTAAGTGGGATAATAAAGGATTTCTCCCAGTTAATCAGGAGACCAGAATAACGCCCGAACCCAACAATAATTTCCAAGATCCTAGGCATAGACTCAGGATACCGATCCACAAACATCAGAACGTCATCAGCGTATAGGGCCACCCTGTCCTCCCGAGCGCCCACCTTAAGTCCATATATCCCCGCATCTGCTCTTAGAAGACACACAAGAGGCTCAATGGCCATAGCAAACAGGGTAGGAGACAAGGGACAACCCTGTTGCGTGCCTCTAGATAAGGGAAAGGATTGAGATACGAATCCATTAACCGCCACCCTTGCCGAGGGAGAGGAATACATCAGCCGAACATATTTGATAAAGTTCGGGCCAATGCCAAATCTACGCATAACTTCCCATAAATATTCACATTCCACAGAGTCGAATGCCTTAGCGGCATCCAACGAAACGACTATGGAGGAGGAAGGGTCCGCGCGGGGTATCTGTAGGTGGGTAAACAGACGTCTGAGGTTTATGGAGGTCGATTTATTGGGCATAAATCCCGTCTGATCCGGGTGTATAATGTGAGAAATAACTGTATTTAATCTGCCAGCCAACACCTTAGCCAATATTTTAATGTCAGTAGGTAGGAGGGATATAGGGCGGTAGGACTCCACTTTCCTAAGATCCTTGTCAGGTTTAGGGAGAACCACAATCATTGCCTCCGCCATAGACGGGGGGAGGGACTCCTGTGTAAAAATCTGGCCGTACAACTCAAGTAGACGCGGGACAAAAAAAATCCAAATTATGTTTATAGACCTCAGAGGGTATTCCATCCAAGCCCGGGGCTTTGCCGCTAGGGGAGGCCTCAATCGCTGCCCTAACTTCATCGGAGGAAATAGGTGCCTCCAGAAGGTCACAAGCCTCACTAGATAGTGTGGGGAAGCAGACCCCGTCTAAATAATCGTTCAATTGGGATGAGGTGCAGTCCATTTTAGATTCATACAAGCGGCTGTAGAAGGATACAAATTCAGCTGTCATTTGTGGGGTCTGGGTTAGGGGAACGCCCTCAGCGCTCACAATCTCTACCACTACACTAGTAGGTCTGTCACCCCGAGCCAGAGAGGCCAGATACGTCCCCGGTCTGTCCCCAGTAGCGTAAAAGGTATGGGAAGAGAAGAGGAGTCTATGCTGAGTCTTTTCCGTTAAGTAATCTTTCCAGTCCCTCTGAGCCGACAGCCAGGCCACCCTGGAACTGTCCAAAGAGTCTTGCAAGTATTGCAGCTCTGCTGCGACACTACTGACCTCCAACTCAGCCTCCCTTCGCTTATAGAAGGATTTCAAATCAGACACCCGTTTAATCAAACTCCCCCTTAAAAAGGCCTTAAATGTGTCCCATAAATTAGAGATAGCTTGGCCGGTACTATTCAGCTCAAAGAATTCCCGCCATGCGGCCACCAGATCTGAGCCGTCCCCCATGTGAACAAGCCTAAATGGATTAAACTTCCACACAGCTTGGCCTCTGTCACAATTAAAGTCCAAGTTAAAGGTTAAAGGGGAGTGGTCTGATATACCCCTAGTCTCATATCTAATATTACAGACGCGGGGGACCATGTCGCTCGAGAGGAGGGCCAGGTCAATCCTAGAGAACGAGGAATGAGAGTGTGAGAAACACGAGTATTGTTTAAGAAAAGGGTGTCTCAGTCTCCATGGATCGACCAGGCCCAGCCCCGACACCACATTTGCAAAACCGGATCTCCCAGGACATGCAGCAGACGGAGACATAGAGAGCCTATCTTTTGCCACATCTAGCACATTATTGAAGTCCCCGAGGCAGATGACAGACATCCCAGGGGACGAGGCCATGAACCCAGCAACCTTCTTAAGAACATCGGGAGAGTATGGAGGGGGCACATAAACAGCTAGTAGGAGGACAGGGACATAGAATAGTCTACATTTCAAAAACACATATCTTCCCCAGGGGTCCGTCTGTATAGATTCCATTACAAAGGGGACGTTCCGCCTAATAAGGACCGAAACCCCCCGTGAGGCAGACGTGTGCATAGAATGGTATGCCCATCCCACCCAGGGTTTCTTCAGTGAGAGAACCTTACTCCCCACCAAGTGTGTTTCCATAAGGCAGACAATATCAGCGGCATAGTGTTTAATCTGTCGGAGTACGAGAGACCTCTTAATTTTATCGTTGAGCCCTCTCACATTCCACGATAACACCTTAAGCCCCGCCATAGTATGACAAGAGTATAATAGAATCATCACCCCGCGGCCAGCCAATTCCGCCACTTACGAATTCAGTAACCCGACACTGTTGCTTATACTGCACAAAAACAAACCATATACTTTCACAACATACATTACCCTTCAGAAACCAAATATAGCGTAACATCCTCCCCCACCCACCTCCCCGTATACCACCCCCAACATGCAGCATACTTGGATCCCAAAACTGAGTGTACATACCTAAAAAATAAAATAAACCAAACTTTGTCGCACCATCAACCAGTGCGACCTCTTCCTGATAGGGGCCAAGAATGTAATGACTCTTGGAAATGGAGAACAACTAGAAAAAAAAAGGGGGGGGAAATTAGGAGGCAGCTCCCAGCCACCAACCATTCCTCCCTCAAAAACAAAAACAAATGAGGGGGAATCATAAAGGCCCACCCTCTAGGTCCATCAATCACCCGGATAGACCATATTCGGATATCTTGAACCACCCATATCAGGCCAAATAGATAACTAACAATCCACCCCCCCCCCCCCCACACACACATAGACCGAGAATAGAACAAAGGAAGAGGAGCAGAACCCCAGGAGATCATACACAAAAGCATACCAGGGCTAGCGTGGGTGATATAAAGAATATACATATATCCTGTCTGAACTGCGAGAGCAAGGTAGCGGGGACTAAAGGGAACAGTGACAGCTATCAAATATTCCCGCATCCTGTCGCCTCGCCATAGCTAGCACATATATCTAGAACAGACAAAATAAGTAACTAAGAAAAAAAAAAAGGGGGGGGGGAAGAACAGGAGAAAATCAGCCTTCAGGATCAGCCGGATATTCACTATTCTGCAAGGGCACGTCTCGCCGGGAATCGTCTATCCAGCCACACCATGGCCTCACGAGGAGTTGTGAAAAACTTTGTTTCCCCATCAGCCACCACCCGCAGTCTAGATGGGAAGAGCATGGCATACGGCAGTTCAAGTTCACGGAGTCGCCTCTTGACAGGTAGAAACTGAGCCCTATCTTTTTGTACATCCACCGCAAAATCCGGAAACACCGATATTGACGATCCATTCCATTTCAAGGGGCCCTTAGTACGAGCCAGCCTCAGGATTGTGTCCCGATCACGGAAATGGAGGAACTTAGCAATAAAGGTACGGGGTGGAGCCCCCGGTGGCAGCGGGCGCATTGGAACTCTATGAGCCCGCTCTATAGTGAAATACGGTGAGAATTCCTCAGATCCAAAAAAATCACGGAGCCATTTTATGAGAAACTCCTCAGGAGCGGAGCCTTCTTCTTTCTCAGGCAGGCCAATGAAGCGGACGTTATTGCGCCGCAGACGCCCTTCCACGTCCGTAAGCTTTTTGCGAACATCATTCATCTGAGATTCCAAAGCATCAGTGCGGCGACCCAGCGGGCCGACGGAATCTTCTATATTGGAAATTCGGGTCTCCGCTTCTCCCACTCTCTCTCTCACCCGCTGTAGATCTTGATGAATAATGGAGAGGTCGGACTGCACTTGCCCGATTTTATCAGCCTGACGCACTTCACTGGCATTTACCGCATCCAGAACTCTCTGCAGTGCAGCATCAGGAGGATCAGAGGAGACGGAGCTGTAGGCAGGAGAAGGGGGTGATACCTGAGATCTTGTAGCCTCCCCTCTCCGCAGCTGAGGGCCCTGGTCACGAACAAACTTATTCATCGCTCCCGCCGACGCGCCGGTCTGACGGCCCTTCACCATTTTGGACAGCACGGTGTCGGTGCAGGAAATATCAAAGTAAATATAAGCAGAGAGAGGGGGGGGGTGCCCGCCCCAACCGGTCGTCGGGCGTCAGACAACTGCAGGTATGGATATATCGCCAGCAGGGTCACAACTTCAGGGTATACTTGCAAAGTGCTGAAGAGCTTCCCCAGCACCCGGATCACTGTGTGGTAAAGGGGGTCCAGGTAATGGCCGCCAAGGCAGTGGCTCCACAGGTACCCAGACCGACCCAACACCCCTCCAGATTCCTCCTACAGGCTTAGAGGCAAATCACTTATGTATTGCAGGCCCCCGCAAATATGTCTCGGCTGGCTGGTGCAGGCGGCGGCGGATAGCGGAGCCGCACTTCCGGCGTCACGGGCAGCGCGTCTCGGCAGCAACGGAGACGGCAGACAGGTCCCCAGCCGCGGCCTCCCCCGGGCTCCACAGAAGACCAGCGGGGCGGCGGAGGAGATCACAGCACCCGCGATCTCCCTGCACTCCAGGAGGCCGCAGCGAGCGGCGAGCAGCACAGGAGCCGAACTTCCGGTCCCCACACGAGGCGGCTGCTACAGGCACAGATCAGGGCCCGCCGGCGTCCAGAGCTCCCGGACCACCAGGGACAGCAGCGGCAAGTACAAGATTGCTCCAGGGGGGGCAGGGGGCACTCATAAAGCGGTGGCTGCAGTGTGGGACCCAGATGGGGGTACAGGATAGAGTTACAGGATGAAGTGGCTGGAGAGCTGCACAGTGTGAGTGCTACTCCATGCCCGTCCTGGCCACGCCCCCGCCCCTGTCGGTTTTTAAATAATTCTGCACCACCAAATTCAATGTATGTGCAAAACATGGGACGTGCTGGAATTTGCCCAGATGTAATGCACGCACAATATTGCTGGCGTTGTCCGATGTCACAAATCCCCAGGAGAGTCCAACTGGGGTAAGCCATTCTGCGATGATCTTCCTCAGTTGCCGTAAGAGGTTGTCAGCTGTGTGCCTATTCTGGAAAGCGGTGATACAAAGCATAGCCTGCCTAAGAACGAGTTGGCGTTTGCGAGATGCTGCTACTGGTGCCGCCGCTGCTGTTCTTGCTGTGGGAGGCAATACATCTACCCAGTGGGCTGTCACAGTCATATAGTCCTGAGTCTGCCTTGCTCCACTTGTCCACATGTCCGTGGTTAAGTGGACATTGGGTACAACTGCAGTTTTTAGGACACTGGTGAGTCTTTTTCTGAGGTCTGTGTACATTTTCGGTATCGCCTGCCTAGAGAAATGGAACCTAGATGGTATTTGGTACCGGGGACACAGTACCTCAATCAAGTCTATAGTTGCCTCTGAATTAACGATGGATACCGGAACCACATTTCTCACCGCCCAGGCTGCCAAGGCCTGAGTTATCTGCTTTGCAGCAGGATGACTGCTGTGATATTTCATCTTCCTCGCAAAGGACTGTTGGACAGTCAATTGCTTACTGGAAGTAGTGCAAGTGGTTTTCCGACTTCCCCTCTTGGATGACGATCGACTCCCAGCAGCAACAACAGCAGCGCCAGCAGCAGTAGGCGTTACACTCAAGGATGCATCGGAGGAATCCCAGGCAGGAGAGGACTCGTCAGACTTGACAGTGACATGGCCTGCAGGACTATTGGCTTTCCTGGGTAAGGAGGAAATTGACACTGAGGGAGTTGGTGGTGTGGTTTGCAGGAGCTTGGTTACAAGAGGAAGGGATTTAGTGGTCAGTGGACTGTTTCCGCTGTCACCCAAAGTTTTTGAACTTGTCAGTGACTTATGATGAATGCGCTGCAGGTATAAGGGAGGATGTTCCGAGGTGGTTAACGTCCTTACCCCTACTTATTACAGCTTGACAAAGGCAACACACGGCTTGACACCTGTTGTCCGCATTTGTGTTGAAATAATTCCACACCGAAGAGCTGATTTTTTTTGTATTTTGACCAGGCATGTCAATGGCCATATTCCTCCCATGGACAACAGGTGTCTCCCCGGGTGCCTGACTTAAACAAACCACCTCACCATCAGAATCCTCCTTGTCAATTTCCTCCCCAGCGCCAGCAACACCCATATCCTCATCCTGGTGTACTTCAACAGTGACATCTTCAATTTGACTATCAGGAACTGGACTGCGGGTGCTCCTTCCAGCACTTGCATGGGGCGTGCAAATGGTGGAAGGCGCAAGCTCTTCCCGTCCAGTGTTGGGAAGGTCAGGCATCGCAACCAACACAATTGGACTCTCCTTGGGGATTTGTGATTTAGAAGAACGCACAGTTCTTTGCTGTGCTTTTGCCAGCTTAATTCTTTTCTTTTTTCTAGCGAGAGGATGAGTGCTTCCATCCTCATGTGAAGCTGAACCACTAGCCATGAACATAGGCCATGGGCCTCAGCCGTTCCTTGCCACTCCGTGTCGTAAATGGCATATTGGCAAGTTTACGCTTCTCCTCAGACGCTTTTAATTTTGATTTTTGGGTCATTTTACTGAACTTTTGTGTTTTGGATTTTACATGCTCTCTACTATGACATTGGGCATCAGCCTTGGCAGACGACGTTGATGGCATTTCATCGTCTCGGCCATGACTAGTGGCAGCAGCTTCAGCACGAGGTGGAAGTGGATCTTGATCTTTCCCTTTAACCTCCACATTTTTGTTCTACATTTTTTAATGTGTGGAATTATATGCCAGTATCAATAGCAATGGCCTACTACTATATTTACTGCGCAAAACTAAAATGCACCACAGGTATAGAATGTAAATGGATAGTATACTTAATGGATGACGAGTGACGACACAGAGGTAGGTACAGCAGTGGCCTACCGTACTGCTATAAGTATATATATAGTATACTGGTGGACACTGTCAGCAAACTGCAAAACTGTCTAAAATGCACCACAGGTATAGAATGTAGATGGATAGTATACTTAATGGATGACGAGTGACGACACAGAGGTAGGTACAGCAGTGGCCTACCGTACTGCTATAAGTATATATATAGTATACTGGTGGACACTGTCAGCAAACTGCAAAACTGTCTAAAATGCACCACAGGTATAGAATGTAGATGGATAGTATACTTAATGGATGACGAGTGACGACACAGAGGTAGGTACAGCAGTGGCCTACCGTACTGCTATAAGTATATATATAATAAACTGGTGGACACTGTCAGCAAACTGCAAAACTGTCTAAATGCACCACAGGTATAGAATGTAGATGGATAGTATACTTAATGGATGACGAGTGATGACACAGAGGTAGGTACAGCAGTGGCCTACCGTACTGCTATAAGTATATATATAGTATACTGGTGGACACTGTCAGCAAACTGCAAAACTGTCTAAAATGCACCACAGGTATAGAATGTAGATGGATAGTATACTTAATGGATGACGAGTGACGACACAGAGGTAGGTACAGCAGTGGCCTACCGTACTGCTATATATAGTATACTGGTGGACACTGTCAGCAAACTGCAAAACTAAAATGCACCACAGGTATAGAATGTAGATGGATAGTATACTTAATGGATGACGACACAGAGGTAGGTACAGCAGTGCACTCTGCACTGTACTCCTCCTATATAATATTAATTATACTGGTGGTCCCCAGTCCCCACAATAAAGCAGCACACTGAGCACAGATATGGAGTGTTTTTCTTCAGGCAGACAACGTATACTGGTGGTCACTGTCAGCAAAACTCTGCACTGTACTCCTGCTATAGCTGCTCCCCAGTCCCCACAATTAAGCAGTGTGAGCACTCAGCACAGATATATTATGCAGCACACTGAGCACAGATATGGTATGGAGCGTTTTTTTCAGGCAGAGAACGGATAAAAACTGGTGGTCACTTATCAGCAAAACTCTGCACTGTACTCCTCCTAACAGCTGCTCCCCAATCCTCCCCACAATTAAGCAAAAGCAATAAACCAATCAACTTCTAGTTCTACAATAAACAGAGAGGACGCCAGCCTTGTCCTCTCCCTATCATCTCCAATGCACGAGTGAGAAAATGGCGGCGACGCGTGGCTGCTTATATAGAATCCGAATCTCGCAAGAATCTGACAGCGGGATGATGACGTTCGGGCGTGCTCGGGTTAGCCGAGCAAGGCGGGAAGGTTCTAACCTGCCTCGGACCCGTGTAAACAAGGTGAAGTTCGGGGTGCCATTGTTAAACATAGCGGCAGACAGCGTACACTTTTTTCACATAACGGCAGACAGCGTGCCCTTGTTAAACATAACGGCAGACAGCGTACACTTTTTTCACATAACGGCAGACAGCGTACACTTTTTTCACATAACGGCAGACAGCGTGCCCTTGTTAAACATAACGGCAGACAGCGTACACTTTTTGCACATAACGGCAGACAGTGTCCCCCTTTTACACATAATGGCAGACAGCGTCCTCTTTTTACACATTACGGCAGACAGCGTGCCCTTGTTACACATTACGGCAGGCAGATTCCCCCTTTTTACACATTGCGGCAAACAGCGTGCCCTTGTTACACATTACAGCAGACAGTGTGCCCTTGTTACATATTGCGGCAGGCAGATTCCCCCTTTTTACATATTGCGGCAGGCAGATTCCCCGTTTTTACATATTGTGGCAGGCAGATTCCCCGTTTTTACACATTGCGGCACACAGTCCCCTTTTTTTGTAGGAAAGAAAGAAAAAGAAAGAAAGAAAGAAAGAAAGAAAGAAAGAAAGAAAGAAAGAAAGAAAGAAAGAAAGAAAGAAGAATTATACTTACCCTCTCCGCTGGCTCAGGCTCCTCGGTGCAGTGTCAGACGATTCCCGGGCAGGAGAGAAGGAGGAGGAGGGAGGTGGAGGAGGGAGCCGCAGCAGCGCTATGTTATTGGTGGAGGCGCTGCTGCTGCTGCCCCTCTGCTTCACTATAGGCTGTTCTCGGAAGACAGCCTATAGTGAAGCAGAGGGGCAGCAGCAGCAGCGCCTCCACTAGTAGTAAAGCGCTGCTGCGGCTCCCTCCTCCACCTCCCTCCTCCTCCTTCCCCCGTACCGCTGCAGTGCGCTCCTCTCCTCTCTGGGCGGCTGTGCGCTGCGGGCAGCGGTTGCCCGCAGAGCACAGCGGCATGTAATGAGTCAGTTTGACTCATTACATGCTTGGGCTCCTGGACAGAGGCGGGCCCCAGTGCAACGCACTGCTTGCACTGCCGGTAGTTCCGCCTCTGGTTCGGGCGCGCTCGGGTTACTCGAGCCATACGGGAGAATCCGAGTATGGCTCGGACCCGTGTAAAAAGGGTGAAGTTCGGGGGGGGTTCGGTTTCCGAGAAACCGAACCCGCTCATCACTAGTATTTATATGGTTGCGCACAGACACTCCTACCATCTGAAACACAACCAATCACGAACGGGGATGAAAATTGAAACTGAAAGTGAAAATGCGGCCGCGGGAAAAAAAAACCCTGCCGCATTTAACTTAGTGAAAAAAACAGCAAATCCAACAAAAACACGTACGCAAACGACAATGACGGCCGTAAATGTGGAAAAAAAAAACGACTGGCATCAACATCGGAAAACACGAAAACAATAAACTCGAAGGCTTAGTAACTTTGCGTATATGGGCCCTCATTCCGAGTTGATCGCTCGGTATTTTTCATCGCATCGCAGTGAAATTCCGCTTAGTACGCATGCGCAATATTCGCACTGCGACTGCGCCAAGTAATTTTACAATGGAGATAGTATTTTTACTCACGGCTTTTTCATCGCTCCGGCGATCGTAATGTGATTGACAGGAAATGGGTGTTACTGGGCGGAAACAGGCCGTTTTATGGGCGTGCGGGAAAAAACGCTACCGTTTCCGGAAAAAACGCAGGAGTGGCCGGGGAAACGGGGGAGTGTCTGGGCGAACGCTGGGTGTGTTTGTGACGTCAAAACAGGAACGACAAGCACTGAACTGATCGCACAGGCAGAGTAAGTCTGAAGCTACTCTGAAACTGCTAAGTAGTTAGTAATCGCAATATTGCGAATACATCGGTCGCAATTTTAAGAAGCTAAGATTCACTCCCAGTAGGCGGCGGCTTAGCGTGTGTAACTCTGCTAAAATCGCCTTGCGAGCGATCAACTCGGAATGAGGGCCCTGGATTCAAACAGTTGCATGAAAATGCACCCGATACAAAACGAGTTTAAACACTACACACACCGACTCAAACACGAATATTAGTAAATATTGCCCATGGTGTCTATCTATTGGCTGTCTAACTAGATACTATCTATCTTTCATACCGGAACCGTTTTCTACAGGGTTGGAACGACTGGGGCAATTGAAATTGATCCAAAGTACTTTGTTTTTCAGAGTGATTCTTCCTTAATTAATGCCATCTGAAGGCTGAGTTAGCCCAGTAAGAGACCTTCTGATCTCTACCCGGTAGCCTATAACTCTTTCATTTGCACTTGCAGGTATTTTGCTTTACCCTTATGTGGCCATTAGGCAATTTTTTAGCCATTTTATCCAGAAGTAAAGCACCAGCACTAGCTATCACTTTACTTTTAACATTCCAAATTGACACAATGGGGGTCATTCCGAGTTGATTGCTCACTGACGATTTTCGCAGTGCAGCGATCAGGTGAAAAAACGCCATTTATGTGCATGCGTATACCCCGCAATGCGCATGCGCGACGTACGGGTACAAAACTCTTTGTGGTTGTGCACAGGTTCTAACGAAGTTTTCCTTCGCACTGACGGCCGCAAGAAGATTGACAGGAAGGGGGCTTTCTGGGTGTCAACTGACCGTTTTCAGGGAGTGTTTGCAAAAACGTAGGCGTGGCTGGGCGTTCGCTGGGCGGGTGTATGACGTCAAATCCGGACACGAATAGGCTGAAGTGATCGCAAGTGCTGAGTAGGTTCAGAGCTACTCTGAAACTGCACAAACTGTTTTTGCAGAGCTCGGCTGCACAAGCATTCGCACTTCTGCTGAGCTAAAATACACTCCCCAGTGGGCGGCGGCATAGCGTTTGCCGGCTGCTAAAACTAGCTAGCAGACGATCAACTCGGAATGACACCCAATATGCAGCTATACAGATTGTTATTTTGGGTCCTTATTGTCATCTTAATAAATAGACTCCTTTAGCTGATAGAAAAATTGTCTCTGTGTTACACTAAACCTCTGATCAATACCAACTTTTTTTTAAAGGGGTACTCACGGAGAGATCCATGCTTAAAATCTAAGCAATCTGACTAGATTGCTTAGATTTTAAGCACAGATCACTCGTGCGTACCCCCCTCAGCGATAGCGATGCGCGGCCCGCACATCGCTATCGCCGGTGCTAGATTGGTCTGTATGCAGGCCAATCTAGCACGTCGCTCATTTCACCCGCTGGGTGAAATGAGCGGCCCCCGTCCTCCCCCCGCATCGCTCAGCACACATCACGCTGTGCTGAACGGCGGGAGAGATGTGTGCTGAGTGGTTCGCTCAGCACACATCTCTCCCGTGTATACCCCCCTTTAGTAACATAACATTGGAGATCTTTGATCTTACATACTAGTTATCTGATAACATTTAAAGTAGCTTTCATTTCACCCTAACTTTGTCATTGATACCAATGTGTACCAAGATTATATGTACAGCACTCAATCTGCACAAAGCTGAACTTGAGCGCTAAGTAGAGAGCAATCTGTTTCACAATCACAGTCTTTGCCACAAATTAGCCTCTTCTAAATAATTAAGTTACCACGATTACCTGTCCTGTTTTTACTGCACTCCTATTCCCGCACACCTTGCAGTCCCATTGTGTGCAGGGGAGGTCTTTTAACCCAAGTGCTCCCAAATTAACATACAGTATTGTACCAAATGTTAGCCATTTTGCCATGTTTACTGGAGTGTGAAGAACCAGGATAAGTCTCCCTGACAATCTTCCCTCTACTCCTTCTTGCTGTTTCCTAGCTTCTTTCCTTGGGTTCCTGTTCTTTTCTACTCCTATCTTAAATGGCTCCAAATAACGGCAGCTTCATGATTATCCTATTAATACCATCCTCGCAGTCTCAGTTGTTCATCCAAATGTGGCCCCCCTGTTGTGAGGATTCACAATGGTACCCTGTCATGGACTGCACACTGTAAGAACTTAACTATCAGCTGATCACCACTGTCACTATCACTGTATAACTATCAAGTGAACAACAGTGGCAGAACTGTATAACTATCACCTTTCAGAGACAGTCCCAAGTTTTTATCAGAAAAATATGTATTCAATTGTTCTGTTAACTCGACTGTACACAGCTGTTTATTATTTTGCTTAAACTCCCTGTAAATGTAAAATAATCAGTGAGATACTGTATTTAGGGCAGGATGCATCAAGGTAAACCATGGTCAATAATGTCTGACTTCATTTCTCATAGCACAAAGCTCCATAATGCGATACATTCCAGAGCTTGGACCCTGTAGGCAACACCATCTGTAGATACCATTGCTTAATAGAAGCCTCTGGGCGTCTATTCGCAATGTACTTTGTGATTTTTTTACAAGCATATGGCGTTACTAAACGCCATATGGTGGCATGCATAGCATCAATTCTGTACAGTATTAAGGGGCAGATTCAATTGCATGTGAGCTACAATCGGCCAATTATGATAGACTGCTTCTACTCACACAAAGACTGTGAACAGAATCAGCATTCCATGATATAACTTCTGCAGCTTCTGAATCTGCTACTAAGGCCAGAATTTAATTATCCGCAGTAAATTACTGCAGTTGAAAAATGGAGGTAACCTCGGGGATTTAATGCTCATGGCTATTCAAAGATAGTCTTGTCAATGCCCATGAAAGTACATGCATTAACATTGGTTAATTGGCATTAACACACAGAATCCATGAAAAGTTCCCAGATTTGTGCATTAACAGGGTCCCAGCACTTGTTAGTTATTGGTGATTTTTTTAACGACCCCAGTGATGAAGGTGAAAAAAATCCCTGATAACTCCTGGCTTTGGTGCTAATTGCATAGCCCCGAGAGCTCAATTAGCCAGTGGTAATCTACAGTGGTTAATTGAATACCATCCCAAATCTGCTATACACTGTACTTGTGAACAAACAAATTTTCAACACTCTGTACTCTATGGGGGAGATTCAAATGTCTGAAAAGTCGGTTGGGAGTCTGTTTTTTCCTGTCTATTAGATAGGAAAAAACAGACTCCCAACTGACTTTTCAAACATTTGAATCTCCCCCATTATGTCTCTTCTTTGTTTTGTTTGTCTTATCACTTTTCAGTGATAGCTCTGTATGGTAATGAATCAGGATGCATCTATTACATGCAGTTGCATCCTGCTGCAGTATTTATTCGTCCTGCGTACTAGGACGCATGATCGGATCTCCCACCTACCATTGGGCTGCGGGCGGCTTACAGCACCCATGGTGCCATGCAAGCCGCCCGTTGCAGAGGCCAAGAAATCTCTGTCCTACGATGAAGAACCCTGACCTCTTCCCACCCCCTAACTGGGGCCAAATGCTATATTTTCACAAACGGAAAACGGGCCTTGCCCCCTCCCTTCCCTCCAGACGGCAGCAGACTGTCAATCACTGACAGTCTGGTGCTGATCTGCAGGACCCATTTGCACATGTGCAAAACAGTTCCTGCCCATGCTCAAAGTACCAAAAATCTGTACTTTTCACCGATGGGTGCTGTTACAACCAGACCTGAATCAGACCAATGTTTGTTCACATTTAAATCATTATAAAGTGTTGCTACATACTGTATATTGTATCGGAGTGGGGCTGTTTTGCCGGTGGCCAGGATCCCGGCGGTCAGCGTCCCGATGCCGGGATCCCGGTCACAGAATGCCGGCGGGGGGTCGAGTGCAATGAAGCCCCTTGCGGACTCAGTGGCGAGCTAGGCTCGACAAGGTTGTATTCCCACTTTATGGGTGTCGTGGACACCCACGAGTGGTAATAGTCCCTGTTAGTCGGCATTCCTACTACCGGGATTTTCAGGGAGCGGGATGGAGATGTCTGTATTGTGACTGGTGGTCTTCTGACCGCCAGTCACATAACTACATCCCATTGTATTGTTTATCCTATGTATGCATCATTTCAAAGTTTTATTTCTTATTTATGTTTTTATTTATATCTTATATTTGGCTATTTTATGGTTTCGTCATAGAGAAAGGGCATTTGGCTTGAGCCTACGTATCACATATTTCATACTTCTAGTAAATGTTCACATTCATTTTTTATTTAAAGATTTGTATTACTGGTTTACTAATAAACATAAACTCTGTGGTTCTTTTTTGTTTTCGTCACTTGATTACCTTCTTTTGTGCCTTGGATTCATCTTTATTCATTAAAGTAGGCGATCATTTGTGTAAAAATAATATTAATATAATTTATCAGACAGTTAAACCAGAAGCCTTAGACAGAAAGCCAGGTTGCAATTTCCTTCTCCTGACATCTGATCTTGTGCAATATCTATATGACCTCAGATGCCTTATTTAAGTCCAGGGTTACATGCTGCAGAATAATCATTATATTTGTACAATGTTATTTATTGTAAAATGAGATTAGAAGCACATTCTTGTTATTTATGTAGATACAATGTCATACAATGTGGATCTGGTGGTAGCTTTTTTATCCTAAATAGAGATATTACTTATATTTGACATTGTATGATAGATTCATCATACATTAATAATGGCTGATCCAATTCTGACCCCTGGTGGCAAAGTATGGAACAAATCGTACAAATATATTGCTCATGTATGTGTTTTGTATTTTCGAATTTATGGAGCATACTGTATATGTTAAACTACATTTGTGGAAGAGTTTGGATGTTTGCCACATTTTTTATGTAATGTTGATATTTATTATGAGGGTATCACAGCAGATATTGGAAAAATCTGCTATAGCACATCTTCTGTAATTAGCAAAAGCAGTCCTCATTGCTCTCTATAAAGACTGCAATAATGGAAAATCTACCATAGCTTTTTAGATCTTTGCCCTGCTAGGTAATGCCATTGTCAGATGACATTAATCCTTAGTAGCATATGGGCTGCTACATATGGGCTACTACATTGCAAATTGTTTTTTTATCTCTCCTCGTCATCCCGTATGGTGCATGTTCAGCCCGATGGCCATGTGTGCACATTAGGCTCCCTGGGTCTGTACCCAGCTGTAAAGTGATAGTGTTAGCTACTGTATCAACAACTATTCAAGAAATTTCATAATTTAAACTAGTGATGACCGGGTTCGGTTTCTCGGAATTCGAACCCCCCCGAACTTCACCCATTTTACACGGTTCCGAGGCAGACTCGGATCCTCCCGCCTTGCTCGGTTAACCCGAGCGCGCCCGAACGTCATCATCCCGCTGTCGGATTCTCACGAGATTCTTATTCTATATAAGGAGCCGCGCGTCGCCGCCATTTTCACTCGTGCATTGGAGATGATAGGGAGAGGACGTGCAGCGTTCTCTCAGTTTCTGTGTTTAGTGTGCTGCAAATATCTGTGCTCAGTGTGCTGCAAATATCTGTGCTCAGTGTGCTTGCAAATATCTGTGCTCAGTGTGCTGAAAATATCTACGTTCTCTGCCTGAAAAACACTCCATATCTTTTCTGCATTGTAGTATAAGAGGACAGTGCAGAATTTTGCTGACCAGTGACCACCAGTATTATATAGCAGTACGGTACAGTATACCACTGCTCTACCTACCTCTGTGTCGTCTATCCATCCATACCTGTGGTGCATTTTAGTTGTACGCAGTATTATATAGTAGGAGGACAGTGCAGAATTTTGCTGACCACCAGTATATAATATATAGCAGTACGGTACAGTAGTCCACTGCTCTACCTACCTCTGTGTCGTCAAGTATACTATCCATCCATACCTGTGGTGCATTTTAGTTGTGCGCAGTATATGTAGTAGGAGGACAGTGCAGAATTTTGCTGACCACCAGTATATAATATATAGCAGTACGGTACAGTAGGCCACTGCTCTACCTACCTCTGTGTTGTCAAGTATACTATCCATCCATACCTGTGGTGCATTTTAGTTGTGCGCAGTATTATATAGTAGGAGGACAGTGCAGAATTTTGCTGACCACCAGTATATAATATATAGCAGTATGGTACAGTAGGCCATTGCTATTAATATATTACTGGCATATAATTCCACACATTAAAAAATGGAGAACAAAAATGTGGAGGGTAAAATAGGGAAAGATCAAGATCCACTTCCACCTCGTGCTGAAGCTGCTGCAACTAGTCATGGCCGAGACAATGAAATGCCATCAACGTCATCTGCCAAGGCCGATGCCCAATGTCATAGTAGAGAGCATGTAAAATCCAAAAAACAAAAGTTCAGTAAAATGACCCAAAAATCTAAATTAAAAGCGTCTGATGAGAAGCGTAAACTTGCCAATATGCCATTTACGACACGGAGTGGCCAGGAACGGCTGAGGCCCTGGCCTATGTTCATGGCTAGTGGTTCAGATTCACATGAGGATGGAAGCACTCATCCTCTCGCTAGAAAAATGAAAAGACTTAAGCTGGCAAAATCACAGCAAAGAACTGTGCGTTCTTCTAAATCACAAATCCCCAAGGAGAGTCCAATTGTGTCGGTTGCGATGCCTGACCTTCCCAACACTGGACGGGAAGAGGTGGCGCCTTCCACCATTTGCACGCCCCCTGCAAGTGCTGGAAGGAGCACCCACAGTCCAGTTCCTGATAGTCAAATTGAAGATGTCACTGTTGAAGTACACCAGGATGAGGATATGGGTTTTGCTAGCGCTGAGGAGGAAATTGACAAGGAGGATTCTGATGGTGAGGTGGTTTGTTTAAGTCATGCACCCGGGGAGACACCTGTTGTCTGTGGGACGAATATGGCCATTGACATGCCTGGTCAAATTACAAAAAAAATCAGCTCTTCGGTGTGGAATTATTTTAACAGAAATGCGGACAACATTTGTCAAGCCGTGTGTTGCCTTTGTCAAGCTGTAATAAGTAGGGGTAAGGACGTTAACCACCTAGGAACATCCTCCCTTATACGTCACCTGGAGCGCATTCATCATAAGTCATTGACAAGTTCAAAAACTTTGGGTGACAGCGGAAGCAGTCCACTGACAGCTAAATCCCTTCCTCTTGTAACCAAGCTCCTGCAAACCCCACCACCAACTCCCTCAGTGTCAATTTCCTCCTTACCCAGGAAAGCCAATAGTCCTGCAGGCCATGTCACTGTCAAGTCTGACGAGTCCTCTCCTGCCTGGGATTCCTCCGATGCATCATTGAGTGTAACGCCTACTGCTGCTGGCGCTGCTGTTGTTGCTGCTGGGAGTCGATCGTCATCCCAGAGGGGAAGTCGGAAGACCACTAGTACTACTTCCAGTAAGCAATTGACTGTCCAACAGTCCTTTGCGAGGAAGATGAAATATCACAGCAGTCATCCTGCTGCAAAGCAGTTAACTCAGGCCTTGGCAGCCTGGGTGGTGTTAAACATGTGTCTGGTATCCACCGTTAATTCACAGGGAATTAGAGAATTTATTGAGTTAGTGTGTCCCCGGTACCAAATACCATCTAGGTTCCACTTCTCTAGGCAGGCGATACCGAGAATGTACACAGACCTCAGAAAAAGAGTCACCAGTGTCCTAAAAAATGCAGTTGTACTCAATGTCCACTTAACCACGGACATGTGGACAAGTGGAGCAGGGCAGACTCAGGACTATATGACTGTGACAGCCCACTGGGTAGATGTATTGCCTCCCGCAGCAAGAACAGCAGCGACGGCACCAGTAGCAGCATCTCGCAAACGCCAACTCGTTTCTAGGCAGGCTACGCTTTGTATCACCGCTTTCCATAAGAGGCACACAGCTGACAACCTCTTACGGAAACTGAGGAACATCATCGCAGAATGGCTTACCCCAATTGGACTCTCCTGGGGATTTGTGACATCGGACAACGCCACCAATATTGTGCGTGCATTACATGTGGGCAAATTCCAGCACGTCCCATGTTTTGCACATACATTGAATTTGGTGGTGCAGAATTATTTAAAAAACGACAGGGGCGTGCAAGAGATGCTGTCGGTGGCCCGAAGAATTGCGGGCCACTTTTGGCATTCATCCACCGCGTGCCGAAGACTGGAGCACCAGCAAACACTCCTGAACCTGTCCCGCCATCATCTGAAGCAAGAGGTGGTAACGAGGTGGAATTCAACCCTCTATATGCTTCAGAGGATGGAGGAGCAGCAAAAGGCCATTCAAGCCTATACAGCTACCTACGATATATGCAAAGGAGGGGGAATGCACCTGACTCAAGCGCAGTGGATAATGATTTCAACGTTGTGCAAGGTTCTGCAACCCTTTGAACTTGCCACACGTGAAGTCAGTTCAGACACTGCCAGCCTCAGTCAGGTCATTCCCTCCATCAGGCTTTTGCAGAAGAAGCTGGAGAGATTGAAGGAGGAGCTAAGATGGAGCGTTTCCACTAGGCATGTGGGACTTGTGGATGGAGCCCTTAATTCGCTTAACCAGGATTCACGGGTGGTCAATCTGTTGAAATCAGAGCACTACATTTTGGCCACCGTGCTCGATCCTAGGTTTAAAGCCTACATTATATCTCTCTTTCCGGCAGACACAAGTCTGCAGAGGTGCAAAGACCTGCTGGTAAGACACTTGTCAAGTCAAGCGGAACGTGACCCGTCAACAGCTCCTCCTTCACATTCTCCCGCAACTGGGGCTGCGAGGAAAAGGCTAAGAATTCCGAGCTCACCAGCTGGCGGTGATGCAGGGCAGTCTGGAGCGAGTGCTGACATCTGGTCCGGACTGAAGGACCTGACAACGATTACTGACATGTCGTCTACTGTCACTGCATATGATTCTGTCACCATTGAAAGAATGGTGGAGGATTAAATGAGTGACCACATCCAAGTAGGCACGTCAGACAGTCCGTACGTATACTGGCAGGAAAAAGAGGCAATTTGGAGGCCCTTGCACAAACTGGCTTTATTTTACCTAAGTTGCCCCCCTCCAGTGTGTACTCCGAAAGAGTGTTTAGTGCAGCCGCTCACCTTGTCAGCAATCGGCGTACGAGGTTACTTCCAGAAAATGTGGAGAAGATGATGTTCATCAAAATGAATTATAGTCAATTCCTCCGTGGAGACATTCACCAGCAGCAATTGCCTCCAGAAAGTACACAGGGACCTGAGATGGTGGATTCCAGTGGGGACAAATTAATAATCTGTGAGGAGGGGGATGTACACAGTGAAAGGGGTGAGGAATCAGAGGATGAGGAGGAGGTGGACATCTTGCCTCTGTAGAGCCAGTTTGTGCAAGGAGAGATTGATTGCTTCATTTTTGGTGGGGGCCCAAACCAACCAGTCATTTCAGTCACAGTCATGTGGGAGACCCTGTCGCTGAAATGATGGGTTTGTTAAAGTGTGCATGTCCAGTTTATACAACATAAGGGTGGGTGGGAGGGCCCAAGGACAATTCCATCTTGCACCTCTTTTTTCCTTCATTTATCTTTGTATCATGTGCTGTTTGGGGACAATTTTTTGAAGTGCCATCCTGTCTGACACTGCAGTGCCACTCCTAGATGGGCCAGGTGTTTGTGTCAGCCACTTGGGTCGCTTAGCTTAGCCATCCAGCGACCTTGGTGCACCTCTTTTATTCTTTGCATCACGTGCTGTTTGGGGACTATTTTTTAAATCTGCCATCCTGTCTGACACTGCAGTGCCACTTCTAGATGGGCCAGGTGTTTGTGTCAGCCACTTGGGTCGCTTAGCTTAGCCATCCAGCGACCATGGTGCACCTCTTTTTTTCTTTACATCATGTGCTGTTTGGGGACTATTTTTTAAATCGGCCATCCTGTCTGACACTGCAGTGCCACTCCTAGATGGGCCAGGTGTTTGTGTCGGCCACTTGGGTCGCTTAGCTTAGTTATCCAGTGACCTCGCTGCAAATTTTAGGACTAGAAATAATATTGTGAGGTGTGATGTGTTCAGAATAGACTGGAAATGAGTGGAACTTATTGTTATTGAGGTTAATAATACTATGGGATCAAAATGACCCCCAAATTCTATGATTTAAGCTGTTTTTGAGGGTTTTTTGTAAAAAAAAAACGAATCTAAAACACACCCGAATCCGACAAAAATTTTTCAGGGAGGTTGTGCCAAAACGCGTCCGAATCCAAAACTCGGCTGCGGAACCGAATCCAAAACCAAAACACAAAACCCGAAAAAATTGCCGGTGCACATCACTAATTTAAACCCACATTCAAGTTTGCTTTAATATTCAGTTGTGTTTCAAAGCACCTATTTTATTAATTCTTCAAAACTGGTTGCAGAAAGATAAAATAGATGAACAAGGGTACAAAGCATTAGAATTTTAACAGCAGCACAAAGTATTTCAGCTCAGCCAATTAACAATGGGGTTGATGGAGCTATAGCTAGGTCTTGGCATAAAAATAGACCCATCATCATGGCAGCATGATGACAACCAGCTGCCTAACAGGTCGCACAATCTGCCATAAATCATAAATATTAATAGTTTTTCTAGTTTTTTTTTACATAATTATGCAAATATTCTATTTTTACATATTTAGGGAGACTAAGGGACAAATGTAATAGGATGCGAGTTAAATAAAAGTATGAGTTTAGCCCTGCATTCGCACTTTTTTTTCAACTTGCACAGGTATTAAGGTGCAAGAACATGCAAACTCGCATGTTCTTGCATTCCCACAAATTGCATCACCAAAACTCGCATACAGATGTTTTCCCGTGGAAAACATACAACTTGGCCAATGTAATGGGGTGCGAGTTCGGAACTCGCACCAAAAACCTTACTAAAAACTCATCTAGAAATAGACCAGCTTCTGATATGGGAGTTTGATAGAAGCCTGTACAGATCAGTGATATCCATGCATTCTTCTGTTTGAAAAAGTGAGGAAATGGTTAACAAGCAGTAAAAAAAAACTATGCGGGGTCCCCTCAAAAGCTCTTTAAGCCAGTCCTGGTTCTAAAAATACATGGGGAAAAAGTGTAGGGTTCGCCTGTATTTTAAGAACCAGCACCGGGATCTTGGACTGGTCCTGGTTCTAAAAATATGGGAAACAAAATGAGTCCCCCATATTTTTAGAACCAGCACTAGGCTCCACTAGCAGAGGGCTAATTACACATCCAGGCCACACACTTGACAGGGTCTCATGGCCGAAGCATTAGCCCCCCTAACTAGTCAGCCCAGACAGAGGATTTCTGGGTAAGTGGTAACCAAGAAAGGCCTTCCCCCTCCAGGACACCCAAGGCCTAGGCTGAAGCCCAGGCCTATCCTCGGCACACCTGGCCTGTGCGTTCCCAGAGGTGGGCTTGATAGCATTCTGAGTTGACAGCATTCAGTGAGTTTGAATATATGATTGTCATTTATAGGAGGACTACAGGTCCTGGCAAGCATCCTCTGCATGCCGATACTTGGAAAACCACAAGTACCAGCATGCGGGGCACTGAAGGGCCTGTTGGTACCTATTGTCCCCCTGTAAAATAAATATTAAAATAACAAGTACACACACATACCGTAATAGTAAAACTTTAATACACACACTCTCACATACCTTGTCACTGGGATGTTCACATCTACTTGTCCAAGTAGAATCCCCAATTGCTGCAAGAAAAATAAAAAAATTCCATACTCACCTATCCCTGGAGTAGATCAGCTCCTCTTCGGTGCAGGTATGTTGGTATCCAAGGGTTTAAAAAAAATACAACATCTGTGCTACTGTACGTCGGACACGAGGACCTTTATGTGTATACACAAAGAGCTCCTCTTCGCAAAAAGCCGGGACCCATGTGGGTCCTGTCATTAGGGGTCACTTCCATAGGAGCTGATTGGCTGTGAGTGGCCAGACTGTCAATCAACACTTGCCCTATAGACTTCAATGGTGGGAACTGCTAGGTTAGTAGGGGTCAGCCTAGCGGTTGGCTGGTGGCTCACCTAATGACAGAATTCCAAAGGATTCCTGCATTCGCGTAGAGGAGTGCTATGTGTATACAAATATATTGCAATTCAAAATCCTAGCATATTATGTACCCAATTTTGGATTACCACAGGTATGCACGCTCATGATACCTGCTTTTCAGTGCTGAGTAAAAAAAAAAAAAGCTACTCACCTGTCTGGTGGTCTCCTCGGCTCGTGGTGGTCTCCCCTCCATCTTCATAATGAGGAGGGGGCTTCTGGGAGTCCCAGAGGCTGCTGGATGGAGCAAGTGCTGCTGGGAGATGTAGATCTTCCCTCCAGCTGCTGCCTCCAAGGGGGGGAGGGAATACACTACATGGGGGAGGGGTCACACATGCACACTCATGCACCACTCACACTCGCATACTGTACTCATCCTGCTGCAGAAGACCCGGATATCGATGCTGGAGAAGACACCACTTTGGAAGGTCTGTGTCACGAACCGGTCTCTTACCTCTGCGGGTTCTGGGGTTCATCCGTTGCCAGTGCGGTTGCTCGCGGTGCTGTGCGCCCGTGTGGGGACACGGCGTGATCAATGGCACAGGTAATGCAGAGTCTGGGAACTGTGAGTGCGGGGACCAAATGGCCTAAGGCACTGCGGTGTGTCTGCTGTATAGGAGGTGGCCATGTTGGAGACCAAATAGCTAATACAGAGCACTTGTGAAAACACCTGTGGGCAGGTGTAAGCCAATCCCGTGCTTGTGCTGCCTTTAAGTAGGCTGGGATTATGTTACTCTGGGCCAGTGCTTTGTTGTATCAAAGCTGTGCTCTAGCTCTGAGCCCTCTCCGTGCATTCCTGTGTGATTCCCGTGGTTCAGATATCACCTCCGTTCCCAGAGGTCCGTCTGCAGCCTTCACTGCTGAAAGATCTACCGGCTCTCTGCTGTGCTGTCAGTTAATTGCACTCCTATTGGAAATAGTTGGATTCCCAGTGTCCTGCATGAGGTTACCTTGTCAGTCTGCCTATCATTCAAAGTCTGGAGGATTCTGTTTCTCTCAGCTGTTCGTTTGTTCAACTCTGCATTTAACCCATTCATCACCTTGTCTTCTACTACAGTTTCACAGTGATCTCCGGAACCCGCAAGTAACCCAATTCAGTACTTTTATTTGCTATGTTGTCATTACAAGGATAATTCATCACAGTCTCTCAGTTAACTCTCAAAGCTCCATTGCCAATTCTTACAGTTAATTCTCCATGTCTGCATTAACCAGTTAAACACAATCTGCAGTTCAGCATCAAAGCTTGTTTATATTTGCTATGTTGTCATAACAAGGATAATTCTTCAGTCTCTCAGTTAACTCTCAAAACTCCATTGCAAATCCTTACAGTTATCTCTTCATGTCTGCATTATCCAGTTAATAACATTCTGCAGTTCAGCATCAAAGCTTGTTTATATTTGCTATGTTGTCATAACAAGGATAATTCTTCACAGTCTCTCAGTTAACTCTCAAAACTCCATTGCAAATCCTTACAGTTATCTCTTCATGTCTGCATTATCCAGTTAATCATATTCTGCAGTTCAGCATCAAAGCTCGTTTATATTTGGACAATCCAACATTTATTCATCAGCTTGTTTTGCATATGTTTCCATGAACATTTCTTTTATGTATTTTTGAGTTTTCTCTTGCATATTATTCCTGCAATACTTCAGTATAATATGATGATTAACAACTTGTCAGTTAACTCTTTACTGAATTGTTATTTTGAATAAATATATGAATCGGAACTTTCTTCGTCCTCCCTGCTTTCTTCATAGCCCAGCACCTACACCTGTGGTTGGTCCCGGGTTAACGGATTCACAAAAACACCCGGACCTGACAGTAAGCACTGGCCACATGGATCCGTCAAGTGACCAATTCGCAGGAGGCGGTGCTACGTCAGATATCCTTTCCCGTCTGGAAAACCAGGAGTCTATACAGACACAAATAGTGCAGTTTATGCAAACTATGGCAGACCGTTTAGAAACTCTTCATACGGCTATTAAAACGTTCCAAGTCCAGATTCCAACCCCAGATGTCCCAGTTACCACTACAGCTTCTCCTGTGACGCTGCCTACGTCCCGCTTGCAGTTACCCTCTCCGAGTAAGTTTGACGGAACTCCAAAACTTTGCAGAGGATTCCTGAATCAATGCGAGATCCAGTTTGAACTGATGTCTGCCAGTTTCCCATCAGCTCGTTCTAAGGTTGCATATATTATTGCCCTCCTCTCCGGTCAGGCTCTGGAGTGGGCATCACCATTATGGGAGAGAGGTGATCCTATCCTCTCTAATTACAAAGAGTTCGTATCTTCCTTCCGGAGAATCTTTGACGAACCAGGCAGGACCACCTCAGCATCCTTGGAGATTCTCCGTCTACGTCAAGGTTTACGTCCTGTCAGTCAATATATTATTCAGTTTCGCACGTTGTCTTCAGAGTTAAACTGGAATGAGGAGGCCCTGATCGCCGCGTTTTGGAATGGACTTTCAGAAAGAATCAAGGATGATTTAACTATCCAGGATGTGCCAATTAAACTGGATGAATTGATTTCTCTCTGTAACAAACTTGATCTACGTTACAGGGAGCGATGTTTAGAGAAATCCAGGGCAGAGCGATCCAGTCCACGTGATCATCCTAGACCTCGACAAGATTCTTCATCACAGTCTCCAGTAATGACTGAAGAACCTATGCAGATTGGGCACTCTCGCCTCACAGAGGAGGAACGACTTCGTCGTCGACAGGGTAACCTCTGCATGTACTGTGGGTCCTCCGAACATTTAGTTAAATTCTGCAAACTCCGACCGGGAAACTCTCGCCTCCTAGCTTATTCAAGAGAGGTTAAGCTAGGAGTTACTTTAGAATCACGTTCTGGGAAAGAGCCAACCTTGTCTATTCAATTAGAAGTTACAAGTTCTACAGTGAAAGTTTCAGCCCTCCTAGATTCCGGGGCAGCCAAGAACTTCATCTCCTCAGCCTTTGTCATACGGTCTAAAGTTCAAACCATGCCCCTGGAAGCAGCAGTTGCTGTTACAGCAGTGGATGGAAGTCGAATTCCAGATGGTATAATTACTCATCGAACCGTATGTCTCAAGATGAAAGTTGGTGAGCTCCATTCCGAATACCTCTCCTTCTACGTGATTCCCAAAGCCTCTCAAGATGTGATACTTGGTTTACCTTGGCTGCAGAAACATAATCCTCAACTTAATTGGCAAACCATGGAAGTCCTTTCATGGGGTAAATCTTGTACCAAGGACTGTGTAGCTACAATTGTACCTCTTCGGTCAATTAGCCTTTCCGATCTACCTCCGGTGTATCAATCCCTTGCGGATGTTTCCAGTAAGCAAGCAGCAGACTCTCTACCTCCTCATCGTGAATGGGACTGCCCAGTCGTCCTGGTTCCGGGCAAGACCCCTCCTAGGGGACAAATTCATCCGCTATCCATCCCAGAGACGCGAGCTATCCGGGATTGGTCCACTCCTACAACTCTCAAGGGGATTCAGCGATTTCTCGGCTTTGCTAATTTCTATAGGAGATTCATTAAGAATTATTCTACGTTAGTTGCTCCCATCACAGCCCTAACTCGCAAGGGAGCAAATCCTACGAACTGGTCTTCTGAAGCAATCAAAGCCTTCTCTGATTTAAAGCAAGCCTTTGTGTCAGCCCCCATTCTTCGACAGCCTGATTTGAATCGTCCCTTTCTACTAGAGGTGGATGCATCTACAGAAGCAGTAGGAGCTGTGTTGTCACAAGTCTTTGAAGATAAAAAGGTCCATCCCTGCGGATATTTCTCCCGTAAGTTCCTCCCGGCCGAACGTAATTATGCAATCGGTGAGCAAGAATTACTTGCCATCAAGTTGGCATTTGAGGAGTGGAGATACCTTCTAGAAGGAGCACAACATCGCATTACAGTTTATACTGATCATAAGAATCTTCTGTATCTGCAGTCAGCTCAGTGTTTGAATCCACGACAAGCTAGATGGTCGCTTTTCTTCACACGATTTGATTTCAAGCTCACCTATCGTCCAGGGTCTCAGAACAAAAAGGCAGATGCCCTTTCCCGGTCCTTTGCTTCTTCTGAATTAAATGATGCTACCACGAATCAAGCCATTGTGAATCCTACGTCCTTCTTAATGACTCGAACCTCTCCAGTTCCTCCGCCTGGCAAGACCTTTGTCGCCACAAGTCTTCGAAAACGGCTGCTTACCTGGGCTCACTCCTCTTCCTTCATGGGTCATCCTGGGGTTCTAAAGACTCTCAAATTTATTCAACAGTCTTATTGGTGGCCACGTCTCAAAGCCGATGTCCAAGAGTTTATAGCAGCATGTCCTAAATGTGCCCAACATAAGAGTCCAAGAAGTTCTCCACCAGAGTTTCATCCATTGCCAGCCCTAGAGGTTCCAGCAGCAGATCAAGAGCTTCAACGTCTATCTAGCATCTGGAGTTGTGTACGTAAGTCCTTGGTCAAAACTTCCGCTCGTTATAAATCTTTTGCAGATAGAAAACGTAAAGCTGTACCGAGTTACAAAGTGGGAGACCAAGTTTGGATTTCTACGCGCAATCTCAAGTTCAAAGTTCCTTCTAAGAAATTTGCTCCCAAGTTTATTGGTCCATTTCCCATTGTTAAGGTACTCAACCCTGTGTCATACAAAGTCAAGTTGCCACCGTCTTTGAGAATTCCTAACGCCTTTCATACATCTTTACTGAAGCCTTTGATTCTCAATAAGTTCCGTACTACCCAGTCCAAATCTCCTAAAGTTCACTCTTTGCAGAATGAGGAATTTGAAGTTAAAGAGATTGTGGACTCACGTTCCCGATATGGACGTTTACAGTTTCTGGTCGACTGGAAGGGTTACGGTCCAGAGGAAAGATCCTGGGTTTTCTCTGAAGATGTTCATGCTCCAAGACTGGTACAGAAATACTTCTCCAAAAATCCTGATAAGGTTCAAAGGTGTTCGGAGACCACCCTTAGAGGAGGGGGTACTGTCACGAACCGGTCTCTTACCTCTGCGGGTTCTGGGGTTCATCCGTTGCCAGTGCGGTTGCTCGCGGTGCTGTGCGCCCGTGTGGGGACACGGCGTGATCAATGGCACAGGTAATGCAGAGTCTGGGAACTGTGAGTGCGGGGACCAAATGGCCTAAGGCACTGCGGTGTGTCTGCTGTATAGGAGGTGGCCATGTTGGAGACCAAATAGCTAATACAGAGCACTTGTGAAAACACCTGTGGGCAGGTGTAAGCCAATCCCGTGCTTGTGCTGCCTTTAAGTAGGCTGGGATTATGTTACTCTGGGCCAGTGCTTTGTTGTATCAAAGCTGTGCTCTAGCTCTGAGCCCTCTCCGTGCATTCCTGTGTGATTCCCGTGGTCCAGATATCGCCTCCGTTCCCAGAGGTCCGTCTGCAGCCTTCACTGCTGAAAGATCTACCGGCTCTCTGCTGTGCTGTCAGTTAATTGCACTCCTATTGGAAATAGTTGGATTCCCAGTGTCCTGCATGAGGTTACCTTGTCAGTCTGCCTATCATTCAAAGTCTGGAGGATTCTGTTTCTCTCAGCTGTTCGTTTGTTCAACTCTGCATTTAACCCATTCATCACCTTGTCTTCTACTACAGTTTCACAGTGATCTCCGGAACCCGCAAGTAACCCAATTCAGTACTTTTATTTGCTATGTTGTCATTACAAGGATAATTCATCACAGTCTCTCAGTTAACTCTCAAAGCTCCATTGCCAATTCTTACAGTTAATTCTCCATGTCTGCATTAACCAGTTAAACACAATCTGCAGTTCAGCATCAAAGCTTGTTTATATTTGCTATGTTGTCATAACAAGGATAATTCTTCAGTCTCTCAGTTAACTCTCAAAACTCCATTGCAAATCCTTACAGTTATCTCTTCATGTCTGCATTATCCAGTTAATAACATTCTGCAGTTCAGCATCAAAGCTTGTTTATATTTGCTATGTTGTCATAACAAGGATAATTCTTCACAGTCTCTCAGTTAACTCTCAAAACTCCATTGCAAATCCTTACAGTTATCTCTTCATGTCTGCATTATCCAGTTAATCATATTCTGCAGTTCAGCATCAAAGCTCGTTTATATTTGGACAATCCAACATTTATTCATCAGCTTGTTTTGCATATGTTTCCATGAACATTTCTTTTATGTATTTTTGAGTTTTCTCTTGCATATTATTCCTGCAATACTTCAGTATAATATGATGATTAACAACTTGTCAGTTAACTCTTTACTGAATTGTTATTTTGAATAAATATATGAATCGGAACTTTCTTCGTCCTCCCTGCTTTCTTCATAGCCCAGCACCTACACCTGTGGTTGGTCCCGGGTTAACGGATTCACAAAAACACCCGGACCTGACAGTCTGTCAAACAGACTAATTACGTTAATTGGAAACTTTGAATTGCTTAATTAGTCCTCAGGTGTGTGTGTGTGTTCTCCAAGTACCAGCATACACGGAGACTTGCAGGGAACTATAGTCCTCATGTAAAATACAATATTATTTTCAAACTCAAGCTAACTTGATCAACATGGCCACAACAGCCCGGGTTGTTGAGTATAGCCCTAGGCTTCAGCCCAGGACTTGGGTTCCCCCGGAGGGGGTCCCCTTTATTGGGGCGGGGGGGGTCCCCACTCCTCCAGGAAACCCAGGTCAGGGCTGACTCATTTTTTTCCCCATATCATTAGAACCAGGACCAGCTCAAAGAGCCCAGGGCTGGTTCTTAAAATACAGGGGAATCACACACTTTTTTTTTACCTTTTACACACAGAAGCATGCGTGTATTTTGCTGATCTGTGCGTGCTTTACAAGGTGCGAGTCTACACACAAAAATACTTGCAAGGATTCCCATATGTAACAGCCTCGAATTCTGTAATTTGCGTGTTATATTACATGTGTGAATTACGACACAAACTCACACCTTCAAACTGTGCGAGAAGGTGTGAGTTTGACATTACAAAAGAACTCACACCCTCTTACATTTGGCCCTAAAAATGACTTTAGGGGTGTTAGTACATACTTGCCTACTCTCCCATAAGTTGCAGGGGAAGCCCAACTAACCCCATACACCCGGAAGAGAAGGTGGCACTTCCACTTCCCTCCTGCTTCATAGTGAAATGGGCAGGATTGTGAAATAATTAGGGGAACCTTGACACTGTATGGAGGGGGCAGGGCTTAATGCCACAAATCACGTTGTTTTAGTCCCCTCGCCGTGGACCTGCAAATTACATTGTTTTGTCATGTTGTGGTCGGGCCCTAATTCTGTGGAGTCTGGTTCTGCTCCCTGAAGTGGCCAGCACAGCATTTCATCACCAGCAAGTATGTGTTAGTGTAGGGTGTGTACACGCCTGTGTGGCTCTGGTCAAACCCACACAGTACTGGTCACAGCTACTCCTCAGTATAGGTCCTTGAACAATTTCAGTCCGAGATCCATGTGGCCCTTAATTCAGACCTGCTAGTAGCCTGTCTGAGCATATAAAATCAAATGCGAATATTGTACTGTCAAACATGCCTTTGTAGGACACGTTTATATGGCCATCTTGAATCAACCCCCAAAAGGAGGGAAATGGCCCTTAGAAAAAGGACTTGTTTCATATAATGGGGTGAAAATTTCTGTTTCAACTATTAGAAAGTGGGATTTTCTATTAATTTAGTTCTTCAGGTAGATGTACAGTACTTTAAGTACCATAGCGGGGTGTAACTATCTTTCTTATTACCACTGTCATACATATATGCTGCAAATGCTACTCTTTTACTGAATGCATCTTGAGAAGCACTGAGCATATACACAATGACACATACATATGTTTTTGTTGTGTGAATCTTTTTCTATGCATATACTGTACTGTATGTGACATAAAAGCATCCACCTCTAAATGAGCATGCTGGCACAAGTTAAAAATGCCAAATCAGCTTAATTTGTGAGTAGATTCATGAAGATAGGAACCCATTCCCATGTGCAGAGCTCTGCAACATTTGTGTGACATTTGTGTTCAGAGAGATGAAGAGACAAGAAACTGTAAAGTTGACAATAAATGTCCTGAGAGTGGGAAATTGACAGAAAGCGATATTACTGTACAGAGGTCACTACATAGTACAAGAGAGAGAATGGTTACCCCTAAGACATAAATTGCCAGCTCTTGAGTAAACACCAGTGATGAACTGTCAGATTTTATTGCAAGTAACAAGCTTGTGCAGGTGTTCAAGAAAAAGACTTTGGCCCTCATTCCGAGTTGATCGGTCGCAAGGCGAATTTAGCAGAGTTACACACGCTAAGCCTACGCCTACTGGGAGTGTATCTTAGCTTCTTAAAATTGCGACCGATGTAATCGCAATATTGCGATTACAAACTACTTTGCAGTTTCTGAGTAACTTCAACCTTACTCTGCCTGTGCGATCAGTTCAGTGCTTGTCGTTCCTGGTTTGACGTCACAAACACACCCAGCGTTCGCTCAGACACTCCCCCGTTTCTCCAGCCACTCCTGCGTTTTTTCCGTAAACGGTAGCGTTTTCAACCACACGCCCATAAAACGCCGTGTTTCCGCCCAGTAACACCCATTTCCTGTCAATCACATTACGATCGCCGGAGCGATGAAAAAGCCGTGAGTAAAAATACTATCTTCATTGTTAAATTATTTGGCGCAGTCGCAGTGCGAATATTGCGCATGCGTACTAAGCAGATTTTCATTGCGATGCGATGAAAAATACCGAGCGAACGACTCGGAATGAGGGCCTTTATTCATACAGTACATCATTTATCGCCAAGAATCCCAAGAATTAGAGTCTGAGCTAACCCAAATGTACTTTAACTAGAAGGTAGATACATTATTAGAGAGTAAGCGTTAAGTCTTTCCCTTCTATTCACTCTTTATTTATAATTTTTTTTTATATACAGTAGTACACCTATATTGATATTCCACAGTGCTTTTCAGAGAATATTTAGTCATTCACATCCGGTCCTATCCCAGTGGAATTTGCAGTCTATGGTGGTCATTCCGAGTTGATCGCAGCCAGCAACTTTTTGCTGCTGCTGCGATCATCTAGTCCTTGCCTATGGGAGAGTGTTTTAACTTATAAGGGCTGCGATCGCTTGTGCAGCCCTGCTAAGCTAAATAAATTTCATGCAGAACAAGAGTAGCCCTGGACATACTTACCCTGTGCGACGATCTCAGCGATGCTGGGGCCGGCTTTGACATCAGACATCCACCCTCCGTTCTCCTGGACACGCCTGCGTTTTCTTCACCACTCCCCGAAAACGGCAGGCAACGGTCTGGTGACGCCCAGGAACGCCTTCTTTCTGTCAATTTTATTACGGTCGCCTCTGTGACCGCTTTTTTCGTTGTCCGCGACGTAACTCAACAACCCCTGTCACCGTGCAATGACGCGCGTGCGCAGTGCGGCCGCTGTGCTTGCGCATTCCGGACCCGTTCGCACCGCAGCTACAAACTGCTGCGTGCGAACGGGTCGGAATGACCCCCTATGTTCCCTACCACTTGTGCATCCACATACATATATACACTATGGTTAGTTTTTTTTCCCCAAAACCCAATTTAACTTCCAGTATGTTTTTGGATAGTTGGTGGAAACCGGAGCCAGAGGTGACCCACTCAAACATGTGGAGAAATCTACATACTGTAGATCGGGCTATGGTTGAAACCTAAGACTTCAGTGCTGTGAGGTAGTAAGGCTAACTACTATGTCATCCATGCTGCTGTGCTTCCATTACACCTCCTCTCTTGGAGATCTTGTAAAATCCTTCAGTCTCCAGTACCACTTATATGACACCCAAATTTACCTCTCCTCCCTTGAACTCCTTCCCTCTGTCCTTTCTTATGTTTGTATTTGTCTTTCTGCTATCTCCTCCTGGATGTTTCAGAGCTTTTATCAAACTCGGTATGTCTAAAACCAAATTTAACTTACTCCAATAATCCAGAACCCCCTCACCTCACCTACTTTCACTTTATGTTAACAGCACCATAATCTCCCCTGTCCTTCAAGTCGCCTGCCCTGGTATCATCCTCAGCTCTACCTTCTCCTTCACTCTTCACATTCAGGCCCTCAGTTGCTCTGCTTCCTCCTATATCTCCGACCTAATCTCACCTCCTCCCAACCTAATTCTGCCCATACTCCATCCTACTTTTTCCACTTCTCAATTGACCATAAGAACCCCATGGTCAAGTTGTGCCCATAAGCCATTAAAACCTGTGAAAAGGTTGCTACACCTATTCGTTTTAAAAAGGGACGCATGCAGAATTACGTTCAATTTAGGCCATCAACCGTATAAATATTTAGATTACACCATTAAAACTAAGAGAATAATAATAGTGTTGTAAATACAAGCATGACCACTCATTTAGTATGGTATATGTATAAGCAAATGTGTAGGGGAGGTGTTTAGTTGCTCGAAAACCCTTGGAGTGGACAGTCTCAAATCCTGAACACAACAGAAGTATCATAGAATTGCAGAACGGAGCAGATGCACTTGTTCAGTGGCAGTAGATTCTCCTACCAAGTCTTTTGTGCATGGATCTGAGCTCTCAGCCAATGCTCCAGACCAGAGAGACCAGAATGCAGCTGCAAGCTTGAAGAGTGAAAGTCTAAAATACTGTAAGGTGGGAGAAAATGTGCTTCGAAAACTCATCTCTGTCTCCTACTGGTTATACTATGTATGTACATTTCTTATGGGGTGTTTAATATTGTATTTACTGCTTAGGTTATCTATATGAGATCAATATGTTTGATACAGAAACTTAATTTTTTAGACTTGTTTCCAAAGTTGGTCCTCAGACACTGCTGACTTTAGTTGAGATGCCGGCATATGGGATCACAACTGTCAGAATACCGGGACTGGAAACCTGACAGCCGGAATCCCAAAAGCACGTATGCCAAGGAAGGTTAGGGCAAGGGGTGGGGGGATGGATGGAGGGGAGATATTCTTAGTTTCACAATTGAAATAATGAGCACTACAAAATGTGTCAGCCAATAATGAACACACATGTGCACTAACTAGGAGGTATGGAACAGTGCACTGTTATTTGTTCCTGTGTAGGCTGACTTTGGGAATCAATGTTAATTCTAATGACAGTATTACATAAACTATCCAGTGTATTTGACACCAATATGACCAGGGCTGATGCTAGGTTCTTCTGCCACTTCCTCAACCTGCCAGACTTGTTACAATGCTCCACGGAACAGCAGACTTGGGGACTAATTCAGATCTGATCGTAGATGTGCAAAAAAATGCACATATACTATCAAAATCTTAGGCATGCTGGGGAGATGTCCAGCACAGGGCTAGTTTGCCCCGCATGCCTAGTCCTGCCCCCCCCCCCCCCCGCAGATAAGCAAAAGCATTGCACAGCGGCGATGCTTTCACACCTACCAATTAGCTCCCTGCCTACGCAGCCTAGCTGCGAAGACAGGCGGCTACCCGCCATGTTTTTTGACCACAGCGGCTGCATGTGATGTCAAACAGTCCAGACACACCTGCGTTGTCTGGACCACACCCCAAAATGCAGCCGCAATGCCACTGATGTGCCCCGCTGTCTGTCAATCAGGCAGAGGCTTTTGCACAAGTGAGAAGCCTTTGCATATAACTGTATGCGCACGCGCAGTGTGACTGCTGCACGTGGGCACACCTCACCGGGCTTCAGCCTGCGACCGTTGTAGCAGCGACCAGGTCTGAATTAGGCCCTTAGATTGTGGAAAGGTGCCCACAAATATACAGCTCAGGTCATATTGCCGCATCCAGTGGCTTGCCATGATCACTGTCCCTGTATATGTCTAAATTAGTACATACTAATCTTCAATTAACTTTTTCTTAGGCAGACAATTGCATGTTAAGTGCTAATTGTGCCCTCTGCATGGGCTGCCCACACTCACTCTTAATCAAGCATTTGGAAACCCCCATTCTGCCCCTGATGTGGAGTGTGATTTCTGCAAAAGGTCTAATAGAAATTGAAACAAGTCAGCTATTTTGAAGCATTCAGATATTGACCCAGGGAAAAAGCATGTTAGTAATACAATTACACCAAAGTAACATTTTATGTTGGAATTTTTTGTAATCAACAAATAACGAAGGTCCACATAACACCTGCCTCAATCCGCATTCAGCTGCAGTTTTATCCCAATCCCATCAGACAGCAGAACAACGTGGCTGTCATCATCCCTAGCTATATTATTAGACTATACATTTTGTGCAATGTGAATTTACAAATAGAGAATTCCTAATCTGTGCAACATACTGCTGTGATTTCACTCATCTCTATCCCGGACATGGTAAGTTTAATTAACAATATAAATAATTTTAATGGAGAAAGAAAAAGGATAGTGTGTGTCAGAGGTACTTGCTATCAAATATCTCAACCTTACTGTATATTTCCTTACAATTGTTATCTCATGTCCTTGGCATTACAATGCATCTGATTGATACTGTATGTATGATATCAGCTATGTCTGTTACATGCAATCTGTCAGTATGATGTGTTTGCCAATATTTGATGTTAGAGAATTTAACAAAATACTGCTGAAAATAATGTACAAAATAAGTTTTTTTTGTATGCAAATCTGCACACTTCGTAGATTCCAGCCAATTTCTGTTTTCATGTGTAATGACAGATTAGGATTACATTAGTTGCCAGGTTGTGGTCAAATCCTGGAACCTCCCTAGTCTGAAATCCATGCCCTCCTAATGCTTGCCAATGTATTTGATCTGGCTCTCCATCTTTAAGACTACAAGTTTTTGCCCACATTTTGCTGAAAGTGGTTGTTGAAATTATAGCATGCTCACACCTTGAGTCTGTATTTATTTTACCAGTGCAGTTCCTTGCACTGGATGTAGTGGTTCAGGGCTTAAACATGCAAGTACTGTACAGTATGCTCCATTCTGTTGCATCTTATTTTGAGTTACACAGATATTGAAATACATCAGCTATTACATTTTTGTTGTTGATGATGATGATGATAATGATTGTGAAGTTTCATCTGGATGCATTCATTCAGTAGATTTGCAACTCATAATACAGGCATAAAAGCGCACTTGTGTTTAACTTTTGTCCTAAAAGTACAGTATGGCAAGTGGGATGTAATGGTTCAACGTGTGTTTTGTTTGGTCCCTTGTGTGCAAGTTAGACTTTCTTCCTGCTACTATATGTTCAAAATGAGTTTTGTTAAAATCATCATACATCTCACCAAATGACAAACTCAAGTGGATCAATATCAACAGTGTATATCTTATCTCATTCTATGTATTATCTTAGTATACTGTACAAAGAGCTTGAGTCAGACCTGGACAGATGCACAACATTGATGCGTGTTGGATATTACCCTGGGTGGACACAGGAAGGAACTGCCTGAAGGTCCATACAGTTCTGACAGGCATTCCTGGGCATTGATGTGGGGGTGGGGATGCTTAATTTTAGTTGAGATGTTGGGGGCATGCCAAGGTCAGGGACTGCATTAGAAGATGCCGCAAAATTCCATTGGACAGTCTGAGCAACCACAGGGTTGCTCAGAAGTTGGATGGTGTGACCAATGATGTTACTTTGTGAGCATCAGCCTGTGGGTATCACAGTAGACAGTGCACTGCAGTGGCTGTGACAAAAGATGGCATACTGTCCACCTCTAAATCAGGCCATTAGGATCTAAGTCATTGAATATATATTAGTCATACTTGTAGCTATTGAATGGGTGGTCTTCAGTATGCCGGCTGTCGGGATCCCGGCGCACAGTATACCGACGCCGGAATCCCGACAGCCGGCATACCGACACTTATTCTCCCTTGTGGGGGTCCACGGCCCCCCTGGAGGGAGAATAAAATAGCGTGGCGCGCCACCGTGCCCGCAGCGAGCCCGCAAGGGGCTCATTTGCGCTCGCCACACTGTCGGTATGCCGGCGGTCGGGCTCCCGGCGCCGGTATGCTGATCGCCGGGAGCCCGACCGCCGGCATACCATACTACACCTCTATTGAATTTCAGAGAGTTCTCCCTGACTCCCAGGAGAACGCGTGAAGGAGTTAATGGCACAATTCACTGTAAATCGTGTTATCATAGCCCTAACCACAGACACATGATGCTGCAACTTGCATAATTATACAAATTGTACTTGTACTTGCCACTTGATCCTTCCTTCCATGATCACTTAGAAGGAATGTCCCAAAAGTTGGCAAGTGTTGACATTTAAATTTACAGAATTAGTACCTTTTGCTGATTATGGGTATACTTCTATATTGGCTGCATTCTGCAGTTGACTTTGGCAGACTGGCCAGTCAGAAAGCGTGCATGGACCTTGGCCACCAACACACATCTGTAGAATGTGGCATACAGTGTTTAGGTTGACACTAATTAGGTTAACCACTATTGGTCGACTTGCATTAGATCGACATGGTCATTAGGTCAACATGATCACTAGGTTGACATGGCAAATGTCGACACGTGAAAAGGTCAATGTTTTTAACATTTTTTTCAATTTTTTTATACTTTACGATCCTCATGGACTACGATTGGGAATAGTCGGAATTGCGAGGGGACACGGTGCACTAACTGGGGTTCCTGGTCACTTTACGAAGAAAACAACACCAGACCCCCCAAAAACTCATGTCAACCTTTTCCATGTCGATCTTTTCCACGTCGACCTAATGACTGTGTCGACCTATTCACTGTCAACCAATAGTGGTCGAGCTAATGACTGTTGACCTAGGTACTGTCAACCCAACGATGCACACCCATAGAATGCACATAGGGCAAGACACCGGAAGAAAGTTTTATCTGCCCATGCTGACAATGACTAATGAAAAGTCCTGACTAAGGAGCATAAACATTGATCCACAGATTCATAGATTTAAGCAAGAATTTGTATATTTGCTATAAATAGGTGAATAGGTTTTAGAAATAAGATTTATTATTTAGCTTTTTACACTACCTTTTTGGTATATTGATATAGAAATGTATTTTCTGATTTACTATGTTAGTGGATTGCTTTAAATTAATTTAATATATTGAATGCAACAGATAATTTAATTTTCTTTGCAAAATGTTGCTCAATTGCAGTCCAATTCATCCATTCCCTACACTAATTACTTGTGCTTTAACAAACTCAATATAAAATACTACTACTACTACTACTACTACTACTACTACACAAAGCCATTAACAGAGCATTTCCTACAGTACATACTGTAGATCTCTTCAAAATATCTTTCAACTGTCCCCTCTGTCCTGCCCAAGATTTGCACATCTAAATCTACTGTATGACTGCTCCCATTCCCAGTTAAGGAGTTTTGGTCAGGCTACACACTTTGGGGGTAATTCAGAGTTGATCGCAGCAGCAAATTTGGTAGCAGATGGGCAAAACCATGGGGGTCATTCCGAGTTGATCGTAGCTGTGCTAAATTTAGCACAACTACGATCAGGCACTCAGACAGGCGGGGGGACGCCCAGCACAGGGCTAGTCCGCCCCACATGTCAGTGTCGGCCCCTTCCGAAGAAATGCAAAAGCATCGCACAGCGGCGATGCTTTTGCATCTCAGCAGTTACTCCTGTCCAGCGCAGCTCCTGTGGCTTGTCGGGAGAACCTCTTTGCTGCCCTGGGTCGCAGCGGCTGCATGTGACGTCACGCAGCCGCCGCGGCCTGCCCCCCCAATGGTCCGGCTATGCCTGCGTTGGCCGGACCGCGCCCCCTAAATGGAGTCTTAACGCCACCGTCCAGCCCCCTCCCGCCTAGCGACCGCCTCTGCCTCAGAGGCGATCGCTAGGCAATAATGGCCTTCAGCCATCTGGCATGTGCCAGCGCACTGCGGCACTGGTGCATGCGCAGTTCTGACCCGATCGCTGCTCTCCGATAAACTGCAGCGAGCGATCGGGTCGGAATGACCCCCTATGTGCACTGGAAGTGTGGCAAATATAACATTTGCAGAAAAAGTTAGATTTTGGTGGGTTATTTTGCTTCTGTGAAAGGTAAATACTGGCTGCTTTATTTTTACACTGCAATTTAGATTTCAGTTTGAACACACCCCAACCAAATCTAACTCTCTGCACATATTATATCTGCCCACCCTGCAGTGCACATGGTTTTGCCCAACTGCTAACATTTATGCTGATGTGAGCAACTCTGATTTACCTCCTTTGTGGCTTTCCTTCACTTGTACAACAAGACTTTGCTCTAACCTGCAACCTTTAAGCGTTCTATGATGAATCTGCTTTAACCACTTAACTGGCTAATAGTTTTTTTTACAAAAATCGCTCAGAAATTGTCCTTTTTTAATTTTAGTGAAGTAGGTGAAGAACATGTAATTAAACTTATCCAAAATGACTTTATAAAAAAAGGTTTTATGTGTATTTTAATATTTGAAAACTATCATTTTTTTCAAACATCGGAACATTGGATCTTACCATCGGAATGCCGAAAACTATCGCAATCAATCGTGACTTTAATTTCCATTCTGAGCAGCTGCCAGGTACACACTTTGGGCAGGGGTGTGTGTGTGTGTGTGTGTGTGTGTGTGTGTGTGTGTGTGTGTGTGTGTGTGTTTAATATACACTTCTTGGATAGCTGCTCCCCTGTGCTGCCACCTGGTGGGATTCATTCCGTGCTGATTAATCAGCAGTGATCAGCAACATGGCAGACACTGTGGGAGGGTGCAGGGAGGCAGAGGGGCTGGGAGGTCATTTGTGAGTGGTGGCTGCTAGAAAATTCTTATGCTGCAGCCGCCCACTCTATTTATCTGACTGGTTGCATAATTTGTGACCATGGGGTTAATTCATATCTGATCACAGCAGCAAATTTGTTAGCAGTTGGGCAAAACCATGTGCACTGCAGGTGTGGCAGATATAACATTTGCAGAGAGTGTTAGATTTGGGTGGGTTATATTGTTTCTGTGCAGAGTAAATACTGGCTGCTTAATTTTTACACTGCAATTTAGATTTGAGTTTGGACACACCCCATCCAAATCTAACTCTCTCTGCACATGTTGTATCTGCCCCTCCTGCAGTGCACATGGGGGGTAATTCCAAGTTGATCGCAGCAGTATTTTAATAGCAATTGGGCAAAACCATGTGCACTGCAAGTGTGGCAGATATAACATTTGCAGAGAAAGTTAGATTTGGGTGGGTTATTTTGTTTCTGTGCAGGGTAAATACTGGCTGCTTTATTTTTACACTGCAAATTAGATTGCAGATTGAACACACCCCACCCAAATCTAACTCTCTCTGCACATGTGATATCTGCCTCCCCTGCAGTGCACATGGTTTTGCCCAATTGCTAACAAAAATCCTGCTGCGATCGGATCAACTTGAAATTACCCCCATGGTTTTGCCCAACTGCTAACAAATTTGCTGCTGCGATCAGATCTAAATTAGGCCCCACATCCTATACATACTGCCTGAAGTGGTCACAAACAATGCAACCATTGCAGGAAAGCATTTAAGCAATCTTATAAAATCCCAAACTTCCTTCATAACATTCCCAGAATCTGCTTACCACATTGCTATACAGTGCTAGCCTTTATTTGATTTCTGACCCCTCAATCCTTCACTGATGTGAGACTTTATCATATACAGTACTGTAACCAGACAAAGCATGTTAACCCAATCCAGTCTGTCTGGATCAGCATGTATTATGCAGAAATTAACCTCATATACAGAATCAAACTACTATTTTTCAATAGATTATAAGTTTGCTAATACCCCTTTCAGACCGCCAGCTTTGAACACGGGTTATTGGCACATGAGCGCATTGTGTTTATGTGCTGTCTGAAAGGTGCCAGCGACCCAGTATTTCAACCCTGGTAGTGAGCAGGGTTGAACTTGTGTTCAACCCAGCTTGCTGTGCGGTGTGAATGGGAGCCGGGTCGATGCGACTTGTTTCCCATTCACACTGTGTGGATGGGCGGCGCTTGGAAATCATGTGATCTCCAAGCACTGCTCCCACCATCTCACCTCTGACGTCACCAACCCGGCAATATGCCGGGTTGCAGACAGCAACGGCGAGGCACCTGAGGCAGGTCGCACCATGGGAGCTCCCATGTCAGGCTTCTTGGTGCGACCCGCATCAAGCAGTCTGAAAGGAGTATAACAGGGCAAATTTACCTCTTATACCCTTTTCAGACAGAAAATGAAATTACGGGGTGAAGCAGTTCCACCCAGTAATTTTATGAAACATGCGGGTCCTATTTCTGTGTGAAAGGGTCAACCCGTGTTGTAATTCCCGGGACTTCGGCCCAGGAATTTACCATGGTTGGAGACACGGGAATTATGACACGGGTTGACCCTTTCACACAGACAAAATACCCGTGTTGATCTGCAAACTACCAGGTCTAAATTTTCGACCCGGTAATTTGCATGTCTGTGTGAAAGGGGGGGTCAGGCAGGTCCCAGCAAAACGACCCAGCACTGAAATACCGGGTAATTGCCAGAACTTTCAGACTTTTCTGTCTGAAAAGGGTACAGTGTCGGACAAACCATTAGTGAGTGCAACGTCTGGTCCCCTTCATAAATATATACAGTAAATTCATCTGCTGCATGCAATATAATGTACTAGATTAATAACAGATTAATAACAGCAATGCTCTGTAGAAAATACACCATAGTACAGTATAAGGTAACATATGTATAATTCGAGTGCATAGTCTGAAACCTGATCCTTAGAGCAGGAGGTGGTCCCCCAGGCAGTGGAGCCCACCGGTGGTTTCCCCTGTACCCTTGTGCAGGGGCGGATTGGGAACAAAAAGCGGCCCTGGAAATATTTGTACTAGTGGCCCCACATGGGCAGCACCAGAGGTGTAAGGTCTAGCCATGGGCCATGGCAGCAGCACCCTCCCCCCAAGACTTTCCAGATAGTGGGCATGTCCAGCATCAAGGGGGAAGTTAAAAGGAAATAAAACTAAATATTATGAGCACATTATATGATACACCTTTAGAATTTAGGAAACTATATCATTCTTTAGAAAGATATATTTTCTTGCTTATTACACCAACCGTATTCCAGTCACTATTCACTCAATCTTATATGTCAGCCAAGCAGGCAGACAGAGCATACACTAGATCATCTGTAATCACAGGCTAAGTGGCAAAGTAATTTTCATATATGCAAATTATTTTGCATCTTATTCATTATGTCTATAAAAAGGACCACATGTCCTCAAACAAAACAGGCCCCATGGGTGTGTCGGCCCACCGGGAATCTTCCCTGTGGATCCTATGGCCAATCCGCCTCTGCCCCTGTGGGCCAGTCCAAGCCTGACAGGGTATATGTCTGTCTGCTAAAATCCAGTCTTGCTTTACTAAGATGTGTATCCCCATAGTCAAGTGCTGTGGTGTATGCTTGCACTATATAATAATGTTAATAAATAAATGAATATGAAATAACTTTAGTATACTTTGAAAAGAAAAATTATTTTTCATAATCATAGAGGGCAGCACATTGTGTAGGATATGCTCTGTGCAGTAAACAATAAACATTGCATATCTTTGCATGGAAAAATACAACTCTTTAATCAGATTTAATTAATGAGCTGCAACTAACACATACCAAGGATCTTGTAGACCTGTTAATGAGAAATAACTGAGCCACAGGCATGAATATATTCTTTTTCCAAATGGCTGACACAAATAAGTTCAAGAAACTGTGTTTCTGCGTAGTTTATAACTTTTACTATGTGCAAATCAATGAAAATTCATAGACTGTTAAACAACCTTAACCCACAAATGTTAAGTGGACATGTTGCATATGTTGTTTACTGTACTATCTGCTCTATAGTAGTTTAATTTAGATCATTAACTACTGTACATGAGGCAGACCAGACGGTAAGTTTACTAAGTGGCGGATTTGAAATACTGGCGGTCTTTCTGTGGTTTACCGGCAACTGCACCTCCGGCTATAACCAATCAGCGTGGTCCAATACATTCCTATAGAGAAATTCTATGAGTGGCTTCTTATTCGGTACGGGGTTCAAGTTGTGCTCATGACACATGTTTAGTTTTTTTCCCTAAGAGATAGATAAGGATACCTACATGAAATACTTGTCGTTTTGTATTAAGTGACTAATAAATTGATGATCTAGGGGTGTGGGGGTCCGTTTATTTAATAACATATTAAAACAATCGATGTGTGTTCGGTGGTTTTATTTTTTATACAGGTGCCGCTGGGCCATTGATGGCACTTAGGGTTCTTGGAGGCACTTGGGGTTCTTTTAAGCGCAGGATTTCTAGAGGGGTGGTTATGAATGCTTGATTCTAAACCAAGTGTGGCCAGCCTCTTTAGATGCCATAACTAGTGCTTATCAATCGAGATGAGCGGGTCCGATTCTGCAAGAACTGAACCCTCACGAACTTTGAATTCTGAGTCCGGATCCAAGTCCAGCTTGGGACTTCCCGCCTTACTCGAATCTCGAAACGAGGTAAAACATCATCATCCCACTGTTGTATTCTCGTATTTTTTGGATTCTATAAAGGTCCCCGGTAATTTGTGCCATCTTCACTATGGTGTACTGGACAGACGTAGCCATCTCAGTACTGGGTAGTCTGGCGTGGGTGGGTGCTCTGTCTGCTGTATCTGAGAGGGGTGCTCTGTCTGCTGTATCTAAAAAATGGGTGCTCTGTCTGCTGTATCTGAAATGGGTGCTCTGTCTGATGTATCTGAAAGGGGTGCTCTGTCTGCTGTATCTGAGAGGGGTGCTCTGTCTGCTGTATCTGAAAGGGGTGCTCTGTCTGCTGTATCTAAAAAATGGGTGCTCTGTCTGATGTATCTGAAAGGGGTGCTCTGTCTGCTGTATCTGAGAGGGGTCCTCTGTCTGCTGTATCTGAGAGGGGTCCTCTGTCTACTGTATCTGAAAGGGGTGCTCTGTCTGATGTATCTGAAAGGGGTGCTCTGTCTGATGTATCTGAAAGGGGTGCTCTGTCTGCTGTATCTGAAAAAGGGGTGCTCTGTCTGCTGTATCTAAAAAATGGGTGCTCTGTCTGCTGTATCTGAAAGGGGTGCTCTGTCTGCTGTATCTGAAAGGGGTGCTCTGTCTGATGTATCTGAAAGGGGTGCTCTGTCTACTGTATCTGAAAGGGGTGCTCTGTCTGCTGTATCTGAGAGGGGTCCTCTGTCTGCTGTATCTGAAAGGGGTGCTCTGTCTGCTGTATCTGAAAGGGGTGCTCTGTCTGATGTATCTGAAAGGGGTGCTCTGTCTGCTGTATCTGAGAGGGGTCCTCTGTCTACTGTATCTGAAAGGGGTGCTCTGTCTGCTGTATCTGAGAGGGGTCCTCTGTCTACTGTATCTGAAAGGGGTGCTCTGTCTGATGTATCTGAAAGGGGTGCTCTGTCTACTGTATCTGAAAGGGGTGCTCTGTCTGCTGTATCTGAAAGGGGTGCTCTGTCTGATGTATCTGAAAGGGGTGCTCTGTCTGCTGTATCTGAAAGGGGTGCTCTGTCTGCTGTATCTGAGAGGGGTCCTCTGTCTACTGTATCTGAAAGGGGTGCTCTGTCTGCTGTATCTGAAAGGGGTCCTCTGTCTGCTGTATCTGAAAGGGGTGCTCTGTCTGCTGTATCTGAAAGGGGTGCTCTGTCTGCTGTATCTGAAAAAGGGGTGCTCTGTCTGCTGTATCTGAAAAAGGGGTGCTCTGTCTGCTGTATCTAAAAAAGGGGTGCTCTGTCTGCTGTATCTAAAAGGGGTGCTCTGTCTGCTGTATCTGAAAAAGGGGTGCTCTGTTTGCTGTATCTAAAAAAGGGGTGCTCTGTCTGCTGTATCTGAAAGGGGTGCTCTGTCTGCTGTATCTGAAAGGGGTGCTCTGTCTGATGTATCTGAAAGGGGTGCTCTGTCTGCTGTATCTGAAAGGGGTGCTCTGTCTGCTGTATCTGAGAGGGGTCCTCTGTCTACTGTATCTGAAAGGGGTGCTCTGTCTGCTGTATCTGAAAGGGGTCCTCTGTCTGCTGTATCTGAAAGGGGTGCTCTGTCTGCTGTATCTGAAAGGGGTGCTCTGTCTGCTGTATCTGAAAAAGGGGTGCTCTGTCTGCTGTATCTGAAAAAGGGGTGCTCTGTCTGCTGTATCTAAAAAAGGGGTGCTCTGTCTGCTGTATCTAAAAGGGGTGCTCTGTCTGCTGTATCTGAAAAAGGGGTGCTCTGTTTGCTGTATCTAAAAAAGGGGTGCTCTGTCTGCTGTATCTGAAAGGGGTGCTCTGTCTGATGTATCTTAAAGGGGTGCTCTGTCTGCTGTATCTAAAAGGAGTGCTCTGTCTGCTGTATATGAAAAAGGGGTGCTCTGTCTGCTGTATCTGAAAGGGGTGCTCTGTCTGCTGTATCTGAAAGGGGTCCTCTGCTGTGTATGTCCAGGTGGAGTGCTTTGTCTGCTGTATCTGAAATGAGTGCTCTTTCTGCTGTATCCAAAAGGGGTGCTCTGTGCATCCATCCAGGGGCTCCACCCCAGTGTAAAATGGTGCCATCTTGGTACAGGAATTGATTTCTTCCCTGTGGGACCATCATGGAGACTGCACAGTAGTGCCCCCCAGGTTTTAACAATAACATGTTCTTTAGTAAAGGCCAGTGCTTCTCAAATTTGATCCTCAAGACATACTAACAGTCAAGGTTTTAATAATATCCATGCTTTAGCATAAGTGACTGAATTAGTATCTGTCTTTTTGATTTAACCATCTGTGTTCAAGATTGTATATCCTTAAAACCTGGACTGTTAGTGTGTCTTGAATATCAGATTTGGGAAGCACTGGTATAGGCGGTTGGCGAGAGAGTCTAAAAAATATACTTTCTGTATCAGATTTATTTATCTCATATAATTAACATAAGTAATCAGGAAAAGGTTAAACATCCCATAATAAATAATATACATACATAATATACAGCAACCACTAAGAGGCAGATCTGAGTTTTCTAAGCACACATTCTCCCATCTTATGGTGAGATGCTTGTTTCTTCTTGCTGGCAGCTGCTGTCTAGTCTGTCTGATCAGGTACGCTGATTGAGCACTCAGATCCACAAACAGCAGACTGAGTAGGAGAAGCTGCTGTCACTGGCCATACACAGTAGCTCTGCTCCATCCCTTATACTGCATTTTGAGGTAGTAGATTTTATTTATATAATGCTGCTATTGTGGTCATTTGAGCTTGCTTATGGACTCCACACTGAGTGTCCCCCTGCTATAGCGTCACCATGCTCGCATGGGACAATTGGTCTGTCCGTTAACATCCAGCAAGGCCAAACTCAAGTCAATACTGCATTCCTGGTCTGTCAGTCAATATTCTGCAAAGACAAGCCTACGGTCAATCCAGTACATCTGGTCTGGCTGCTGAGAATCTACCAGGCCAAGCCTATACCAGTTCAGTATACCAGTCCTGTCTGCTGACATCCTGCTAAGCCAAGCTTTGGCCAATCCTGCATACCTGACCTGTCTGCTGATGTCCTGCAAGGTCAGGCAATTTCCGCTCTAATACATCTGGCCCGACTGCTGCTACCCCATATGGCTGAGCCGCAGCCGTTCTGGACATACTGTCTGTTAGCATCTGACAACTCCACCTCTCGGCAACCTCTGGTAGGGAGTATCATGTAGGAGCCAGTGGTACCGAAGTCTCATCAAGTTGTGTCTTAGCAACTAGGACATGGTCGTATCTTCTCTCTTCAGTCTTTATTCTGTGTTATCTGGGAATTCTGGATTATTGGGTGAGCTTCTACTGCTGGAGGCATTAAGTCCAAGGGTCCCTTAAGTACCGGGGGGTTGTTAATGGTGAAACATCTCTTGACGGCTCTAGGCCTCTCACCCTAATAGAAATTGGGGGTGGTCTTCAGGTTGCCGACTGTCGGGATCCCAGCGCCCAGTATACCGGCGCCGTAATCCCGACAGCCGGCATACTGACAGATTTTCTCCCTCGTGGGGGTCCACGACCCCCCTGGAGGGAGAATAACACGGTGCCAGCAGCGTGGCAAGCACAGAGAGCCCACAAGGGCTCATTTGCGCTCGCCACGCTGTCGGTATGCCAGTGGTCGGGCTCCCGGTGCCGGTATGCTGGTCGCCGGGAGCCCGGCCGCCGGCATACCATACTACACCCAGAAATTGGAGCTTCCATCGATTTCAAGCAAATCCAAGGCAGCTACAGTCCCATTTTATTCTAAAGTACTCCATGGCATCTTGCAAGTCCAAAGATCTTTCATTGGAACTCCCTAAAGCATCTTGCAATTCCAGGGATCTAGTCTTTCATTACAGATAAGATAATGTACTAGCTACAGGAGATGAGTCACTGAAGTGAGTAATCAGTAAATGTCTCAACTAAAGATATCTATGGAAGCCTGAGATTATTTACCATTTCAGTTGCTCAAAAGTTTGAACATGAGTATTAACATAAACCTGGTCCAGGGTAACTCTTTAAAAGGTGTATAAACTTCTTTCCCATTTAATTTTCACAATTCAGCAAGTTTAAGGTTACCCCAGACTGGATTATATATTATGGTCACTAAAAATTTGGTAAGTGGTTTTAATGTAATCACAAACCAAACAGCATATGTGTTGTGTAATGTAAATTATTTTTCAAACCCAAAAGTTTTTGTTAGTTATATCATGTACACTTTTATAATAGAAAATTATAAGTATCATTGATTTCAATTTAAAATAATAGCCTAAACCAACAATATTATTTTGTGAGTACGGTATGTTAATCTGGTTGTTATAAAATACATCACATAGATTACTTTGGCAATCTGTACCAAAAATAAACATACAGGTATGTCATACATATTAAAGATAACAACCAGTGCTATAGATAATGAAGGCATACAGAATAAATTTTAACCCATGACAAAAAAAGATATTTAAAAATTAACCCGTATATACTCGAGTATAACTCGACCCGAATATAAGCCGAGGCACCTAATTTTACCACAAAAAACTGGGAAAAATTATTGACTCGAGTATAAGCCTAGGGTGGGAAATGCACGGTGCCAGGGGTTTTCATGCTCAGGGTGTCATGCTCGTTGCCAGGGGTTTCATGCGGTAGGTGTTATGCTTGTTGCCAGGGGGTAATGCTTGTTGCTAGGGCTGTGCCCCCAGTGCCACATATACCCCCAGTGCAGATATCCCCCCACAGTGCCAGATAAAAGCATGCCCCCCTGTTGCTTTGCCCCCAGTAGTTGTGCCCCGTTTCTTTGCCCCAGTAGTTGTGCCCCCTCTTTCTTTGCCCCCAGTAGTTGTGCCCCCTCTTTCTTTGCCCCCAGTAGTTGTGCCCCCTCTTTCTTTGCCCCAGTAGTTGTGCCCCCTCTTTCTTTGCCGCCAGTAGTTGTGCCCCCTCTTTCTTTGCCCCCAGTAGTTGTGCCCCCTCTTTCTTTGCCCCCTGTCGCCGCTTACAAACACACACACACAAAATAATAAAAACAATACTTACCACTGCCCCGCTCCTGCTTCCCGACTACTTCTGCTGCTGCTGCTGCTGCTCCATCCATCTGGCCGCCCGCTCCTCTCTATACAAGTGTGGAGAGTTTATTTATATTAATTTAATTTAAATGTAGTTAATTTGTAATTATTATTAATAATATTAATTTGAATGAATCACAATGTGATGATAAGAAGAATTATGAAAATAGGACAATAAGTTGAAACATAAGAATATGAGCTACAGACACAGGACCCTGAAATGGACGGAGCACACCTGGATCTATACTGGGAGGATACAGCACAAAATATTTAAAAAAAGATGTCTTTTCTTTTGGGTGGATTGACAGAACACCCCTAGATAGATGGAGCAGCTGCAATCCCTGGATGTATACTAGGATGATACAGCACAAAATATATATATATAAAAAAAAAAAAGTGTGTATATATATATATATATATATATATATATATATAAAGTCCAGAAGTGAAACGCACACACTTAATCAGGATATAGGGGTGCCGTGTCGACTCTTAATGATACATTTGTTCCCAATGTTTACCCAAGAGGGTCAGACATAAGGAGACCAGCACACCACCAAGTAGCAAAAATGAAAAAACATTTAATAAGTGAGTAGCATTATCAGGCCTTTTGAAAAAATTGCTTAGTACTCATCATTAATCACTGAGCAGTATTCATGAAACAAACAGCCATCCCAACGGCCCGTTTCGGTTGGGATGGCCGTTTCTGTTGGGATGGCTGTTTTCGGTTGTAGCTGACCCCATGATGATGGTGTGACAACCGAAACGGGCCGTTGGGATGGCTGTTTGTTTCATGAATACTGCTCAGTGATTAATGATGAGTACTAAGCAATTTTTTCAAAAGGCCTGATAATGCTACTCACTTATTAAATGTTTTTTCATTTTTGCTACTTGGTGGTGTGCTGGTCTCCTTATGTCTGACCCTCTTGGGTAAACATTGGGAACAAATATATATATATATATATATATATATATATATAAATTTATATCACACACTGCTGTTACATTGTCGCACAAATTAGTCAAACAATATGTGTTATTATGTTATATAGTACACATTGGCTGTTACAGTGTCGCACAAATGAGTAAAAAATATGTATTATTATTTTTTTATATCACACACCAGTGGTTACAGTGTCACATATATGAGTTAGAAATATGTGGAAGTATTTTTTATATCACACACCAGTGGTTACTTTGTCACACAAATGAGTCAGAAATATATATAATAATTACACACTGCGGTTGACTTCACTGACAGCGTCACACAAATGAGTCAGAAATATGTAGAAGTATTTTCTATATCACACACTGGTAATTAAAGTGTCACACAAATGAGTCAAAAAATGACCTTCACCGACAGCGTTACACAAATGAGTCAGAAATATGTAAAAGTATTTTTTAGATCACACACCGGCGGTTACAGTGTCGCACAAATGAGTCAAAAATATATATATAATAATGACACACTGCAGTTGACTTCACCGACAGCTTCGCACAATACATGTATGAGTAGGAAATAATATACTGCAGTATTACCGGCAGTGTCACACTACTTATGAAAATAAATTTAAATTGTATATTACACTGGGGTACAGCACAAACAAACCAAAAATATATATTTTTATAATTTTAATTTTAGGCATTTTGTTTTTAGCTTTTATTATTTTAATTTTAGACTGGGGCAGAGCCCCTGGATGGATGCACAAATCACCCCTCTCAGATACAGCAGGCAGAGTGAGCAACCCTTTTTCAGATACAGCAGACAGATAGAGCACCCCTTTCAGATACAGCAGACAGAGAGAGCACCCCCTATTCAGATACAGCAGACAGAGCAACCCTTTTTCAGATACAGCAGACAGAGAGAGCAGCCCTTTTTGAAATACAGCAGAAACACAGAGCATCCCTTTTTCAGATACAGCAGACAGAGAGAGCCACCCCTTTTTCAGATATAGTAGACAGAGAGAGCACCCCATTTTCAGATGCAGCAGACAGAGAGAGCACCCCTTTCACATACAGCAGACAGAGAGAGCACCCCTTTCAGATACTGCAGACAGAGAGAACACCCCTTTCTCTTACGTCCTAGAGGATGCTGGGGTCCATTTTAGTACCATGGGGTATAGACGGTTCCGCAGGAGCCTTCGGTACTTTAAGACTTTTCAACAGTGTGAACTGGCTCCTCCCAGTGGCTGATCCAGCAGGGGGCGATGAGGGCGATCGCCCCCCGTAACTCAGCGACCTAGACCCGCCCACTTGTTCCTGCGGGCAGCAGAGATGGGGAAGTTGAGTGTGACGGCCGGGATCTGGCCGCATTGACAGGGCAACTGACACGGCGCTGGGCTGGACCACCCAGTGTGCCCCAGCTGCCAGTGGCAGCAGCAGCACAACTCCCCGCACCGCAGCCTAGTTCGCTCCTTCAGCTGCGGAGGAGCTGCCGCCGCCATGTCTGTCAGATCAGGAACCGCAAGGACGCACAACAGGTGAGGGGCGGGGAGAGGAGGGGGAGGCGATTGGCTGGTGTGGAGAGTTCTGTCCTGCGGCGAGACAGGGCAGCAGAGACAGGCGGCCTGTCCCGGCAGATGGAGGAGCGCTAGGTGGACGGGACTCTACTGTATCCTATTGTGTCTGTGTATGTACTGTATGGTACATCACTAGTGTCTATGTGCATGGAGTGTTACTAGGGGTTGTGTATGCTAGGGGTTGTGTATGCCATGTATCACTTGTGTGTGTGTGTGTGTGTGTGTGTGTGTTAGTAGTGTATGTATGGTGTATCACTAGTGTCTGTGTGTTAGTAGTGTATGTATGGTGTATCAATAGTGTGTGTGTGTTATAGTAGTGTATGTAGTGTATCACTAGTGTGTGTGTGTGTGTGTGTGTGTGTGTGTGTGTGTGTGTGTGTGGTGTATCACTAGTGTGTGTGTGTGTGTGTTAGTAGTGTATGTATTGTGTATCACTACGGCCTAGCGGACTGGAAGGGGGAGGAGACCAGATTAATTTTAAAACCGCCCCCCCTATAGGAGAAGTCTAGATCCGCCCCTGGCTCCTCCCTCTATGCCCACCCTCCAGACCTCAGTTTAGAAAATGTGCCCAGTAGACTGGATGCACACGAGTGGAGCTCTACAGAGCTTTGCTGGAAAAATACTTTCTTAGGTTTTTTATTTTACAGGGAAGCTGCTGGCAACAGCTTCCCTGCTTTGTGAAACCAACTTCTTAATTAGTTAATGGTTCTGCTTCCACAGACAGGACACCATTAGCTACTGAACACAGCCCAAGCCTGGCCAGCGTTCACTCCAACAGCACTGCCGCCACCCTCTAACAGAGCCAGAAGTCAGAAGGCTGGTGAGTATATTACCGGAGTCCTGCAGAGAGGAGATCCTCCGGTCATCGTTGGCAGCATACAGGTACATGCGAAGCGTGCGCCATGTCTCTCAGCACAAGCTGCAGAGCGCGGGGGGGCGCACTCTGAGGGCATGTTTTAAAACCTTACTCTCACTGGCAAAAAGGGTACATACATGTACAGCCGCTGATGTGCCATCCCCAGCCAGTATAAATATTACATTGCTGAGGCTGAAGGGCGGGGCTTCTCCTCAGACTTGCCAGAACACTCACAGGGTGCCATATTCTCCTACAGAAACTCCAGTGTGAAGCTCCTGAATGCTGTTTCTTCTCATGACTATGCTGATACAAGTACAGGGTGTTATAGAAGGGGCAGAAGGTGTTCATTATAATTAGGTCTGTGGGCCTATTATTGGTATATGCGCTGTAAGTGGGTAATATTTCCACAGTTCACAATAAGGCGCAGTGTGTGGACTGGCAGATCCCTCTGTGTCTCTCTGACAGACTTTAGTGTGGGTCTGTCCCCAATAGCTCCCGTGTGTGTGTGTGTGTGTGTGTACAAGTGTGTAACCCGAGGGAGTGACCTCATTAGAATCTCTATTATAGAGGATATGAATACGTCCTTTCTGGAATGAGGGACCACTTATTTTCGCTCACTTACACTATTATTTCGTCTAAAATACGAATATCAATGTGTATGAGTATTAATGCACTTAGATTATGAATGCTTGCTCTCGCCCCCTTTTTTTAAGTATACTATAATAAAAGTTATGTATTAATAATTTCACAATTTCAATTTTCAAGTGTGCCCTGGAAAAGGCATATAGTTGCTTTTTGTCTTTTGCCTTTCCAAAAGACCACACCCGTTGTTTCAAGTGTGTAACTTGTCAGACATTGGGGAGGGTTCTTCCCAGGAAGAACCCATTTTAGATGCACAAGAGGGTAATGTTGTGTCCCTTCCCTCTCAGAAGGAGCCGGAGTGGGTGAGAATGTTGCAAATGAATATGTCAATGCTTGCAAAGAAATTCTCTGAGACTGAGCAACAGACTAAATATTGGAGGCAGTCTGTGGAGGATGCACTGTTTACTGACCCCTCCATATCATCCACTCGGGTCCCATCCAGTTCGCAGAAAAGGTCTCTGGCCCAGATAATGCAAGGGGACACAGACACAGATTCCGACTGACGTCGACTCTGGGGTATGCCAAAAGCATACAATGTATGATAGTTGCTATAAAGGAAGTGTTGGAGTTTCCTGAAACAACACTGGTCCCAGAAGAAAATGATTATTTTAAATTAAATAAAAAGCAGGTTGTGACTTTTCCTCCTTCAAAGGATTTGAATGCATTCTTTGAAGAATCCTGCGCTAACCCTGAGAAGAAATGTACCCTTCCCAGAAGGATACCTGTAGCATACCCTTTCCCTGGGGAAGACAGGCACAAATGGGACACCCCCCCAATGATAGACACCTCAGTTTCTCGGCTGTCTAAGAAAATAGTTTTGCCTGCCCCTGGTTCAGCCTCCTTAAAAGATCCAGCTGACCGTAAATGAGAAACAATCCTAAAATCCATATATACGGCTAACGGAACAGTGCTCAGGCACACCATTGCTTGTGCGTGGGTAGGTACGCTGTGGAAAAATGGTCTGACAACTTGCTTGTTAACATAGACCCAGTTGACAGGGATGAAATAGTCCTAACTCTCGGCCATATCAAAGATGCTGCAGGTTACTTAGTGTAAGCTATGAAGGATATTGGGTTGCTGAGTTCAAGATCCTCCGCTATAGCGATTTCAGCCCGCAGGGTGCTGTGGATCCACCGATGGAATGCTGATGCGGAATCAAAAAAGAATATTGAGGTGCTTCCTTACAATGGAGAAGCCCTCTTTGGAGACAAGCTGGATGCCATGATTTCAACAACTACATCAGGCAAGTCAGCATTTCTGCCTTCCGCAGCTGCTCCACCTAGGAAAGGATTTCATTCTCATACGATGCAATCTTTTCGGCCCAACAAGTCCAAAAAGGCAAAGGGTACCCCCTTCTTCGCAGGAAGAGGTCGAGGAAGAGGTAAAAAATCTACAACACCATCAGGCTCGCAGGAGCAGAAGTCAACAGCTACTTCTGCTAAAACCTCAGCATGACACTGAGGCTCCCCTGCGGGAGTACGATCAGGTGGGGGCACGTCTACTGTCTTTCAGCCAGGTCTGGGTTCACTCAGATCTGGATCCTTGGGTATTGCAGATAGTATCCCAAGGGTACAAATTGGAATTTCAGGACCTTCCCCATGCCGATTTTTCAAATCAGCCTTACCAGCTTCTGTTCAGGTCAGAGCAAAAGTGCTGAATGCAATACAGAAATTATGTCAAGACAACGTAATTTCCTTAATTCCTGTGTGATAACAGGAAAAAGGGTTTTATTCAAGCCTGTTTGTAGTGCCGAAACCGGATTGCTCGGTCAGACCGATTTTAAACCTAAAGACTCTGAACCTTTATTTGAAAAGGTTCAAATTCAAGATGGAATCCCTGAGAGCGGTGATCTCCAGCTTGGAGGAAAAGGAATTTTCTGGTATCGATGGACATCAAAGATGCTTATTTACATGTTCCCATCTACCCGCCACATCAGGCATACCTGAGGTTTGCGGTGCATGACTGCCACTACCAGTTCCAAACATTGCCTTTCGGGCTCTCCATGGCTCCGAGAATATTCACCAAGGTGATGGCGGAGATGATGGTTCTTCTTCGCAAGAAAGTAGTCAAAGTCATCCCATACTTGGACAATCTCCTCATAAAAGCGAGATCCAGGGAGAAACTAGTGCAGAACATTGCACTTTCCCTGACTGTGCTTCAACAGCATGGTTGGATCATAAACCTTCCAAAATCAATTGGAACCCACAATGAGGTTATAATTTCTGGGAATGATATTGGACATGGAAGCACAGAAAGTATTCCTCCTGGTCGAAAAGGCTCTGGAGATCCAGGGGTTGGTCAAACAAGTTTTAAAACCAGCACACGTATCGATTCATCAGTGCATCCGCCTGCTGGGGAAGGTGGTAGCGGCCTACGAGGCTCTACAATTTGGCCGATTCCACGCCAGGGTGTTCCAATGGGACCTACTGGACAAGTGGTCCGGATTGCACCTACACATGCAACGGAGGATAATCCTGTCAACAAAAGTCAGTATTTCACTCTTGTGGTGGCTTCAAAGTTCTCACCTCCTGGAGGGACGCAGGTTCGGGATTCAGACTTGGATCTTGGTGATCACAGATGCAAGCCTCCAAGGTTGGGGAGCAGTCATGCAAGGGGAAAGCTTCCAAGGATGATGGTCAATTCAAGAAGTACTCCTTCACATAAAAATTCTGGAATTGAGAGCTGTGTACAACAGCCTTCATCAAGCGGCACACCTTCTTCAAGGTCGTCCCATACAGATCCAGTCAGACAATGTAACGGCAGTAGCTTACATAAACCACCAGGGCGGAACAAAAAAACAGAGCGGCAATGGCAGAGGTGACAAAGATACTCCTCTGGGCAGAAAGACATGCAAAAGCTGTGTCTGCAATTTTCATTCTGGGAGTGGACAACTGGGAAGCAGACTTCCTCAGCAGACATGATCTCCATCCCGGAGAATGGGGCTTCCACCCAGAGGTAGCAGATCGTTGGGGCGTTCCCCAAGTAGATATGATGGCATCACGTCTCAACAAGAAGCTTCAAAAATATTGGCCCTCATTCCGAGTTGTTCGCTCGGTAATTTTCTTCTCATCGCAGCGATTTTCCGCTAATTGCACATGCGCAATGTTCGCACTGCGACTGCGCCAAGTAAATTTGCTAAGAAGTTTGGGATTTTACTCACGGCCTTACGAGGTTTTTTCATCGTTCTGGTGATCGTAGTGTGATTGACAGGAAGTGGGTGTTTCTGGGCGGAAACTGGCCGTTTTATGGGTGTGTGTGAAAAAACGCTGCCGTTTCTGGGAAAAATGCGGGAGTGGCTGGAGAAACGGGGGAGTGTCTGGGCGAACACTAGGTGTGTTTGTGACGTCAAACCAGGAACGAAACTGACTGAACTGATCGCAGTGGCAGAGTAAGTATCGAGCTACTCAGAAACTGCAAAGAAATTTCTATTCGCAATTTAGAGAATCTTTCGTTCGCAATTTTGCTAAGCTAAGATTCACTCCCAGTAGGCGGCGGCTTATCTTGTGCAATGCTGCTAAAAGCAGCTTGCGAGCGAACAACTCGGAATGAGGGCCATTGTTCCAGGTCGAGAGACCCACAAGCAATAGCAATGGATGCACTGGTGACCCAGTGGGTGTTTCAGTCGGTGTATCTGTTCCCTCCACTTCCACTAATACCAAAAGTTCTCAAGATCATCAGAAGAACAAGAGTTTGAGCAATTCTCATAGCTCCAGACTGGCCAAGGAGTGCTTGATATCCAGATTTTCAGGAGTTATTACTGGAAGATCCTCAGCCTCTTCCTCTTCACGAGGACCTGCTTCAGCAGGGGCCGTTTGTTTATCAAGACTTACCGTGGCTGCGTTTGACGGCATGGCTGTTGAGTGCCAAATCCTAGCCCGTAAGGGTGTTCCCAATGAAGTCATTCTCACACTTATTCTGGCCAAGAAAAGGGTAACGTCCAAACATTACCATCGTATTTGGAGAAAATATGTATCTTGGTGTGAATCCAAGAAGTCTCCTGCGGTGGAGTTTAAATTAGGACGTCTTCTCCTATTTCAACAGGCGGGTGTGGATGCTGGCCTGAGATTAGGGTCTATCAAGGTCCAAATTTCGGCCTTGTCCATTTTCTTTCAGAAACAGGTGGCTTCCCTTCCTGAGGTCCAGACGTTGGTGAAGGGGGTTCTGCGCATCCAACCTCCCTTTGTTCCTCCTGCGGCGCCATGGGATCTTAATGTGGTTTTGCAGTTCCTTAAATCGGACTGGTTTGAGCCTCTAGAAGAGGTAGAGTTGAAGTTCTCACTTGGAAAGTGGTCATGCTGTTGGCCTAGGCCTCAGGCAGAGGAGTGTCTGAATTAGGGGCTCTGTCACACAAGAGTCTTTATTTGATTTTTCATGAAGATAGAGCTGAACTGCGGACGCGTCAGCATTTTCTTCCAAAGGTTGTGTCTTATTTCCATATCAACCAACCTGTGGTGGTGCCAGTGGCTTCTGACACCTTAGCCATTTCAAAGTCCTTGGATGTCGTCAGAGCGTTGAGGACTTATGTTGCAAGAACGGCTCGGATAAGGAAAACAGAATCTTTGTTTGTCCCCTATGATCCCAACAAGATTGGGGGTCCTGCTTCTAAGCAGACTATTGCGCGCTGGATCAGAGGTACCATTCAGCACGCTTATTCCATGGCAGGATTGCCGTTACTGAGTTCGGTATAGGCCCACTCTACAAGGAAAGTGGGTTCTTCCTGGGTGGGTTCTTCCTGTCTCGGCGTTGCAAATTTGCCGAGCTGCTACTTGGTCAGGGGCAAACATGTTTGCTAAGTTTTACAGGTTTAACACCTTGGCTGCTGACGACCTTCAATTTGGTCAGTCAGTTCTGCAGGAACATTAGCACTTTCCCGCCCGTACTGGGAGCTTTGGTACATCCCCATGGTACTAAAATGGACCCCAGCATCCTCCAGGACGTAAGAGAAAATAGGATTTTAATAACCTACCGGTAAATCCTTTTCTCGTAGTCGGTAGAGGATGCTGGGCGCCCGCCCAGTGCTCATTTTTCCTGCAAATTACGTTTTGTCTTTTTACAGGTTCTCATGTGTTAAGATGTTTTACAGCAGTTGCTGTTACGTTATGCATGCACGTTAGCATGGGTTGTGTTAAAGGCCATGTTAGGCGACATTTTTTTGGTATGGTGTGAGCTGGTATGAATCTCGCCACTAGCTTAATGTAAATTCTTGAAGTTGTCCGTCTCCTCAGGCACAGTTCCTATACTGAGGTCTGGAGGAGGGGCATAGAGGGAGGAGCCAGTTCACACTGTTGGAAAGTCTTAAAGTGCCGAAGGCTTCTGCGGAACCGTCTATACCCCATGGTACTAAAATGGACCCCAGCATCCTCAACGGACTACGAGAAAAGGATTTACCGGTAGGTAATTAAATTCCTATTTTTTCAGATACAGCAAACAGAGAGAGCACCCCTTTCAGATACAGCAGACAGAGAGAGCACCCCTTTTTCAGATGCAGCAGATAGAGAGCACCCCTTTCACATACAGCAGACAGAGAGAACACCCCTTTCACATACAGCAGTCAGAGAGAGCACCCCTTTCACATATAGCAGACAGAGAGAACACCCCTTTCACATACAGCAGTCAGAGAGAGCACCCCTTTCAGATACAGCAGACAGAGAGAGCACTGCTTTCAGATACAGCAGAGAGAGCACCCCTTTCAGATACAGCAGACAGAGCACCCGCCTCATGCTACATCAAACAACACAGTACTGGAGACGGACATGTCCGTCCAGTACACTCTCCACAGCTGGAGTGAAGATGGCGCCAATGCACGGGACTTATTAAGAATCCAAAAACCGCTAGAATCCGACAGGGGTAAGATGACGTTCGGCCTCTCTTTGGAATCCGAGCAAGGCGGGAAGTTCCAAGCCAGACTCTGTATTCGCATTGGATCGCAATGTTCGGGTGGGTTCGGTTCCCAGGGAACCGAACCTGCTCATCCCTAGCCAAAACCACAATATACTTATGTTTTTGAAACAAATGTGTGGTTGGGCAAACAGCAATAACATTGTTTTGTAGTTGTACAAAGTTAACATTTCTAAATATATATCTGAAATTATTTAGACCACATGACGTAGTTAAACAGCTATGTAGCTAAATATCCCAATACTATCCTCATTAACGTTATTTGACTTTAGGGATAGTTAACTGTTGTGTACTAGACCAGATAATAATTTAAGTACACATTGGGGTAAATTTACTAAGGTCCCGATTTTGACCGAGATGCCGTTTTTTCATCAATGTGTCATCTCGGTAATTTACTAAACGCAAATCACGGCAGTGATGAGGGCATTCGTATTTTTATGGTAGTCAAAGTGTAAAATTACGAATGAATACACTATCGGTCAAAACGCGCCTGTTTAGATATGAATCTCGGTCATTTACTAACCATTCGTAATTGTAATGTCTGCCGTGAAAATGCATTTGCGGCCGTGAAAAATTACAAATCGTAAAAAAGTCCTAAAAAAAAACACACCTGCTTTTGAAAAGCGTGTTTACATGTGTACTCAATTATCCATTACTCACACCTGAATGTTTGGCCCTATAAAAGTGTTCCAGGCACATTTTGAAATTCTCTCACTCTGAAATGGCGGCTGTGGTGTGTGCCAATGACTTTCTGTTTGCTGTGGGATACCTTAGACTGCTCCATGAGGCTTCCATAAATCAGGGCCATGTAAGTGAACATGGTCAGCAGGTTGTACAGGTGCCGCGGAGGCTGCGCCAGCCACGTTTTTTTCGGGGTCGTTTAAACTTAAACGCATTGTCCGATGATAGGGTCATACAGATGTTCCGCCTAAATAGAACCAACATTTTCCGCCTGTATGACCTTGTCAAACTGGGACTAGACCCTGAGACAGCACGCTCTCGCTCTGTCTCAGGCCTGCACAAACTCCTGGCTGTGTTACACTTTATGGCTACTGGGAGCTTCCAGGCTGTGGCAGGCGACGTTATTGGTATCTCGCAGCCAACCTTTTCAAAATATTTGAATCAGGTGAGTCTAAAAATACATAGCCGGTTATGTCTAAGTGTTGCTTCTGTAAGCTCTTACAACACAGTATTGTATAGAATACATAACATGACACTCACCTTAGATTGTTTAATGTCCACTCAGGTTTTGGATGTCTTGGATCCACATATTAATGCCTCAATCTGCTTCCCTACCCAGGAGTCGGAGTGGCGTGCTGTCAGGGTAGCTTTCTATGAGCTTGCTCGCATGCCCAATGTGCTGGGGGCCATAGATTGCACACACGTTCAGCTGAGATCACCTAGGGGCCGTCAATATATATATACTAATAGACATATGGCCCAATCCACTAATGTCCAGGTGGTCTGTGATGCAAAACTAAAAATTATGAGTGTTGTTGCAGGTTACCCTGGTGGCTGCCATGATTCCTTCATCCTCAGTCAGTCATCGCTCTTCGATAAATTTGAGGACTGACAAATGCCTGATGGCTGGCTGCTGGGTATGTTTCAAATGTGTTGTGTGTATGTTTTTTAACAACAAACTCCATTTTTGTCTAGGGTAATTAATAATCTTACACATGTACTAATGTTGACTATATCTGTTTTTCAGGTGATGGTGGTTACGGCTGCTACTCTTGGCTCCTTACTCCATTGTCCCAACCAGATTCTCCTGCTGAACACAGTTACAATCATGCACATAAGGCTACGCGGAATGTGATAGAAAGATGTTTTGGTCTGCTGAAATCACGGTTTCGGTGTCTGGATAAATCTGCAGGCCTTTTGTTGTATAGTCCCTCAAAGGTGACTAGGATTGTGTTCTGCTGCTGTTTTCTCCATAATCTGTGTTTAAGTCAACATCTGGCACATGATGAGGGAGAAAGCAGTCAGCAAGCAGAGGAGTTTGATTCATCTGGTGACAGTGTGAGTACAGATGTAGGGAGGCAGGTAAGGCAAGAAGTGATTCAGCGGTATTTTACTGGTAAGTTTTTGTTGAATGTAATTATCCTTGACTAAACACTTTGCAATACAAACAATTGTGTGTTTTGTTACTTACTGTTTGTTGTTTATAGTGGTGTGTACATTGTAGTTAGTTTTTGTTATGAATACATTGTCATTCATTACCCCAGAAAAACATACATACATACATAGCAGCTTCTACAATGTTTGACACGGACACTGGAAGTTGTGTGATTTACAAAAATTTTTTTTATTGAGTTACACAAATGTTTGGTTTGTTTTATTTTTTGCGCTTGTGTGTGCTGTGCTTTGTGCTGGCTCACTGGCACGTGCTCGGGAGGATCGCCGAACAGGGGAGGTTACTGGCGTTTGGCTAGGGGTCGTGGTTCCAGAGCTGGAGCTCACTTGTTGTGCTGCCATCAATGATATGTTGTTGCTTAAATTATTGATGCTGGCATTCAGTTGTGTGTTGGTTGCAGTGTGGCTGGCTACAATCCGGGATAATGATTCATTCACAACCTGGTTGTGTTGTATCAGTTGTATGAGTGTTTGGTGCTGGCGCTGTTGCTCATCAATGATGCGCGTCAAATGAGCCAACATTTGGTTGTTGTCTGCCCGTATTTGCTCCATAGATGTTGCGATTCGGCCTACTTGGACAATCAGTCTGCCCGAGTTGCGACTAATGCGCGGTAGATGATGGGGCAGACTGGCAAGGTGTTGGGTATGGGCGGTCAGGCTGGCATTGCTTTGGGTCTGTTGGCTTGTCCAACTGGACCAAAAGTCATCTGGAATTTGTGGCTGGGGTGGAGCTTGGACCAGTTGTGGACTCATGGAGGCTTGGGGGATATCCTGCGGCTGTATTGGCTGGCTCGGGACAACAGGTGTTAGGTGCAGTGTGAATGTTGCCTGTTGGTCTTGTCCCTGCTGGTCCACGTCGGGCATCAAGCTTGGCTCTGTATGGGGTGGCCAACATGCACTGTTTACTTTACAAATAATATATTTGCTAGTTCTAAACATTTCTAAATTAATAATACTCCATTCTTTTTGTCTTTTGAGTTGTGTTTTTAAAATTTAAATTTCTTTGGTTTACAAACACATATATACCATCACAGGAGTGCACATAGACTGACTTGCGGAATCCTCACCTAACTACCTCCCCTCCACAGCATTACAGTGTTCTGTCACCTCCCCTGTCCAGGATATAAACTGCTTACCTGGATGGTCCAGAGGAGCGGAGCAAGTAAGCAGTCTACATACAGGACAGGGGAGGTGTGTGAACACTATAATGGTGTGGAGGGGGTGGTGGTGGATTTAGTTTGGTCAGTAATGTGGTGTTATTTTTATGTGCACGTGTGTGGTCTAAATTTATTAAGATGGGTGATCAATTTTAAATGTGATGTTGCCCATAGCAACCACTAAGACATAGTAAATTTCTGCATTTGCACCTTAAAAAATTTAAGACGTAAAATCACATTGGTTGTTATGGCAAACATGTCATCTCAACTACAACTCACATCATAGTAACTGTACTGTGTAGATTATTTTCTATGTGTTTAGTGTATGTTTTGACTCACCAGATAACTGAGGTGATCGGGGCTCATCACTCTGTGGACTAGCCAATAGTGCCTGTGGTGGCTGGGGTGAGACTGCAGAAATGCGCCGCCTGGGTGGGGAAGATGGATCCGCAGATTCGGAGACAAGACGCCGTGTCTTACTTGGCCTCCTGGGTAAGTGAGCCGAGCCCTGTGATGTGCGCCTTAGAGGAGGGCGGCTTACAGAAGCTGAACCTATGAGAATATATAAACATTAATATTTTGTACTTCTATGTGTTTGTAGAATATGTGACTACAGTGAATTCTTACCTGCAATCCCAGCATTATCATGAGTTGTCTGTGGCCTGTCTTGCCGGCTGGTCTGTCGGACTGTTGAAAAAGGGGAAAAAACATTATGACCATACTTTGTAAAAAAATGCTAACTGCAAAGCCTTAGTGTACTGTAACCATCTTGTACGTATTGTAAAGTAAACTAATTTCTGCTTAAGATCTTCGTGATTCCTTAATTTGTTATGTATCTAAAAATGAACATGGTGTTGCACAAAATAAATCTGTAACATTGATGAATTATGTGTCAGATATTGCAGAGATTGATTACTTGCAACTTGAACCAAACTGAAAAAAAAAGATTTTATAAAAATAACAAATTAAAAACACACACACAAATCAGAACAAGCTGCTATTAGATACAACAGCTATGGCCAAGCAATATCTCATATTAATTATTGGAACTACACATACCAGCATGCACTGCACCTGATTTTGCATTAAAAATTTAAAAATCTACAGCCAAGGCATGATGGGAAATGCAGTTTCAAAACACAAATACAGCTTAAGGGTGCACAGGCCTGCAATACATGACCAACACAATGTATGCATACTTTACAAAAAAAAACAGTTTTGCAGCATTATAATTTTTCAATCTTTACAATATAATTTATAACTTTCAAACTCACCATCCTGCGTGGGTCGGTCCGAATCCCGGACATGAGTTGCAGACACCACTTCTGCAGGAATCAGTGCCCGCACAGGCTCCTCCCACTCACGACAGGTTGCCCGGAAAGGGTGTCCACCCCCGGTTTGGCGGGCTGATTTAGCCTCTTTGGCCATCTTGGCCTTGACACGGCGCTTTATGTCGTAGAACCTCTTGCGACACGTGTCCTCAGTCCGCCTCACCACACCCTCACTATTTACTGCCACTATTACTTTCCCCCACAGGACAGACTTCCTGCGGGAGGACACCTTGACAGCATCCTGCCCAAACAATTGCCGATGGTGCTTCATGAGCTCACGCACCAACGCCATGTTTTCAGCATAGCTGAACTTAATATTCCGGCCAGTCTTGGTAGTGGTGCGTGGCTGCGGAGCCACAGCACCATCACTCTCACTGGAGAATGCAGCAACAGGCACCCCCTCCTCCTCCTCACTAACCTCCTCCCTCTCACTAACCCCCTCCACCTCACTCACCTCCTCCACCTCACTAACCTCCTCCACCTCACTAACCGCCTCCCTCTCACTAACCTCCTCCACCACACTGACCTCTGAGTCAGACATGAGGACAAACGACACAAAACACTGAAAAATAAAAACAGAAAACACACTCCTCCACTACTACTACTACACACCACACAGCCAACACACACGCTCACTCACTCACAAACAATGACAAAAGACTATAAAAAAAACCAAAGACAACAAAGTTTACAAACTGTGAAAAAACAATACAACAAATATGACAAGACTACTTACACACACAGTACAGCACTCAACAATCACAAAACTCCTCAACAAATCCACCAAAAACTCCACCAAACTCACCAACTCCAAATACACCTTCCTCTCTCCTCTCCACTAGCTAAACCCACGAGGTGCGGTGTGTTTGGGGCGGTTTTATAGTAATGTGCACAGACACTCCTCCATCACGAATACAACCAATCACGGACGCGTGACAAAAACGAAACTTAGGACTAAAAACGCGTCCGCAAAATCAAAAACACTGCCGTAACAGACATGTGACGCAGTCGTAAAATAAACTAAAAACACGGCCGCAAAACAACCAAATCGGCCGCATTCTACACCAGAAAACCACGAATGACATCGACATCGGACAAAACAAAAAACCCGAATACGACAGCTTAGTAAATTAGTCGTAATCAATTCAAAAAGTTGCAGTTTTACACTTTCGATGTCATTCGTGATTGAACTTTGACCTGAAACGGGAAAATACGAATCTTAGTAAATTTACCCCATTGTCTCATTTGCTTTTTTACATGCCTTACCAGCAACATTTTCTTCCACATGTGGACGAATCCTTTTTGAAGGAGCCTTCTGTCTCACTGGTGAAGCTGCTGGAAAATGTAAAAATTCTTTCAGTAGCCTATTTTGATATATTGCTCAAACTTATTTAGTGAATACACGGAAATTCTGTTAATAAACAATAAACTCATACATGTTAAGTAAAAGCTCGATTCTGTGCTAATAAAACACATTGATGTGTTTAGAGCAGTGGCGCTCAAACTGTGTGCCGTGGCACCCAGGGGTGCCTCAGGACACTTGCAGGGTGACTTGGATTGGTGGTTCAGGACCAATTCAAATTATTTATGGTCAATGTAATAGGCAAAACCAGTGCTAGTGGCTGTCAATCATATAATGTGGACAGACAGAAGTGAATCCAGTCCATCACCACACAACTGAACCTAAGGATGACATATAAACGCAATTTACTTAATTCAACATTTCTTTCTAAATTTCTCAATAATGCTGCATTCAGACTGCAAATGCCGGATCCTACCCGGTAAGACAAACGTGTACTTACCGGGTGGGATCCGGCATTTGCACTCTGCTGCTGGCTTTCCGACCCGGCAATATACCGGGTCGGTTGCCATAACAACGGAGCGCGCAGCAGCAGCAGGGGCGGGGGTGGAGGCGGCGTCGGGAGATGAGCTCATCTCCAGCGCCGCCTCTCCCTATCTTGTGAATGGGAACCATGTCGCATCGACACGGCTCCCATTCACACCGCACCTGACCCGGTAATCAACCCGGGTAAAACCCTTCTTTTTTACCGGGTTGATTTACAGGGTCAGGCGACCCGCTAAATCGGCCAGTGTGCTTTCACATCGCACACTGACCCGGTTCGACACGGCAATATGCCGTGTCGGTACCGGGTTATTTGTGCGATGTGAAAGGGGTATAAGAAACCTTTGGCCTAGGGGTGCCGTGAAAAGGATTCTGATGCTCTAGTGTGCCGTGATTAAAAAAGTATGGAACCCACTGGTTTAGAGTATTTAATGGCTTAAACTCAGGAACTGTTGACTTTATTCTGAAATGGCTATATCACGGGGGTGAGTAATAAGTAGAGCTCCATCTGCTGTAGAACAACACATGCCAGCATGCCATTACAGTGAAATCTTTAATAAATGGTGTATGAGTTTATGCTGGGATGTTTTCTTCTACAACAGCAAGAGGTGCATTATAAGTCAACCCTAGTCTATTTGTATGCACAAACTGAATTAGGTTGTTACAGACAGTTAAGGTACACAAATTGTTTGATTACTTACCAGATGAATCCTAGGTTAAAGGTTGGTCAGTGCTTCTTTGTGGACTCCTGGGAGCCTGCTTCATCTCATCAACCATTTTGCTTTTAAGGACGTGCTTCATGTCATTGAACCTTTTCTTGACATAAGACACCTCATATCGGCAGGAACTCATAGCATTAACAGTATCTGTGATGGTCAGCCACTTCTGCTTCTTCCGGGCCAGGGTAGTACACATAGGTGTGCGCAGGGGGGGTGCCTGGTGCGCACAGGCACCCCCTAATGTCTGGCACTTCGATCTCACATGCCTGATGCAGCGATCGCCGAGCAGGCTGATTACTGTCCTCTCTGCGCTGCACCCTGTCAGGACCTCATTACCGACCGGACGCCTGGGTAAATCAAGGGTGCCGGCTTTCAAATTCCCAACTCCACCTCCACCTCCATATACAAAAACAGTGTGATGTAACGTTATTACGTCATGCTGCTCGCATGCCCACCCGTCACACCCACCACATACACACCTCCCTCTTTCTATGCTGTGCCAACGCCAGCCACTGATGAGGAGCAGCATGCAGCCAGCGTTCCTCTTAGGAAGACAAATTCAATACTGGCAGGCAGTCGGCAGCAACATTGACACGTCACTCGTTTTTCCAGCAGCGGCAATACTAGTCTGCGACTGTCATTGTCAGTGAGTGACTGACTTGTAAGTAAGCTGTTGCAGCTTGCAGAGGAAAGAGAGGGGGAGCCAGACCAGGCTGAGTAGGAGCACTGTAATTGCAGTGAGTGCCATCAGGGGTGTTTGTTTGGTGCACACCGCAACATCTGACAATGTATCTGCTTTATTAGGATTGGTACAAAGGTGGATATTTTATATGCGTTGACCATCAATAGATGGTGCTAGACACGCCCAAAAGGCGGTGCTAGACACACCCCTCCGACGGTGCACCCCCTAATAAAATGTGCTGCGCACGCCAGTGGTAGTACATTGTGCTTGGTCTCATAGGAGGCAGTAAAAAAACTTGCAGCATTGTGTGCACTAGTGCACGATTTTTCGTTGTAGGTGAAGTGCACATTTCTGCCTGTTCATGTTTTTCCTGGTAATGAGGTACCAGCCTCTTCACTCTCCTCCTCCTCCTGTGTGCCCAGCTCCTCCATATGTGCCTCCTGCTCCTCACTACCTTGGTCCTCCTGGTCCCCCACTAACAGCACCTCCGCCTGCTCCTTCATCATCCTCTCCTCACCCCCAACTCTCCTGGATGCCACAATAGTATAATATAATGCCACAAAATCATTTTCTCTCTCACAGAACAAACCACATCTCTTTCACAAAAGCCTACTCAGACCTATCAAAGAACAAAATGGAGAATCAGGGGTTTATATAGGGTGTGTGAGGCCTAAGTCAGGGGACTTTTGGGGGCCAATGGGTGAACTTCTTTCCATCTGTGTAAGTCGCATTCCAAAACTCGCATTCCGTTGGTCAGAACTTGCATGCTTCTTGGTGTGAATCTCACGAGAAGTCGTATACGAGTAATGTTGGTGAGTGTAAACTCGCACCCTATTACATTTGCGAGTTGTAAAGTAAACTCGCACATCTGAAAAGTGCGAGAAGGTGTGAGTTAAATTCTCACACACAACTCACAACCTATTACATTTAGCCCATATAGTAAGAGTATAGCTTAAATCCCCTAACTAAATAGCCACGCATGAAATATCCTGCAGCTGGCTATATTATATGCGTCACTCATAACCATAATCATGTAATGTGTTTTTCACAAGAAAGAACTTTTTCAGTACATAATACAAAGCTTTCATTTAAAAATGTCAGCCTCATTTTTATGATATATAAAGGGTCTATGTACTAGGCACTGGAGAGATCTATGGATGGAGATAACGTACCAGCCAATCAGCTCCTTACTTCCATCTTACAGGCTGTGTTTGAAAAATGACAGTAAGGAGCTGGTTGGCTGGCACTTTATCTCCGTACGCTTTATCTTTCTCCAAGGCTTAGTACATAGACCCCATAGTACCTTATGTCGAATGTGTTAATGTGAATTATCTGAATGCATATTAATTATCTTGCAGAAACTTCAACATCATCATACAAATGCGATCTAGTGGTGACATAATTGTCATAATTTGATCAGGATGCGGTCAGGATCCTGACAACCAGAATGCTGACAGTGGCATCCCAGCAGTCAGAATCCTGATGGTAAGTACTCGGGTTTTGGTGAGGCACTTACTGGGAGGGTTAGGCTGCGAGAGGGGTGTGTTAGAGTAAAATACTCATCAGGATCCATCAGGATTCTGAATGTTGGGATCAGTAGCGGATCTTGCCACGGGCAAGCAGTACTTTTGCCCGGGGCGCCGCCTTCCGGAGGGCGCAGGGCGCCCTCCGGAGGGCGCCGCACCAGGGCAAGATCTGCTGCTGGTGTGTGCCCCCTGCTGCCCGCTGCCCCCGGCCGCCACCGCTGGGAAGGGAAACTAGACGCGTACGCGCGTTTAGTTTCCCTTGCTGGAGAGGTCCTTTACTGTGCGGTGCGCGATGACGTCATCGCGCACCGCACAGCAAAGGTCCTCTCCACGAAGGGAACTAGACGCTACGCGTCTAGTTTCCCTTCGTGGAGAGGACCTTTGCTGTGCGGTGCGCGATGACGTCATCGCGCACCGCACATCAATTCAGCTGTACAGGGGGCGTAAATGACCACGCCCCCTGTACAAAGCCACGCCCCCTAAAGCCGCCCGGGGCGCCACAAACCCCGGAGCCGGCCCTGGTTGGGATGCTGCTTGTCGGCACTCTGACTCTGTCAGCTGGGATTCTGATACCATCCCATTTGATCACATTTGTATATACGCACATTAGGTATAATAAAGACTCCACCTTCTGGGGTGGTGACTATCCATCTCTATTTAAAATTATACTGCTAAATTTGATCAATCTCTCCAATTTATTGGAGGAATATGTAGGACAGAAGATTCTTACATTACTTTTCACAATTAATAATCACAGGAAGATTTATGACCATATGATACTGTAATATAATCACGTATTTCTCTTACATGACATATCAGTATTATACTAAAGGTATATAGAAAAATAATAAAGGAGACCTCAGCTTTGGTTTTAATATTTTTTTCACTTTATCACATTTATATTTCGCACCTTGTTTCTAAATATATCATGTTCTCAAGAATCTTGTTAGTGCAACATTTTTTTTTACAGTACATATGTTAATTACTTCAATACAATCCTGTGTGGTTATACACTTTCTTTCTCCGCATTTCTAATGTAAGCCCTCGGCCAGGGCCCTCTTCCCTCTTTCCCAGGCACTAACCGTATCACTGGGGCCCCTTGTCTTTTGTATGTTCCCCCTCAGTGACTCTGACACTGTCTGCTCACCCATACCATGGGTACAGGATCATTGAGAGCTGTTGTGCCTTCCCCAGTGACTCACCACCTTAAGCTAACTACAGCGAGTTTCCCCCACCCCTTGCCTTGTACTTATTGTGCCTTGTTTGTCTTGTTTTATTGTAATTGGATTTATGCTTTGGACTGTTCATTGCTGTCCATTCTATGTATGCTGTGTACTTTATTGGTTTTCATGTTAACTTTTGCATGGCTAATAATAATAATAATTATTATAATAATTATAATAATAATTGAAATGTATGAACAGAGCTTTACCTGTTTCACTGTTACTGCCACTCATGCAGGATATAGTATATAGGGCCAAAACGGAATTCAGTATAAATTAAGGCTCACTATACATTTTGATTTTGTAACAAATGTCACAAAAGGGACAGGCATGCCAATTTTATTATCATAGTCCCAACTCTTGGTAGTAGAGTTTAAACATTTTAATTTCACTATATCTAATTAAAGTAAGTTTAGATATTATTTCTGAGCTCCACTTCTGTAGCAGAATTTAGATACAGCCTGTAGCGATAAGCCTAGGTGCACCCTACACATGTTTCAGGGGGCTCGCAGCTCAGTGAGGTGGAAGTTCTGCACATTGCATGACCTAATACTGAAGCAGTTCTATCCTTACAGTAGACACTGATGAGCTCTGATCACTGTTACTATCCCAGGCTGTAGCTCACACACAGAGCAACTGTCAGTTGCAGAATCTCTGAGCCACCCGTTCCTTCTGCGACTGTGTGACATCTTCATGCTGGGCGGGTCCATAGTGCAGTATGTGCTGCAGGGGCTGTGCTTTATATAGATGCTGGGCAGGGAGATGGTTCAGGTGTCTTTGAGATGAGCATGGCTCCCTGACCTCCAGAAATGTGTTTCTCATGTCCTCTCCTTTGGGCAGCTTTGGCTGTATGTGACATGATTGATCTGGGTGTCTGTATTTTATTACATAGCTATTAAGAGTAAGACTGACCTTTGGAGGAGTAGGAGAGTCTGGAGACTCCCATGATTCTGAGATATTCATTGATTAAGGGATTGATGCAGAATTGAATGTAAATTGCCATAAATGATCCCACATTGTATGCACTGAAATAAATGCATGTATGTTCGTCTGTATATTAGTGATGAGCGGGTTCGGTTTCTCGGAAACCGAACCCCCCCGAACTTCACCCATTTTACACGGGTCCGAGGCAGGTTCGAACCTTCCGCCTTGCTCGGCTAAACCGAACGCCCGAACGTCATCATCCCGCTGTCGGATTCTCGCGAGATTCGGATTCTATATAAGCAGCCGCGCGTCGCCGCCATTTTCACTCGAGTATTGGAGATGATAGGGAGAGGACGTGGCTGGCGTCCTCTCCGTTTATTGTTGAACTTGATTGCTTTATTGCTTAATTGTGGGGAGGACTGGGGAGCAGCTGTATTATATAGGAGGAGTACAGTGCAGAGTTTTGCTGATAAGTGACCACCAGTTTTATCCGTTCTCTGCCTGAAAAAAACGCTCTATATCTGTGCTCAGTGTGCTGCATAATATATCTATGCTCACACTACTTAATTGTGGGGACTGGGGAGCAGCTGTATTATATAGCAGGAGTACAGTGCAGAGTTTTGCTGACAGCGACCACCAGTATACGTTGTCTGCCTGAAAAACACTCCATATCTGTGCTCAGTGTGCTGCTTTATTGTGGGGAGTGGGGACCACCAGTATAATTAATATTATATAGGAGGAGTACAGTGCAGAGTTTTGCTGACCAGTAACCACCAGTATACTATATATAGCAGTACGATACGGAAGGCCACTGCTGTGCCTACCTCTGTGTTGTCATTAAGTATACTATCCATCTACATTCTATACCTGTGGTGCATTTTAGTTTTGCAGTTTGCTGACACAGTGACCACCAGTATACTATATATAGCAGTACGAAACGGAAGGCCACTGCTGTGCCTACCTCTGTGTCGTCATTAAGTATACTATCCATCTACATTCTATACCTGTGGTGCATTTTAGTTTTGCAGTTTGCTGACACAGTGACCACCAGTATACTCTATATAGCAGTACGATACGGAAGGCCACTGCTGTGCCTACCTCTGTGTCGTCATTAAGTATACTATCCATCTACATTCTATACCTGTGGTGCATTTTAGTTTAGCAGTTTGCTGACACAGTGACCACCAGTATACTATATATAGCAGTACGATACGGAAGGCCACTGCTGTGCCTACCTCTGTGTCTTCATTGAGTATACTATCCATCTACATTCTATACCTGTGGTGCATTTTAGTTTTGCAGTTTGCTGACACAGTGACCACCAGTATACTATATATAGCAGTACGATATGGAAGGCCACTGCTGTGCCTACCTCTGTGTCGTCATTAAGTATACTATCCATCTACATTCTATACCTGTGGTGCATTTTAGTTTTGCAGTTTGCTGACACAGTGACCACCAGTATACTATATATAGCAGTACGATACGAAGGCCACTGCTGTGCCTACCTCTGTGTCGTCATTAAGTATACTATCCATCTACATTCTATACCTGTGGTGCATTTTAGTTTTGCAGTTTGCTGACACAGTGACCACCAGTATACTATATATAGCAGTACGATACGGAAGGCCACTGCTGTGCCTACCTCTGTGTCGTCATTAAGTATACTATCCATCTACATTCTATACCTGTGGTGCATTTTAGTTTTGCAGTTTGCTGACACAGTGACCACCAGTATACTATATATAGCAGTACGATACGGAAGGCCACTGCTGTGCCTACCTCTGTGTCATCATTAAGTATACTATCCATCTACATTCTATACCTGTGGTGCATTTTAGTTTTGCAGTTTGCTGACACAGTGACCACCAGTATACTATATATAGCAGTACGATACGGAAGGCCACTGCTGTGCCTACCTCTGTGTCGTCATTAAGTATACTATCCATCTACATTCTTTACCTGTGGTGCATTTTAGCTTTGCAGTTTGCTGACACAGTGACCACCAGTATACTATATATAGCAGTACGATACGGAAGGCCACTGCTGTGCCTACCTCTGTGTCGTCATTAAGTATACTATCCATCTACATTCTATACCTGTGGTGCATTTTAGTTTTGCAGTTTGCTGACACAGTGACCACCAGTATACTATATATAGCAGTACGATACGGAAGGCCACTGCTGTGCCTACCTCTGTGTCGTCATTAAGTATACTATCCATCTACATTCTATACCTGTGGTGCATTTTAGTTTTGTAGTTTGCTGACACAGTGACCAACAGTATACTATATATAGCAGTACGATACGGAAGGCCACTGCTGTGCCTACCTCTGTGTCGTCATTAAGTATACTATCCATCTACATTCTATACCTGTGGTGCATTTTAGTTTTGCAGTTTGCTGACACAGTGACCACCAGTATACTATATATAGCAGTACGATACGGAAGGCCACTGCTGTGCCTACCTCTGTGTCGTCATTGAGTATACTATCCATCTACATTCTATACCTGTGGTGCATTTTAGTTTTGCAGTTTGCTGACACAGTGACCACCAGTATACTATATATAGCAGTACGATACGGAAGGCCACTGCTGTGCCTACCTCTGTGTCGTCATTAAGTATACTATCCATCTACATTCTATACCTGTGGTGCATTTTAGTTTTGCAGTTTGCTGACACAGTGACCACCAGTATACTATATATAGCAGTACGGTACGGAAGGCCACTGCTGTGCCTACCTCTGTGTCGTCATTAAGTATACTATCCATCTACATTCTATACCTGTGGTGCATTTTAGTTTTGCAGTTTGCTGACACAGTGACCACCAGTATACTATATATAGCAGTACGATACGGAAGGCCACTGCTGTGCCTACCTCTGTGTCGTCATTAAGTATACTATCCATCTACATTCTATACCTGTGGTGCATTTTAGTTTTGCAGTTTGCTGACACAGTGACCACCAGTATACTATATATAGCAGTACGATACGGAAGGCCACTGCTGTGCCTACCTCTGTGTCGTCATTGAGTATACTATCCATCTACATTCTATACCTGTGGTGCATTTTAGTTTTGCAGTTTGCTGACACAGTGACCACCAGTATACTATATATAGCAGTACGATACGGAAGGCCACTGCTGTGCCTACCTCTGTGTCGTCATTAAGTATACTATCCATCTACATTCTATACCTGTGGTGCATTTTAGTTTTGCAGTTTGCTGACACAGTGACCACCAGTATACTATATATAGCAGTACGATACGGAAGGCCACTGCTGTGCCTACCTCTGTGTCGTCATTAAGTATACTATCCATCTACATTCTATACCTGTGGTGCATTTTAGTTTTGCAGTTTGCTGACACAGTGACCACCAGTATACTATATATAGCAGTACGATACGGAAGGCCACTGCTGTGCCTACCTCTGTGTCGTCATTAAGTATACTATCCATCTACATTCTATACCTGTGGTGCATTTTAGTTTTGCAGTTTGCTGACACAGTGACCACCAGTATACTATATATAGCAGTACGATACGGAAGGCCACTGCTGTGCCTACCTCTGTGTCGTCATTGAGTATACTATCCATCTACATTCTATACCTGTGGTGCATTTTAGTTTTGCAGTTTGCTGACACAGTGACCACCAGTATACTATATATAGCAGTACGATACGGAAGGCCACTGCTGTGCCTACCTCTGTGTCGTCATTAAGTATACTATCCATCTACATTCTATACCTGTGGTGCATTTTAGTTTTGCAGTTTGCTGACACAGTGACCACCAGTATACTATATATAGCAGTACGATACGGAAGGCCACTGCTGTGCCTACCTCTGTGTCGTCATTAAGTATACTATCCATCTACATTCTATACCTGTGGTGCATTTTAGTTTTGCAGTTTGCTGACACAGTGACCACCAGTATACTATATATAGCAGTACGATACGGAAGGCCACTGCTGTGCCTACCTCTGTGTCGTCATTAAGTATACTATCCATCTACATTCTATACCTGTGGTGCACTTCTTTTTTTCTTTGCATCATGTGCTGTTTGGGGACAATTTTTTTGAAGTGCCATCCTGTCTTGACACTGTAGTGCCACTCCTAGATGGGCCAGGTGTTTGTGTCGGCCACTTGTGTCGCTTAGCTTAGTCACACAGCGACCTTGGTTTGCCTCTTTTTTTTTTTTGCATCATGTGCTGTTTGGGGACAATTTTTTTGAAGTGCCATCCTGTCTTGACACTGCAGTGCCACTCCTAGATGGGCCAGGTGTTTGTGTCGGCCACGTGTGTCGCTTAGCTTAGTCACACAGCGACCTTGGTTTGCCTCTTTTTTTCTTTGCATCATGTGCTGTTTGGGTACAATTTTTTTGAAGCGCCATCCTGTCTTGACACTGCAGTGCCACTCCTAGATGGGCCAGGTGTTTGTGTCGGCCACTTGTGTCGCTTAGCGCCTCTTTTTTTCTTTGCATCATTTGCTGTTTGGGGACAATTTTTTTGAAGTGCCATCCTGTCTTGACACTGCAGTGCCACTCCTAGATGGGCCAGGTGTTTGTGTCGGCCACTTGTGTCGCTTAGCTTAGTCACACAGCGACCTTGGTGCGCCTCTTTTTTTCTTTGCATCATGTGCTGTTTGGGGACAATTTTTTTGAAGTGCCATCCTGTCTTGACACTGCAGTGCCACTCCTAGATGGGCCAGGTGTTTGTGTCGGCCACTTGTGTCGCTTAGCTTAGTCACACAGCGACCTTGGTGCGCCTCTTTTTTTCTTTGCATCATGTGCTGTTTGGGGACAATTTTTTTGAAGTGCCATCCTGTCTTGACACTGCATTGCCACTCCTAGATGGGCCAGGTGTTTGTGTCGGCCACGTGTGTCGCTTAGCTTAGTCACACAGCGACCTTGGTTTGCCTCTTTTTTTCTTTGCATCATGTGCTGTTTGGGGACAATTTTTTTGAAGTGCCATCCTGTCTTGACACTGCAGTGCCACTCCTAGATGGGCCAGGTGTTTGTGTCGGCCACTTGTGTCGCTTAGCTTAGTCACACAGCGACCTTGGTTTGCCTCTTTTTTTCTTTGCATCATGTGCTGTTTAGGGTCAATTTTTTTGAAGTGCCATCCTGTCTTGACACTGCAGTGCCACTCCTAGATGGGCCAGGTGTTTGTGTCGGCCACTTGTGTCGCTTAGCTTAGTCACACAGCGACCTTGGTGCGCCTCTTTTTTTCTTTGTATCATGTGCTGTTTGGGGACAATTTTTTTGAAGTGCCATCCTGTCTTGACACTGCAGTGCCACTCCTAGATGGGCTAGGTGTTTTTGTCGGCCACTTGTGTCGCTTAGCGCCTCTTTTTTTCTTTGCATCATGTGCTGTTTGGAGCCAATTTTTTTGAAGTGCCATCCTGTCTTGACACTGCAGTGCCACTCCTAGATGGGCCAGGTGTTTGTGTTGGCCACTTGTGTCACTTAGCTTAGTCACACAGCGACCTTGGTGCGCCTCTTTTTTTCTTTGCATCATGTGCTGTTTGGGGACAATTTTTTTGAAGTGCCATCCTGCCTGACACTGCAGTGCCACTCCTAGATGGGCCAGGTGTTTGTGTCGGCCACTTGTGTCGCTTAGCTTAGCCATCCAGCGACCTCGGTGCAAATTGTAGGACTAAAAATAATATTTTGAGGTGTTAGGTGTTCAGAATAGACTGGAAATGAGTGGAAATTATGGTAATTGAGGTTAATAATACTATGGGATCAAAATGACCCCCAAATTCTATGATTTAAGCTGTTTTTTAGGGTTTTTTTTAAAAAAACACCCGAATCCAAAACACACCCGAATCCGTCAAAAAATTTTCGGTGAGGTTTTGCCAAAACGCGTCCGAATACAAAACACTGCCGCGGAACCGAATCCAAAACCAAAACACAAAACCCGAAAATAGAGTTGGTTGTATTTTGTTGTATTCCTACTCCTATTTTCATGCTTGGTTTGCTGCTCATGATCATTATTATCATCATCATCATCATCATCATCATCATCATCATCAGCATCATCATCATCAGTACATCCTCATATCAACCTGTAGAAGATACATCTGAAAACAGGTGTATTTACGCTTGCACTCATCTCTGTACAGCCTGCAGCTGCATCAGCACACCATTACTGATCTTTGTCTGTATGAGAACACCCCACCCATTACAGCCTAGAGATGTGCTTAAAATGCGTATGACTTTGCATCATGCATACTTGTGTGCGTCAGGGTCGGATTAGGCCTTGTGAGCCCTGGGGCACTTAAGACAGGGGGGCCCTGCTGGAAGGGAGAGGGGTATATTAGATTGTGCCAGGAGGGAAAAAATGCTCTCTACCTGGACTTCCATTTTAATATATGATTGGCATCTGTGTGAACTACTTACTTGATAAGAAAGGTACTTCAACACAGGGGATGGCAATCATAAATTAAGAAGGAAGTCCAGGTAGAGAGCATTTTGTCCCTCTTGGAATGGGTCATGTTGGAATGCATGGATTGTGTATATTAAATTTAAATGCCTAGTTCTGCTGCTGCAAAAGAGGGAAAACTAGTCATGTCAGTGTCTTCTGCACCCCCCCCCCCCCTTAATCTGTCTATGGTGCGCGTTAAGTTCCAGATCGTGGGGGTCATTCCGAGTTGTTCGCTCGCAAGCTGCTTTTAGCAGCTTTGCACACGCTAAGCCGCCGCCTACTGGGAGTGAATCTTAGCATTTCAAAATTGCGAACGAAAGATTAGCAGAATTGCGAGTAGACACTTCATAGCAGTTTCTGAGTAGCTCCAGACTTACTCGGCATCTGCGATCAGTTCAGTCAGTTTCGTTCCTGGTTTGACGTCACAAACACACCCAGCGTTCGCCCAGACACTCCTCCGTTTCTCCAGCCACTCCCGCGTTTTTCCCAGAAACGGTAGCGTTTTTTCACACACTTCCATAAAACGGCCAGTTTCCGCCCAGAAACACCCACTTCCTGTCAATCACATTACGATCACCAGAACGAAGAAAAAACCTCGTAATGCCGTGAGTAAAATACCAAACTGCATAGCAAATTTACTTGGCGCAGTCGCACTGCAGACATTGCGCATGCGCATTAGCGACTATTCGCTCCGTTGTGACAAAAAAATAACGAGCGAACAACTCGGAATGACCCCCCATGTCCAGAGCGATAACATGCAAGATATACCCCCGACATTGGCATACATTAAGCTCAGCAAAAGGACCTATTTCTTTCAACAATACTTTGCTTGGTAGTCTTTCGTAAACCATTATATTCATACATATTGTTCTCATTAATATACAATACATACAAAACTATAGAACCTTCTACATGTTATCCTACTCTAGAACATATACAAACTTGTCCAAAACATTGAGTAAACTAATTTTACACTTAAATTGTAGAGATGAGCGGGTTCGGTTCCTCGGAATCCGAACCCGCCCGAACTTCATGTTTTTTTTCACGGGTCCGAGCGACTCGGATCTTCCCGCCTTGCTCGGTTAACCCGAGCGCGCCCGAACGTCATCATGACGCTGTCGGATTCTCGCGAGGCTCGGATTCTATCGCGAGACTCGGATTCTATATAAGGAGCCGCGCGTCGCCGCCATTTTCACTCGTGCATTGAGATTGATAGGGAGAGGACGTGTCTGGCGTCCTCTCCATTAGAATAGAGATAGATTAGATAGAGAGAGAGAGATTGTGCAGAGTCGCAGACAGAGTTAGTTTACCACAGTCAGTGACCAGTGCAGTTGCTAGTTAACTTTTATTTAATATAATATATCCGTTCACTTCTCTCTGCTATATCCGTTCTCTGCCTGAAAAAAAAACCGATACACAGCACAGTCAGTCACACAGTGTGACTCAGTCTGTGTGCACTCAGCTCAGCCCAGTGTGCTGCACAGTCATCAATGTATAAATTAAAAGCTTATAATTAATTGTGGGGGAGACTGGGGAGCACTGCAGGTTGTTAGCAGGAGCCAGGAGTACAATTATATTAATTAACAGTGCACACTTTTGCTGCAGGAGTGGTGACCAGTGCCTGACCACCAGTATAGTATTGTTGTATACTACTAATATCTCTTTAAATATCAACCAGTCTATATTAGCAGCAGACACAGTACAGTGCGGTAGTTCACGGCTGTGGCTACCTCTGTGTCGGCACACGGCAGGCAGTCCGTCCGACCAGAATTGTATTATTTATTATTATATACCTACCACCTAACCGTGGTTTTTTTTTCATTCTTTATACCGTCATAGTGTCATCCTAATTGTTACGAGTATACTACTATCTCTTTATCAACCAGTGTACAGTGCGGTAGTTCACGGCTGTGGCTACCTCTGTGTCGGCACACGGCAGGCAGTCCGTCCGACCAGAATTGTATTATTTATTATTATATACCTACCACCTAACCGTGGTTTTTTTTTTCATTCTTTATACCGTCATAGTGTCATCCTAATTGTTACGAGTATACTACTATCTCTTTATCAACCAGTGTACAGTGCGGTAGTTCACGGCTGTGGCTACCTCTGTGTCGGCACACGGCAGGCAGTCCGTCCGACCAGAATTGTATTATTTATTATTATATACCTACCACCTAACCGTGTTTTTTTTTTTCATTCTTTATACCGTCATAGTGTCATCCTAATTGTTACGAGTATACTACTATCTCTTTATCAACCAGTGTACAGTGCGGTAGTTCACGGCTGTGGCTACCTCTGTGTCGGCACACGGCAGGCAGTCCGTCCGACCAGAATTGTATTATTTATTATTATATACCTACCACCTAACCGTGGTTTTTTTTTTCATTCTTTATACCGTCATAGTGTCATCCTAATTGTTACGAGTATACTACTATCTCTTTATCAACCAGTGTACAGTGCGGTAGTTCACGGCTGTGGCTACCTCTGTGTCGGCACACGGCAGGCAGTCCGTCCGACCAGAATTGTATTATTTATTATTATATACCTACCACCTAACCGTGGTTTTTTTTTTCATTCTTTATACCGTCATAGTGTCATCCTAATTGTTACGAGTATACTACTATCTCTTTATCAACCAGTGTACAGTGCGGTAGTTCACGGCTGTGGCTACCTCTGTGTCGGCAGTCGGCAGGCAGTCCGTCCATCCATAATTGTATTATTATTATAATATATACCACCTAACCGTGGTTTTTTTTTCATTCTTTATACCGTCGTCATAGTGTCATACTAGTTGTTACGAGTATACTACTATCTCTTTATCAACCAGTGTACAGTGCGGTAGTTCACGGCTGTGGCTACCTCTGTGTCGGCAGTCGGCAGGCAGTCCGTCCATCCATAATTGTATTATTATTATAATATATACCACCTAACCGTGGTTTTTTTTTCATTCTTTATACCGTCGTCATAGTGTCATACTAGTTGTTACGAGTATACTACTATCTCTTTATCAACCAGTGTACAGTGCGGTAGTTCACGGCTGTGGCTACCTCTGTGTCGGCAGTCGGCAGGCAGTCCGTCCATCCATAATTGTATTATTATTATAATATATACCACCTAACCGTGGTTTTTTTTCCATTCTTTATACCGTCGTCATAGTGTCATTCTAGTTGTTACGAGTATACTACTATCTCTTTATCAACCAGTGTACAGTGCGGTAGTTCACGGCTGTGGCTACCTCTGTGTCGGCAGTCGGCAGGCAGTCCGTCCATCCATAATTGTATTATTATTATAATATATACCACCTAACCGTGGTTTTTTTATACCACCTAACCGTGGCAGTCCGTCCATAATTGTATACTAGTATCCAATCCATCCATCTCCATTGTTTACCTGAGGTGCCTTTTAGTTCTGCCTATAAAATATGGAGAACAAAAAAGTTGAGGTTCCAAAATTAGGGAAAGATCAAGATCCACTTCCACCTCGTGCTGAAGCTGCTGCCACTAGTCATGGCCGAGACGATGAAATGCCAGCAACGTCGTCTGCCAAGGCCGATGCCCAATGTCATAGTACAGAGCATGTCAAATCCAAAACACCAAATATCAGAAAAAAAAGGACTCCAAAACCTAAAATAAAATTGTCGGAGGAGAAGCGTAAACTTGCCAATATGCCATTTACCACACGGAGTGGCAAGGAACGGCTGAGGCCCTGGCCTATGTTCATGGCTAGTGGTTCAGCTTCACATGAGGATGGAAGCACTCAGCCTCTCGCTAGAAAACTGAAAAGACTCAAGCTGGCAAAAGCACCGCAAAGAACTGTGCGTTCTTTGAAATCCCAAATCCACAAGGAGAGTCCAATTGTGTCGTTTGCGATGCCTGACCTTCCCAACACTGGACGTGAAGAGCATGCGCCTTCCACTATTTGCATGCCCCCTGCAAGTGCTGGAAGGAGCACCCGCAGTCCAGTTCCTGATAGTCAGATTGAAGATGTCAGTGTTGAAGTACACCAGGATGAGGAGGATATGGGTGTTGCTGGCGCTGGGGAGGAAATTGACCAGGAGGATTCTGATGGTGAGGTGGTTTGTTTAAGTCAGGCACCCGGGGAGACACCTGTTGTCCGTGGGAGGAATATGGCCATTGACATGCCAGGTGAAAATACCAAAAAAATCAGCTCTTCGGTGTGGAGGTATTTCACCAGAAATGCGGACAACAGGTGTCAAGCCGTGTGTTCCCTTTGTCAAGCTGTAATAAGTAGGGGTAAGGACGTTAACCACCTCGGAACATCCTCCCTTATACGTCACCTGCAGCGCATTCATAATAAGTCAGTGACAAGTTCAAAAACTTTGGGTGACAGCGGAAGCAGTCCACTGACCAGTAAATCCCTTCCTCTTGTAACCAAGCTCACGCAAACCACCCCACCAACTCCCTCAGTGTCAATTTCCTCCTTCCCCAGGAATGCCAATAGTCCTGCAGGCCATGTCACTGGCAAGTCTGACGAGTCCTTTCCTGCCTGGGATTCCTCCGATGCATCCTTGCGTGTAACGCCTACTGCTGCTGGCGCTGCTGTTGTTGCCGCTGGGAGTCGATGGTCATCCCAGAGGGGAAGTCGTATGCCCACTTGTACTACTTCCAGTAAGCAATTGACTGTTCAACAGTCCTTTGCGAGGAAGATGAAATATCACAGCAGTCATCCTACTGCAAAGCGGATAACTGAGTCCTTGACAACTATGTTGGTGTTAGACGTGCGTCCGGTATCCGCCGTTAGTTCACAGGGAACTAGACAATTTATTGAGGCAGTGTGCCCCCGTTACCAAATACCATCTAGGTTCCACTTCTCTAGGCAGGCGATACCGAGAATGTACACGGACGTCAGAAAAAGACTCACCAGTGTCCTAAAAAATGCAGTTGTACCCAATGTCCACTTAACCACGGACATGTGGACAAGTGGAGCAGGGCAGGGTCAGGACTATATGACTGTGACAGCCCACTGGGTAGATGTATGGACTCCCGCCGCAAGAACAGCAGCGGCGGCACCAGTAGCAGCATCTCGCAAACGCCAACTCTTTCCTAGGCAGGCTACGCTTTGTATCACCGCTTTCCAGAATACGCACACAGCTGAAAACCTCTTACGGCAACTGAGGAAGATCATCGCGGAATGGCTTACCCCAATTGGACTCTCCTGTGGATTTGTGGCATCGGACAACGCCAGCAATATTGTGTGTGCATTAAATATGGGCAAATTCCAGCACGTCCCATGTTTTGCACATACCTTGAATTTGGTGGTGCAGAATTTTTTTAAAAACGACAGGGGCGTGCAAGAGATGCTGTCGGTGGCCAGAAAAATTGCGGGACACTTTCGGCGTACAGGCACCACGTACAGAAGACTGGAGCACCACCAAAAACTACTGAACCTGCCCTGCCATCATCTGAAGCAAGAAGTGGTAACGAGGTGGAATTCAACCCTCTATATGCTTCAGAGGTTGGAGGAGCAGCAAAAGGCCATTCAAGCCTATACAATTGAGCACGATATAGGAGATGGAATGCACCTGTCTCAAGTGCAGTGGAGAATGATTTCAACGTTGTGCAAGGTTCTGATGCCCTTTGAACTTGCCACACGTGAAGTCAGTTCAGACACTGCCAGCCTGAGTCAGGTCATTCCCCTCATCAGGCTTTTGCAGAAGAAGCTGGAGGCATTGAAGAAGGAGCTAACACGGAGCGATTCCGCTAGGCATGTGGGACTTGTGGATGCAGCCCTTAATTCGCTTAACAAGGATTCACGGGTGGTCAATCTGTTGAAATCAGAGCACTACATTTTGGCCACCGTGCTCGATCCTAGATTTAAAGCCTACCTTGGATCTCTCTTTCCGGCAGACACAGGTCTGCTGGGGTTGAAAGACCTGCTGGTGACAAAATTGTCAAGTCAAGCGGAACGCGACCTGTCAACATCTCCTCCTTCACATTCTCCCGCAACTGGGGGTGCGAGGAAAAGGCTCAGAATTCCGAGCCCACCCGCTGGCGGTGATGCAGGGCAGTCTGGAGCGACTGCTGATGCTGACATCTGGTCCGGACTGAAGGACCTGACAACGATTACGGACATGTCGTCTACTGTCACTGCATATGATTCTCTCAACATTGATAGAATGGTGGAGGATTATATGAGTGACCGCATCCAAGTAGGCACGTCACACAGTCCGTACTTATACTGGCAGGAAAAAGAGGCAATTTGGAGGCCCTTGCACAAACTGGCTTTATTCTACCTAAGTTGCCCTCCCACAAGTGTGTACTCCGAAAGAGTGTTTAGTGCCGCCGCTCACCTTGTCAGCAATCGGCGTACGAGGTTACATCCAGAAAATGTGGAGAAGATGATGTTCATTAAAATGAATTATAATCAATTCCTCCGCGGAGACATTGACCAGCAGCAATTGCCTCCACAAAGTACACAGGGAGCTGAGATGGTGGATTCCAGTGGGGACGAATTGATAATCTGTGAGGAGGGGGATGTACACGGTGATATATCGGAGGGTGAAGATGAGGTGGACATCTTGCCTCTGTAGAGCCAGTTTGTGCAAGGAGAGATTAATTGCTTCTTTTTTGGGGGGGGTCCAAACCAACCCGTCATATCAGTCACAGTCGTGTGGCAGACCCTGTCACTGAAATGATGGGTTGGTTAAAGTGTGCATGTCCTGTTTTGTTTATACAACATAAGGGTGGGTGGGAGGGCCCAAGGATAATTCCATCTTGCACCTCTTTTTTCTTTTCTTTTTCTTTGCATCATGTGCTGATTGGGGAGGGTTTTTTGGAAGGGACATCCTGCGTGACACTGCAGTGCCACTCCTAGATGGGCCCGGTGTTTGTGTCGGCCACTAGGGTCGCTAATCTTACTCACACAGTCAGCTACCTCATTGCGCCTCTTTTTTTCTTTGCGTCATGTGCTGTTTGGGGAGGGTTTTTTGGAAGGGACATCCTGCGTGACACTGCAGTGCCACTCCTAGATGGGCCCGGTGTTTGTGTCGGCCACTAGGGTCGCTAATCTTACTCACACAGTCAGCTACCTCATTGCGCCTCTTTTTTTCTTTGCGTCATGTGCTGTTTGGGGAGGGTTTTTTGGAAGGGACATCCTGCGTGACACTGCAGTGCCACTCCTAGATGTGCCCGGTGTTTGTGTCGGCCACTAGGGTCGCTAATCTTACTCACACAGTCAGCTACCTCATTGCGCCTCTTTTTTTCTTTGCGTCATGTGCTGTTTGGGGAGGGTTTTTTGGAAGGGCCATCCTGCGTGACACTGCAGTGCCACTCCTAGATGGGCCCGGTGTTTGTGTCGGCCACTAGGGTCGCTTATCTTACTCACACAGCGACCTCGGTGCAAATTTTAGGACTAAAAATAATATTGTGAGGTGTGATGTGTTCAGAATAGGCTGAAAATGAGTGTAAATTATGTTTTTTGAGGTTAATAATACTTTGGGATCAAAATTACCCCCAAATTCTATGATTTAAGCTGTTTTTTAGGGTTTTTTGAAAAAAACACCCGAATCCAAAACACACCCGAATCCGACAAAAAAAATTCGGTGAGGTTTTGCCAAAACGCGGTCGAACCCAAAACACGGCCGCGGAACCGAACCCAAAACCAAAACACAAAACCCGAAAAATTTCCGGCGCTCATCTCTATTAAATTGTTGTATCTTCTCATCGCTTCTTAATTTATCCTCAGTGTCTGGGCAATATAGTGTTTCTTCCATGATGACCACTCATTTACTTCCGACTAGCTGGCTTTGCCTGAATGACCGATAGACCGCCCGAAAATGTCTTCCCGTCTTTTTAAACAGCAGCTGCAGCTGCCTCCCACACAGTACCCACCGCCACCGCTGGAGAGGAGACATGTCTGCAGAGGATGGCAGAAATGTGCAGGGTGTGCGGTGCACACGAGCCCCTGGTTCCAGAGGAGCCCACACTGCACACCATGCACCCATTTATTCAATACTTACCACTTTGGAGTCCCGCGTTGGCAGCAGCAGTGCTGCACAAATCACCATGAAAATGGTGTGGTGGCCATTTTCCTGGCATTTTGCGCATGTGCAGTAGGACAATTACTGGGTAATGGCTGCCGCATCATTTTCCGCTGTGTATGCGTTCTAGACTCTTGCACAGCACTAGGGTCAATTAGTGACCCTAGTGCTCAGAGTCTACTGTACTGTTGGAGGACAGGAAGGGACCCAGACGTAGTCTGAACATTGGCCCTCTCCTCTCTTAACGCGCCGCTTAGGATTTACTGTTTTTCGGACTAGAAAAGTAATTGCGCATAAGAAGTATGCATCCAATGTTGTTGGACCACCTCATATGTGAATCAGAATGGAAACTGCAGAGAATGTGACAGCGAGGTTCATATGTTCTGGAACATTCTTTGTTTCCAGTCTTTCCCTAAAGCAAAGCTGTAGGCTTCCTTTTTTAACGACCACTGAAAATCGCTTGGTCTCTGGCTCTAGTCATCTCCAGGTAACAATGCATTATGGGCATTATGATTTATGTCAGGCATCCTAAATATTTACAAAGAAGAGGTTAAAGAATGAATAATACATGAAAAAATGATTAATTTATCTGATGTTTATTAGTATAGTTTACCAAGCTTGAGTATAATGGATTATACTGTCACTTTTAGAGGCTTTTATACTACAACAAATGATTGTGCAGTAACAACTAAGAGGTGACCTTTTGTTGTTCAGAACAAGTGTACTTTAAATTGCATACACTGGCACAGAGTGAGTCCAACACTGAGCTTTTTTTTGCGTGCTGTGTAAATTTAAATGGCTTTTTATAATGGGCTGAAAGTGGTATTGCAGTGAGTTTCCCTAGAACATGATATAAGTAAGGTTATTGCTTAGCCTTTTTGTTGAGTGTTTTTATACTATTTGTCTACAATGTGTTTGAACTTTGAACAAAAATAAAATGGATTTGATTTTTTAGTTATAAACATTCAATGACATATTATGCCTGTTACTGCGGTGTACTGTGCATGCGCAGTAGAGAAATCACTGGGAAAATGGCAGCCGCGCCAATTTACCAGTGATCTGCACATGCGCAGTAGAGTCTGAGCCCTCTAGGGCTCAGACTCTATAGTGCTGCCGACAGATAAGAGGGGACCCAATCGGAGGAGGCAGCACACGGGCCTCCTCCTCTCTTAAAGCGCCCCTGTTTACAGTGTCCCAGCACTAGGGGTTTGGGGATTCGGGTCAGGGTCCCTTGGGCTAGGTATATGTGCTGGAGTGTGGGCCTAATAATGCTATTTCTCACAGGTTACTAGCAGTAGCAGAAGACTGATGCTGCAGAATGTGTAGGACAGATATTGAGGACAGGTGCAAGCTAGCAGGATTGCCTATGACTGCAGTGGTGGATTTCCCACTAGGCACTTGAGGCACATGCCTAGGGGTGACACTTGCTGGGGGGCAGCATAGCATGCTCACTTGCACGATAGCCCTGCTAGGCTGATGGGCAGGAGATTCTTTTTTGTTATTTTGTCACTGCAACTTATTTTTTATTTTGTAACTGGTGAGGGAGCCGGAGACGAAACTCCAGGAGGCAATGGAGTCGGCTGCCGCCGGGCTTCTGCACTGAAGGAGGCACCACTCCTCAAGGATGCCACCACCACAGGAGTCCCAGCAGCCAGCCGCAGCCACTGACAGATCCAGGAGATGGGGAGGGGGGAACTCTGGCTTGTGCACCTGTAAGCTGGCTTTTTTTTTATTCAAAGAAGATCAGCAGCAAAACTGCTGCTGTCTCCATTAGATTTAATAGAGCCAGTGGGCACTAGGACTGTCCGCAGCTCTAACAGCAGGTGGCCGTCCGTCACTCCGGTGTGCACTATACCAGACTGGCTTTCAGAGGAGGAGGCCAAGCAAACGCTTGAAAGCACTCTGCCCAGCAGCTTCCAGGCAAGATCCCCAGCCCCCGACAGCATGACTGCGGAGGCACTGAGGTACTGTAACCCAGGGAGACCTGCTTGGAGGACATCCAACCGGGGACAGTTGGTAGGAGGGTGGGTAGACACTGATTCCTCCAGCCAGCTCTTCTCCCCCCTTCCTCCTCAGTGACTCCCCCTCTTGTTTCTCCATATCCCGGCCGGCACCCATCACAGTCAACCAGACCCAGAGTGTCAATGTGTGTGTGGGGGCTTGGGGTGGGGAAGCACAGGCTAGGTGTCGCTGTTTATGTGGCACAGGTTAGGTACTGGGGTGTGTGTTTGTGTGGCACAGGCTTGGTGTTGCTGTGTGTGTGTTTCTGAGAGAGGCACAGGCTGGGTGTGGCTATGCGTGTGGTTGGCACTGGCTAGGTGTTGCTGTGTGTGAGGCAGAGGCTGGGTGTTGTTATGTGTGTGTGAGGGCACAGGCTAAGTGTTCTGTGTGTGTGAGGCACAGGCTAGGTGTTGCTGCGTGTTTTGGGTGGGCACAGGCTGGATGTTACTGTGTGTGGTTGAAGCAAAGGCTGCTTGTTACTGTGTGTGTGTCTACCTATCTGTCGCTATCTATCTATCTATCTATCTATCTATCTATTTATATCTATGTCAATCTGGGAGGGGGCACCAAAATTTATCTTGCTTTCAGGTGCCTAAAATGAACTTGTGCCACAGGGGGCAGGGCCGAAACATAAAGGGGGCAATGACATGATGGGGGGTGACCAATAACATTGTGCCTTGGGTTGGCCTGACCCCTAAATTCACCCCTGGGTGGCTGTAGTAGTATGTGGAATAACCTGGAGCATGCTGCAATACACCGGAACAGGGTGCAGGGAGCACAAATGAAGCAGACTGCCGGAAACACTGGAACTGAGTGCTGGAGCATGGCTGAAGCAGTCTGCAAGAATAACTTTTGTTATAAATATATAAAGAGTTTCGGCAGACCTCAAAAAACAAACAAAAAACAAACAAACAAACAAACAAACAAACAAACAAACACTACAGCTAACAAGGGAAAAGATAGGAGCACTTCTCACCACTTCAAATGTGAAATTTTAAATAATTTTTACTTTCCTTGTTCAGAACTGTGTTTCTTTCTCTGATCTAAACCCCCCCCCCAAAAAAAAAACAAAAAAACCCAAAACCTGACACCGTGTATAAATACGCCTATGAGAAACTTTTTTGAAAATGGTGAATAAAAAATAACATAAAACACCAATGTTCTACAATAGCATATTCAGTGGGGATTCAATACTTCCAGAAGTGTTTACGTAGTGCCTTCATATAAATGGTAGAGATGAGCGGGTTCGGTTCCTCGGAATCCGAACCCGCCCGAACTTCATGTTTTTTTTCACGGGTCCGAGCGACTCGGATCTTCCCGCCTTGCTCGGTTAACCCGAGCGCGCCCGAACGTCATCATGACGCTGTCGGATTCTCGCGAGGCTCGGATTCTATCGCGAGACTCGGATTCTATATAAGGAGCCGCGCGTCGCCGCCATTTTCACTCGTGCATTGAGATTGATAGGGAGAGGACGTGTCTGGCGTCCTCTCCATTAGAATAGAGATAGATTAGATAGAGAGAGAGAGATTGTGCAGAGTCGCAGACAGAGTTAGTTTACCACAGTCAGTGACCAGTGCAGTTGCTAGTTAACTTTTATTTAATATAATATATCCGTTCACTTCTCTCTGCTATATCCGTTCTCTGCCTGAAAAAAAAAACGATACACAGCACAGTCAGTCACACAGTGTGACTCAGTCTGTGTGCACTCAGCTCAGCCCAGTGTGCTGCACAGTCATCAATGTATAAATTAAAAGCTTATAATTAATTGTGGGGGAGACTGGGGAGCACTGCAGGTTGTTAGCAGGAGCCAGGAGTACAATTATATTAATTAACAGTGCACACTTTTGCTGCAGGAGTGGTGACCAGTGCCTGACCACCAGTATAGTATTGTTGTATACTACTAATATCTCTTTAAATATCAACCAGTCTATATTAGCAGCAGACACAGTACAGTGCGGTAGTTCACGGCTGTGGCTACCTCTGTGTCGGCACACGGCAGGCAGTCCGTCCGACCAGAATTGTATTATTTATTATTATATACCTACCACCTAACCGTGGTTTTTTTTTCATTCTTTATACCGTCATAGTGTCATCCTAATTGTTACGAGTATACTACTATCTCTTTATCAACCAGTGTACAGTGCGGTAGTTCACGGCTGTGGCTACCTCTGTGTCGGCACACGGCAGGCAGTCCGTCCGACCAGAATTGTATTATTTATTATTATATACCTACCACCTAACCGTGGTTTTTTTTTTCATTCTTTATACCGTCATAGTGTCATCCTAATTGTTACGAGTATACTACTATCTCTTTATCAACCAGTGTACAGTGCGGTAGTTCACGGCTGTGGCTACCTCTGTGTCGGCACACGGCAGGCAGTCCGTCCGACCAGAATTGTATTATTTATTATTATATACCTACCACCTAACCGTGGTTTTTTTTTTCATTCTTTATACCGTCATAGTGTCATCCTAATTGTTACGAGTATACTACTATCTCTTTATCAACCAGTGTACAGTGCGGTAGTTCACGGCTGTGGCTACCTCTGTGTCGGCACACGGCAGGCAGTCCGTCCGACCAGAATTGTATTATTTATTATTATATACCTACCACCTAACCGTGGTTTTTTTTTTCATTCTTTATACCGTCATAGTGTCATCCTAATTGTTACGAGTATACTACTATCTCTTTATCAACCAGTGTACAGTGCGGTAGTTCACGGCTGTGGCTACCTCTGTGTCGGCACACGGCAGGCAGTCCGTCCGACCAGAATTGTATTATTTATTATTATATACCTACCACCTAACCGTGGTTTTTTTTTTCATTCTTTATACCGTCATAGTGTCATCCTAATTGTTACGAGTATACTACTATCTCTTTATCAACCAGTGTACAGTGCGGTAGTTCACGGCTGTGGCTACCTCTGTGTCGGCAGTCGGCAGGCAGTCCGTCCATCCATAATTGTATTATTATTATAATATATACCACCTAACCGTGGTTTTTTTTTCATTCTTTATACCGTCGTCATAGTGTCATACTAGTTGTTACGAGTATACTACTATCTCTTTATCAACCAGTGTACAGTGCGGTAGTTCACGGCTGTGGCTACCTCTGTGTCGGCAGTCGGCAGGCAGTCCGTCCATCCATAATTGTATTATTATTATAATATATACCACCTAACCGTGGTTTTTTTTTCATTCTTTATACCGTCGTCATAGTGTCATACTAGTTGTTACGAGTATACTACTATCTCTTTATCAACCAGTGTACAGTGCGGTAGTTCACGGCTGTGGCTACCTCTGTGTCGGCAGTCGGCAGGCAGTCCGTCCATCCATAATTGTATTATTATTATAATATATACCACCTAACCGTGGTTTTTTTTCCATTCTTTATACCGTCGTCATAGTGTCATACTAGTTGTTACGAGTATACTACTATCTCTTTATCAACCAGTGTACAGTGCGGTAGTTCACGGCTGTGGCTACCTCTGTGTCGGCAGTCGGCAGGCAGTCCGTCCATCCATAATTGTATTATTATTATAATATATACCACCTAACCGTGGTTTTTTTATACCACCTAACCGTGGCAGTCCGTCCATAATTGTATACTAGTATCCAATCCATCCATCTCCATTGTTTACCTGAGGTGCCTTTTAGTTCTGCCTATAAAATATGGAGAACAAAAAAGTTGAGGTTCCAAAATTAGGGAAAGATCAAGATCCACTTCCACCTCGTGCTGAAGCTGCTGCCACTAGTCATGGCCGAGACGATGAAATGCCAGCAACGTCGTCTGCCAAGGCCGATGCCCAATGTCATAGTACAGAGCATGTCAAATCCAAAACACCAAATATCAGAAAAAAAAGGACTCCAAAACCTAAAATAAAATTGTCGGAGGAGAAGCGTAAACTTGCCAATATGCCATTTACCACACGGAGTGGCAAGGAACGGCTGAGGCCCTGGCCTATGTTCATGGCTAGTGGTTCAGCTTCACATGAGGATGGAAGCACTCAGCCTCTCGCTAGAAAACTGAAAAGACTCAAGCTGGCAAAAGCACCGCAAAGAACTGTGCGTTCTTTGAAATCCCAAATCCACAAGGAGAGTCCAATTGTGTCGTTTGCGATGCCTGACCTTCCCAACACTGGACGTGAAGAGCATGCGCCTTCCACTATTTGCATGCCCCCTGCAAGTGCTGGAAGGAGCACCCGCAGTCCAGTTCCTGATAGTCAGATTGAAGATGTCAGTGTTGAAGTACACCAGGATGAGGAGGATATGGGTGTTGCTGGCGCTGGGGAGGAAATTGACCAGGAGGATTCTGATGGTGAGGTGGTTTGTTTAAGTCAGGCACCCGGGGAGACACCTGTTGTCCGTGGGAGGAATATGGCCGTTGACATGCCAGGTGAAAATACCAAAAAAATCAGCTCTTCGGTGTGGAGGTATTTCACCAGAAATGCGGACAACAGGTGTCAAGCCGTGTGTTCCCTTTGTCAAGCTGTAATAAGTAGGGGTAAGGACGTTAACCACCTCGGAACATCCTCCCTTATACGTCACCTGCAGCGCATTCATAATAAGTCAGTGACAAGTTCAAAAACTTTGGGTGACAGCGGAAGCAGTCCACTGACCAGTAAATCCCTTCCTCTTGTAACCAAGCTCACGCAAACCACCCCACCAACTCCCTCAGTGTCAATTTCCTCCTTCCCCAGGAATGCCAATAGTCCTGCAGGCCATGTCACTGGCAAGTCTGACGAGTCCTTTCCTGCCTGGGATTCCTCCGATGCATCCTTGCGTGTAACGCCTACTGCTGCTGGCGCTGCTGTTGTTGCCGCTGGGAGTCGATGGTCATCCCAGAGGGGAAGTCGTAAGCCCACTTGTACTACTTCCAGTAAGCAATTGACTGTTCAACAGTCCTTTGCGAGGAAGATGAAATATCACAGCAGTCATCCTACTGCAAAGCGGATAACTGAGTCCTTGACAACTATGTTGGTGTTAGACGTGCGTCCGGTATCCGCCGTTAGTTCACAGGGAACTAGACAATTTATTGAGGCAGTGTGCCCCCGTTACCAAATACCATCTAGGTTCCACTTCTCTAGGCAGGCGATACCGAGAATGTACACGGACGTCAGAAAAAGACTCACCAGTGTCCTAAAAAATGCAGTTGTACCCAATGTCCACTTAACCACGGACATGTGGACAAGTGGAGCAGGGCAGGGTCAGGACTATATGACTGTGACAGCCCACTGGGTAGATGTATGGACTCCCGCCGCAAGAACAGCAGCGGCGGCACCAGTAGCAGCATCTCGCAAACGCCAACTCTTTCCTAGGCAGGCTACGCTTTGTATCACCGCTTTCCAGAATACGCACACAGCTGAAAACCTCTTACGGCAACTGAGGAAGATCATCGCGGAATGGCTTACCCCAATTGGACTCTCCTGTGGATTTGTGGCATCGGACAACGCCAGCAATATTGTGTGTGCATTAAATATGGGCAAATTCCAGCACGTCCCATGTTTTGCACATACCTTGAATTTGGTGGTGCAGAATTTTTTTAAAAACGACAGGGGCGTGCAAGAGATGCTGTCGGTGGCCAGAAAAATTGCGGGACACTTTCGGCGTACAGGCACCACGTACAGAAGACTGGAGCACCACCAAAAACTACTGAACCTGCCCTGCCATCATCTGAAGCAAGAAGTGGTAACGAGGTGGAATTCAACCCTCTATATGCTTCAGAGGTTGGAGGAGCAGCAAAAGGCCATTCAAGCCTATACAATTGAGCACGATATAGGAGATGGAATGCACCTGTCTCAAGTGCAGTGGAGAATGATTTCAACGTTGTGCAAGGTTCTGATGCCCTTTGAACTTGCCACACGTGAAGTCAGTTCAGACACTGCCAGCCTGAGTCAGGTCATTCCCCTCATCAGGCTTTTGCAGAAGAAGCTGGAGGCATTGAAGAAGGAGCTAACACGGAGCGATTCCGCTAGGCATGTGGGACTTGTGGATGCAGCCCTTAATTCGCTTAACAAGGATTCACGGGTGGTCAATCTGTTGAAATCAGAGCACTACATTTTGGCCACCGTGCTCGATCCTAGATTTAAAGCCTACCTTGGATCTCTCTTTCCGGCAGACACAGGTCTGCTGGGGTTGAAAGACCTGCTGGTGACAAAATTGTCAAGTCAAGCGGAACGCGACCTGTCAACATCTCCTCCTTCACATTCTCCCGCAACTGGGGGTGCGAGGAAAAGGCTCAGAATTCCGAGCCCACCCGCTGGCGGTGATGCAGGGCAGTCTGGAGCGACTGCTGATGCTGACATCTGGTCCGGACTGAAGGACCTGACAACGATTACGGACATGTCGTCTACTGTCACTGCATATGATTCTCTCAACATTGATAGAATGGTGGAGGATTATATGAGTGACCGCATCCAAGTAGGCACGTCACACAGTCCGTACTTATACTGGCAGGAAAAAGAGGCAATTTGGAGGCCCTTGCACAAACTGGCTTTATTCTACCTAAGTTGCCCTCCCACAAGTGTGTACTCCGAAAGAGTGTTTAGTGCCGCCGCTCACCTTGTCAGCAATCGGCGTACGAGGTTACATCCAGAAAATGTGGAGAAGATGATGTTCATTAAAATGAATTATAATCAATTCCTCCGCGGAGACATTGACCAGCAGCAATTGCCTCCACAAAGTACACAGGGAGCTGAGATGGTGGATTCCAGTGGGGACGAATTGATAATCTGTGAGGAGGGGGATGTACACGGTGATATATCGGAGGGTGAAGATGAGGTGGACATCTTGCCTCTGTAGAGCCAGTTTGTGCAAGGAGAGATTAATTGCTTCTTTTTTTGGGGGGGTCCAAACCAACCCGTCATATCAGTCACAGTCGTGTGGCAGACCCTGTCACTGAAATGATGGGTTGGTTAAAGTGTGCATGTCCTGTTTTGTTTATACAACATAAGGGTGGGTGGGAGGGCCCAAGGATAATTCCATCTTGCACCTCTTTTTTCTTTTCTTTTTCTTTGCATCATGTGCTGATTGGGGAGGGTTTTTTGGAAGGGACATCCTGCGTGACACTGCAGTGCCACTCCTAGATGGGCCCGGTGTTTGTGTCGGCCACTAGGGTCGCTAATCTTACTCACACAGTCAGCTACCTCATTGCGCCTCTTTTTTTCTTTGCGTCATGTGCTGTTTGGGGAGGGTTTTTTGGAAGGGACATCCTGCGTGACACTGCAGTGCCACTCCTAGATGGGCCCGGTGTTTGTGTCGGCCACTAGGGTCGCTAATCTTACTCACACAGTCAGCTACCTCATTGCGCCTCTTTTTTTCTTTGCGTCATGTGCTGTTTGGGGAGGGTTTTTTGGAAGGGACATCCTGCGTGACACTGCAGTGCCACTCCTAGATGTGCCCGGTGTTTGTGTCGGCCACTAGGGTCGCTAATCTTACTCACACAGTCAGCTACCTCATTGCGCCTCTTTTTTTCTTTGCGTCATGTGCTGTTTGGGGAGGGTTTTTTGGAAGGGCCATCCTGCGTGACACTGCAGTGCCACTCCTAGATGGGCCCGGTGTTTGTGTCGGCCACTAGGGTCGCTTATCTTACTCACACAGCGACCTCGGTGCAAATTTTAGGACTAAAAATAATATTGTGAGGTGTGATGTGTTCAGAATAGGCTGAAAATGAGTGTAAATTATGTTTTTTGAGGTTAATAATACTTTGGGATCAAAATTACCCCCAAATTCTATGATTTAAGCTGTTTTTTAGGGTTTTTTGAAAAAAACACCCGAATCCAAAACACACCCGAATCCGACAAAAAAAATTCGGTGAGGTTTTGCCAAAACGCGGTCGAACCCAAAACACGGCCGCGGAACCGAACCCAAAACCAAAACACAAAACCCGAAAAATTTCCGGCGCTCATCTCTAATAAATGGATGTTCTTTCTTCCAAATATCCAATATCCACAATAAGGTTAGGTCATAAAAAAAGACAACTAGTACAACATTGTATATAAACAATAATGTATTTTAATGTATTGCTAACAAACAGAATGTAAAACAGGATATCACAATAAAAGGGTGTAGTTTGGTCTCATACCAGAAATATTGCATTATGAAGCAAAACAGAATGTTTGATTCAGTCCTGGCATCTCTTCGCTGTTGAGTCACTCCTTGTGGGTCCCAGCCAAAGGTTTTATTAATGGCTACACATAAACCCCTTTCACATCTGAAACCCGGGCCAGACCCAGGATTTGAACACCGCTCTGACCCGGCTCCGACCCGGGTAAGAGACGTTCACATCGCAATATTGACCTGGGTTATTCCCGGGTTATTGCCGGGTTGGTGTCTTTTTGCTCAACTTGGGTCACCTATGCTAAAAGCAGTGTGATGTCATTTTAAAAGGACTTGATTGGTTCCCAGTTTTCTACAAGAAAGGGTGGGGGCTGGGGAATGCTCACAGTGCAGCAATCATGGCCGACAGAGCACATGTCCCAGCACAGAGCCCGAAAATCATGATTGTCTCAGCTGTACTGCTGCTGGATTCAGGGTGTGTGAGGTTATTACAGCTTCTCACTGTCTGTAGCTTCTTCTGCAGCTATATAACAAGACAGGGAGGTTGAATTTTTTTAGTCTGAAAGGGATATTTTGCAGAGACAATATCTGCGTAGGAGGAGATCTCTCATAACAGCACCGATGTCAACTATCCTGAACCTCCACCTCTCTTCTGACCGAAGATTGTGATCTAGAGAACGGCAGCATGGACAAGCGTTCCTGCACAGCATCCTTAATTTTCAGGATATCCAGTGGAAGTCACACTTCAGGATGTCACGGCAGACCTTCCATTATCTCTTGGATCTATTAACCCCAACACTCGCTAGGCAGACCACAAACTTCCGTACACCCATAGAGCCAGGTAGGAGGCTAGAGATAGCATTGTGGTGGTACGCCACTCCCGGTGAATATCGCACCCTGTCATGCCTATTTGGTGTGGTCATATCAACAGTGTGCAACATAGTTTATGAAGTCACATGGACACTGGTGCAAACTCTATACCATCAATTTATTTGTCTACCCCAAGGTCAGCGCTTACAGGACACCATAAATGGTTTCAAGACCCGCGGATATCCTCAATGCGCAGATGCAATTGATGGTACCCACATTCCTATCACAGCCCCTCATGATAACCATGCTGATTATTATAACCAAAAAGGGTGGCACTCCATAGTTTTACAGGCTGTGGTGGATCATAAATATTGGTAAGAATGTTCTGTCCTTTTTTTTGCTGAAATTTAAATTTCTACATTTCCTAACTAATTCTTTTGTTTCCCAGCTTCATAGATGTATTTATCGGTTGGCCTGGACGGGCACATGATGCTCGTGTACTTTCCAATTCAGAACCGTTTCGGCTAGCAGAGGAAAAGCATGGCGGCTGGCTTTTCCCTAGAGAGGTAAGAAAATGTTCATGTTTAACTATGTTATTATAGCAGGCCCTGTTGTTCATGCATATATATGACGTCCTGAGCATTAAAACAGGGGGTAATGTTTCCTAAAGAACGTGATTCCATCATTGCTCCCAAATATTCCATCTTACCCGCGAACACCAACACTCCATCTGTGGCCACCAGTCTGCCCCTCACGGAGGAATCTGCTCCTATGATAATACCTATTCCTAATGTATTTTTTTACGCTTTTTGTAGAAATCTAAAACAGTTGATGTGGTGGAAGTACCAGTCCATATAATTGGTGATGCAGCTTACCCTTTGAGAAGATGGTTGATGAAGGTGTTCATTCACACAATGCATTCAGCTGACCCAAAATCAGATAATCAGATAAAATCAGATACTCACACCCTAAACTGTCTTTTGAAAAGGAACGATGTGGACCTTTTGATTATGCCTAACATTGTGGCAGCATGCTCTATACTGCATAATCTCTGCGAGTTTAGGAGGGAGGAATTCCTACCAGAGTGGAAAGTACAGGACTCTGAATGTGTCTATTCTGCACTTGATCCAGATTCATATTTGGTTGCCCATGCAGCAAGTGCGGAACAAATTAGGGCTGCATTAATGGACAACCTTTCATCTTTGTTGGTTTAAATGTTTTTTTTGTTGGTTATAATTTTCAAAAAATGTTTTTTTTTTTTTGTTGAAAAATTAAATTTTTGAAGGTTTACAAAACAAGTGTGACACCTTTTATATTTATTCGAAACAAGCTTTGTAAATATCATATAACAACAGTGGCAAACGCAGGATTTCTAGAGGGGGGTTTCCAAATGCAATCTCCAAATATCCCACTCTGCAGAACATTATAGATGCTCTATAGTATAGGCTGTAAGAAACATATTTAAATTATATAAATAATATAAGTGGTCAGGAAAAGTTTAAACATACTATAATAAAGGCACAAAATTTATGGAACTAGTACTGCACTTTCTAAGCACACATTCTCCCACCTCATGTTAAGGCTCCTGTCTCTTCTTTCTGTTAGCTACTCTTTGGTCCAGTGCACTGAATGAGAGCTCAAAACCACACACACAGCAAAACTTTGTAGAAAAAGCTGCTACTGGGTATGTGCAGCAGCTCTGAATGATGCTGTGGCAGCTCTAGTAATCGTATTCTATACCATTGCTATTGTTGTCATAGTTTGCCACTTGCCAAGGGGAGGGGGGTTTCTGGGCAACCAGAAACCCCCCCCCCCTGCTTGTGCCTATGAACAATACTATGCTAATAATAGGATTTTGGTTACCTACCGGTAAATCCTTTTCTCGTAGTCCGTAGAAGATGCTGGGGTCCATATTAGTACCATGGGGTATAGACAGGTCCACCAGGAGCCATTGGCACTTTAAGAGTTTAATAGTGTGGGCTGGCTCCTCCCTGTATGCCCCTCCTACCAGACTCAGTCTAGAAACTGTGCCCGAGGAGACGACAGACTTTGAGAGAAGGAATTACACAGTTAGTGGCGAGATTCATACCATCTCACACAACATGCAAATCCGGCCAACATGCCGGAAAAACTCAGCAACAGCTGAAAACTGTAAATAACGCAGAACTTACCTAGGAACCAGGCAGAACTGACCTATAAAACCAAAGCAGAAAAACGTAACACTGGGCGGGCACCCAGCATCCTCTACGGACTACGAGAAAAGGATTTACCGGTAGGTAAACAAAATCTGATTTTCTCTTACGTCCTAGAGGATGCTGGGGTCCATATTAGTACCATGGGGATGTACCAAAGCTCCCAGTACGGGAGGGACAGCGCGGAGGCTCCTGCAACACTGCTTGACCAAACTTGAGGTCATCAGAGTATCGAACTTGTAAAACTTGGCAAACATGTTCGGCCCAGACCAAGTAGCTGCTCGGCAGAGTTGAACCGCTGAGACACCCCGGGCAGCCGCCCAGGAAGAGCCCACTTTACGAGTAGAGTGGGCCTTTACAGATTTCGGACCCGGCAATCCTGCCATGGAATAGGCATGCCGGATAGTGAACCTGATCCAGCGTGAAATCGACTGCTTAAAAGCAGGACATCCAATTTTCTTGGGCTCATAGAGGACAAACAGAGAGTCACTTTTCCTATGATGAGCCGTCCTCTTCACGTAAATTTTCAAAGTCCTCACTGCATCCAAGGCCTTTGAAGTAATTGAGGAGTCAGTAGCCACTGGCACCACAACAGGTTGGTTGATATGGAAAGCCGACACAACCTTAGGCAGGAACTGTGGACGAGTCCTAAGTTCCACCCTGTCCTCATGGAAGATCAGATATGGGCTTTTACAAGATAAAGCCCCCAATTCCGACACGCGTCATGCAGAAGCCAACAAGGTGACCGCCTTCCACGTGAGAAACTTGAAATCAGCCTCCTGTAGAGGCTCAAACCAAGCAGATTGCAGGAACTCCAACACCACATCAAGATCCCATGGTGCCGTAGGCGCCATAAAGGGAGGCTGGATGTGCAAAACCCCTTTCAAAAAGGTCTGAACCTCAGGAAGAACAGCCAATTGTTTTTGGAAGAAGATGGAAAAAGCAGAGATCTGGACCTTGATGGAGCCCAATCTCAGTCCCATATCCACCCCTGCAATTTGGAACTCCACCGCCGGAAACTTCTTGGCCTCACACCAAGAAACATATTTCTTCCAAATGCAATGGTAATGTTTAGACGTTACCCCCTTCCTGGCCTGTATCAGGGTAGGAATGACCACCTCACTCAGGATATATTTCCGAGCTAAGATCTGGCGTTCAACCACCATGCCGTCAAACGTAGCCACGGTAAGTCTTGATAAGCGAACGGCCCCTGCAGGAGCAGATCCTCCCAAAGAGGTAAAGGCCGTGGATCTTCCAACAGAAGATCCAGTAGATCCGCGTACCAAGCCCTCCTTGGCCAATCCGGAGCAATGAGGATTGCCAGAACCTTTGTTCTTCTCACGAGCTGAAGAACCTTTGGTATCAGAGGAAGTGGAGGGAACACATACACTGACTTGAACACCCACGGTGTTACCAGTGCATCCACTGCCACCACCTGTGGGTCTCTTGACCTGGCACAGTACCTCCATAGCTTCTTGTTGAGGTGGGAGGCCATCATGTCTATGTGAGGAACCCCCCACCAACCGGTTACCTCCTCGAACACATCCAGATGGAAGCCCCACTCCCCTGGATGGAGATTGTGTCTGCTGAGGAAGTCTGCTTCCCAGTTGTCTACGCCCGGAATGAAGATTGCCGACATCGCCACCGCGTGCATTTCTGCCCAGATGAGGATTTTTGACACCTCTGACATGACAGCCCTGCTCTTCGTTCCGCCTTGTCGGTTTATGTAGGCCACTGTGGTCACAATGTTTGACTGCACCTGAACAGCCCGATCCTGTAGAAGGTGTGCTGCTTGCCGAAGGGCATTGTACACAGCCCTGAGTTCCAGGATGTTTATTGGGAGAAACGATTCTTGATCCGACCATCGTCCCTGAAAGGTTTCCCCCAGAGCGACTGCTCCCCAACCTCTTAGACTTGCATCTGTGGTGAAAAGGATCCAGTCCTGAATTCCGAACCTTCGCCCTTCCAGAAGGTGTGGAAGTTGCAGCCACCAGAGGCAGTGGCGTAAGTTTGTCCCAGTTGCCCGGAGGCAAGATAAATATTGGTGCCCCCCTATTTCCTATATCACAATAAATATGTGTGTGTGTGTGTGTAGTGATCTGAAAAAAATGTATATACTCTTTTTATACATTTAATTGTCTTTTATTTTAAATCACACATTTCTTAGCAGTCATACCCAGGATTAGAACCCATGACCTGTTACACTGACAGCAGACACTTTACTGATGGAGTTATTTGCTCCTGTAGAGGAAGCATGAGAATGCTAACTATATGAAGTTACATGTAATTGTCAGAGAAGTATCTTCATATAGTTAGAATTCTGATATTTCCTATACAGGAGCAAACAGCTTCATCAGTAAGGTGTCTGCTTCCAGTGTAATAGGTTGTGGGTTCTAATCCTGGGTGTGACACTTGTAAAATGTGTATAATAAAGAGGGTGTGATTTGTAAGGTGCAGGGACCAGTGAGGAAGTAGGCCACTGAAAAGACAGCGTCAGCTATCAATTAACTTAATTCAATGGTGTAACAGAATGGGAGTAGAGGTGCCCCCTTCAGAGCAGGAGCCCGGCGGCAGATGACTCCGTTGCCTCCCAGAGTTCTGCCTCTGACCAGAGGAGTGAAATCCTGGCTTTCGGAGACAGGCGTATCCTCTTGTGCATGTGTAGATGAGAGCCCGACCACTGGTCCAAGAGGTCCAGCTGAAAAGGTCGAGCATGAAACCTGCCGTACTGCAGAGCCTCGTAGGCGGCAACCATCTTCCCCAGAAGGCATATGCATTGATGAACCGATACCCGGGTAGGCTTTAGGACATCCCGGACCATTGTTTGAATCACCAACGCTTTCTCCACTGGGAGAAATACCCTCTGCACTTCCGTGTCGAGGATCATCCCCAGGAAAGTCAGCCACCTTGTCGGCTCCAGATGAGACTTTGGAAGGTTCAGGATCCAACCGTGCTTCCTGAGCAGCTGTGTCGTGAGCGTGATGGGCCGCAACAATCTCGCCCTGGATGACGCCTTGATCAGGAGATCGTCCAGATATGGAATTATCTTCACCCCCTGTTTTCGGAGGAGAACCATCATCTCCGCCATCACCTTGGTGAAGATCCTCGGTGCTGTGGAGAGGCCAAACGGCAGCGCCTGGAACTGATAGTGATCGTCCAACAGCGCAAACCTGAGATATACTTGATGCGGCGCCCAAATGGGAATGTGGAGGTAAGCATCCTTGATGTCCAGAGACACCAGAAACTCCCCCTCCGTCAGTCCTGAGATGACAGCTTTCAGAGATTCCATCTTGAAATTGAACTCCCTGAGATAAGGGTTCAAAGACTTTAAGTTTAGAATAGGCCATACCGAACCATCCGGTTTTGGTACCACAAAAAGGTTCGAATAATAACCCTTGTTTCACTGCTGAAGTGGGACCGGAACAATGACCTCTGACACCCCCAATTTTCTGATGGCCTCCAGAAGAATTGTTCTGTCTGCCAGCAGGGCTGGCAAGCCTGACTTGAAGAAACGGTGAGGCGGGGGATCTTGAATCTCCAGTCTGTACCCTCTGGACACTATATCCAGGACCCAGGGGTCCAGACACGACGACACCCAGATGTGGCTGAACTGCCGCAGTCTTGCCCCACCTGACCCTCCTCCAGGCCTAGCTGTCCACCGTCATGCAGAGGACTTAGGGGTATCAGAAGCGGGCTTCTGGGTCTGGGAACCTGCGGGAGCAGGTTTCTTTCCTTTGGCACGACCACCTCTGAAGAAGGTGTTCGAAGGCTTGTTCTTTCTAGACCTCGCGGGCCGAAAGGACTGTGACGTGGCTCATGAAAAGGGCTTCTTCGGAGCCGGTGCAGCTGAGGGGAGAAAAGGAGACTTACCCGCAGTAGCCGTGGCAATCCACGCATCCAGCGCCTCCCCAAAGAGAGCCTGACCTTTGTATGGTAGGCCCTCCACACACTTCCTGGATTCCGCGTCCGCAGACCAGTTGCGCAGCCAGAGACCCCTGCGAGCTAAGATGGACATGGAGGAGATCCCCGCAGCCATGGAACCCAGGTCCTTCATGGAATCCACCAGGAACCCTGCAGAATACTGAATATTACGTAAAAATAAATCAACGTCACCTTTATCCAGCGTAGTCGATTCCTCCTGCAGAGTGATTGACCACCTGGCAATAGCTTTTGCAATCCAAGCACAAGTTATAGTAGGCCGCAATATAGCCCTTGAAGCCGTGTAAATGGATTTCAGCGTAGCATCCACCTTGCGATCTGCCGGGTCCTTTAACGTGGTAGATCCCGGAACCGATAACACCACCTGTTTGGACAACCTGGAGACAGAGGCGTTGACTATTGGTGGGGACTCCCATTTCTTCATATCTTCCTCTGGGAAGGGAAAAGCAACCAAGACTCTCTTGGGAATCTGGAATTGCTTTTCCGGAGTTTCCCATGCCTTTTCAAAGATAGCATTTAATTCTTTGGATGCCAGGAAGGTGAGGGGGGCTTTTTATTACCTGTAAAGAAGGCCTCCTCCATCTGTTCCGGAGCTGTGTCCGAAATGTGTAAAACATACCTATCAGCCTCAATCATCAACTGCACCCCCTTGGCAAGTGATGCTGACCCCCTTAACACATCCCCATCACGCTCTGCAGCGTCAGAGTCGGTGTCCATGTCATCCTGCATAATTGCAAGTGCACGTTTGTAAGAATGTACTGCAGGGGACCCCGAGGAGGCAGTATCAGACCATACAACCATAGAGGACTGGAGGACCTGAGTGGCATGCTCAGTCCTAGCAACTCTATCAGAAATCTGAGAAAAAGTACCCCTCAGATAGACTAACCATTCTGGCTCTCTAGCTGGGATCTGTGCTAAAACAGTGCAATCCTGATTACATGGAATGGAGTCTTCCTGGGAAGACAAATCCTCTGCAGCATATGAAACAGTGTCCCTAGACATGTTGTCACACACCCAACAAACACCCCACAAACATACAGGGTACTGGGCAGACAGGGTTCCCCCCCAAGAATGGCAAAGAGACACAGAGATTGGAGCCAACCCACACCCAGCGCTATTAGAGTATAGGGAGACCCTAAACCCGCGCTGACTGTGTCCCTTAATAGGTGACAGTCTTCACACAGCCTCCCCTCCCTTCTACAACCCCCTGGTACTGTACAGATAGCTGGAGTCGCTCTGGAGGGACCTGTGTATCCACTGGCAGTGAGCTGCAGGCAGGAAAATGGCGCTGAACGTTGCTGGGTCCGCTCTGAGAAGAAGCTCCACCCCCCCAATGGCGCTGTCTTCCAGCTCTTTGAAAGATTATACTGGCCGGAGGATTTTGTGCTGGCCTAGAACAGACCCTGACAGGCTTGTTGTGGTCAGTGTAGGGTCCGTAACTGGCCCAGGGCGCCCCTCCCAGCACTGCACCGCAGTACCGCTGAGCCTTCCAGGGGCACGGTACGCTCTAGCCGCCCTCTTCACACTGTCCCCCCGCTTGAAAGGGGGGACAGTGACTCACTCGCCACACTTCAGCTCCCTGAGGCGGGGTGCGATCGGACCCCTCTGGAGCTCAGTGTCCAGTCAGCAGGAACAGTGGCTCAAGACCCCGCAGGGCGGATACTGCTACCCCTCTCAGTCCCTCATTGCAGGGAGGCTGTCGCCAGCAGCCTCCCTGTAAAATAACAAACTCTGAAAAAAGAACGAAAAAACTTGTTCTAAGAGAACTCTGTAGAGCTCCCCTATCTGTGACCGGCTCCTCCGGGCACATTTTCTAAACTGAGTCTGGCAGGAGGGGCATAGAGGGAGGAGCCAGCCCACACTATTAAACTCTTAAAGTGCCAATGGCTCCTGGTGGACCCATCTATACCCCATGGTACTAATATGGACCCCAGCATCCTCTAGGACGTAAGAGAAATATACCATATTATTAATGCTTAAAGTTTTTTAAAAATATAATAACAACAACAAGTCACCAAATACTCAGGTAATATAAAAAAAAAAACACTTTGCGATTAAGGTAAATTTTGATACACCGGTGCATTGGGCTCTACCGGCCTCTGTGTAGGGGGTGGTTGTGGATGACTATACTCATATGGTGCTGGGTAAAGTGCAGGATTGAAATGGGGATAGGAGTGCCTGTATAGGGTAGTCATATCATGTGGGTGCCCTAAGCGTTGACTTTTGCTACCAAATAGACGTGAGAAACTCCTGGTTCTCTGTCACTCACGAGAATTTCTGTTATTTTGAGCCTGCATGTCTCTTAATTGATCTAAAAAATTGTTATGCATTGCTTGTTCCGCTACCAGGAAATGGTCCATGCGCGCAAGCTTATCCAGCAGAACAGTCGTCATGGCTTTGGCTGCCTGTTCTGTCTTCTTAAGCCTCCTCCTGCATGGCAGTACAGTTTATACTGTGGGTGTAAGAGATCAAAAAATTCTTTCAAAATGTGATTTGCAGTGAGGATATAGAAAACAGCAGTGATGATAGCAAGTGTTTCTGTGGTCTCCTCCCACCTACACACTGCATACACTGCAACATTTATCATTTTTAATAATTGTAATTCATCTCCAATTACTTTTGAATATTTTATTATTTGGCCACTTTCTACACGTTTTCTCTGGCCTATACATCGGAATCGGGGGACAAGTAGCCAAATAATAAGACAAGTATACAGTATGTCCAGATTTTGCTATAAATATATAATTGTTAAAGTACATGATCCTCCTAAAGGCTGTGTTTGGGTTTTTGCGGATAGACTAGGTCCAGGTTGTGTCTCATCAGCCACCTGTGTTGTAGGCAACACCCTGGCTTCTTCAGCAGTGGATCAGCTGCCATGGGTGTAGGCTCATCCACAAACAATGCAGGTGACGGTGGTGGAGATGACCATGCCTCTGGGGTCACTACAGGAGGAAGGGGTTCTGTAGCACATGCCTGGCTAGTTTCAGTGGCAGCCAGACTGGATGACAATGTCACAGGGCTGCTTAATGCGGTATGGCCAAATGCATGGGCAGACAGCTCAAAATACTGCCAATCCATGCGGGCAGCACCACTGCAATTCCTATTGTGGTCATTAACCTTGTGATATTGTTTCTTGAGTGCCTTCAACTTATTGACCACCTGCTGTTGGAACCTAATAAATCCTGATGCCGCAAGCATTTTACTGATGTTGTGATATGTTATCGCATCCCTGACTGTACCTGTTATCTGCCTATATATTTCTTCTTCACCCCTGATATGCAGCAACTCCCTGACTTCCTCATCTCTCCAGTTTGCCATGGCTAATGAGGTCCAAAGGAGTGCAGAACTAGGTCTTGTGCAATTGTCATGGTTACACATGTGTTACAATATATACTGTATAAACGGTGTGTTGGGTACATGGTGCCTATGTGTATATTATCTGTAAGTAAGAAATATTTGCTATGTGTTACAGTATGATATTTATTAACAAATGAGTCTTCTACCGTATTACCTATAGCATGCATATTTGACACATGCATCGTAGACGTGTCCATTGGTAAATGCCATAGTGTATTCTAAATATCGAAATATGCAATTTGACTTTGACAGACCACACTTTAATAGTAACCAAAACTATCACATACATTTCATAATTCATATTTCATAATACGTATACACAACATTTGAGTAATTGCTTTAGAAGAAGAAGAAAAAGAAGAAAAAGATTTTATATGGTTATATATCTATTATTGTATGACCTAGTGGGATAGGTAAAGCGTGTATGTATGGGTGTGTGTTTAAGGGGGTGCCATAATAAGTCTTAGTTCTACAAAAAGCTTCAAGGTCTGCAAAGTATTCATTTAGTCCTTCTCATCCCATATTAAGGGTCTGTAGATGTACCACCAAATATACCGCATCTAACGTTAATGGATGTGGCAGTAAGTCTTCATTATTTTGTCCTTGAGGTACCTGTGAGCACACCCAACATTCTGTTTGGTTTAAGACCTTACCCACTAATGAGTGGTAATCACTCAAGGGATGTCTGTCAAATTCTGCCTTATTGCTAGACTGACATCTTTGGATGCACTCATCTTCAATTATAGGGTCACAATACTTACAAATAAAGTATTCCTCAGACAATAACCCCTCACATTGTCTCCAAACTCCGTACTCTCCAGACCTCTTACTCACTCCTGCTTTGAGCAAAGTATCAGACTGTGCCTGGATTCTATCAAGTCATTGCCATCTCCTGAAGAGCCTGTCCCAAGCCCCCACTCAATTCTTTCTGAACCTTCGCAAAAATAAACCGTCCTCAGAAAAATAAAGGCAAATAGGGGAAAAATGGAAAAAGAAAAATTTTGATTTCTGACGATCTCTCAACCAAAAATCCTGTGTGACCACTTAATACGCTCGGGGGGGGGGGGGGGGAGTGCACTGTTATAGACTCTCATTTCTCCCAGAATAGGTTCTCTAGTGATATCTCCTCCGTTTCACTTCTTTCCCGAGCTTCTTTCGGGTTACTGGCTTTCTTGCAATGCGACAAATGGACCCAAGTCTCTCTCTCTGCTACCTTCAATGAAGTGGTGCTGGTCAACAAAACTTGGTACGGTCCCTCCCAATGGTCTATCAAACAACCTGAGCGTAACAACATTTTGAATCATCACATAGTCCCCTGGTTCAATATCATGGCAAATTAAACCTGGCATATCTGGAATTAACAGTTTTAAGTTCTTTTGCTGTTCTCTCAAGTGCTTATTCATTTTTATGAGGTATTGAACTGTCACCTCATTGTGGCATTTTAAATTGTCCTGAGGGTCTATCATTACATGGATTGCCTTCCAAAAAGAATTTCAAAGGGTGATAAATTGAGAGGAGCCCTGTGAGTGGTACTGATGCTATACAACACCAGTGGCAGCGCCTCTGGCCACAGTAGGTCCAGTTTCAGTCATCACTTTGCTCAATTTGCTCTTGATAGTACTATTCACTCCACCTTTGCACTGGTGATCAATCCCCAGGAGCTTGCACATGACCTGAAAGACCTCCCCCGTGGAGTGGGTACCCCTATCACTTTCAATAATCCTAGGGATACCATATCTACATACAAATTCTTGTACTATTTTCTTGGCAGTGAAGACAGCAGTGTTAGAGGCAGCTGGGAATGCCTCATATCAATACAAACTAACACACATTTCAAATTTCTACAGGGTGGTAGCTGTATAAAGTCAGTTTGTATTACCTGAAAAGGAACGTCTGTAGGAGGGATATGGGATGGCTCTGACGGTACTGCCTTACCAATGTTCTCCCGCAGGCAAGTAAGACATGACTTTCCTGTTTGCCTGAGAAGAGAATCCTGGTGCACTCCAGTAGGCTCTTACTAGTCTCCACATTCCTTCCTTGCCCAGGTGAGTCAGACCATGTGTTGCTTCATCTAGGCTGGGGAGACATGCTTTGGGAGCCACTGGCTTACCTTGTCCATCTCTCCAGAGTCCGGATGACTCTTGACCATATCCCTTCGTCTTCCAGACCGCCTTTTCCTGTGGGGAACACAAATTTAGCATTTCAATTAATTTCTGGGTGTTCGAAGGTGGGTCAAGGTATACTGTACACCTCTATAGGAGAAGGCAAACAGATACTGGCTGTCGGTGAAGTGAGACAGAAAAGAAAACAGAACAGAGGTCAATTACAGCAAAGTGGGTAGAATGAGGAGGTATTTGCATTAGGATGACAGCTGGATTAGGCACTATGGGGAATTGGCTCTCAACTACTTTGTATGCCCCTCTTAAATCCTGCACTAGACTGAAGCCCCTCCCCCCACTTTTCTTTACTGGAAAGAAGGGACTATGCTGGAAGTTCTGATTAGAATTCCCTGTTGGAGCAGCCTTTAAATTAAAGGATACACCCCTAATTCCACTTCTGGCTTCAGGGGATACTGTGGTATTCTTGGACCTGTCCTACCATCTTTTAATTGGATTACTACAGGTGCTACATTCGCCATTAATCCAGTGTCCTGTCCATCTTTGGTCCAAAGGGAACCCGGTATTTGCGAGATCATTTCCTCTACCTGAGATGGATGTGAATCTAGAATGGGAGAATGAAACATTAGTCTTTGGGGAGTGTCCAACATGTCCTGTACTTCCTGAGCGAAGTTTCCTGGGGTGTCAAAAAATACACCATCAGGAGACAATAAATCACACATTCCATTTTACAAAGCAAATCTCTTCCCAGTAAGTTAGTAAGGGCCACTGCAGCCAGGAGAAGAGTGTTTGGTGTGCAACGAACCAATAGTAACCTCTGCTTGCTTAGTTAAAGGGTAATGTTGCACAGTTCCTATTACCCCCATTGCCGAAATAGTTTTCCCAGTCATTTCTTTTTACTTACCTATGTTCCTATCGTGTTCTAGTGCAGATTCCCTGAGGGCATCTACAGTTATCCCACGCCAGTTTGTTAAGGATGTCTGCACTCTTACTTTTAAACTTTACTTTAGGTCATCCCTAAGTACTGAGACAGCCACCACCTTATGGTGTGCGTCATCTTTGATATCAGTAATTCTTGTGTATTTAGACATTGCTAGCAAACTTCTAGCAAAATTAATCCGCGGCCGTTTCATTGTCCTTGTGTTTTATGAGTCCACTACTACTGGAAAGTATATTCCTAATTGGGTAGCTATATGGGACACATTTAATTGGTTGTTGGCATCTGATAAGGTCTTATCTTCCTCCAATTGACAATCTTTGATAAATTTCAAGCTGTCAATGTAAGGAGGCAAACAGGACCTCAATACTACCCGTCAGTCTTTATTCGTGGGTTCATGAGCATTGCCCAAGTCCCAGATGAATTTTTGACACCCGACTATGGAGGGTCATTCCAAGTTGATCGCATGCTGCAACTTTTTGCAACCCGTGCAATCAACTTGACGCCGCCTATGGGGGAGTGTTTTTTTGCATAGCAAGGCTGCGATCACTTGTGCAGCCCTGCTATGCAAAATTTTTTTGTGCAGAACAAAACCAGGGTAAGAGTTACTTACCCTGTGCGATGAATCCAGCGTTGAAGGTCACGGAATTGACATCAGACATCTGCCCTCCAAATGCCTGGACATGCCTGAGTTTGCCACACCACTCCCAGAAAACGGTCAGTTGACGCCCTGGAACGCCTTCCTCCTGTCAATCTTCTTGCGGTTGCTGCTGCGACCGCTTTCTTTGCTAGAGGCGTCACTGCCTGGCGTCAGCCATCGCTGGGCAATGATGTGCCTGCGCAATGTGGTCGCAGCGCATGCGCAGTTCTGACTCGATTGCATGGCTGCGACGAAGTGCAGCGTGCGATCGGGTCGGAATGACCCCTAAATCCTTTTTAGGATCTGGAAATTCAGTTATAATGAACCTTAATTCAGCTCTGGTCCATGGACAGTACATTGCAATATTATTAATGGGAATTACTCCTTCCCTGTTTGCTTTCCCACTAGGGACAGCCAGAGTACATATGGGGTACCTTCTTGTCACTGTATTACTTACCGATTCGATTACAGGAAGTACTGTTTCAGTGCTATGAACGGCCTCATACTCACCATGTTCACAGATCTCAGCTGTCTCCTCCTCCTGAGGAGCAGCCCCTCCTTTTCCTTGCTGGATCTGCCCCTCATGCTTGCTAATACTAATGGCATGTGAAATAGCCGAGATCAGTGCAGCTTCTTCCACCACTCCTGCTTGGTTACCTTGGAACATACTTAAGACAGGATATAAATTGCAAGGGTTAGTCTTCTCACTTTTTGTATTGACTGTTACCTTTTCCCCATCCACATATGGTGTGGTGGTGCAGTTGCCCTTATTGGTGTTATACTTGCATTTGCTGCATACTCCAATACTCCATTTCTCTCTGTGTTTCACCTTTATGCTGCCACAAATGTAAACACTCATTGGCACTCATTCCGAGTTGTACGCAGCAGTTCATCGCATCGCAAACGAATAAAAAACCCAAATTGAGCATGCGCGAATGCAGAAATGCGCGTGCGCAAAGGGAGCGATACGACACTTGAGCAAAATTACTAACTGAAAATCAGCTCGTACTACATCACCGAAAACAGGGAGTGACGGAGGCGTGGCAGAGGCTCGGCTTCGCTATCTAACGAAATGGGCGTGAAAGTGGGCGGCTAGTGTGGGAGTAGGCAACTGGCAGTAGGCGTGTTTTGTGCAGAAATGCGTAGCCGATGGTAAAAATTACACAACAAATGTTCGCTACCTTGTCGCAGCCGAGGAGTAAGGCTGCAGCTACTCAGCACTTGCGAAGTACTGTTATAAGTGTGTCTGCCCTAATTAGCAATTAATTGGCCAATGAATTCACCTGTTGATCAATTACTTGCCAAACACTGCAGTTACAAAAGACTACGAACAGCAATTGTATGCCCCCACATAACATTTTTATTTTTACCACTTATAAATCTGACACACTCACAAATAATGCACTGTATTTTATTTATTTGGTTAAATACTTTGATGTTAACTGCATGTTTTAATTATTTGCTTAATACTTTCAAATTTAATCAAGTGTGAATAAACCAACTTATAAACTACATCAGCTAAATGTTGTCGACATAGACATATTCCTTTGTACATACCAAATAACATGAGCAACATAATGCAGCCTACACTTAATGTTACTTAATACCAATTTTTTTGTGTGTGGGAATATGTGTCCATATCTAATACTATGCCATGTTGCCCCTAGTAACCCAAGTTCCAAAGTTTTTTTTTCTTTTTTTATTTGGCCACTTAAGTGTTGTGCAAGGCATACATGTTTTAAATTATAATATTCAATGTTTGTATGAATATTCTGATTGTTCCCTTATTCCACAAATGTCAATATGCCATGTTAAAGTTTTCAGGGCACAGTTTTCCAGAGTGCATAACCTTTAATAAAACACACAAACAATTTATTTATTTTTTACTTCAAAAAATAAAGCAGCAACACAACATGGCTACAAATGAGCATCACATACAAAGATGGACATTGCAAAAAGCTGATGCCAGTGCCAAATTTTACATGGCAGAACCCAGTACTATGGTAACCCCATCTTCTGACAAAATATGTTTAATATTTACTAAGTATATGTTGTGAACTCCCAGCCAGACTAAACTTTTAGGGGAACTGAGTTCGATTCTGGAACCAATACACAAACACAACCATACACAGCACGCTAGGAAGAGGAAGATGGCTCAGGTGTAGACAAAAATAACTCACAGGCTACAATTTAAAAAAATACTAATATACCCTTTCACTTTGAGGGAGTTGTACATTCTGGCAAAAATAAAAAACATCGAGGCAACATGTAAAACATGGGTGCTGCCCATCTGGAGAGACATCACTTTCTCTTCTTTTTCCCCGCCTGATGTTGTTCTTCCCGGCTCGGTCTGCGAAGCGACCTTCGAGGGCCCTGCCCAGTGGGATGTTCTTCCTGGGCAGAGGGAGGGAGCAGATGTGGCTGGCTCTCTGCCACTGTGGGCAAGGCAGACAGCGATATCCTGGAGCCCTTGCAGAATTGAATTGGCAATTTGTTGGAAGGAGGAGGCGAGTTGCTCTTGGCCCTGCCTGATCTCTACCAGACCTTGGCAGAGTTGAGCTACACCTTGTAGCCCTCTAACCCCAACCGGCTCCTCATCCTCCAAGGCAACGGAGGCGTGCAAGGCCACCAATTTTCTGTACCCGTGTCCTCCTTTTTGGGATGCCTGATGATGTAGTGTTGCGCAGATACAGACTGCCACCTCATCTAATCCTAGACACTTTCTCCATAATAGAGAGTGATCTAGAACAATCCATTAGGTATCCTACAGCAATACCAGCATTGACACAATTCCTTGCTGTGTTACATTTTTTGGCCACTGGTTCGTACCAGCATATCGTAGGAGATCTGGTTGGCATGTCACAGGGCCAGTTCAGTAAGGTACTGCGGCGTGTCAGCCAAGCTTTCCTAACCCGAGTGAAGCAATTTATCTCAATGCCTTTGGATGTTGGTGCCCTGGCTGTGGTGAAGAGGCAATTTCAGGAAGGGGGTAGTCGCTTCCCACACATTATTGGGGTTGTGGATGGGACACATGTTGCTATTGTTGCACCAAGACATAATGAAGAAATATTTAGAAACAGAAAACTGTTTCATTCTCTGAATGTAATGGTTGTTTGTGGCCCATCCCTCCAGATCCTGTCCCTGAATGCTAAGTTCCCTGGGAACTCCCATGATGCCCATGTCATTAGACAATCAGGGATATGGCAAAGATTAAGAACGATGGAAGGCCAAGACATGTGGCTATTGGGTGAGTTTTGTATTTTTCATTATTTGAGCAGTCATATTTTTGGAATTACATTCTTTAATGTATTTTTTCACATTTTTCTATTCTCATCTTATCAAACAGGAGACCGTGGATATCCTTGCACCCCCTGGCTGATGACTCCTTACAGTAAACCCAGGCCAGGACCACAGACAGCATTTAACTCCGCGCTTACTGCCACTAGACAGCTGGTGGAGCGCACGATTGGTGTTCTTAAAGGGTGTTTTCGTGTGCTCCACCGCACTGGTGGCGACATAATGTATTCGCCGGAGATGGTAAGTAAAATTGTGGTCCTGTGCGCTATCCTACATAACATCGCTGTAAGGTGTCGCGTAGAGCTTCCCCACATGGAGGAATTGCCGGATGAGGAGCCAGGGGTTGGGCGTACATTCCGTGGGGGGAGTGTGTACCGCCAGGGGGAATGCAGTAAGGGCTAGAATTGTCCGGGATTATTTCAGGTATTGTGTTTTTGTTTTATTTAGTTTTGTCTCCCCAAACTGTCTGTATTTGTTTATTATTTTTGTACTGATGGCATTTAGGTAGCTTGGTAAAGTTCAGAGTGTGTTGCTTTTGTTTTGTGAGTCTTTATTATTGTTTCAGTACATAATTAATCTGTAATGTTCTCCTTATCATGTTTGTTGTGTAAGATTGTTGTAGACAATGTTTTTTTTATTTGAATTTTAAAACAATAATTAAATTTTGGTTAATTGTGTTATTAACCAACATTTTTTTTTTACATTTTATGTTTGGCTTGTGCATCTGTTTACAATAAAAATGACACAACATCTGATCCTAAAAATCTAAATCTTTGTGACTTTGTGTAGCTGATTGTTCCAGCAAAATGTGGTGAGTACACAGATTGTAACACTTAATTTTTTGTTTGTTTTTATTTTTTACCTTTTTGTGCTCTCTCTCACTCTCTCTCTCTCTCTCTCTCTATATATATATATATATATATATATTTATCTATATATCTTTTTTTTTTAAATATATATATATATAAATATATATGTCAATATATATATATATATATATATATATATATAGATGTATATGTTTATGAATTCTGGAAAAATATTACTGGTATATGTGTGTGTATGTATCTATATCTATCTAGAGACATATATCAAAACATTGTCATGTGTTTTTTTTCTTTTATCCTACAAACATACAATGCTAGTAATTTCTAAGCATGTATTTGGAATACAAATTTGCAACAATAAGTGTGTGTGTGTATGTGAGTGTGTGTATGTGAGTGTGTGTGTGAGTGTGTGTTTGTGTGTGTTTGTTTCCGTGGGTGCGAATTTCCGCTGATGCTAAATGTACACACTGTCCAGCACAGTAATGTACACATATCAACAAAGTTTAATACAGATGACACCATACAATTTCTACCAATCAAATGCCACCACACACTATAAATACATGCCCATGTATGGAAAACGCCATTGGCACCATGCGCGCAGCTGCCTTTTCACGCCGGGAGCTGCGCGTGCTAATCTCGGTCATGGATTGCCACGTAGGCCACGCAGGGCCCTTTATCCCCAATAGAGTAAAGCGCGAGGCCTACGCGGAGGTCGGCCGCATACTGCGGACAAACACCCGGACACAGCGCAGCATTATCCAACAGGAAAGGTGGTGGAGTGACCTCCGCCGTCACACACCTGAGCTGTTGGCAGAGCTGTGCCAACAAATTAGCATCCGCCGTAGATGCAGTAAGTTAAACACATTACATAAAATATGAATATTACACTGAGATTATTTGCAGGATTATTAAAGTTAAAAATGCACATTTTCACTAAGAAGTGCTATAGTTAGAGAATTAACAGACTGTGTAATGACACTATTGTAGCACAAACCTTACACAAGTTTCAACGTTGTGTGTGGTTATGGCTTGCAGTATTGAGTGTGTAGCAAAATGCTTGTGAAAAAGTTAATGTTGTTGTACTGAGTTGGTACACAGGCTATCGGCTAAATAAAATAACTTGATCTGTGTATTTAACATGGTACATAACAATGTATTTATGAAATGCTGATTTTTTTTGTAAAAGCCACAACCTAATTATTATATATGTCATTCTAGGGCAAGCACAACGGCGAGCAGCGGCTGCAAGGCGGTGACTTCGAAGGGCAGCCCAAGCCCCTTCTCCACCCCCCTCCCCTTCTGTGGCCCACTCCCCCTCTCCGCCCCCCTCCCCCTCTCTTTCCCAATCCCCCTCTCTGGCCCACTCCCCCTCTCTTTCCCACTCCCCCTCTCTCCCACTCCCCTTCGCCGTCCCACTCCCTCTCTGCGCACCCCTCCCCCTCTCTTTCCCAATCCCCCTCTCGTGCCCACTCCCCCTCTCGGGCCCACTCCCCCTCTCTGCCCCTTCCCCCTCTCTTTCCCAATCCCCCTCTCCGGCCCACTTTCCCTCTCTATCCCACTCCCCCTCTCCACACCCCTCCCTTTCTCTTTCCCAATCCACCTCTCCGCCCCACTCCCCCTCTCCGGACCACTCCCCCTCTCTTTCCCACTGCCCCTCTCCAGCCCACTGCCCCTCTCCGCACCCCTCCCCCTCTCTGCCCCCCTCACCCTCTGTGGCCCAATCCCCCTCTCCTCCCCACTCCCCCTCTCTTTCTCAATCCACCTCTCTGCCCCACTCCCCCTCTGTGGCCCAAACCACCTCTCCGCCACCCTCCCCCTCTCTTTCCCAAGTAATCTCTCTGCCCCCCTCCCCCTCTGTGGCCCATCCAACCTCTCCACCACCCTCCCCCTCTCAATCTGACCCACCCTCTGTAAGCTCCTCCCCCTTCCATCCTCTTTCACAAATCCACCCTCCTTTCCCCATCCTGCCTCCTTCCTCCATCCAGCCGCCATCCCCCATCCAGCCACCATCCTCCATCCAGCCGACAACTCCCATCCAGCCGACATCTCCACCATCAGAATGGGCAGCAGAGGCCCTGGAGCCACTTGAGGGAGGTGGGCAAGTGGCAGAGGAGAGTAAGTTCACACACATTGACATTTCATTTAGAAACGTATTTTACGTCACATTCTAATAAATGCAGTGTTGTACAGGGGCCAATCTTTTGCCAAGGTTAAATGTTTGTGTTCTTCATCATGGTATGGATGATGCATTTACATTTGTGTGAGGAACATTAGATGTACAGTGTCTACGTCTGCAATGTTGAGGATGCCCACTCTAGGTCGACACTCATTATGTCGACAGGGTTGCCTGGACAACAGGGTTTGTATGTGATACATTATCTGCAAAACAGTTAGACCTGAGTGGAGTTTAGTATGTTGTTAGACTTTTACACTTGTGCCTGGGTATTCCAATATTTGAACATTGAAGTTGCAGGCTTCACTTTGTTAGGCAGGCTAAGGACACAGTGATTTGTGTTGTGAAAGTTACACTCCTACAATTTTATTTTTAACATTTTAAAACCTGTTTGACCTTATGTAGTAAGGCCAGGCTTTCAGGGAGTGTGGCCATGCTAGGATATTTTGTCCTTCTGAAGATGTTGATATGCAGTGTGATGATGCAGGGCCAACCCTCAAAAATATAAGTCTGCTACACTCCAGATGTGAATGAATCCCAACATGGTGTTACATTTACTAAGATGGTAGTTCTATTTAAGATGGGATGTTGACCCCCTTCTACAAGATAATATGTTGAATTTGATTGGTTGCTATGGGCAACGTCACATCTTAAATAGAACTCCCATATTAGTAAATGTACACCATGGTGTGGCACACTCTAAAAAAAAAAACTTGCTGAGCAGGCTTCTGTGTTGTTATGCTACTGTTTTATCCTTAAAACATCCATGATGTAGTCACTTTGCCATTAAAGCAGGCCTGTCCAAACTGCGGACCTCCAGCTGTTGATAAAATACACATCCCAGCATGCCCTGACACAGCTTTTGCATTCTCTGACACCAAAACTGTGTCAAGGCATGCTGGTATATGTAGTTTCACAACAGCTGGGGGGCCGCAGTTTGGACATGCGTGCATTAAAGTGTGCTTTGTGCCTTGCTTGTATAATAGGTAATGTGAGTAAGTTAGTAATGTTTATGTTGCCTCTTAATTTCAGATGTTGCAGTTGGAGATCCCACTACTTTTGTGGGCATTCTTGCCAGCATGCGGCAACACCTACAAGCATTAATGCAGAATGTGGAGCAGCTCCAAAAATGTTGTTAATTTTTATTGTAAAACATTTTTATTTACGTTAAAGTTTCCTGCACACACAAAAAAAAAGTTACAAACAATAAAAAAAAATATTTCAAGTTAAGCGGGTATTGTGTTTATTAATACAATAAAGGAACAGCAGATTGGCTAGCAGAAATTGGTTACCTTAAACATTTCACACATCTAACGAAAGATTTTTAAACAAAATTAATAAATTAAAATAAAAACAAAAATGAGAGTTAGGAGGTTATTGTATAAAAAAACATGTAAACACCTTTATTCACAAACTACACCTCTACACAAAAACACAAAAAAACAAAACAGAATTAGACCGGCACATTTACCACATCTATATTTTTGGTTAAAACATTTAAATGTTGATGGCCAATTATGCCTACAAAGTGTTCTTCAGGTATTGTTTGAAGACTTAATTGGTCATGACCATTATCATTCATTACACTAATTGGAATCGTAATTGAGGATGGCTTGTGTAGTTTGAACTGAAAGCTGTAATTTAACTTAAAAAAACCTCCATTGCTGTGCGGATTTTAGCAAAAGCATGTGCAATTTTAAGAGGAATTTGTAAATCTACGAGAAGTTAGTAATTTTACGATGAGGTTTGTGGTCATGCGATGGGTTCGCATTAGTGTGATGTCATTTGGCATACGCCTACTTTGTGTAATACTGCGTACAAAATAGCAAAAAAACGTTGGGGGCGGATATTCACTATTGTGCAACGTATTCGCAAATTTGCAAATATCTTGTGCAAACGAAAAGATTAGCGATCAACTCGGAATCACCCCCATTATGTCTTATCCTCAGTTTGTGGGATTTTATAAGATATATTCTATTTTTTTACAGTCTGTAATACCTCTGGGTCAAAACTTCCAATAATAGGAAATTATGCTTTACCATTCTCATTCATACGTACGTATTCATTCATTCATTCACGAAAGTCAATGTCTACCAACCATATTTCTGCATCATTATATATATATCGCTGACCCTTTTGCCCCCGATATCTCCCACAACCTGAACCTGAGTTGCAACAACGTCCATTCCACGGGAACCTTTAGCTCCCATTGCGGCTTTCTGCAAGCCTTAAAGGTTTCCCCGAGAGATGCCGGTGAGGGATTCCTGAGCTGATCTCACGCACTCTCTCCAACTGAGAAACAACTAACAAACAAGTAAGAAGTTAGTGTAACCAGTGCAGTCACCTATGTCGGCCACTTGTTACTAGGATGCTGGAAATAGATTGTGCGTTACAGTGTCTCACACCAGCGGAGCCGTTTGCACGACTGGTCTGATTCTTTTGACCTGTTACAGTGTCTCACACCAGTGGAGCCGTTTGCATGACTGGTCTGGTTCTTTTGACCTGCTTTCTTTACACAAATTATCTCCCCCTTAGTAGAAGCTATAACTTAGAAGAAGTTATGCGGCCTGTACTCTCTGTTGTGAGAGGACAACAGATTTCCTCACAGTATGTCACACCATCGGAGCCGTTTATACGACTGGTCTGGTTCTTTTGACCTGCTTTCTTTACACAAATCACGTTTGTGTTCAATCCGCAATGCGAATGACAGTGTCGCACACGAGCTGAGTCATTTGTATGACTGGTCTGGTTCTTTTGACCTGACACAATGCAAATGGCAGTGTCTCATACCAGCGGAGTCGTTTGCGCAACTGGGGGTATATCTACTAAGATTTGTATTTGTGACGATTTGGTGGGAGTTTAATCTCGAATTGTATCGGTCGTGTTTTTTTAAACTTTTTGAATAAAGTGCATGTCATTTACTAAGCTGCCGAGTTGTCTTCTTTTGTATTTTCCGATGTCGATGTGATTCGTATTGTCGGGAAGTGTTTTACTGGAGCGATTAGTAAAACACTGCCGTACTTAACACAATGAATCCCAGCCGAATTAGTGAGATCCGTGCAGGGCTTCATCGTGTACATTATATGAAGTGTGGAAAGCGTTAAAAATCCAAAAAAAATGGTGTGGGGTCCCCCCTCCTAAGCATAACCAGCCTCGGGCTCTTTGTGCCGGTGCTGGTTGAAAAAAATACAGGGAAAAAAATGACTGGGGTCCCCCCATATTTAAACAACCAGCACCGGGCTCTGCGCCTGGTGCAAAAAATACGGGGGACAAAAGACGTAGGGGTCCCCCGTATTTTTTAAACCAGCACTGGGCTCCACTAGCCAGAGAGGATAGATGCTACCTATTGCATATTCCACCAGATTGCTAGGTTCTTAATGAGTTGTATGACATGATCACCCAGCAATGTTGCCCAAGTGTCTGGAGGGTGTGAGAGTAAAGAAAGACAAGATATGTGATGTTATGTGTACTGTACAGAGAGGATGTAATTAGATAGGGAAGCACTGAAGGTTATGTGGGTGGGTTTGGAATTTGATAGGCTTGACTGAAGAGGTGAGTTTTCAGGGAACGTTTTAAGGTTTGGAGACAAGAGATGAGTCTTATTGTGTGTGGGAGGGCATTCCGGTAGTAGGTGAAGCCCGGATAAAGTCCTGTAATTTTGAGTGTGAACAAGTAATGCGTTTGGATGAGAGATGCAGATCTTGTGCAGAGCGGAGAGGTCGGGTAGGTAGATATTTTGAGATGAGTGAAGAGATGTATGATGGTGCAGTTTGATTAATAGCCTTGTATGTAAGTAAAAGTATTTTATATTTAACACGGTAGAATACCAGTAACCAATGGAGTGAATGACAGAGCGGATCTGCAGATAATGAAGTCTAGCGAGGAAAATTAGCCTTGCAGCTGCATTAAAAATGGATTGTAGTGGTGAGAGCCTATGTTTGGGAAAACCGGTCAGGAGACTATTACAATAATCAATGCGAGAGATAATGAGAGCATGGATTAGAGTTTTTGCTGTGTCTTATGTAAGATATGGTCGTATTTTGGATATGTTTCTTAGATATATGTAACATGATCTTGAGACAGATTGAATGCGGGAAACAAAGGAAAGTTCAGAGTCAAGAATGACACCTAGGCAGCGAGCTTGTGGGGTAGGGATGATTGCTGAGTTATCAACAGTGATAGAGATATCAGGTTGAGAACTACTATTGGTCAGTGGAAATATAATCAATTCTGTTTTGGAAATATAAGTTTGAGGTGGCAAGATGTCATCCAAGATGAAATGGCAGAAAGGCATTTAGTGACATGGCCCAATATAGATGGTGACAAATCAGGAGAGGATAGGTAGATTTGAGTATCATCCGCATACAGATGGTACTGAAATCTGAAAGAGTTGATTAGTTTGCCAAGAGATTTGGTATAGATAGATAAAAGCAGAGGACTTAAGACTGAGCCTTGCGGTACTCCACCCACTCAGTTTGCTCCATAAATGATTGCTGCCTCTCCTCCCAGATGATTCCTCCCACTCTCAGATTTTAAGGTATTTTCAATAGCTTTTCCGACAGGCTTCCATTCCAACAGGACCGGACAGTCGGAATCAGTGACATGCGTCACTGAATCCGGTCTATTCAATGCATTTGCATTCCGACACTCCCATTGTCAGAATGCAGCCAAACAGTCGGATTGTGGGCAAATTGCTGTTGGATTCCCACCATTGGGAAAAGGGCTGTTTGCAGCGTGCTCCTGCAACCATTTTGGTAACCTGAAGAGAGGAGAGAGCAGCTGCAGAAGTGCTGATTTGAATTCTTTTGCTGTGGTACAGTGCACCCTGGTACTGGTTTTTGCACATTTTGGTAAGTACCCACTGTGGGATATGTGTGTATGGCACTGCATGTGGGTGCAGTTGGGTGCATGTGAGTGCATGTGGAGTGCAAGTGTACTGCATGGGTGCTTTTCTGAGGTCATTTGTGGTGGTTTGTATGATGTTTGTGTGCAGCATGTAATGTATGGCTGGGGGAGTGGTTCATGTGATGTACTTTGGGCTTGCTCTGATGTGTTTTAAATGTGTGCAGAGGTGCTTTTAAATTGTATTATGCAGTTAAGAGGTATTGCATCATGTAATGTTGGGATATAGGGCTGTATTTGGGGTACTTTGGGGCTGTTTGGGTAAGGTTTGGTTATGTTTAAAATGTGTGCAGGGCTGCTTTTAAAATGTTTTATGTTGTTTGGGTGTATTGCATCAATTTTGTGGTGTACGGGTGAATTTGGAGTACTTTGATGCTGTTTGGGTGGGGTCTTTTGTGTTCATTTAAAATGGCTGCTGGTGTGTATTTTTTTTTAAATGGTTTCTCTGCTGGTTTTAAGTTGTTTAAAGTGGCTGGGCATGCTGGGCTGTATAGTGCCACAGCAGATACAGTATTTTTTGGTTGTTGTCTTTTTAAATTTTTTCCAGGTTTGGGGTCTTGCATCTTGTAAAGTTGGGGTGTCTGGTGTACTTTGGGGTACTTTGATGCTGTTTGGGAGAAGCAATTTGTGTTAATTTAAAATGGCTGCTGATGTGTTTTTTTAATGGATTCTCTGCTGGTTTTAACTTGTTTAAAGTGGCTGGGCATGCTGGGCTGTGTAGTGGAGTGAAGAGTTCAAGGGCTTTTGGATTTTTTTGTTTAAATTTTATGCTGTTTGCCTTATTGCATCATGCAATGGTGGGGTGTAGGGATGACCTTGTAGTACTTTGAAGTTTGGGGTGGGGTTTTTATACAAAATGGATATAGTGTTGATTAATGTGAGATGGGGGGGTTTGTGTTGTAATTTTTATGTGTTTTTTATTTTTTTATTTTTTATTTTTTACAACAGAAATGTCCGTAGACAAATGACCACATGCTCCCCCTTCCCCCCACACCTCTGAAGAATCCCTGACCAGCGGAGAAGAGTGGGACCCAAGCAAGAAGAAGATATGGAGACTCAACAGCGGCCAACTAAAGAACGTCGACCACGTCCTAAACAAGCAAGGACAAGGCCAAGCCAGGTACTTAAAAAGTCACATTCCACACTTGCAGCTGGCCACACTAACTTTCACTTTGCAACACCCACAGGTCAGTTTGCGCACTGCCAGGTAGGCTCACATACCGGTAGGCACACCCTCAGTTCAGTTTGCGCACTGCCAGGTAGACTCACCTACTGGTAGGCACAGCCAAAGGTCAGTTGTGAAATTTATAGTCTTTTTCCCCCCTTGCCCTAGAAGACTACATGTCAACAAGAAGAACCTTGCGATGACAACAGCCCACCAGAGGAACCCGGAAGGAAGACTCAGAAGATCCCACGTTACAGCGAATTAGAGAGCAGTGCCTTGGTAGAAGCTGTGGACAGATTATATGACGTGCTGTACGGACCAAGGGCACAGAGCACAGCACCAAAACTTAAAAGGAAGATTTGGAACGAGATTGCCAACAGAGTCACTGCAGTTTCAGGAATCCGTCGGGACTTCAGGAACTGCATGAAGAGATACAGCGACTGCAGAAGACTAGAGAAGAAGATGGGAATGCTGCGACGTCATGAGATGGGAACCGGAGGTGTACCCAAATTGAACCTCCGATGTACATCCTGGGAGAATACCATCAGATGAAGAATTAACCCCATCATGGTTCAGGGTACATCTGGAAATGTGGACTCCTCATGAAGAGGCCGAGTTCATGCTGAGGAGGAGGAAACACCATGAAGGAGATCTAAGAAGACAGCAGGAGAACGGAGGAAGGCTCCACAAACATCGGACACCAGGAGGGAACAGCATGTTTCCGAAGAACCTTCTGCCACAGAACTGGATGAATCTGTGCCACTCGACACGCCAACCATCCCCAACGTGTTTGAGTCCACAGGAGTTTAGGAGGACACTTTTGCCGGATTTGAAGGCAGCCACTTGGACCCTTCTTCAGTCCCAAGCAGAAGAGTTTCAAGAAAAGACATGGGTCGAGTCAGGGATGTCCCGGGACCGGCGGGACCTCAGACCCAAGAAGGTAGAAATGTGCTTGCATTGTTTTTTTTGGGTAATGCTAAACTTGAAAGTACTTAATTTTTTGTGTATTTTTCTTGTCTTTTTTTCGAACAGAGGACGACATACAAACCAGCTCCGGATTGGCCTCTGGAATTGGACCATACTTCAGGCCGGACTTACTACAGGAAGAATCGGAAGAGGAGGATGTGGATCCATAGCCACCTTTTTCCACGCCTCTTGGTGAGTAATTAGTATATAGATATGTATACTGTTTTTCGCATTAAAAAGTTGTGCTAAATCCCTTACAAATGTACAGTAATATGCGCTGTAACTTTTTTGTTTTTAAATTTCAGCTTCAGCAATTCCATTGGTGGCGGATCTTCAATGAGGAAAACCACCTTCACAAGTGGAGAGAGTAAACACCCTGGCTGCAGAGATGCAGCAGCATCAAGACTCCTTCAGAGACACAGTCAACATCCAAATGGAGGGCATGAGGAGGACAATGGAGAGTATGGCCAACACTCTCCAAGAAATTTAGAAGACACAGCAACAAGATCGACACACCATCATGGACAGTCTTCGGATTCTCACAACAGTTGCCTGCAAATTGGTGGACAACTCGGCGTGTCAAAGCGCCGCAACGGAAAGCATGGCAGCCAGCCACCAGCAAACAGCAGCAAGTCCCAGTCTCATTACGACTTCCATACAGCTCATCTCGGAAAAACTTCCTGGAGCACCACAACCAACGCCAAGATCACCACAACCAGCTGCACAGAGACCCCCAACGTATGCCCTTGCTTCACCAACACCCTGGTATGGACAATCGTATGGACAATCACAACAATACCAAGGGTATCAAGGGATGTACCCCATCTACAGGCAGACGCGAGCAGCTGCACCAACAAGACCTCCAAGAAGACGACCACCACCACCAAACACAGCACCAATTCCGGATCCGGATGAAGAGGATACTGGAGACTAAAAAACACGGTTGTATAATTTCATTCTTTTATATGTATTTTATATGTGTCCCCCTTTTCTCCCTCCCATTATTTTATTTTTCTCTTTGCAATGTTTTAACATGTAATTTTCCCCTGAGTAGGTTTTAAATTATGCTGGGGGAAGAGAGATGCAGATGCACACTCTTAGCACTAAGAACACTGATAATAAAAATAATTAAAATAAACCCTCACAATTAACATGGAGTATAATTGAAGTTCTTAGCACACATTTGCGCAAATATGCGGGCCCATGTACCGCGGCCAGGTGACTTCATCACATGGGTCCCTAACATCCCTAATACTATCACATTCTATAAATTTATACAGGACTTACCTCTAAATAGGGCCTTATCAATGTGTGATCTGAAATGCAGGAACCCAGCTAATTAAAACACCTGAGGGTGAATGGGAGGAGTGCCAATCCAGAGGAAGGAAGCCTTGCCTTCCAGTGTACAATATATACACAAATATAGTGGAAAAAAGGGGGGAACCTGGATTGCACATCCTATTACTAAAGATATCAAGAGGTGCTATCATGCTGAGGCTTCTAATACTATGCTGGGGGAAGAGAGATGCAGATGCACACTCTTAGCACTAAGAACACTGATAATAAAAATAATTAAAATAAACCCTCACAATTAACATGGAGTATAATTGAAGTTCTTAGCACACATTTGCGCAAATATGCGGGCCCATGTACCGCGGCCAGGTGACTTCATCACATGGGTCCCTAACATCCCTAATACTATCACATTCTATAAATTTATACAGGACTTACCTCTAAATAGGGCCTTATCAATGTGTGATCTGAAATGCAGGAACCCAGCTAATTAAAACACCTGAGGGTGAATGGGAGGAGTGCCAATCCAGAGGAAGGAAGCCTTGCCTTCCAGTGTACAATATATACACAAATATAGTGGAAAAAAGGGGGGAACCTGGATTGCACATCCTATTACTAAAGATATCAAGAGGTGCTATCATGCTGAGGCTTCTAATACTATGCTGGGGGAAGAGAGATGCAGATGCACACTCTTAGCACTAAGAACACTGATAATAAAAATAATTAAAATAAACCCTCACAATTAACATGGAGTATAATTGAAGTTCTTAGCACACATTTGCGCAAATATGCGGGCCCATGTACCGCGGCCAGGTGACTTCATCACATGGGTCCCTAACATCCCTAATACTATCACATTCTATAAATTTATACAGGACTTACCTCTAAATAGGGCCTTATCAATGTGTGATCTGAAATGCAGGAACCCAGCTAATTAAAACACCTGAGGGTGAATGGGAGGAGTGCCAATCCAGAGGAAGGAAGCCTTGCCTTCCAGTGTACAATATATACACAAATATAGTGGAAAAAAGGGGGGAACCTGGATTGCACATCCTATTACTAAAGATATCAAGAGGTGCTATCATGCTGAGGCTTCTAATACTATGCTGGGGGAAGAGAGATGCAGATGCACACTCTTAGCACTAAGAACACTGATAATAAAAATAATTAAAATAAACCCTCACAATTAACATGGAGTATAATTGAAGTTCTTAGCACACATTTGCGCAAATATGCGGGCCCATGTACCGCGGCCAGGTGACTTCATCACATGGGTCCCTAACATCCCTAATACTATCACATTCTATAAATTTATACAGGACTTACCTCTAAATAGGGCCTTATCAATGTGTGATCTGAAATGCAGGAACCCAGCTAATTAAAACACCTGAGGGTGAATGGGAGGAGTGCCAATCCAGAGGAAGGAAGCCTTGCCTTCCAGTGTACAATATATACACAAATATAGTGGAAAAAAGGGGGGAACCTGGATTGCACATCCTATTACTAAAGATATCAAGAGGTGCTATCATGCTGAGGCTTCTAATACTATGCTGGGGGAAGAGAGATGCAGATGCACACTCTTAGCACTAAGAACACTGATAATAAAAATAATTAAAATAAACCCTCACAATTAACATGGAGTATAATTGAAGTTCTTAGCACACATTTGCGCAAATATGCGGGCCCATGTACCGCGGCCAGGTGACTTCATCACATGGGTCCCTAACATCCCTAATACTATCACATTCTATAAATTTATACAGGACTTACCTCTAAATAGGGCCTTATCAATGTGTGATCTGAAATGCAGGAACCCAGCTAATTAAAACACCTGAGGGTGAATGGGAGGAGTGCCAATCCAGAGGAAGGAAGCCTTGCCTTCCAGTGTACAATATATACACAAATATAGTGGAAAAAAGGGGGGAACCTGGATTGCACATCCTATTACTAAAGATATCAAGAGGTGCTATCATGCTGAGGCTTCTAATACTATGCTGGGGGAAGAGAGATGCAGATGCACACTCTTAGCACTAAGAACACTGATAATAAAAATAATTAAAATAAACCCTCACAATTAACATGGAGTATAATTGAAGTTCTTAGCACACATTTGCGCAAATATGCGGGCCCATGTACCGCGGCCAGGTGACTTCATCACATGGGTCCCTAACATCCCTAATACTATCACATTCTATAAATTTATACAGGACTTACCTCTAAATAGGGCCTTATCAATGTGTGATCTGAAATGCAGGAACCCAGCTAATTAAAACACCTGAGGGTGAATGGGAGGAGTGCCAATCCAGAGGAAGGAAGCCTTGCCTTCCAGTGTACAATATATACACAAATATAGTGGAAAAAAGGGGGGAACCTGGATTGCACATCCTATTACTAAAGATATCAAGAGGTGCTATCATGCTGAGGCTTCTAATACTATGCTGGGGGAAGAGAGATGCAGATGCACACTCTTAGCACTAAGAACACTGATAATAAAAATAATTAAAATAAACCCTCACAATTAACATGGAGTATAATTGAAGTTCTTAGCACACATTTGCGCAAATATGCGGGCCCATGTACCGCGGCCAGGTGACTTCATCACATGGGTCCCTAACATCCCTAATACTATCACATTCTATAAATTTATACAGGACTTACCTCTAAATAGGGCCTTATCAATGTGTGATCTGAAATGCAGGAACCCAGCTAATTAAAACACCTGAGGGTGAATGGGAGGAGTGCCAATCCAGAGGAAGGAAGCCTTGCCTTCCAGTGTACAATATATACACAAATATAGTGGAAAAAAGGGGGGAACCTGGATTGCACATCCTATTACTAAAGATATCAAGAGGTGCTATCATGCTGAGGCTTCTAATACTATGCTGGGGGAAGAGAGATGCAGATGCACACTCTTAGCACTAAGAACACTGATAATAAAAATAATTAAAATAAACCCTCACAATTAACATGGAGTATAATTGAAGTTCTTAGCACACATTTGCGCAAATATGCGGGCCCATGTACCGCGGCCAGGTGACTTCATCACATGGGTCCCTAACATCCCTAATACTATCACATTCTATAAATTTATACAGGACTTACCTCTAAATAGGGCCTTATCAATGTGTGATCTGAAATGCAGGAACCCAGCTAATTAAAACACCTGAGGGTGAATGGGAGGAGTGCCAATCCAGAGGAAGGAAGCCTTGCCTTCCAGTGTACAATATATACACAAATATAGTGGAAAAAAGGGGGGAACCTGGATTGCACATCCTATTACTAAAGATATCAAGAGGTGCTATCATGCTGAGGCTTCTAATACTATGCTGGGGGAAGAGAGATGCAGATGCACACTCTTAGCACTAAGAACACTGATAATAAAAATAATTAAAATAAACCCTCACAATTAACATGGAGTATAATTGAAGTTCTTAGCACACATTTGCGCAAATATGCGGGCCCATGTACCGCGGCCAGGTGACTTCATCACATGGGTCCCTAACATCCCTAATACTATCACATTCTATAAATTTATACAGGACTTACCTCTAAATAGGGCCTTATCAATGTGTGATCTGAAATGCAGGAACCCAGCTAATTAAAACACCTGAGGGTGAATGGGAGGAGTGCCAATCCAGAGGAAGGAAGCCTTGCCTTCCAGTGTACAATATATACACAAATATAGTTGAAAAAAGGGGGGAACCTGGATTGCACATCCTATTACTAAAGATATCAAGAGGTGCTATCATGCTGAGGCTTCTAATACTATGCTGGGGGAAGAGAGATGCAGATGCACACTCTTAGCACTAAGAACACTGATAATAAAAATAATTAAAATAAACCCTCACAATTAACATGGAGTATAATTGAAGTTCTTAGCACACATTTGCGCAAATATGCGGGCCCATGTACCGCGGCCAGGTGACTTCATCACATGGGTCCCTAACATCCCTAATACTATCACATTCTATAAATTTATACAGGACTTACCTCTAAATAGGGCCTTATCAATGTGTGATCTGAAATGCAGGAACCCAGCTAATTAAAACACCTGAGGGTGAATGGGAGGAGTGCCAATCCAGAGGAAGGAAGCCTTGCCTTCCAGTGTACAATATATACACAAATATAGTGGAAAAAAGGGGGGAACCTGGATTGCACATCCTATTACTAAGGATATCAAGAGGTGCTATCATGCTGAGGCTTCTAATACTATGCTGGGGGAAGAGAGATGCAGATGCACACTCTTAGCACTAAGAACACTGATAATAAAAATAATTAAAATAAACCCTCACAATTAACATGGAGTATAATTGAAGTTCTTAGCACACATTTGCGCAAATATGCGGGCCCATGTACCGCGGCCAGGTGACTTCATCACATGGGTCCCTAACATCCCTAATACTATCACATTCTATAAATTTATACAGGACTTACCTCTAAATAGGGCCTTATCAATGTGTGATCTGAAATGCAGGAACCCAGCTAATTAAAACACCTGAGGGTGAATGGGAGGAGTGCCAATCCAGAGGAAGGAAGCCTTGCCTTCCAGTGTACAATATATACACAAATATAGTGGAAAAAAGGGGGGAACCTGGATTGCACATCCTATTACTAAAGATATCAAGAGGTGCTATCATGCTGAGGCTTCTAATACTATGCTGGGGGAAGAGAGATGCAGATGCACACTCTTAGCACTAAGAACACTGATAATAAAAATAATTAAAATAAACCCTCACAATTAACATGGAGTATAATTGAAGTTCTTAGCACACATTTGCGCAAATATGCGGGCCCATGTACCGCGGCCAGGTGACTTCATCACATGGGTCCCTAACATCCCTAATACTATCACATTCTATAAATTTATACAGGACTTACCTCTAAATAGGGCCTTATCAATGTGTGATCTGAAATGCAGGAACCCAGCTAATTAAAACACCTGAGGGTGAATGGGAGGAGTGCCAATCCAGAGGAAGGAAGCCTTGCCTTCCAGTGTACAATATATACACAAATATAGTGGAAAAAAGGGGGGAACCTGGATTGCACATCCTATTACTAAAGATATCAAGAGGTGCTATCATGCTGAGGCTTCTAATACTATGCTGGGGGAAGAGAGATGCAGATGCACACTCTTAGCACTAAGAACACTGATAATAAAAATAATTAAAATAAACCCTCACAATTAACATGGAGTATAATTGAAGTTCTTAGCACACATTTGCGCAAATATGCGGGCCCATGTACCGCGGCCAGGTGACTTCATCACATGGGTCCCTAACATCCCTAATACTATCACATTCTATAAATTTATACAGGACTTACCTCTAAATAGGGCCTTATCAATGTGTGATCTGAAATGCAGGAACCCAGCTAATTAAAACACCTGAGGGTGAATGGGAGGAGTGCCAATCCAGAGGAAGGAAGCCTTGCCTTCCAGTGTACAATATATACACAAATATAGTGGAAAAAAGGGGGGAACCTGGATTGCACATCCTATTACTAAAGATATCAAGAGGTGCTATCATGCTGAGGCTTCTAATACTATGCTGGGGGAAGAGAGATGCAGATGCACACTCTTAGCACTAAGAACACTGATAATAAAAATAATTAAAATAAACCCTCACAATTAACATGGAGTATAATTGAAGTTCTTAGCACTCTCTTCCCCCAGCATAGTATTAGAAGCCTCAGCATGATAGCACCTCTTGATATCTTTAGTAATAGGATGTGCAATCCAGGTTCCCCCCTTTTTTCCACTATATTTGTGTATATATTGTACACTGGAAGGCAAGGCTTCCTTCCTCTGGATTGGCACTCCTCCCATTCACCCTCAGGTGTTTTAATTAGCTGGGTTCCTGCATTTCAGATCACACATTGATAAGGCCCTATTTAGAGGTAAGTCCTGTATAAATTTATAGAATGTGATAGTATTAGGGATGTTAGGGACCCATGTGATGAAGTCACCTGGCCGCGGTACATGGGCCCGCATATTTGCGCAAATGTGTGCTAAGAACTTCAATTATACTCCATGTTAATTGTGAGGGTTTATTTTAATTATTTTTATTATCAGTGTTCTTAGTGCTAAGAGTGTGCATCTGCATCTCTCTTCCCCCAGCATAGTATTAGAAGCCTCAGCATGATAGCACCTCTTGATATCTTTAGTAATAGGATGTGCAATCCAGGTTCCCCCCTTTTTTCCACTATATTTGTGTATATATTGTACACTGGAAGGCAAGGCTTCCTTCCTCTGGATTGGCACTCCTCCCATTCACCCTCAGGTGTTTTAATTAGCTGGGTTCCTGCATTTCAGATCACACATTGATAAGGCCCTATTTAGAGGTAAGTCCTGTATAAATTTATAGAATGTGATAGTATTAGGGATGTTAGGGACCCATGTGATGAAGTCACCTGGCCGCGGTACATGGGCCCGCATATTTGCGCAAATGTGTGCTAAGAACTTCAATTATACTCCATGTTAATTGTGAGGGTTTATTTTAATTATTTTTATTATCAGTGTTCTTAGTGCTAAGAGTGTGCATCTGCATCTCTCTTCCCCCAGCATAGTATTAGAAGCCTCAGCATGATAGCACCTCTTGATATCTTTAGTAATAGGATGTGCAATCCAGGTTCCCCCCTTTTTTCCACTATATTTGTGTATATATTGTACACTGGAAGGCAAGGCTTCCTTCCTCTGGATTGGCACTCCTCCCATTCACCCTCAGGTGTTTTAATTAGCTGGGTTCCTGCATTTCAGATCACACATTGATAAGGCCCTATTTAGAGGTAAGTCCTGTATAAATTTATAGAATGTGATAGTATTAGGGATGTTAGGGACCCATGTGATGAAGTCACCTGGCCGCGGTACATGGGCCCGCATATTTGCGCAAATGTGTGCTAAGAACTTCAATTATACTCCATGTTAATTGTGAGGGTTTATTTTAATTATTTTTATTATCAGTGTTCTTAGTGCTAAGAGTGTGCATCTGCATCTCTCTTCCCCCAGCATAGTATTAGAAGCCTCAGCATGATAGCACCTCTTGATATCTTTAGTAATAGGATGTGCAATCCAGGTTCCCCCCTTTTTTCCACTATATTTGTGTATATATTGTACACTGGAAGGCAAGGCTTCCTTCCTCTGGATTGGCACTCCTCCCATTCACCCTCAGGTGTTTTAATTAGCTGGGTTCCTGCATTTCAGATCACACATTGATAAGGCCCTATTTAGAGGTAAGTCCTGTATAAATTTATAGAATGTGATAGTATTAGGGATGTTAGGGACCCATGTGATGAAGTCACCTGGCCGCGGTACATGGGCCCGCATATTTGCGCAAATGTGTGCTAAGAACTTCAATTATACTCCATGTTAATTGTGAGGGTTTATTTTAATTATTTTTATTATCAGTGTTCTTAGTGCTAAGAGTGTGCATCTGCATCTCTCTTCCCCCAGCATAGTATTAGAAGCCTCAGCATGATAGCACCTCTTGATATCTTTAGTAATAGGATGTGCAATCCAGGTTCCCCCCTTTTTTCCACTATATTTGTGTATATATTGTACACTGGAAGGCAAGGCTTCCTTCCTCTGGATTGGCACTCCTCCCATTCACCCTCAGGTGTTTTAATTAGCTGGGTTCCTGCATTTCAGATCACACATTGATAAGGCCCTATTTAGAGGTAAGTCCTGTATAAATTTATAGAATGTGATAGTATTAGGGATGTTAGGGACCCATGTGATGAAGTCACCTGGCCGCGGTACATGGGCCCGCATATTTGCGCAAATGTGTGCTAAGAACTTCAATTATACTCCATGTTAATTGTGAGGGTTTATTTTAATTATTTTTATTATCAGTGTTCTTAGTGCTAAGAGTGTGCATCTGCATCTCTCTTCCCCCAGCATAGTATTAGAAGCCTCAGCATGATAGCACCTCTTGATATCTTTAGTAATAGGATGTGCAATCCAGGTTCCCCCCTTTTTTTCCACTATATTTGTGTATATATTGTACACTGGAAGGCAAGGCTTCCTTCCTCTGGATTGGCACTCCTCCCATTCACCCTCAGGTGTTTTAATTAGCTGGGTTCCTGCATTTCAGATCACACATTGATAAGGCCCTATTTAGAGGTAAGTCCTGTATAAATTTATAGAATGTGATAGTATTAGGGATGTTAGGGACCCATGTGATGAAGTCACCTGGCCGCGGTACATGGGCCCGCATATTTGCGCAAATGTGTGCTAAGAACTTCAATTATACTCCATGTTAATTGTGAGGGTTTATTTTAATTATTTTTATTATCAGTGTTCTTAGTGCTAAGAGTGTGCATCTGCATCTCTCTTCCCCCAGCATAGTATTAGAAGCCTCAGCATGATAGCACCTCTTGATATCTTTAGTAATAGGATGTGCAATCCAGGTTCCCCCCTTTTTTCCACTATATTTGTGTATATATTGTACACTGGAAGGCAAGGCTTCCTTCCTCTGGATTGGCACTCCTCCCATTCACCCTCAGGTGTTTTAATTAGCTGGGTTCCTGCATTTCAGATCACACATTGATAAGGCCCTATTTAGAGGTAAGTCCTGTATAAATTTATAGAATGTGATAGTATTAGGGATGTTAGGGACCCATGTGATGAAGTCACCTGGCCGCGGTACATGGGCCCGCATATTTGCGCAAATGTGTGCTAAGAACTTCAATTATACTCCATGTTAATTGTGAGGGTTTATTTTAATTATTTTTATTATCAGTGTTCTTAGTGCTAAGAGTGTGCATCTGCATCTCTCTTCCCCCAGCATAGTATTAGAAGCCTCAGCATGATAGCACCTCTTGATATCTTTAGTAATAGGATGTGCAATCCAGGTTCCCCCCTTTTTTAGGTTTTAAATTACAAAGGAGTTGGGCATACGGTCTTAGGTATACATGCGCGTGCGTGTAAAAATGTGGTGAAAGGATGACAGCTCCTTTATATTTTGGCTACGGTTTATTCAAATGGGTCAAAAAGAGCAAATTCTGATCCCACATTTCTATTTTTTTTTAAATGATTTGAGTTTGTCCCATGATGTGTTAGAGGATTATTCACCTGTCGTGTTTTCCAATAGGGATGGTCCAAAATTCGGCTTCAGGAAATTGAAGACCGTGGAGAGGTAACAATGGTGAGTAACATGTCTCATGCAACACCCAACCACACAAAACTAGTCCCAGTATGCCAGTGGTTCCCAAAATCAGTCCACAAGTATCCCCAACAGTTCATGTTTTATAGGCCCCCTAACAGTTGGACAGGTCTAAACTTTAATCACTGCTACATTGTAAAACACCCACGGGAGGAGCAAATTATATTACTTGCAAACTTGTGAGGAGTTTTTGAAAGAAAAGTATTGGGAACCGCACAAGTCCTTGGTCTGATAGATAGTAGCCTCTGAAAAACTAAATTATCACTGAATTGCTTCAAGATATAGCAACCAAATGTGTGTGGATAATCAATCCTAATACCAATACTTGTTGCTTTCAGTGGTGCTCCCAAGAGTCAAATTAAACAGTCAAGAAAAACCAAAACAGAGAAGTGTTGGAAAGTAGACTCTTTTTTTGGGAGCACTCTAATTCAGAGGGTAACATTGTAACACGTTGATACTGATAAAAACATTTTTAATAAGTAACTCATAAAATAGGATTCAAGGAGTATCTGCGCATGAATATAGAAGCTTCGCGAAAATATGAAAAAGATTATAAATCATGCGTGATATCCATATAACAATCTACCAGTTGCCGGAAATTAATAGCTGTGGTACCAGAATTAATTAAACATTACACATTGAAACTCATGTAATATATGACCATCATTTATTCTGCAGATATCCATTATGGATTATTATAAATGCAGAGAATTAAATCATTGGTCATGTGAGAATCGAGTACCCAATAGTATATGTATAAGTGACACTGTGTTGGGGAGTCAATTTGTTGCAGTACCAGGGTGTTCAGAGGTGGTCTCCCATCCGAGTACTAACTCGGCCTTTCACTGCTTAGCTTCCAAGGTCAGAAGAGATTGGGTATCTCCAGTGAGGTATGACCGCAAATATTGTACTCACCCTCTTGAGTCACCCAGGTATGTGCAGCCACCTGGTTTAGTCGCCATGTGACATATCACCCCACAGTGAACTTTTAGTCAATTATTAAAAGTTAAGTTTTACCAGAGGAAGGACTACAAAGGGTTCTCCTCCTCATCATCTATTTTTCGTATCTAACCTAAGAGTGCTTCCACACAAGGTTATTTTGTCTTTCTCTTGTTTTCTTCTTGTAGACCTATCAGCCACAAAAGAAATACAAGCATGAGTGACGGCCTGTTATGTGGGAAAAATTCTTTGACACCACACAACGTCCACAATTAGGACTTGCCTTTCACAGATGCAAAAAATGAAATCATTATTCTTGTGAAAACCAAGTACCCAATAATTTATGTACAAGTGACACTGTATTGGGGAGTCAATTTGTTGCAGTACCAGGGTGTTCAAAGGTTGTCACCCATCCTAGTACTAACCCGGCCTTTCACTGCTTAGCTTCCAAGGTCAGAAGAGATTGGGCATCTCCAGTGAGGTATGACCGCAAATATTGTACTCACCCTCTTGAGTCATCCAGGTTTATAAAGTGTAACAGATATAAATTAAAGATTTGTAAACATATATGGTACAATGGTCAGCAGAAAAATGAGATTATGTGCAGCCACCTGGCTTAGTCACCATGTGACATATCAACCACACGAAAGGTGTACATATGAGTGAAGGCCTATTATGTGGGAAAAATTCCTTGACACCACACAACGTCCACAATTAGGACTTGCCTTTCACTCCTAGAAAGCCCAAGGGGCACCAGAACGGCCGTATCAGGGTAAACCAATTTATAAGTGCAAAATATAATTATACTGCACAGACTGCAAGTGTAGCAGTAAATTTTCAAAATAATGAGATGTGGTTATTCACCCCTATGCACTAAACCAGACAATTACTAAAATGTTGTTTATGCCTAGTGCCTGGAACCTGTAGCCAGTACCTGCGTTGTTATGGGAAAGCAGGCTTTGACTAAGTGCTTGCCAGCAGATCACTGCTGGTGTTGTAAAAAACTTGCACAGTTTTTGAATAGTTGAACCTGATGAGCACTACAGTTCAGAGCATTTGCTGGAATATGCAGTTATTGAATGAATGAGATCAATTTCAGGAAAGAGACTAACAATAATACCAGTGATGTTGATAATAACTTACTATTGTTGTTTGTAGCAAGTATAAATTATCCCAGCATTATATACCTTAATGGTGGAAAGATAAAGGCAATTAGGTCCTTATTGTATTGCTGGCTGGGACAGTTTATCCAGTGGTGCTCTTAACCATGATATAAAAGTGACAAAGTAGCTATAGTTGGAAATAAAGTATCTCTATTGTTTCAATTGTTGGTATACATGGTTATTGACCATGCATACAGTGCTCTAATGGCTGCTGGTTGCTCAAAAAATCTGTGCTGACAAGCTGCGTTATTTAGGTGCAGTTCACAAAAACGGGGTGCAAGGTATACGATACCAACTCCAGTATTGGTGCCGTCGCTGAGGGACCCGCTTGTCGCCGTGCCTGGGCTCCGGGGGCTACAGCGGCGTGTGGCCGGAGTCTCACCGTCCGAGAACCGGAGCTTCGCGGCCGTTGCCTGGTGACCATTCTAGGGATTCCAGCTGGTGCGGTCACGTGTGCGCATCACGTGATCGCAATCCTTCCTTCCTGACGTACGTTTCGCATAGTAAGCTTGATCACAGGACGTCCCACATTTTTTTCCCACATAACAGGCCATCACTCATGCTTGTATTTCTTTTGTGGCTGATATGTCTACAAGAAGAAAACAACATGGCGACTAAACCAGGTGGCTGCACATACCTGGGTGACTCAAGAGGGTGAGTACAATATTTGCGGTCATACCTCACTGGAGATGCCCAATCTCTTCTGACCTTGGAAGCTAAGCAGTGAAAGGCCGGGTTAGTACTAGGATGGGAGACCACCTCTGAACACCCTGGTACTGCAACAAATTGACTCCCCAACACAGTGTCACTTATACATATACTATTGGGTACTCGATTCTCACATGACCAATGATTTAATTCTCTGCATTTATAATAATCCATAATGGATATCTGCAGAATAAATGATGGTCATATATTACATGAGTTTCAATGTGCAATGTTTAATTAATTCTGGTACCACAGCTATTAATTTCCGGCAACTGGTAGATTGTGATATGGATATCACGCATGATTTATAATCTTTTTCATATTTTCGCGAAGCTTCTATATTCATACGCAGATACTCCTTGAATCCTATTTTATGAGTTACCTATTAAAAATGTTTTTATCAGTATCAACATGTTACAATGTTACCCTCTGAATTAGAGTGCTCCCAAAAGAGAGTCTACTTTCCAACACTTCTCTGTTTTGGTTTTTCTAAACTTGTGAGGAGACCTGGAAAACATGAACTGTTGGGGGTACTTGTGGACCGAGGTGAGGACTGCACTAGGCCATGGGACTACTACCTGCGGCTCTCCTGCTGCTGTGGAATTACACATCCCAGCACGCCCTTCCTCAGTTTTAGCGTGTCTTAATATCAAAACTGTGGCAGGGCATGCTGGGATGTGCAGTTCCACAGCAGCAGGAGAGCTACAGGTAGCAGTCTCATGGCATAGTTTAGGGAAGGGGATCCCTCGGCCCGCTAGCTGTTGTGGAACTACACATACCAGCATGCCCAGCAACAGTTTTACCATGTCCAATAAGCAACACTGTTGCAAAGGCATGCTGGGCTGTGTAGTTCCACAACAGCTAGAGGGCCTAATGGTTCCCCATCCCTGCTCTAGGCTCTTGTGGGACTTCACCTTCCAGCATTCTGTGCCACCAGGTTGCAGGGAGTGCTGTGCTGTGTAGTTCCACAATAGCTAGAGGGCCTAATGGTTCCCCATCCCTGCTCTAGGCTCTTGTAGCACTTCACCTTCCAGCATTCCGTGCCACCAGGTGGCAGGGTGTGCTGGGCTGTGTAGTTCCACAACAGCTAGAGGGCCTAATGGTTCCCCATCCCTGCTCGAGGCTTTTGTAGGACTTCACCTTCCAGCATTCTCTGCCACCAGGAGGCAGGGAGTGCTGGGCTGTGTAGTGCCACAACAGCTAGAGGGCCTTAGGTTCCCCATCCCTGCTTGAGGCTCTTGCAGGACTTCACCTTCCAAATTCTCTGCCACCAGGTGGCAGGGAGTGCTAGGCTGTGTAGTTCCACAACAGCTAGAGTGATATGTTTTGTGAACCATGACCTTAACATTCAAGGAACTTATGTTTTTTTTTCTATTTGTTTCAGGTATTCTACTCAATTACAAACGTAATTGTCTATCAAGTACAAGGATCACACCAAAAGAATAAAGTTTTCAAGTTTTATTTTTAAATTCAAAATAGATTGTTAAACTTTCTATAATCAATACATTTTAAATATTTCAATAAATGGTGTGTTCTTTACTGTAAAACTAAATTGATTTTGGGGTGTTACAAGTAGTGTTAGGACACAATAGTGGGCAACACAGCACGACACGGGGGGCCACATTGCTAGTAAGCAGTCATTGTAGAAGGGGGGTGTCAGCGCCACTTTCCACTGTAGAGGGGTTTAGGGTCTTCAAGAACATCCAGGGGAAACCTATGGAAGAGAAAAATGTTTAATGACAAGGTATAACAGTATGTTTCATTCCACTTTCCAAATAGGGGCCCAGGAACGCAGCAGGGGTAATTTTAAAAACACAATTGTCCCAACATTGGTGGGTTAAGGTCCAGCATCTCACCTGAAGGGCACTGCTGGTCACACCATAGTGGTGGTGGTGGTGGGGGGGGGGGGGGGGCACATCTTCAGTGTGCTGTCAGGGAAGAAGTGGGGAACAGTCAACACAACATTCAGCTGGAGACGTGTTCAAGGTCTTTAAGAACATTCCAGAGAAACCCGCGGAAGAGAAACGTGTATTTAATAAAAAGGTATTGCAGCTTTTTTTCTATCCAACAGCAAAAGTGGGGCCTCAGGTGTGCCACATTGGTTAAAAAAAATAAAAATTCAAGTGTCACAACATTTCACATTTGGGGTGCAGCATCTTACCTGAAGGGTACTCCTGGTCACACCGCAGTAATGGGTCCACATCAGAAGTAGGCCGTCAGGGTAGAAGGGGGCAGAGTCAATGCCACATTCAGTGGGAGACGTGTCCCAGGACTGCAAGAACATCCCAGAGGAACCTGTGGACGAGAAAAGAGTTTTAAATAAAAAGGTATAACAGGGTGTCTTCTATCCTGCAGCAATACAGGGGCCTGGGAACACAGCATTGGTACAAACACATGTGTCACATCATTGGTGGATTAAGGTGCAGCATCTCACCTGAAGGGTACTCCTGGTCAAACCACAGTGGGGGCGGGGGGGGGGGGGGGGGGGTCCACATCACAAGTAGGCCGTCAGGGTAAAAGGGGGGAGAGTCAACGTCACCTTCAGTGGGAGATGTGTTCCAGGTCTTCCAGAGCATCCCAGAGAAACCTGTGGAAGAGAAAAGAGTTTTAAATAAAAAGGTATAACAGGGTGTCTTCTATCCTGCAGCAATACAGGGGCCTAGGTACACAGCATTGGAACAAACACATGTGTCACATCATTGGTGGATTAAGGTGCAGCATCTCACCTGAAGGGTACTCCTGGTCACACCGCAGTGGGAATGTCCACATCACAATTAAGCCGTCAGGGTAGAAGAGGGTAGAGTCAACGTCACATTCAGCAGGAGACGTGTTCCAGGGGTTTATCTAGGGGTCTGAGAGCCCCTGGCAAAGTAAGGGACTGGCACCCCCCCTGTATTCTAAATAAGTATGGTGCAGCGCCAAAAATAAAGTAGTGTGGCCTCATGGGATTAGGGCGTGTCCACACATTAGTACCAATTCAAATTACGCAATACAGTAGTACAACCTTATTCATATTACACCACAAACTAGTGTCCACTATTCTGCGTTACGCCACACAGTAGTCCCTGCTACTCACATTACACAGCATTGAAGTGCCCCTTACTCACATAACATGACACAGTAGTACCCTTAAATATGTCTGGAATGCCGTGAATGATGTAAGTATTTGAGATTTGTGAAGGAGGCAGAGACATGAATAGGCCCAGCCATTATACTAGTGTGTATATTATATATAGTGGCATTGCACTCAGAGGGACCAAACCTTTTCAGTGGCACTGCACTAAGAATTATTCTCCGAGACACCACGTTCATGATCAAAAGCAGCCTGTCCCTGATCAGCAGTAGCCTGTCACCAATTGGGGTAGGGTAGGGGAGGGGGGAAGGTTTGAGGCACTGGTAAGATGAGAGGTAGATACATAGATATGGTGAGGAGTAGAGGCACAGATGGAAAGGGTGATATAAGATGAGGGCAGTTAATTTGTGGCATGCCTTAATGACCTGAATAATACAGAGTGACAGTATTGGCCATGAAAAACCGCATGTTTGTGACAAAGTAGGCTGGAATGTACCTGACGCCAAAAAAATGCAACATAGCCAGCAGTTTCTGGAAACCACTGACTGCGCGATTCTTCCATTCCCGAGGTTCCAGGTCTGGCTCCAACAGATCGTACAGTGAGTATATTTCCCGAGCTGATAAGCGATAACATTGTATCACCTCAGCCTCAGACAGATCCTCCAGTACACGTCTAGTACGATACTGGCGTGGACGCGGAAATGACACACGCACCGACTCACCCAATGGAGCTATTTGCTGATCACCATCCTGAAGATCACTTACCTCCTCCACACTTGCCTGGATCATGAACATCACAATGGTGTCTGTAAAAAAAAAAAAAATGATATATATCCTTTAGATATACATAAATATGCATAACAAGTAAAAAAAACAAACACATTTTTGTTTTTTTAATAATCTGTGCACTGTTTCCACCTAAAAAAATTGTCGGAAACAGACTGTCGGAATCCACATAAAAAAAAAACACTGAAAGGTTTCTGACAATCTTCTATTGAATAGAGTTCTGTGGGAAAGCTGTCGGATTGCCATTTACTACTCATTACAGCAATCCGACAGTCGGAAAGGAACCGTTCTGACAAGTTTGCTGTCGGAAACTGGGGTTTTGAATAGTCATATTCAATCCGACAGTGGGAATACGACAAACTTTGTTGGAAAGGCCCCAGTTTCCGACAGTCGGATCAAATCTGACAGCTATTGAATATACCTGTTTGTCTGTGCTGCTCCCTACCACTGGAACTCTCTCTCTCTCTCTCTCTCTCTCTCTCCCTATCAGGCTCCGCAACTCTCTACAAAACTTCAAGCAGGCTTTCAAGACCAACTTCTATATCAAAGCCTTTCAGTTGTCATCCTAATCATTGTCTTTGACCCTTTAGACTGTAATCTCTCACAAGCAGGTCCCTCGTGTGCTTTTCCTTCCCTCACTTATACCATCATCTCCTCCATACTGCCTACAACAGCACCCACCCCTTGGGTTCTGCCATCCTGCTGCTCACAGTATTTGGGTAGAATAACTGCCGATGCAGCATTGTTTATAAATATTGCAAATTATACATTATAATATATGTCTGTGATATGCTGTGATACATGATAGTTACCACCAGGCTATAGTCATTACCTCCATATTTACCAAAGGGGCATATTTACCAAACTACATGTTTACTAGTGATGAACGGGTTCGGTTCCTCGGAATCCGAACCCGCCCGAACTTCACCTTTTTTTTACACGGGTCCGAGCGACTCGGATCCTCCCGCCTTGCTCGGTTAACCCGAGCGCGCCCGAACGTCATCATCCCGCTGTCGGATTCTCGCGAGACTCGGATTCTATATAAGGAGCCGCGCGTCGCCGCCATTTTTCACACGTGCATTGAGATTGATAGGGAGAGGACGTGGCTGGCGTCCTCTCCGTTGTATTAGAAAAAAAAAAAAAACTGAGTGACTTAGTTTTAATTGTGGGGAGGATTGGGGACGGGGAGCAGCTGTTAGGGAGTAGAGTGCAGGGTTTTGAGTTTAATCCGTTGTTTCTCTGCCTGAAAAAAAACGCTCCACCATATCTGTGCTCACTCAGTGTGCTGCACTGCTGCATGATATATCTGTGCTGAGTGCACTGCTCACACTGCCTAATTGTGGGGACTGGGGAGCAGTTATAGCAGGAGTACAGTGCACAGTTTTGCTGACAGTGACCACCAGTCCAGTATACGTTTGTCTGCCTGAAAAACACTGTGGTGTTTTTTTTTCTTTCTTCATGCTAGTTTGTTTAGCAGTCTGCTGACAGTGTCCACCAGGTCCGTTATACAGTATATTATATATATAATTAAGCACTAAGCAGCAGTACGGTAGGCCACGGCTGTACCTACCTCTGTGTCGTCAGTGCACTCGTCGTCCATAAGTATAAGTAATACTATACTATCCATCCATCTACATTGCATACCTGTGGTGTTTTTTTTTTCTTTCTTCATAGTCATACTAGTTTGTTTAGCAGTCTGCTGACAGTGTCCACCAGGTCCGTTATACAGTATATCATATATATAAGCACTAAGCAGCAGTACGGTAGGCCACGGCTGTACCTACCTCTGTGTCGTCACTCGTCGTCCATAAGTATAAGTAATACTATACTATCCATCCATCTACATTGTATACCTGTGGTGTTTTTTTTTTCTTTCTTCATACTAGTTTAGCAGTCTGCTGACAGTGTCCACCAGGTCCGTTATACAGTATATCATATATATAAGCACTAAGCAGCAGTACGGTAGGCCACGGCTGTACCTACCTCTGTGTCGTCAGTCGTCGTCCATAAGTATAAGTAATACTATACTATCCATCCATCTACATTGTATACATGTGGTGTTTTTTTTTTCTTTCTTCATACTAGTTTAGCAGTCTGCTGACACTGTCCACCAGGTCCGTTATACAGTATAATATCATATATATAAGCACTAAGCAGCAGTACGGTAGGCCACGGCTGTACCTACCTCTGTGTCGTCACTCGTCGTCCATAAGTATAAGTAATACTATACTATCCATCCATCTACATTGTATACCTGTGGTGTTTTTTTATTCTTTCTTCATACTAGTTTAGAAGTCTGCTGACACTGTCCACCAGGTCCGTTATACAGTATAATATCATATATATAAGCACTAAGCAGCAGTACGGTAGGCCACGGCTGTACCTACCTCTGTGTCGTCACTCGTCGTCCATAAGTATAAGTAATATTATACTATCCATCCATCTACATTGTATACCTGTGGTGTTTTTTTTTTCTTTCTTCATACTAGTTTGTTTAGCAGTCTGCTGACAGTGTCCACCAGGTCCGTTATACAGTATATCATATATATAAGCACTAAGCAGCAGTACGGTAGGCCACGGCTGTACCTACCTCTGTGTCGTCAGTCGTCGTCCATAAGTATAAGTAATACTATACTATCCATCCATCTACATTGTATACCTGTGGTGTTTTTTTTTCTTTCTTCATACTAGTTTGTTTAGCAGTCTGCTGACAGTGTCCACCAGGTCCGTTATACAGTATATCATATATATAAGCACTAAGCAGCAGTACGGTAGGCCACGGCTGTACCTACCTCTGTGTCGTCAGTCGTCGTCCATAAGTATAAGTAATACTATACTATCCATCCATCTACATTGTATACCCGTGGTGTTTTTTTTTTCTTTCTTCATACTAGTTTAGCAGTCTGCTGACACTGTCCACCAGGTCCGTTATACAGTATAATATCATATATATAAGCACTAAGCAGCAGTACGGTAGGCCACGGCTGTACCTACCTCTGTGTCGTCACTCGTCGTCCATAAGTATAAGTAATACTATACTATCCATCCATCTACATTGTATACCTGTGGTGTTTTTTTATTCTTTCTTCATACTAGTTTGTTTAGCAGTCTGCTGACAGTGTCCACCAGGTCCGTTATACAGTATATCATATATATAAGCACTAAGCAGCAGTACGGTAGGCCACGGCTGTACCTACCTCTGTGTCGTCAGTGCACTCGTCGTCCATAAGTATAAGTAATACTATACTATCCATCCATCTACATTGTATACCTGTGGTGTTTTTTTTTCTTTCTTCATACTAGTTTGTTTAGCAGTCTGCTGACAGTGTCCACCAGGTCCGTTATACAGTATATCATATATATAAGCACTAAGCAGCAGTACGGTAGGCCACGGCTGTACCTACCTCTGTGTCGTCAGTGCACTCGTCGTCCACAAGTATAAGTAATACTATACTATCCATCCATCTACATTGTATACCTGTGGTGTTTTTTTTTTCTTTCTTCATACTAGTTTGTTTAGCAGTCTGCTGACAGTGTCCACCAGGTCCGTTATACAGTATATCATATATATAAGCACTAAGCAGCAGTACGGTAGGCCACGGCTGTACCTACCTCTGTGTCGTCAGTCGTCGTCCATAAGTATAAGTAATACTATACTATCCATCCATCTACATTGTATACCTGTGGTGGCTTTTAGTTGTGCGCAAAATATGGAGAACAAAAATGTGGAGGTTAAAAAAATAGGGAAAGATCAAGATCCACTTCCACCTCGTGCTGAAGCTGCTGCCACTAGTCATGGCCGAGACGATGAAATGCCATCTACGTCATCTGCCAAGGCCGATGCCCAATGTCATAGTACAGAGCATGTAAAATCCAAAACACAAAAGATCAGTAAAAAAATGACCCAAAAATCAAAATTAAAAGCGTCTGAGGAGAAGCGTAAACTTGCCAATATGCCATTTACGACACGGAGTGGCAAGGAATGGCTGAGGCCCTGGCCTATGTTCATGGCTAGTGGTTCAGCTTCACATAAGGATGGAAGCACTCATCCTCTCGCTAGAAAAAAGAAAAGACTTGCGGCAAAAGCACAGCAAAGAACTGTGCGTTCTTCGAAATCCCAAATCCCAAAGGAGAGTCCAATTGTGTCGGTTGCGATGCCTGACCTTCCCAACACTGGACGGGAAGAGCTTGCGCCTTCCACCATTTGCACGCCCCCTGCAAGTGTTGAAAGGAGCACCCGCAGTCCAGTTCCTGATAGTGAAATTGAAGATGTCAGTGTTGAAGTACACCAGGATGAGGATATGGGTGTTGCTTGGGCTGGGGAGGAAATTGACAAGGAGGATTCTGATGGTGAGGTGGTTTGTTTAAGTCAGGCACCCGGGGAGACACCTGTTGTCCGTGGGAGGAATATGGCCATTGACATGCCTGGTGAAAATACCAAAAAAATCAGCTCTTCAGTGTGGAAGTATTTCAACAGAAATGCGGACAACAGGTGTCAAGCCGTGTGTTGCCTTTGTCAAGCTGTAATAAGTAGGGGTAAGGACGTTAACCACCTCGGAACATCCTCCCTTATACATCACCTGCAGCGCATTCATAATAAGTCAGTGACAAGTTCAAAAACTTTGGGCGACAGCGGAAGCAGTCCACTGACCAGTAAATCCCTTCCTCTTGTAACCAAGCTCGCGCAAACCACACCACCAACTCCCTCAGTGTCAATTTCCTCCTTACCCAGGAAAGCCAATAGTCCTGCAGGCCATGTCACTGGCAAGTCTGACGATTCCTCTCCTGCCTGGGATTCCTCCGATGCATCCTTGAGTGTAATGCCTACTGCTGCTGGCACTGCTGTTGTTGCTGCTGGGAGTCGATCGTCATCCCAGAGGGGAAGTCGGAAGACCACTTGTACTACTTCCAGTAAGCAATTGACTGTCCAACAGTCCTTTGCGAGGAAGATGAAATATCACAGCAGTCATCCTGCTGCAAAGCGGATAACTGAGGCCTTGACAACTATGTTGGTGTTAGACGTGCATCCGGTATCCGCCGTTAGTTCACAGGGAACTAGACAATTTATTGAGGCAGTGTGCCCCCGTTACCAAATACCATCTAGGTTCCACTTCTCTAGGCAGGCGATACCGAGAATGTACACGGACGTCAGAAAAAGACTCACCAGTGTCCTAAAAAATGCAGTTGTACCCAATGTCCACTTAACCACGGACATGTGGACAAGTGGAGCAGGGCAGACTCAGGACTACATGACTGTGACAGCCCACTGGGTAGATGTATTGCCTCCCGCTGCAAGAACAGCAGCGGCGGCACCAGTAGCAGGATCTCGCAAACGCCAACTCGTTCCTAGGCAGGCTACGCTTTGTATCACCGCTTTCCAGAATACGCACACAGCTGAAAACCTCTTACGGCAACTGAGGAAGATCATCGCAGAATGGCTTACCCCAATTGGACTCTCCTGGGGATTTGTGACATCGGACAACGCCAGCAATATTGTGCGCGCATTACATCTGGGCAAATTCCAGCACGTCCCATGTTTTGCACATACCTTGAATTTGGTGGTGCAGAATTATTTAAAAAATGACAGGGGCGTGCAAGAGATGCTGTCGGTGGCCAGAAGAATTGCGGGCCACTTTCGGCGTGCAGGCACCGCGTACAGAAGACTGGAGCACCACCAAAAAAACCTGAACCTGCCCTGCCATCATCTGAAGCAAGAGGTGGTAACGAGGTGGAATTCAACCCTCTATATGCTTCAGAGGATGGAGGAGCAGCAAAAGGCCATTCAAGCCTATACATCTGGCCACGATATAGGCAAAGGAGGTGGAATGCACCTGTCTCAAGCGCAGTGGAGAATGATTTCAACGTTGTGCAAGGTTCTGCTGCCCTTTGAACTTGCCACACGTGAAGTCAGTTCAGACACTGCCAGCCTGAGTCAGGTCATTCCCCTCATCAGGCTTTTGCAGAAGAAGCTGGAGACATTGAAGGAGGAGCTAAAACAGAGCGATTCCGCTAGGCATGTGGGACTTGTGGATGGAGCCCTTCATTCGCTTAACAAGGATTCACGGGTGGTCAATCTGTTGAAATCAGAGCACTACATTTTGGCCACCGTGCTCGATCCTAGATTTAAAACCTACGTTGGATCTCTCTTTCCGGCAGACACAAGTCTTCAGGGGTTCAAAGAACTGCTGGTGAGAAAATTGTCAAGTCAAGCGGAACGCGACCTGTCAACATCTCCTCCTTAACATTCTCCCACAACTGGGGGTGCGAGGAAAAGGCTACGAATTCCGAGCCCACCCGCTGGCGGTGATGCAGGGCAGTCTGGAGCGACTGCTGATGCTGACATCTGGTCCGGACTGAAGGACCTGCCAACGATTACTGACATGTCGTCTACTGTCACTGCATATGATTCACCATTGAAAGAATGGTGGAGGATTATATGAGTGACCGCATCCAAGTAGGCACGTCAGACAGTCCGTACGTATACTGGCAGGGAAAAGAGGCAATTTGGAGGCCCTTGCACAAACTGGCTTTATTCTACCTAAGTTGCCCTCCCTCCAGTGTGTACTCCAAAAGAGTGTTTAGTGCCGCCGCTCACCTTGTCAGCAATCGGCGTGCGAGGTTACTTCCAGAAAATGTGGAGAAGATGCTGTTCATTAAAATGAATTATAATCAATTACTCCATGGAGACATTCACCAGCAGCAATTGCCTCTAGAAAGTACACGGGGATCTGAGATGGTGGATTCCAGTGGGGACGAATTAATAATCTGTGAGGAGGGGGATGTACACAGTGAAAGGGGTGATGAATCGGACGATGTTGATGAGGTGGACATCTTGCCTCTGTAGAGCCAGTTTGTGCAAGGAGAGATTGATTGCTTCTTTTTTGGTGGGGGCCCAAACCAACCAGTCATTTCAGTCACAGTCGTGTGGCAGACCCTGTCGCTGAAATGATGGGTTGGTTAAAGTGTGCATGTCCTGTTTATACAACATAAGGGAGGGTGGGAGGGCCCAAGGACAATTCCATCTTGCACCTCTTTTTTCTTTCATTTTTCTTTGCGTCATGTGCTGTTTGGGGAGTAGTTTTTGGAAGGGCCATCCTGCCTGACACTGCAGTGCCACTCCTAGATGGGCCAGGTGTTTGTGTCGGCCACTTGGGTCGCTTATCTTACTCACACAGCTACCTCATTGCGCCTCTTTTTTTTCTTCTTTGCGTCATGTGCTGTTTGGGGAGTATTTTTTGGAAGGGCCATCCTGCCTGATACTGCAGTGCCACTCCTAGATGGGCCAGGTGTTTGTGTCGGCCACTAGGGTCGCTTAGCTTACTCACACAGCTACCTCATTGCGCCTCTTTTTTTCTTTGCGTCATGTGCTGTTTGGGGAGTATTTTTTGGAAGGGCCATCCTGCCTGACACTGCAGTGCCACTCCTAGATGGGCCAGGTGTTTGTGTCGGCCACTTGTGTCGCTTAGCTTAGCCATCCAGCGACCTCGGTGCAAATTTTAGGACTAAAAATAATATTGTGAGGTGTGAGGTGTTCAGAATAAACTGAAAATGAGTGGAAATTATGGTTATTGAGGTTAATAATACTATGGGATCAAAATGACCCCCAAATTCTATGATTTAAGCTGTTTTTTAGGGTTTTTTGTAAAAAAACACCCGAATCCAAAACACACCCGAATCCGACAAAAAAAATTCGGTGAGGTTTTGCCAAAACGCGTTCGAACCAAAAACACGGCCACGGAACCGAACCCAAAACCAAAACAATTTCAGGTGCACATCCCTAATGTTTACCAATGGTATTTTGCTTGAATTCCCCCAAAACAGACGTTTTTTGGTCGATCCCCACAAAAGGAGTGTATCTCCTAGAGGTTACTTGAGGGACCGATATCTACTCCAGCCCCATACTGTAGGTTACTATGTTGGCTTGTTAATTGGTGATTTTACCAAGCTCCAGAATACAAATAATTCCAGAGCTTGGCCCCAACAGCTAACACTATCTTCAGATGGCATTAGCTGTTGAGACCTATGGGCTTCATTACACAAAGTTAACTGGAAGGGAATCCATAAGATTCCCCTCCAGCACTACTCACTTACACATGTGCAGGAGCATTCCTATCAGAGCCAGTCCCTGCATTTTTTTTAGGTAACATTGTAGGTAATAATTTCTTGTCGCAATAAGCAGCTATAAGAAATTATAGTTATAGGGTCTAAAACCTGGTAATTACAGATGAGCGGGTTCGGTTCCCTGAGAAACGAACCCCCCGAATTTCACCACCCGAGCCCGAATCCAAGCCCGGCTCAGGTTTTCCCGCCTGAACCAGAATGAGGCAAAACGTCATCATCCCACTGTCAGATTCTCACAGGGTTTGGTTTCCATATAAGGAGCCGCATGTTGCCGCCATTTTCACTCCAGTCCCAGAGAGTGTAACAAGAGGACGTGTCTCCGTCCTCAGTGTCTGTGCGGGAGGGAAAGTGTCTTGTGCTGCTCTTTCCAGTGTAGTGTGTTATGCTGCATCAGTCCAGTCACAGTGGTGGTGTCCTCAACTGCCATATGTCCAGTGTAGCTGTATAAGTCCACTGCAGTGGTGCTGTGTTGTCCTGCATCAGCACAGTGGTAGTGTCTTGTGCTGCATCAGTCCAGTCTCAATAGTGGTGTCCTCTGCTACCATATGTCCAGTGCTGCTGTATAAGTCCAGTCTAGTGGTGCTGTGTTGTGCTGCATCAGTTCAGTGGTGGTGTCTTGTGCTGCTTCAGTCCAGTCACAGTGGTGGTGTCCTCTGATGCCATATGTCCAGTGTTGCTGTATAAGTCCAGTCCAGTGGTGCTGTGTTGTGCTGCATCAGTGGTGGTGTCCTCTGTTGCCATACAGTATGTCCAGTGCTGCTGTATAAGTCCAGTCCATTGTAGTGGTGCTGTGTATAAGTCCAGTGGTACTGCCGTCAGGGCCGGCAACAGAAATCTTGGGGCCCGGTACACTGATATCTCTGGGGCCCCCCTCAACCAAATTCGGCCTCCAACCTCCTACAAAAACACCCCTACTTACACACACATAAACTTTATGTGGGACCAGGCCAAGTAGGGGGTGCTGGTTAATTAATTATTTATTTAATTAATTAGCGTGCTGTTTAAAAATTATCAATAGGTGCAGCTACCCCATTTTTAAGTCCCTGATCCTCTACGGCCCCTCTGAATTCCATGGCCCAGTACCGGTGTCCCCTTTGACCCCCCTGTCGCTGGGCCTGACTGCAGGAAGGGTAGTAGACACCCCATGTTTGGAGTATTTAGTATTGTAGGATTACCCAAGTGAGACCCATACACAACAGAGAGCGCAGTTGATGAATGAACTGGTCCAATGTATCTGGACAAATTTCAATGTTCTACCAGCCACAAATGGACTGTACAAGAGCTGCTATAGCACATAAGATGCTTCTACTGTGGAATATTTGTAAGCCTCAGAGAATTGGGTTGGGACAGGCCAACTCCCAACAATCACAGACTGGACTGGAGGCTTGGTATGACCAGAAGTGTGGAGCCCATTCGTCTCGTTTCCCCTCAGTAAAGAAGTTTGCCAACGGGGGCGAGACCTGTTAGTAGCAAACATACAGTTTAGAGAGCATCCCAATTACTGACATACAATACCAACCTGGTGGTGGCTATACAATACAGAAATCATTGTTTATACAGTATGTCACAGCTAACCACAGTGGGCCTACTTCAGAGGTGGACGCTTTAGTGTAGTGGCTGCAACTTTTATCTCAGCTATATGGTAATGCCGCAGCTAATGGGCATCTTATCAAGATTCTCACTGGCTGAGGCGTGATCTGCCAGTGTGCATACAAAGATGCACAATTGGCGTATCTATTGTCTGCATCCTAAGATTTTGCAGCTGCAGGGTGGTTTTGGCAAAACCAATCCAGATCCAAAACACGAGCATGGAACCAGAACCAAAACCAAAACACAAAACACGAAAAGTGCCTGCCGCACATCTCTACAGTGCTAATTAATAATTAGGCCCCTTTGTGACATTGAAGGGCAGGGTACGCCACCCTATGTATTATGTCTACTCTTTGTCTTCCTCAAGTGTCCCCGACATACTTTATGCTGAATTGATTTCATTCTGTATGCATTTTGATTAAGCTGCATCACCTCATCTAATTCTACATAAGTCTTATGCTCATGCCTGTCCACAATGTCCTGTTCTGAATTATTCTATTTGCCATGTGATTTGATTGAAGATACATCCATTCATTTTGTTCCACTTACTTGTAGGAGTAATTTTGTCATCTTTTATTCCCCTGTCACTCACCTATCCCGTGGTGTCATAGCAATGTTTTATACCTACTGTATGCTTTGTACTTACACTATGGCTAGATATTCTGTACTGTATTTATGCTCTATAACGCTGCTACATTTTATGTCTGTCCCTTGTACAGTGCTGCAGACACTATGTGAACCTTTATTAGTAAAAGATCATCATTATGTACTTCATGTTTTTCTGTATTATATTATGCTATGTATCTGTTAAGCGCCTTGAGTCCTATTGGAGAAAGAGCGCTATATAATTAAAATTGTTATTAATTATTATTATTATTATTATTATTATTATTATCATCATCATCATCATCATCATCATTATAATAATGTCCAGCAGCAATATTATGTTCCCTATTTTACAATTAGGTACCGATCTTTGTTTCCATATACTGGATAGCATCAAATTAATTTCATAGCTTTTAAAAATATGTGTGTAAGCTTTAGTAATGTTTAGTGATAAGCGGGTTCGGTTCCTCGGGATCCGAAACCCCCGAACTTCACCCATTTTACACGTTTCCCAGGCAGCCTCGGATCCTCCCGCCTTGCTCGGTTAACCCGAGCGCGCCCGAACGTCATCATCCCGCTGTCGGATTCTCGCGAGATTCGTATTCTATATAAGGAGCCGCGCGTCACCGCCATTTTCACACGTGGATTGGAGATGATAGCGAGAGGACATGCAGCGTTCTCTCAGTTTCTGTGTTCAGTGTGCTGCAAATATCTGTGCTCAGTGTGCTGCAAATATCTGTGCTCAGTGTGCTTGCAAATATCTGTGCTCAGTGTGCTGAAAATATCTACGTTCTCTGCCTGAAAAATGCTCCATATCTGAGCTGCATTGTAGTATATAGTAGGAAGACAGTGCAGAATTTTGCTGACCACCAGTATATATATAGCAGTACGGTACAGTAGTCCACTGCTCTACCTCTGTGTTGTCAAGTATACTATCCATCCATACCTGTGCTGCATTTTAGTTGTGCGCAGTATATATAGTAGGAGGACAGCGCAGAATTTTGCTGACCACCAGTATATATATAGCAGTACGGTACAGTAGTCCACTGCTCTACCTCTGTGTCGTCAAGTATACTATGCATCCATACCTGCGCTGCATTTTAGTTGTGCACAGTATTTAGTAGGAGGGGACAGTGCAGAATGTTGCTGTGACCACCAGTATATATATAGCAGTACGGTACAGTAGTCCACTGCTCTACCTCTGTGTCGTCAAGTATACTATGCATCCATACCTGTGCTGCATTTTAGTTGTGCGCAGTATATAGTAGGAGGGGACAGTGCAGAATGTTGCTGTGACCACCAGTATATATATAGCAGTACAGTACAGTAGTCCACTGCTCTACCTCTATGTCGTCAAGTATACTATCCATCCATACCTGTGCTGCATTTTAGTTGTGTGCAGTATATATAGTAGGAGGACAGTGCAGAATTTTGCGGACCACCAGTATATATATAGCAGTACGGTACAGTAGTCCACTGCTCTACCTCTGTGTCATCAAGTATACTATGTATCCATTCCTGTGTAGCATTTTAGTTGTGCACAGTATATAGTAGGAGGGGACAGTGCAGAATGTTGCTGTGACCACCAGTATATATATAGCAGTACGGTACAGTAGTCCACTGCTCTACCTCTGTTTCGTCAAGTATACTATGCATCCATACCTGTGCTGCATTTTAGTTGTGCGCAGTATATAGTAGGAGGGGACAGTGCAGAATGTTGCTGTGACCACCAGTATATATATATAGCAGTACGGTACAGTAGTCCACTGCTCTACCTCTGTGTCGTCAAGTATACTATGCATCCATACCTGTGCTGCATTTTAGTTGTGCGCAGTATATATAGTAGGAGGGGACAGTGCAGAATGTTGCTGTGACCACCAGTATATATATAGCAGTACGGTACAGTAGTCCACTGCTCTACCTCTGTGTCGTCAAGTATACTGTGCATCCATTCCATACCTGTGCTGCATTTTAGTTGTGCGCAGTATATAGTAGGAGGGGACAGTGCAGAATGTTGATGTGACCACCAGTATATATATAGCAGTACAGTACAGTAGTCCACTGCTCTACCTCAGTGTCGTCAAGTATATTACAAAATTTCAGTAAAATTACCCAAAAATCAAAATTAAAAACGTCTGATGAGAAGCGTAAACTTGCCAATATGCCATTTACGACACGGAGTGGCAAGGAACGTCTGAGGCCCTGGCCTATGTTCATGGCTAGTGGTTCAGATTCACATGAGGATGGAAGCACTCATCCTCTCGCTAGAAAACTGCAGTGCCACTCCTAGATGGGCCAGGTGTTTGTGTCAGCCACTTGGGTCGCTTAGCTTAGCCACACAGCTACCTTATTGCACCTCTTTTTTTCTTTTCATCATGTGCTGTTTGGGGACTATTTTTTAAATCTGCCATCCTGTCTGACACTGCAGTGCCACTCCTAGATGGGCCAGTTGTTTGTGTCGGCCACTTGGGTCGCTTAGCTAAGCCACACAGCTACCTCTTTGCACCTCTTTTTTTCTTTGCATCATGTGCTGTTTGGGGACTATTTTTTAAATCTGCCATCCTGTCTGACACTGCAGTGCAACTCCTAGATGGGCCAGGTGTTTGTGTCGGCCACTTGGGTCGCTTAGCTTACCCACACAGCTACCTCATTGCACCTCTTTTTTTCTTTGCATCATGTGCTGTTTGGGGACTATTTTTTAAATCTGCCATCCTGTCTGACACTGCAGTGCCACTCCTAGATGGGCCAGGTGTTTGTGTCGGCCACTTGGGTCGCTTAGCTTAGCCACACAGCTACCTCTTTGCACCTCTTTTTTTCTTTGCATCATGTGCTGTTTGGGGACTATTTTTTAAATCTGCCATCCTGTCTGACACTGCAGTGGAACTCCTAGATGGGCCAGGTGTTTGTGTCGGCCACTTGGGTCGCTTAGCTTAGTCACACAGCTACCTCATTGCACCTCTTTTTTTCTTTGCATCATGTGTTGTTTGGGGACTATTTTTTAAATCTGCCATCCTGTCTGACACTGTAGTGCCACTCCTAGATGGGCCAGGTGTTTGTGTCGGCCACTTGGGTCGCTTAGCTTAGCCATCCAGCGACCTCGGTGCAAATTTTAGAACGAAAAATAATATTGTGAGGTGTTCAGAATAGACTGGAAATGAGTGAAAATAATGGTTATTGAGGTTAATAATACTATGGGATCAAAATGACCCCCAAATTCTTTAATTTAAGCTGTTTTTGAGGGTTTTTTGTAAAAAAAAACACCCGAATCCAAAACACACCCGAATCCGACTAAAAATTTTCAGGGAGGTTTTGACAAAACGCGTCCGAATCCAAAACACGGCTGCGGAACCGAATCCTAAACCAAAACACAAAACCCTAAAAATTTCCGGTGCACATCACTAGAAAATCACTACTATGTACCCATTAATTTTAAAGGCCCATTCATTAAATTATAATTGTACTGTATTTGCTACTGTACATGTTAGTTATTTTACCTTATTAAATTAACTGCCAGCCATCCTGAAGTGTCCTGTGTGGGTAAGTGTTCAAACTGGCTGGTGGCAGGGAACAGTGAAGGGGATTCCATGCTTGATCAGGTAGTGCTAGTGTATACAAGACATGCTTTCTAACTGTTTCCCATTGGAGTATGAGTATGTTGGATCAAGAGCAAAGAAATAAGAAAATAATAATTATATTCCCTAACAGACTGGTGGATAGATTTACTATAAATTCTGAAAGTGGTGGTGCTGCAACCAGTCAGATTCTGTATTTTATTTTCTAGAATGCAGTCAAGAAGTGATAGCTAGAATTTGATTGGTTCAGATAGCACCTCCACTTTTAATTTTTTTAAACTTTAGTAAATCTACATCTAGACCAAGAAAAAAAAACATGCTATGACAGATAGTAAGAATATATTATTTTATATGTAATAAAGTGATAAACAATCATTCGGACTTTACGTTGCAAAATTTTTATGTAATTTTCACTATGCCAAAATGGATACACACTGATGGATATTCATCTCGCAGCCAGCGGCTGTTATAGATTTTTACTATGGCAAATGGACTAGGGGTTTATTTACTAAGCCTTGGAAGGAGATAATGTTGCTGGAGATAAAGCACCGGCCAGTACACTCCTAACTGTCATTTTTCAAACACAGCCTGTGGCATGGCAATTAGGAGCTGGTACTTTATCTCCAGCAACTTTATCTCCATCCAAGGCTTAGTAAATAGACCCTGGCAAACATACTGGTTTGGGCTTTGGGATGGAGAAATTAATTTAATAAATTATCATATTAAATATTACTAGACCTCTTCTGATACATTTTAGTGGTCCATTCTTTTCAGTGGACATTCCATATTATGTGCAATCTGTAGAGATCCTATTAAAATGAACAGGTCATTGAAATAAATGGGAAAAAAGCTTTATACCAGCAATAAATACTGTGTTTTCTTTTCTTTTACATATATTTGGTTTTAAAAGAACTGCCAAGTGTCGATTATATAGTAGCTTTTACACGGGAATGTTACAGTGCTGTGTTCCTGCTGAGCGTCACAGAAAGGCACATTATCTAGCTTTGTGACACCTCATTTCCCACTGCCTGGTGGCCCCCTTCTCTCCTTGAGCTGGCACTTCTTCATACTTGGGGTAAAGCCCAGTACTCACTGGCCGATGCAGGAGAGATGTGTGCTGAGCGAACCGCTCAGCACACATCTCTCCTGCCGCTCAGCACAGCGCGATCTGTGCTGAGCGTGCGGGGGGAGAAGGGGGCCGCTCATTTCACCCAGCGGGTGAAGTGAGCGACCCGCTAGATTGGCCTGCATGCAGGCCAATCTAGCAGCAGCAATAGCGATGTGCGGGGGCCGCGCATCGCTATCGCCGAGGGGGCTACACACGGAGTGATCATGCTGATATTCTAAGCAATCTAGTCAGATTGCTTAAAATATCGCTCCGTGAGTACCCCCCTTTAGGGTGAATGGGAGGGGGGGGGGGGGAGGGGAGCACTTGGGATTTTATGAAGGAGTTAAAGACACAAGCACCCCTTGACGATGTCAATCTGGTGACGAGATTTAAAATAAAGAAGAAGCAAAATATGTTTGTAAAATCAGGTCCAGGCAATATCTCACCTATAAGTGTATAAAATAAATGATTGCGTATTTTCTTTAATACTAATAAAGTACTGTAAAAGAGAAGCAAAAGAAGTTTGCAAAAAAACCATACAAAAACCATATAAATAATGCATAAGTAAATGCAGCATATCATCAAGAAAAAATAAATCAGATATTCAAAACCAACAAACAGTATTAACCTTGTTCCTGGGCCCTATAACATTCTTATCCTTCATAGCATACTCTTGTAGCACATACTGTATATTTCTCATTTGTCTGACTATTTTCTCATGTGAAACCTATTACCTAAAACAATATGCCTACCAAAAGAAAGCTGTATGGGGACCTTTCAGAGGGATTTCTTACTGTTTGTCCGGAGATTTGCGGCCACCAAGACAGCAAATTTTTCCTCACACTGAAAAATCTTCTGTGGTGCTATTGCCATACTCTAACTCTCGTGGATGAATTCATCTGTACAGCACAACTACTCATACATGGGAACTGAATATGGGACTACAGTATCTGTCCTAAAACAGAGAAAAAAAGGAAAACAAGGTGCAATTTAAAGTAATATTTGGTGAAATTGGAATTTGTCTGGGAAATCATTCTGGATATGAAGGCATTAATCTGATATTTTAAAAACTCTGTACTAGGGATGTGGTCAATATACCTACAATCAAAATCCCGACAGTCAAAATCTCGACAACCATAAACCGATGGTCAAAATCCTGAAATGGTCAAAATCCTGACATTTAAAATATCGACAGGTCAAAAAGTCGACATGAGTTTTTCATGAGTTTTTTTCATTAAAACCTACTTGTTCATACTTTACCATCCCAGTGGACCTGGAGAGGGGAAATATAACAGTGTGCCGAGCGCAGCGAGCCATGTGAGGGGACGCGGTACACTTATATGGTGTCCATGTTGACATACACACTTAAAAAAAGAAAAAACTTGTGTCAACTTTGTGACCTGTTGACATTTTAAATGTCGGTATTTTGACCTTGTCGGTATTTTAAATGTTGGTATTTTGACCTTGTCTGGATTGTGACCTTCGATCAGCTGTTGTCTGGATTTTGATTGTAGGTTTTTCGTACTAATCTCTCGTAATATACTCTGATGGTAATTTGAATCTCTCTGAAATATCTCCAAATAAGTTTATGTACAGTAACTAATGTATTTGTCATCTACATACACAGCTGCAATACAACTTTGATATGAGACAGTGAAGCTTTCATAGCAGTTTTGTGGTGCACTAGAGAGCATTAATAGTATTGCGCCACAGTAAAATTGCTTTATGATGGTGCTTAAGACAACATAACATGTCTGGACTGTTATCCCATGGTGCATCTGTACACATGTCTGAAGCTAGCATAACTAATTTACCATTTAATTAGTTCTACAAATCATGTTTATATCCTTAAAGATCGAAATGAAATAATTATTCTAGGTTTTTTGAATGTTTAACAGTTCTTGTCATCCACATATTTCTAATGTTTTTCTTTGTGTTAATCAATGAATCATACAATAATGATACTTCAGGAGGCAGAAAAGAATTACGATTAAAAGAGAAAGTTGTGGGCTTCCATTTATGGCAGTGCAATGCCATTACTGAGCTTCAGAGTACATATTGAGTCCCATTCCCAGGCACGGTTTTCAGGAGAATCATGCAGATTTAAATAAACAAATATACAAAAAACTGGTAGCTTTTATATAAAATAAATCATGATAAAATACGTAATACAATAAGAAATAATGTATTCTATTAATACTGTAAACTCCCTTCATTCTAATTGAGAAATTGGTCAATTGTAATACGCAGCGTTCATCCTCAGTTTTTTTTTATTAATATACATATGGTATTTTACAGTGTGCATGGCTCTTCCCACCATGAAGTGAGCTAAAGCAATGTTGAGGAGGGGGCAGAAGGATCTGTCACCAAGGCTATTTTCCATACCCTCCAACACATTTTACACAGAAAACTCGGTACAAATTAGGAAAGGGGGAGTGGCCATGGGTAAAGTGGATGTGGCCACACTCCTTTTCCTATACTTTCAAAGGAAGTTTTGAGAGCCAAAAATCGGTACAGGACATAAAAAAAGGTACTGTACCTTGTAAAAAGGTACATGTCACGATCCAGGTAATTCATTATCAGTATTTACCTTCCAAATGCCTCTTGAGACTGTCCCAGCGTTCCAAGCCTGGATTCCATCTGCACTGTCTGCATGCAGCATGCTGCATCTCATTGTCTCAAGTCTCTTCACTGTGATTCTGGCAGCTTCATGGTTAAAACTCACATGCAAGTTACAAACAGTCTTTCCCTCCAAGTTCAAACATGGGCGCAGCCATGTTTGTTTTCATCACGTTACTTTTAAGCCTATCAGCTGCACTCTGGTTTCTGCCTAATTATCCAGCAGCTGCACTCTAGACTCTGCTTAATCAGCCAGCCAATCCCTGTTTCCCAGCTGGTATAAATATCCTGTTCCTGGGCTGGAAAGTTGTCAGTGCTTCAGTTGTCATACCCTGTGATAGAAGTCTCTCCTGCTTGTGGTGTTTCTGTTATTGATCCAAGTATTCCAGCTCCTGTGCTCACCTCCACTAGAGACACACACCGGTTGTCACCTTGCAGTGCAGCCTGACTCTGTGACCGGCAGTGCATCTTGTGATCGGCAGTTACCCGACACCAGCTTCCGGCGGTGCTCCGCCATCGATCTCCAGTCACCATCGGTGCTCCGCCATCGATCTCCAGTCACCATCGGTGTTCCGCCATCAATCCCCAGTCACTATCGGTGTTCTGCCTTCGATCTCCAGTCACAATCGGTGTTCCGCCATCGATCTCCATTCCATCATCGGTGTTTTGCCATCGATTTCAAGCATCTCCTGTGTATGCTCTCAAGCACCTCCTGTATATGCTCTCAAGCATCTCCTGTATATGCTCTCAAGCATCTCCTGTATCTGCGCTCACAAGCATCACCAGTATATGCTTCTAAGCATCACCTACATAACTCCTCGTTCTCCAGCTACAGTTTGCATTCCAACATTATTAACACAGCTCTTCAGTGCATTGGTGTGGTAAAGGACTCACCATCTCCAGGTCCTTTAAGACTGTTCTTTTGTACCACACCTAGAGACTTCCTATGTGCTACCACACCTAGAGACTTCCTATGTGCATCTCTGAGAGCTGTGACTTGTCGTCCTGTTACCATACTGCTAACTGTCGCTATCATTTGTGAGCTGAGTTCATTTATTAAACCTGTTGAACATATCCTCTGTTGTTGTGGTCACGCCTTCGGGCTTTAGGTACTGCAGGTTCACGCATGTCCAAGAGTCCTATCTGGCATCTCACATTTAAGTATTCCTCAGCCCCTACAACTCAGGCTTCCAGTAGTGAGCACCAGCCCTCAGTTGTGACAGTAAGCACTGACCTAATGGATCCGGCCGGAGACCAGGTCCAAGCGACCAGGCCGATGCAAGAACTTGCAGCCAGCCTTGAACATCTGGAGGCTGCACAGTGTCAAGTTATTCGCTGTCTCCCAACACTTTTGCACCCGGCTGGATGGAATCCAAGTAACCCTCCGTGGTTCAGGGGCGTCCAGTGTTCTGACTACAGTACCTATTGAATGCTTTAGCCTTCAAGTTCAAGATAATACATCTCCTCGCCAGTCAAAAATGTCTCTGGTTAACTACATTAATGTTTCTACGAGTGATTTCCAAGCTTCAATTACACCTGATACTCCTCCTCAGGTATCTGATTCAAGAGAACTTCTTGACCTTTCTTTTGAAAGACATTCTTGTTAAGGGGATGATCTCCTCTGTTCATCATTCCCGGTTCTCACTGTTCCCTGTCACTTATAAATTTGAATATTTAAGGATTCTCAGTCAACTGTTGGAACAGTTACAAGACCTTCTCTCTAGCATCTTTCCGATTATTTCCAAGTGTCTCAGGGATACTCCTAATATCTCTGCTCCCATTTCCATGAAAGCCTTCCCACAGTCTGCTGAGAACAAAGATGCGACAACTGGCAATCTCCCTATGTCTAAGTAATTTCCCCTTGCACCAAGTAAAGATAAGTTCCAGAGTAAGCCGCGGTCTAGACTTTCTGAAGAGGAACGCAGGAGTCGCATGCAGTTTCAACTCTGTTTCTACTGTGGGGTTTCACCCTAATTTAACTTATTGTTCATTGTTGGTAGTATACACACTGCAGAATCTGCTCCTAGTCATCATTAGCGACATTTTCTAAATTGAGTTGCATGTACAGACGACAGAGGACGTTGCTACGGGAGCATACATCGCTTGCGATGTAGTGCGTACACACTGAATGATTTTAAGAATTTGTATATTTATTCTAACTAATTGATGTAATATTATGTCCTGTTATTTTCTTGCTCCCACATTTATTGTAGTGGTCTGAGTAGTATTATTCTGCACTATCGCAATTACTGTAAGGCAGGAGCACATCAGTTTGTTTTTCATATAAATGTGGGGTCCATTGTCTGAGTCATGTCTATTTATACTTTGTCTTTTGACAATAGTTAAATGTCATTGTGTTGTTTTTCCGATCTGTTTGATATTAGTCATGTATATTTTGCTGTTTTTATTGTGAAGTGATGCAGTCCTATTTTTTAATTTAATTAATAAAAATGTGTGTGTCTGCTAGGAATGAGCGGGTTCGGTTCCTCTGAATCCGAACCCGCCCGAACTTCAGCTTTTTTCCACGGGTCCGAGCAGGCTCGGATCCTCACGCCTTGCTCGGTTAACCCGAGCACGCCCGAACGTCATCATCCCGCTGTCGGATTCTCGCGAGACCCGGATTCTATATAAGGAGCCGCGCGTCGCCGCCATTTTCACATGTGCATTGAGAGTCATAGGGAGAGGACGTGGCTGGCGTCCTCTCCGTTTAGAGAAGAGAGAGACACAGTATTTTGGGGAGCATTATTAGGAGGAGTACTACTATACTGTATACTACTCAGACACAGTATTTTGGGGAGCATTATTAGGAGGAGTACTACTATACTGTATACTACTCTACTACTTGCTGAAGTGATATTTATAGAGTCATAGGGAGAGGACGTGGCTGGCGTCCTCTCCGTTTAGAGAAGAGAGAGACACAGTATTTTGGGGAGCATTATTAGGAGGAGTACTACTATACTGTATACTACTATACTACTTGCTGAAGTGATATTTATAGAGTCATAGGGAGAGGACGTGGCTGGCGTCCTCTCCGTTTAGAGAAGAGAGAGACACAGTATACTATTTTGGGGAGCATTATTAGGAGGAGTACTACTATACTGTATACTACTCTACTACTTGCTGAAGTGATATTTATAGAGTCATAGGGAGAGGACGTGGCTGGCGTCCTCTCCGTTTAGAGAAGAGAGAGACACAGTATTTTGGGGAGCATTATTAGGAGGAGTACTACTATACTGTATACTACTCTACTACTTGCTGAAGTGATATTTATAGAGTCATAAGGAGAGGACGTGGCTGGCGTCCTCTCCGTTTAGAGAAGAGAGAGACACAGTATACTATTTTGTGGAGCATTATTAGGAGTACTACTATACTGTATACTACTATACTACTTGCTGAAGTGATATTTATAGAGTCATAGGGGGAGAGGACGGGGCTGGCGTCCTCTCCGTTTAGAGAAGAGAGAGACACAGTATTTTGGGGAGCATTATTAGTAGGAGTACTACTATACTGTATACTACTCTACTACTTGCTGAAGTGATATTTATAGAGTCATAGGGAGAGGACGTGGCTGGCGTCCTCTCCGTTTAGAGAATAGAGAGACACAGTATACTATTTTGGGGAGCATTATTAGGAGGAGTACTACTATACTGTATACTACTATACTACTTGCTGAAGTGATATTTATAGAGTCATAGGGAGAGGACGTGGCTGGCGTCCTCTCCGTTTAGAGAAGAGAGAGACACAGTATTTTGGGGAGCATTATTAGGAGGAGTACTACTATACTGTATACTACTATACTACTTGCTGAAGTGATATTATAGAGTCATAGGGGGAGAGGACGTGGCTGGCGTCCTCTCCGTTTAGAGAAGAGAGAGACACAGTATTTTGGGGAGCATTATTAGGAGGAGTACTACTATACTGTATACTACTATACTACTTGCTGAAGTGATATTTATAGAGTCATAGGGAGAGGACGTGGCTGGCGTCCTCTCCATTTAAAGAAGAGAGAGACACAGTATACTATTTTGGGGAGCATTATTAGGAGGAGTACTACTATACTGTATACTACTATACTACTTGCTGAAGTGATATTTATAGAGTCATAGGGAGAGGACGTGGCTGGCGTCCTCTCCGTTTAGAGAAGAGAGAGACACAGTATTTTGGGGAGCATTATTAGGAGGAGTACTACTATACTGTATACTACTATACTACTTGCTGAAGTGATATTTATAGAGTCATAGGGAGAGGACGTGGCTGGCGTCCTCTCCGTTTAGAGAAGAGAGAGACACAGTATACTATTTTGGGGAGCATTATTAGGAGGAGTACTACTATACTGTATACTACTCTACTACTTGCTGAAGTGATATTTATAGAGTCATAGGGAGAGGACGTGGCTGGCGTCCTCTCCGTTTAGAGAAGAGAGAGAGACAGTATTTTGGGGAGCATTATTAGGAGGAGTACTACTATACTGTATACTACTATACTACTTGCTGAAGTGATATTATAGAGTCATAGGAGGAGAGGACGTGGCTGGCGTCCTCTCCGTTTAGAGAAGAGAGAGACACAGTATTTTGGGGAGCATTATTAGGAGGAGTACTACTATACTGTATACTACTCAGACACAGTATTTTGGGGAGCATTATTAGGAGGAGTACTACTATACTGTATACTACTCTACTACTTGCTGAAGTGATATTTATAGTGTCATAGGGAGAGGACGTGGCTGGCGTCCTCTCCGTTTAGAGAAGAGAGAGACACAGTATTTTGGGGAGCATTATTAGGAGGAGTACTACTATACTGTATACTACTATACTACTTGCTGAAGTGATATTTATAGAGTCATAGGGAGAGGACGTGGCTGGCGTCCTCTCCGTTTAGAGAAGAGAGAGACACAGTATACTATTTTGGGGAGCATTATTAGGAGGAGTACTACTATACTGTATACTACTATACTACTTGCTGAAGTGATATTTATAGAGTCATAGGGGGAGAGGACGTGGCTGGCGTCCTCTCCGTTTGGAGAAGAGAGAGACACAGTATTTTGGGGAGCATTATTAGGAGGAGTACTACTATACTGTATACTACTCTACTACTTGCTGAAGTGATATTTATAGAGTCATAGGGAGAGGACGTGGCTGGCGACCTCTCCGTTTAGAGAAGAGAGAGACACAGTATACTATTTTGGGGAGCATTATTAGGAGGAGTACTACTATACTGTATACTACTATACTACTTGCTGAAGTGATATTTATAGAGTCATAGGGAGAGGACGTGGCTGGCGTCCTCTCCGTTTAGAGAAGAGAGAGACACAGTATTTTGGGGAGCATTATTAGGAGGAGTACTACTATACTGTATACTACTATACTACTTGCTGAAGTGATATTATAGAGTCATAGGGGGAGAGGACGTGGCTGGCGTCCTCTCCGTTTAGAGAAGAGAGAGACACAGTATTTTGGGGAGCATTATTAGGAGGAGTACTACTATACTGTATACTACTATACTACTTGCTGAAGTGATATTTATAGAGTCATAGGGAGAGGACGTGGCTGGCGTCCTCTCCATTTAAAGAAGAGAGAGACACAGTATACTATTTTGGGGAGCATTATTAGGAGGAGTACTACTATACTGTATACTACTATACTACTTGCTGAAGTGATATTTATAGAGTCATAGGGAGAGGACGTGGCTGGCGTCCTCTCCGTTTAGAGAAGAGAGAGACACAGTATTTTGGGGAGCATTATTAGGAGGAGTACTACTATACTGTATACTACTATACTACTTGCTGAAGTGATATTTATAGAGTCATAGGGAGAGGACGTGGCTGGCGTCCTCTCCGTTTAGAGAAGAGAGAGACACAGTATACTATTTTGGGGAGCATTATTAGGAGGAGTACTACTATACTGTATACTACTCTACTACTTGCTGAAGTGATATTTATAGAGTCATAGGGAGAGGACGTGGCTGGCGTCCTCTCCGTTTAGAGAAGAGAGAGAGACAGTATTTTGGGGAGCATTATTAGGAGGAGTACTACTATACTGTATACTACTATACTACTTGCTGAAGTGATATTATAGAGTCATAGGAGGAGAGGACGTGGCTGGCGTCCTCTCCGTTTAGAGAAGAGAGAGACACAGTATTTTGGGGAGCATTATTAGGAGGAGTACTACTATACTGTATACTACTCAGACACAGTATTTTGGGGAGCATTATTAGGAGGAGTACTACTATACTGTATACTACTCTACTACTTGCTGAAGTGATATTTATAGAGTCATAAGGAGAGGACGTGGCTGGCGTCCTCTCCGTTTAGAGAAGAGAGAGACACAGTATACTATTTTGTGGAGCATTATTAGGAGTACTACTATACTGTATACTACTATACTACTTGCTGAAGTGATATTTATAGAGTCATAGGGGGAGAGGACGTGGCTGGCGTCCTCTCCGTTTAGAGAAGAGAGAGACACAGTATTTTGGGGAGCATTATTAGTAGGAGTACTACTATACTGTATACTACTCTACTACTTGCTGAAGTGATATTTATAGAGTCATAGGGAGAGGACGTGGCTGGCGTCCTCTCCGTTTAGAGAATAGAGAGACACAGTATACTATTTTGGGGAGCATTATTAGGAGGAGTACTACTATACTGTATACTACTATACTACTTGCTGAAGTGATATTTATAGAGTCATAGGGAGAGGACGTGGCTGGCGTCCTCTCCGTTTAGAGAAGAGAGAGACACAGTATTTTGGGGAGCATTATTAGGAGGAGTACTACTATACTGTATACTACTATACTACTTGCTGAAGTGATATTATAGAGTCATAGGGGGAGAGGACGTGGCTGGCGTCCTCTCCGTTTAGAGAAGAGAGAGACACAGTATTTTGGGGAGCATTATTAGGAGGAGTACTACTATACTGTATACTACTATACTACTTGCTGAAGTGATATTTATAGAGTCATAGGGAGAGGACGTGGCTGGCGTCCTCTCCATTTAAAGAAGAGAGAGACACAGTATACTATTTTGGGGAGCATTATTAGGAGGAGTACTACTATACTGTATACTACTATACTACTTGCTGAAGTGATATTTATAGAGTCATAGGGAGAGGACGTGGCTGGCGTCCTCTCCGTTTAGAGAAGAGAGAGACACAGTATTTTGGGGAGCATTATTAGGAGGAGTACTACTATACTGTATACTACTATACTACTTGCTGAAGTGATATTTATAGAGTCATAGGGAGAGGACGTGGCTGGCGTCCTCTCCGTTTAGAGAAGAGAGAGACACAGTATACTATTTTGGGGAGCATTATTAGGAGGAGTACTACTATACTGTATACTACTCTACTACTTGCTGAAGTGATATTTATAGAGTCATAGGGAGAGGACGTGGCTGGCGTCCTCTCCGTTTAGAGAAGAGAGAGAGACAGTATTTTGGGGAGCATTATTAGGAGGAGTACTACTATACTGTATACTACTATACTACTTGCTGAAGTGATATTATAGAGTCATAGGAGGAGAGGACGTGGCTGGCGTCCTCTCCGTTTAGAGAAGAGAGAGACACAGTATTTTGGGGAGCATTATTAGGAGGAGTACTACTATACTGTGTACTACTCAGACACAGTATTTTGGGGAGCATTATTAGGAGGAGTACTACTATACTGTATACTACTCTACTACTTGCTGAAGTGATATTTATAGAGTCATAGGGAGAGGACGTGGCTGGCGTCCTCTCCGTTTAGAGAAGAGAGAGACACAGTATTTTGGGGAGCATTATTAGGAGGAGTACTACTATACTGTATACTACTATACTACTTGCTGAAGTGATATTTATAGAGTCATAGGGAGAGGACGTGGCTGGCGTCCTCTCCGTTTAGAGAAGAGAGAGACACAGTATACTATTTTGGGGAGCATTATTAGGAGGAGTACTACTATACTGTATACTACTATACTACTTGCTGAAGTGATATTTATAGAGTCATAGGGGGAGAGGACGTGGCTGGCGTCCTCTCCGTTTGGAGAAGAGAGAGACACAGTATTTTGGGGAGCATTATTAGGAGGAGTACTACTATACTGTATACTACTCTACTACTTGCTGAAGTGATATTTATAGAGTCATAGGGAGAGGACGTGGCTGGCGTCCTCTCCGTTTAGAGAAGAGAGAGACACAGTATACTATTTTGGGGAGCATTATTAGGAGGAGTACTACTATACTGTATACTACTATACTACTTGCTGAAGTGATATTTATAGAGTCATAGGGAGAGGACGTGGCTGGCGTCCTCTCCGTTTAGAGAAGAGAGAGACACAGTATTTTGGGGAGCATTATTAGGAGGAGTACTACTATACTGTATACTACTATACTACTTGCTGAAGTGATATTATAGAGTCATAGGGGGAGAGGACGTGGCTGGCGTCCTCTCCGTTTAGAGAAGAGAGAGACACAGTATTTTGGGGAGCATTATTAGGAGGAGTACTACTATACTGTATACTACTATACTACTTGCTGAAGTGATATTTATAGAGTCATAGGGAGAGGACGTGGCTGGCGTCCTCTCCGTTTAAAGAAGAGAGAGACACAGTATACTATTTTGGGGAGCATTATTAAGAGGAGTACTACTATACTGTATACTACTATACTACTTGCTGAAGTGATATTTATAGAGTCATAGGGAGAGGACGTGGCTGGCGTCCTCTCCGTTTAGAGAAGAGAGAGACACAGTATTTTGGGGAGCATTATTAGGAGGAGTACTACTATACTGTATACTACTCAGACACAGTATTTTGGGGAGCATTATTAGGAGGAGTACTACTATACTGTATACTACTATACTACTTGCTGAAGTGATATTTATAGATTAGATAGTGTGACTGTAAGTGTATTATCTGACTTGTGGGGGAGACACTGACAGTGGGGAGCAGTTAGAGTCTGAGAGCAGGAATCAGGAGTACATATAACGTACAGTGCACACTTTTGCTGCCAGAGTCAGTGCCACACTGCCATTGTTGTGACCACACTGACCACCAGTATAATAATATATTTTGTGATTGTCTGCTTAGGACTCGGAGTACTAGTTGCAAGTTGCAACGTGACCTGACCACCAGTTTAATAATCAATCACCACCAGTTTAATATATATATAATTGTATATAATATATATATATATATAATATTGTATACCACCTACCCGTGTTTTTTTTTTTTTCTTTCTTCTTTGTACATACTACTATAGTATAGTAGCTTACTGTAACAGTCTGCGGTGCTGCTGAGCTGACAGTGTCCAGCAGGTCCGTCATCAGTCATCATTACCAATACCTAATAAATATATTATCTACCTGTCCGGCTGCAGTACTAGTGATATTATATATACATACATATATATATTGATTTCATCTCATTATCAATCATCCAGTCTATATTAGCAGCAGACACAGTACGGTAGTCCACGGCTGTAGCTACCTCTGTGTCGGCACTCGGCAGTCCATCCATAATTGTATACTAGTATCCATCCATCTCCATTGTTTACCTGAGGTGCCTTTTAGTTGTGCCTATTAAAATATGGAGAACAAAAAAGTTGAGGTTCCAAAATTAGGGAAAGATCAAGATCCACTTCCACCTCGTGCTGAAGCTGCTGCCACTAGTCATGGCCGAGACGATGAAATGCCAGCAACGTCGTCTGCCAAGGCCGATGCCCAATGGCATAGTACAGAGCATGTCAAATCCAAAACACCAAATATCAGTAAAAAAAGGACTCCAAAACCTAAAATAAAATTGTCGGAGGAGAAGCGTAAACTTGCCAATATGCCATTTACCACACGGAGTGGCAAGGAACGGCTGAGGCCCTGGCCTATGTTCATGGCTAGTGGTTCAGCTTCACAGGAGGATGGAAGCACTCAGCCTCTCGCTAGAAAACTGAAAAGACTCAAGCTGGCAAAAGCACCGCAAAGAACTGTGCGTTCTTCGAAATCCCAAATCCACAAGGAGAGTCCAATTGTGTCGGTTGCGATGCCTGACCTTCCCAACACTGGACGTGAAGAGCATGCGCCTTCCACCATTTGCACGCCCCCTGCAAGTGCTGGAAGGAGCACCCGCAGTCCAGTTCCTGATAGTCAGATTGAAGATGTCAGTGTTGAAGTACACCAGGGTGAGGAGGATATGGGTGTTGCTGGCGCTGGGGAGGAAATTGACCAGGAGGATTCTGATGGTGAGGTGGTTTGTTTAAGTCAGGCACCCGGGGAGACACCTGTTGTCCGTGGGAGGAATATGGCCGTTGACATGCCTGGTGAAAATACCAAAAAAATCAGCTCTTCAGTGTGGAGGTATTTCATCAGAAATGCGGACAACAGGTGTCAAGCCGTGTGTTGCCTTTGTCAAGCTGTAATAAGTAGGGGTAAGGACGTTAACCACCTCGGAACATCCTCCCTTATACGTCACCTGCAGCGCATTCATAATAAGTCAGTGACAAGTTCAAAAACTTTGGGTGACAGCGGAAGCAGTCCACTGACCAGTAAATCCCTTCCTCTTGTAACCAAGCTCACGCAAACCACCCCACCACCAACTCCCTCAGTGTCAATTTCCTCCTTCCCCAGGAATGCCAATAGTCCTGCAGGCCATGTCACTGGCAATTCTGACGAGTCCTCTCCTGCCTGGGATTCCTCCGATGCATCCTTGCTGGCGCTGCTGTTGTTGCTGCTGGGAGTCGATGGTCATCCCAGAGGGGAAGTCGGAAGATCACTTGTACTACTTCCAGTAAGCAATTGACTGTCCAACAGTCCTTTGCGAGGAAGATGAAATATCACAGCAGTCATCCTGCTGCAAAGCGGATAACTGAGGCCTTGACAACTATGTTGGTGTAAGACGTGCGTCCGGTATCCGCCGTTAGTTCACAGGGAACTAGACAATTTCTTGAGGTAGTGTGCCCCCGTTACCAAATACCATCTAGGTTCCACTTCTCTAGGCAGGCGATACCGAAAATGTACACAGACCTCAGAAAAAGACTCACCAGTGTCCTAAAAAATGCAGCTGTACCCAATGTCCACTTAACCACGGACATGTGGACAAGTGGAGCAGGGCAGGGTCAGGACTATATGACTGTGACAGCCCACTGGGTAGATGTATGGACTCCCGCCGCAAGAACAGCAGCGGCGGCACCAGTAGCAGCATCTCGCAAACGCCAACTCTTTCCTAGGCAGGCTACGCTTTGTATCACCGCTTTCCAGAATACGCACACAGATGAAAACCTCTTACGGCAACTGAGGAAGATCATCGCGGAATGGCTTACCCCAATTGGACTCTCCTGTGGATTTGTGGCATCGGACAACGCCAGCAATATTGTGTGTGCATTAAATATGGGCAAATTCCAGCACGTCCCATGTTTTGCACATACCTTGAATTTGGTGGTGCAGAATTTTTTAAAAAAACGACAGGGGCGTGCAAGAGATGCTGTCGGTGGCCAGAAGAATTGCGGGACACTTTCGGCGTACAGGCACCACGTACAGAAGACTGGAGCACCACCAAAAACTACTGAACCTGCCCTGCCATCATCTGAAGCAAGAAGTGGTAACGAGGTGGAATTCAACCCTCTATATGCTTCAGAGGTTGGAGGAGCAGCAAAAGGCCATTCAAGCCTATACAATTGAGCACGATATAGGAGGTGGAATGTACCTGTCTCAAGTGCAGTGGAGAAAGATTTCAATGTTGTGCAAGGTTCTGATGCCCTTTGAACTTGCCACACGTGAAGTCAGTTCAGACACTGCCAGCCTGAGTCAGGTCATTCCCCTCATCAGGCTTTTGCAGAAGAAGCTGGAGACATTGAAGGAGGAGCTAACACGGAGCGATTCCGCTAGGCATGTGGGACTTGTGGATGGAGCCCTTAATTCGCTTAACAAGGATTCACGGGTGGTCAATCTGTTGAAATCAGAGCACTACATTTTGGCCACCGTGCTCGATCCTAGATTTAAAGCCTACCTTGGATCTCTCTTTCCGGCAGACACAAGTCTGCTGGGGTTGAAAGACCTGCTGGTGAGAAAATTGTCAAGTCAAGCGGAACGCGACCTGTCAACATCTCCTCCTTCACATTCTCCCGCAACTGGGGGTGCGAGGAAAAGGCTCAGAATTCCGAGCCCACCCGCTGGCGGTGATGCAGGGCAGTCTGGAGCGACTGCTGATGCTGACATCTGGTCCGGACTGCAGGACCTGACAACGATTACGGACATGTCGTCTACTGTCACTGCATATGATTCTCTCAACATTGAAAGAATGGTGGAGGATTATATGAGTGACCGCATCCAAGTAGGCACGTCACACAGTCCGTACTTATACTGGCAGGAAAAAGAGGCAATTTGGAGGCCCTTGCACAAACTGGCTTTATTCTACCTAAGTTGCCCTCCCACAAGTGTGTACTCCGAAAGAGTGTTTAGTGCCGCCGCTCACCTTGTCAGCAATCGGCGTACGAGGTTACATCCAGAAAATGTGGAGAAGATGATGTTCATTAAAATGAATTATAATCAATTCCTCCGTGGAGACATTGACCAGCAGCAATTGCCTCCACAAAGTACACAGGGAGCTGAGATGGTGGATTCCAGTGGGGACGAATTGATAATCTGTGAGGAGGGGGATGTACACGGTGATATATCGGAGGATGATGATGAGGTGGACATCTTGCCTCTGTAGAGCCAGTTTGTGCAAGGAGAGATTAATTGCTTCTTTTTTGGTGGGGGTCCAAACCAACCCGTCATTTCAGTCACAGTCGTGTGGCAGACCCTGTCACTGAAATGATGGGTTGGTTAAAGTGTGCATGTCCTGTTTATACAACATAAGGGTGGGTGGGAGGGCCAAAGGACAATTCCATCTTGCACCTCTTTTTTCTTTAATTTTTCTTTGCGTCATGTGCTGTTTGGGGAGGGTTTTTTGGAAGGGACATCCTGCGTGACACTGCAGTGCCACTCCTAGATGGGCTCGGTGTTTGTGTCGGCCACTAGGGTCGCTTATCTTACTCACACAGCTACCTCATTGCGCCTCTTTTTTTCTTTGCGTCATGTGCTGTTTGGGGAGGGTTTTTTGGAAGGGACATCCTATGTGACACTGCAGTGACACTCCTAGATGGGCCCGGTGTTTGTGTCGGCCACTAGGGTCGCTTATCTTACTCACACAGCTACCTCATTGCGCCTCTTTTTTTCTTTGCGTCATGTGCTGTTTGGGGAGGGTTTTTTGGAAGGGACATCCTGCGTGACACTGCAGTGACACTCCTAGATGGGCCCGGTGTTTGTGTCGGCCACTAGGGTCGCTTATCTTACTCACACAGCTACCTCATTGCGCCTCTTTTTTTCTTTGCGTCATGTGCTGTTTGGGGAGAGTTTTTTGGAAGGGACATCCTGCGTGACACTGCAGTGACACTCCTAGATGGGCCCGGTGTTTGTGTTGGCCACTAGGGTCGCTTATCTTACTCACACAGATACCTCATTGCGCCTCTTTTTTTCTTTGCGTCATGTGCTGTTTGGGGAGTATTTTTTGGAAGGGCCATCCTGCGTGACACTGCAGTGACACTCCTAGATGGGCCCGGTGTTTGTGTCGGCCACTAGGGTCGCTTAGCTTAGTCATCCAGCGACCTAGGTGCAAATTTTAGGACTAAAAATAATATTGTGAGGTGTGAGGTATTCAGAATAGACTGAAAATGAGTGTAAATTATGGTTTTTGAGGTTAATAATACTTTGGGATCAAAATGACCCCCAAATTCTATGATTTAAGCTGTTTTTTAGTGTTTTTTGAAAAAAACACCCGAATCCAAAACACACCCGAATCCGACAAAAAAAATTCGGTGAGGTTTTGCCAAAACGCGGTCGAACCCAAAACACGGCCGCGGAACCGAACCCAAAACCAAAACACAAAACCCGAAAAATTTCCGGCGCTCATCTCTAGTGTCTGCCCAATATTGGTCCTGTGAATTCCTCTCCCTTTTAATAAATCTATTTATTTGACCAGTAAGACAGCACCAAACACACAAACAAATTACAATTTTCCTTATGAGATTTACCTTAAAACTTTAGCTTGTGCAAAGACTTCTCCATTTCATGCAATTGCTGCAGGTGCATCACTAGATGCATCCTAAAATGCATCTGAGTATAATGGAACAAATAATTTACCACCCTTTATTTCAGGAGCTTCTCAATCAACCGTCAAGTGAATGTTCAATCTCTATGATTACAGGGATAGATGCCCTTAAAAGATAGAACATAACACAGACATAGCATAATACTGTGACAGCAAGAGAGCACACAATTAAATAAAAGGTCCAGACTCGTACCGCAAGGGGTGGTCTACTGTTAGTAGACAAAATCGCTTTTTATGGAGCGGATCACCGACTTGGGAGTGTTCTGGACTTTCTTAATTAGTAGAAGATTTTTCTTTCTTGCTTCAACCAATTTGCACATATAAAGGAAATGGTACTAGGATAGTGTATTACCATAAAAATGTATTTCCACAAACAACACAAGATCTCTAAAAGATGGGTTCTCACCAGACTGAGTGGTCTACACAAGAGTAGACAAAAGCGTTTGTTTAAGATTACAACCAGGCGTCCCCAGGAGTGATCATCCACAGCCAGGCGAGAGATCCACATACGTCCTGCTACCTTCACCGACGCGTTTCGATAACAAAGGTTATCTTCCTCAAGGTGTAGATGGTAGCAGTAGGCCCTAAGTATTTATCTTCCCACAGACCTAATTAATCTAAAACCTAATGCCAGACATGGATCATCTAGCCACTAAAAAAACCTAAACACCTAATATAATAACATATAGAGCAAGTCCATTACATAAATTCCCGGTTTCCTCCAGAAAATCCATTTCCCGCCAGAAGCCGTCATCCAATGGCATGTGTTCGTTTCCTCCGGAAGTAGTCATAGACACGGTTCGTGCAGTCCAGAATAATGTTCTTCCCTGAGAGCGGATTTCCCCTGTATGTCTCTCTACCCTCTCCGCACTATTACCGGAAGTGACGCGGGACCTATGCACTGCGCATCATCATGTAGACCCGCCTTATTGGATAGCCGCGATCACCTGACCGGAAGGCGGAAGTCCCGCTAATACGGGAACATGTGTGCTCAGGACCCGTGTCCACAGCATCTATCACCGGAAATGACGGAATCGCAGTCCATAAACAAATTTGGATGTAGTCTCATTCCACGGAGCCATTTTGTTGTAGCCAAATCATATAGAAAATGGTACATAAAATAGATCAAAAATAAAAACCAGTTAAATTCATGAATTAAAATATAAATAGATTGACAATGCAACTATTAACTAAAACATATAAATGACTACATGATAAGGTTTGGCCTAACTCAAAGAAACCATTTGGTCTCAAAATCTTTATTGAGGCCTCCTGGTTCTAAAGTCTTATACTTAAAAATGGTTTGCATTTCTATTCTGGCCAATTTCTGCAATAAATCACCTCCTCTAATATCAGGTTTCACTTGTTTTAGGGCATAAAAATTCTTTATTTCTCTAAGATCACAACCATGTATTTTTTTAAAGTGGGCTGATAGGGCATGAGTTTCTAACCCTTTTTTTTATATTTCTGAAATGTTCTCCCAACCTTACTTTCAAGGCTCTGCTAGTGCGTCCGATGTAAAATTTACCACACATACATTCAACACCATAAATTACACTGGCGGAGTGGCAGGAGATAAACCCTTTAATGGTGAACTTTCTATCATTAATACTGATTTCGTTTTTTTTATTCCCAAAATTGTTGGGGATAGTTTTGCAGGCAATGCAGGATCCGCACCTGTAGAAACCTTCAGATGTTATTCTGGGTCCTACAGGAGCTGCTATGGAAGCTATGTACCAATTTGGATTGCAAATTGGGTGCCTTCCTATATATGCATGTAGGCCTATCTGGTAAGTCCATACCAATAACAGGATCTTTTTAAGTATTGGCCAGTGTTTCTTCAAAATATTTTGGACTTTCTTATGTTGAGAAGAATAGTCAGAGATGAATGCCCACTTAAATCTGTTATCTGTATCTTTTTTTGTCTCCTTGATGGTTAGTAGATCTGTTCTGTCCAATTTAGAAACCTCTTCTAATGATTTCTCTAAAGGTCCCTTAGCATAACCACAATTAATAAAACTCTCCTCCATGGATGAGGCCTGTGCCTTAAAAACTGATTGCTCTGAACAATTGCGTCGTAATCTTTTAAACTGGCCGACGGGAACACTATTCAGCCAGCTATCATGATGGCAGCTTTATCTATTGATATAGGATCTTGAATCAGTTGGTTTAATAAAGTTTTTAGTCTTGATCAAACCATCTTCGATATAGATAGTGAGGTCTAAAAAATGAACCTCTTTTTGGTCAATATTGAACGTTAATTTTATGTGATTTTCATTGTTATTGAGATAAGCACAGAAGAGATCCAATGACTCCTTATCTCCCTCCCATATGAACAGTATATCATCGATATACCTATGCCAGGACACTAGCTTCGCCCCACATGTGTTTTCACTCCAGATGTAATTATCTTCCCATGCTCCCATGAAGATATTAGCATAACTGGGGGCGAACCTAGTACCCATGGCAGTCCCACATTTCTGCAGGAAAAATTCATTCTTAAAGAGGAAGTAGTTTTTGGAGAGAATAAAATGTATGCTCTCTTTTAGAGATCTTGTGTTGTTTGTGGAAATAAATTTTTATGGTAATACACTATCCTAGTACCATTTCCTTTATATGTGCAAATTGGTTGAAGCAAGAAAGAAAAATCCTCTACTAATTAAGAAAGTCCAGAACACTCCCAAGTCGGTGATGCGCTCCATAAAAAGCGATTTTGTCTACTAACAGTAGACCACCCCTTGTGGTACGAGTCTGGACCTTTTATTTAATTGTGTGCTCTCTTGCTGTCACAGTATTATGCTATGTCTGTGTTATGTTCTATCTTTTAAGGGCATCTATCCCTGTAATCATAGAGATTGAACATTCACTTGACGGTTGATTGAGAAGCGCCTGAAATAAAGGGTGGTTTGTTCCATTGTATGTTTTTCAAAAGTATTGGTGATACTTTTAACCATCCATCGTTTTGGCTGCTGTGGTGCACTGATTGTGATCAGCTATTTTCTAAGAGCATCTGAGTATAAGAGTGTACCTATTGTATGCTATTATTTTGTGTGTCATATTTAAAATTCTTTAGGAAACGAATTGACAGTATAGGAAAGGAGTGGGTTAAACCCCCATAGGCTGGGGGCAGGGCTGTTTTTGGGCTGGTGGTATGATTAGTCTGGTGAGGGGGCTGGGTCATCCTCTTTTGTTTCAGTCTTTGGTCGGGTAAGTGCTGTCCTGGGATTGTGATAAAAGTCTTTATCCACCCTTTTACACTGAATTTCCCTTCAGTTAGGTGTAGTGGAAGTTCAGAAGGGCAGAAGTGTTTAGGTGGGAGTTAGCTTTTAGGTGTTAGTTTGTGGGTAGGAGTTACTGATTAGGTGGGTAGTGTGATCGGTAGGAGCAGCTCTCTGGCTGCTATGTCCCGTCCTCAGCGTCTGCCCCGGACCCCTGCCCATTACCTGGACTCTCCAGGTCCCAGTCTTGCATCCCCCTCTGGCCGGGGCTCACAGCGTGTGAGCGCTGGTGCTGCTGTCAGCGGAGCTGCACGTGCCCGTGTACGGGGGCGCGCAGTGGCTCGTGGCGGCATTTCTCCCCCTCTGCTTCCGCGGGCGCCGGACGATCAGTCCGGGGCAGCGGTGGGTGGTGAGAAGTGAGTGGAGGGTCAGCTTGTGAGCTGCCGGCGGGGGAGTGCAGCGAGGAAGCCCGCTGGCGGTACTCCCTCTCTAGGCGCGGCGGGGCGGGTGCGCGCGAGGCACAGTTTAATGGAGGATTCAGTTAGGGGTGCGGAGGCATCCCTGGCAGCAGGGACGGGTGGTGCCGGGCAGAGGCACGGTGGCCACCGGTCCTCAGGTGCTATGGCTGTGTGTGGGTGCGCGCCGGGCAGCCAGTGATCAGGGAAGTTTGCCGGGGAGCTCTCCACATTCTGGCAGGAGAGGCTCCCAGGCAGACAGTGCGGCTGGGGTTTCAAGGGATGGTGGCCATGGGCTGGGATCAGTTAGGAGGGGGGTGGTGCCTAGGCAGTCCGCATTAGGGGAGCGTGCAGGAGGGGGCGCAAGGGATCAACTAGTAGGGGGCTCCAGTTCTGTTAGGAGGCAGGCAGGACAGCTTAATGTAGGCAGAGGTGCTGTGGCAGCTGCTGAGTGGAGAGGAGAAGTGCCAGCAGGGGCTGCAGTAAGTGCGGCCGAGGCATTTGACCCCTTTGCCGTTTCATCGGCGGTGTCTGTGATGGCCGCTGCGTTGGCGCCTTTTATGTCGGCCGTGGGGAGAGGTCATGCGGGGCCTTCGGCGGTGGATAGCATTTCTGTACCTGGCACTTCCGGCCCTGCCATGGCACAGTATTTGGAAGCCTGCCGCAATTTAGGAGCTGCCGCAGCTTTACTAGGATGCAACACGACGGCCGACGGTGTTAGAAACCCCAGGGGGATTTTGTTGGCTTCAAATTCCGCCAGTGGGGCTGTGGCCACTGGGGCGGCTCTTCCATCTTTTTCAGACTCGGCAGAGGGGGAGGACCTTGATGACAGCCTAGTTGAAGGGGAGGCATCGCCGTCTGTGTCTGGGACTTCAGGTGAGTTGGAGGAGGATTCTGATGTGAGTTGGGGGAGTGCATCTTCCTCTTCCTACAGGGGGTGTAGCAGTTCTTCTTCCTCTTCATCCTCTTCTGTGCGATCGGCGGTTAGCAGTGCAGCGAAGGCGAAGAGGAGAGCTCATAAATATGCGCGGCATGAAGCGCGAAGGCGGGATAGACGGAGTAAGAGACGTAGGGTTTCCAGTAGTGTGCGTAGGGCCAGAAAACGTCACAATTTGCCGGGCGTTGTTCATTGCGACTACACTGCGGTCTTGCAAGGGCTCCGCGAGAGTTGTATAAAATGAATTCAACAAGGGGAGTACGTTGATGTTTTCACACTGACGGAGGATTCTAAGAGGGAGTTTAAGGAGGCACAAGCGAAGGGCGGCATAGGAGTTGAGGCTTTTAGATCTTTCGACAATTGGTTGGCGGGGTTTTGCGTGTTCGCAGCATGCTACTTGAAGGATCGTCCGGAGGAGCACATGAACGTGATCAGGTACATACACCTGGTTCACGACATGCACCGTCAGTCAAAAGACACTGCGTGGAGGGTGTACGACAAGGAGTTCAGACAGAAGCATGATTGCCTCCATGTCATTGACTTTGGGTGCAAGGATGTGGAGGTTTGGCTTCACGTTACGAGGTCGCAGGATGCGAAGCAGGCCACTAAGGGCGGGCCAGACGCTCAGCCCGCGGGAGTTTCTGCAGCGCACGCGGGCACGGAGCCTTCCACTTCACGTCGTTTTGGGGTATCCGGACAGACAGCATGGCAAGTTCCATCGAAAGGGAAATGCTTTGCTTTTTATAATTCTACCTGCACTCTTGGTCAGCGGTGTCGTTTTCGACACCTCTGTTTACGATGCAACGGTTTACACCCCGCCACCAATTGTTTTCGATTCGGCCGACAGGGGGCCAAGGCAGCCGGCGGCGCTGCCAATAAAGCAGCTGTTGGTGCCGCCACTAACTAGGGCGCCCACCCCAATACGTTTGGAGGCCATGTCCAGATGGTTGGGGTGGTATCCAAATAGGGAAGGTACTGAATTTCTTTTTTGCAGCTTTAAGTTTGGTTTTCGTTTGCCGATTGAGGGTGATGTTGTTGTTCGGGCACCCAGGAACCTGCAATCGGCTCGGGATTTTCCTGTAGTTCTTCGGGCGAAGGTCGATTTGGAGGTGCAGCTTGGAAGAATGGCGGGCCCCTTTACGCAGCCGCCGGTGGAGAACTTAATCAATTCCCCAGTGGGGGTTGTTCCCAAGAAAGCTCCAGGGAAGTTCCGGCTCATTCAGCATTTGTCTTATCCATCCGGGTCATCAGTTAACGATGCTATTCCTCCGGAGTATTGTTTGGTGGTTTATCAGTCTTTTGATGATGCTCTGGGTATGGTACGGGGATGTGGCGCTGGGGCCCTCATGGCTAAGATTGATGTTGAGTCGGCCTTCCGTTTACTTCCGTTACGCCCGGAGTCATTCATATTCATGGATTTACGCATCAATGGGGAATACTTCATAGACAAGTGCTTGCCTATGGGGTGTTCCATTTCTTGCGCGTTTTTTGAAAAGTTTAGTACATTTTTGCATTGGTGCGTGGAGTTTTCTTGCGGAGGTCGTGGGATAGCACATTATCTTGGCGATTTCCTGTGTGTGGGGCCCGCGGATTCTTTGCGGTGTAGTGAACTTTTGTTCTCCTTACCAGCACTATTTAGGCATTTTGGGGTATCTGTGGCAGAGGACAAAACAGAGGGGCCTATCTCGTGTTTGTCATTCCTGGGTATCAAGATTGATACCGCTGCAGGCGCTTGCCGTCTTCCTCAGGACAAGGTCGAAAAGCTGCGGGAGTCGATTCAACAGTGTGTGGGGCGTCGTAAGGTAACTTTACGGCAGGCCCAATCTCTTTTGTGTCTTTTGAACTTTGCCTGTAGGGTTATTCCCATGGGCAGGGTTTTTTGCCGTAAACTGGAGCGGTCCACGGCTGGGATTTCCAGGTCGCATCATTTTATCCGCTTATCTTCTGAAATTATGAGAGACCTTTCAGTTTGGGTTTCGTTTTTGGCGGATTTTAATGGTGTACGGATTTGGATGGCCCAATTCGTGCACAACACCGAGTTGCAGCTCTTCACTGATGTGGCTGGTTCAGCAGGTTTTGGTTGTTATTTGTGTGGTTCCTGGTGCGTTGCGCCTTGGCCTGCGGATTGGCCACAAAAGGGTCTGACAAATGACCTTCTATTGCTGGAACTTTTCCCCATTATGGTCGCCTTGGAGGTTTGGGGGTGAGCGGCTTAGCAATCGCAGTATTCTCTTCTGTTGCGATAATTTGGGAGTCGTACATGCTGTCAACAATCAAAGAGCTAAGGTGCTGCGTGTTCTGCGTGTGTTGTCACAGCTAGTGCTGACATGCATGCGTTTCAAAGTTTTGTTTCGGGCGCAGCATGTTCCTGGGGTGGAGAATGGCATTGCGGACGCGTTATCAAGAGGGCAGTGGGATAGATTCCGAATATTAGCCCCGGAGGCTGATGCGGTTGGTGTGCCCTGCCCCTCTTATGTTTGGCAGATCATCGATGTGGACTGGAGGGGCTAGCTGAGCTATCTATTGCCCCAGCCACTCTCAAGGTGTACCGTCAGGCCTAGAAGGAGTGGGAAGATTTTTCCCGTGACCGAGGGCCTAGAGGTAAGAGGGGTCGATGGTTGCTGCTTGCTTTTGTCTGGCAACTCTTCGTAACAGGGAGATCGAGAGCAGTAGTATCTCGGTTCCTTGCAGGGATATCCTTTTTCTCAAAATTAAAGGGTTTGCCAGATTTTACGAAGAGTTTCCTTTTAACGAAGGCTATCAAGGGGTGGGCGCGTTCAGCGCTGACTCCTCCAGATAGAAGGCGCCCTATCGATGCGTCCCTTCTTCCTTCACTTATTGGGATAGCTGCGGAGGTGGCGGCCCCACGTTTTGAAGCACTCCTGTTTGAATTGGCATTTTCCATGGCGTTTCATGGGGCATTTAGGGTGTCTGAATTGGTCGCGGCTTCCAAACGGACGGATTCCATTATGCTGCATTCCGATGTGGTAGTGGGGGATGTGTCTTTGCTGTGCAGGCTGCGTCGCTCTAAAACGGGTCAGTTAGGTAAGGGTTGATGGGTCACTTTAGTGCCATCGGTTGATAGGAGGTGTTGTCCGGTGACATTGGCTAATCATTATGTGGGGGTGAGACCTTCGGTAGAGGGTTCTTGGCTTCTGCATTATGATGGTTTGCCTTTGACTAGGTATCAATTTAATTGGATGCTTAGGCGCTGCCTGTCCAGTTTGGGCCTTTCCCCTCAAGACTTTGGTTCGCATTCATTTAGGATCGGAGCCGCCACCTAGGCAGCATCAGCAGGGTTTTCGGTGGCCGAAATTAAGGCTTTGGGCCGATGGCAGTCGGCTAGTTATAAGCGTTACATTTGGCCGCTTGCTGAGTAAGTTTGTTGTTGTTCTTACTAACAGTTCGGTTGTTCAGATGTGTTTACGTCATTCCAGTCTTGTGTGTCTCCCCTGCCCTCCCTACTCGGATGGCTAGCTACTCATCACTGTTGGCAGTGGGGGTCTGCGGTTCTTTGACAATTTTTTACCTGGACTGACGGTCTGAATTTGGCTTATTAATATTTAATTTGGCTAATTGGATTCTAATTATAAGTCCCTCAGCAGGTTTTTAAGTTTCACCTCCAGCCGAGTTATTCTGTGTGAGCCTAATCCCCCCCTCTTTCTTTTTTTCCTTGCCTAACGCTTCCCCCCCCTTCCTCCCCTCCTTTTTATTATTTTGACTGATCCTTCTGTATCTTTATGTTGCTTCGATTGGCCTGAAGCTTGTTTCACAGGAAATTTAATTCCTTTAAGAATTTTTCTTTTTGGCAGATCCTCAATATTCGAACAGTTAATGCCCATTTTCAGTTCTTTAGTGGGTTTAAACGAAATAAATTTTTTTTGCCTTTTCCCTCCTTGTAGGTTTGCGGAATGATTGGTTTGGCATTTGGGTCATTGGTCGCTCGTATATTTTTTGGGCGGCTAGGCTTATGGCCTCAGACGGGGAGCCGCGGTTTCCAATGTCGGCAGATGTGAGATGGATAGGAGTGAGGGGTATGCTTTGGCGGGAGTTGAAGGCCAAACTTCTTGAGCAGGCTAGTCGGTTTGGTTTGCCTAGGATTTTAGTGATTCACTTAGGTGGTAATGATCTGGGGAAAGGATAAGCGGTGGATCTACGGTTGTTGATGGTGCCCGATTTGGAGGAGATTATGATGGCATGGCCGGGTTGTAGAGTGGTGTGGTCTTGCATGGTGCCCCGTTTATGTGGGGCGAGGAGTGTTTGATTGTAAAGTAATTGATGGAGCTAGGAAGAAAGTGAATTCAGCGGTGGCTAAATCAGTTTTAGTTAAAGGTGGTTTGGTACCAAAGGATCAAATTTCGTTGTTGCTACTTGTTTAGGCCAGATGGCGTTCACTTAGCTAGAGAGGATTTGCATTTGTTTATTAAGGATCTGTTTTCGGTTGTGGGTTCTTTAGGTTAGGGGTATGGTGGCGGAGCGTGTTTCTGTAGTTAGAACCTCGCTGTTGGCGGGAAAGAACGGCAAGTTACCTGTTGTTGGGTTAGGAAATTGATTGGAGTTAGATTGGTGGTTGATTTTTAGGTGCGCTCACCTTCGTTGACTGATATACATCTGCTAGACCACCTTTAAGGGGGCAGCCTCACCACCTTTACAGGGGGTAGTCAAGAAGAAGGTTGAGTGGATACCTTTTTGTGTTTTAGATGGTTTGCTTCTGTTATATTGTAGGATTTGGTCGGGGGTTAGGTTGGTTTTAGCCATTCTTTCTTGCCACCATACTTTTAATTTTAATATCTCATGCAGTCATTAGATTGCATTAGTTCATTTAAATAAATAGCTGACAATTTCTGCCAAATTTATGTCTCCGTGTCTTTATTTAATATTTAAAGTATTTTAAGTTGTTGGTGTTATATGTTTGAAAACACAGGGCAATCATCACCCGATAGGGGGTTTAATTATTATACATCTAACTCACAACACAAGTATTTTTAATTCTGGCATGTCTTTCTGGCTTTTGTCTATGTTTCTACCCTTAACTGTCTCTGCAGCTATCTAATTCTAGAAAACCAAATTTGACTAGAGCAGAAGTTATAATAGAGTCGGATAATAGAATAATATTTTTACCTTTCAGAATGGAACACAAATATTTTAGAAAAATTTACAACATTTTTATGTACAGCGGGTTTTAGCTACATTTTGTTTGAAAGATTGTCACAACAGAAAAAAATCTGGTATTTGTGCACTGTAATACACCAATATCAAATTGATCATAACTGTACATACTGTATACTCTCTCTCTCTCTCTCTCTCTCTCTCTCTATATATATATATATATATATATATATATACAGTAGGCTGTCAACTTTCCTCAGCAGCCATTTTCACAGAGTTCAGCGCATGCGCAGTAGAGAAATCTCAGGGAAAATGGCTGCCGCACCCTTTTCCTGGAGATCTGTGCATGCGCAGTAGAGTCTGAGCCCTCTAGTGCTTAGACTCTTAATGCTGCCGACTGAGAGGAGCGGCCCCGAACGGAGGAGGCTGAACACGGGCCTCCTCCTATCTAGCGCCACTGGTTGTACAGAAACCAAACTGAACCAAAAATAAACATAGCCATGCACAATCTAAAAAGAGTGAATTCTTGATACATACAGTATGGTAATGGTATTTGGTTAACCATATAGGGGGATATTCAATTACAGTCAGAAGTTCCGACAGGGCGGAAAGACGGCACTTTACGCCGATAATCGGAACTTTCCAACACTTCAATAGTCAATTGAAGTACTGTTTTTTCGCCATGTCGGACGCTCCGACAAGTCGAAAAACACATGGATGAGTGGAATCTCTGCTCATCCATGTGTTTTCGCCCCCATCGCAGTCGAAAACGTTCTTTTTTCGACCATTTATTTTCGCCTATAAGAGAGGATGGAAATGAATGGTCGGAATGGGAAGGGAAACAGGTGGAAACGGCCTGCTATTAAATACTGAAGAGCAGGGCCGGCTCCAGGCCTACTAGCACCCTGAGCGAAAGCATGTAAAAGCGCCCCCCCCACCCCCACCCCCCATGCGCGCGCCTTCGGCGCGCGTGCTCCAGGAAAAGTGGGCGTGGCCTCTTGGAAAGTGGGCGTGGCCTCATAACTTCATATTATTAGACTATAAATAAATATGTTTTCACACCCCCTCTACGCACACAATTAGCAGCCTTACACATAACAGCCACAGTAGTGTTCCTTACACACAATGTCTCCAGTGTAGTGTCAGATACACATAATGTCTCCAGTATAGTGCCAGATACACAATGTGCAGTGCCAGATAGACATGATATGCCCCCCAGCAGTGCCAGCTACACACAATATGCCCCCCAGCAGTGCCAGCTACACGATAGTGTTCACTTTTTAGGGTAGGGAGGGCACATTTTTAAGTTAGGAGGGCAAAATGATGTACATACTGTAATGCTTGTTGCTCATCTACCTACATGGTAAAGCATGGACAGTGCGCGCCGAAGGCACGCAGCAAAAATTTAGGGGCGTTGCTTTGTGGGGAAGGTGCGTGGCCACATAATAGTGGCAATTCGCATTACACCACACAGTAGTGCAGTTAATACACACTGCACCAGGTAGAACCTCCTAGACACTTTGCGCCAGGCAGAGCACGTTAGACACTTTGCGCCAGGCAGAGCACGTTAGACACATTGCCTAGCCACAGACGCCTAGCGGGAACACTACATGATATGCTCCCCAGCCGTGCCAGCTACACATGACATGCCCCCCAGCAGTGCCAGCAACACATGACATGCCCCCCAGCAATGCCAGATACATAAATGGCCACACAGTGCCAGATATGTAGATACAGAAAAGCCCCCACAGTGCCAGATACAGAAAAGCCCCCACAGTGCTAGATAAATGCCCCCACAGTGCCAGATAAATGCCCCCACAGTGCCAGATATGACCCCACAGTGCTACATAAATGCCCCCAGTGCCAGATAAATGCCCCCACAGTGCCAGATAAATGCCCACAGTGCCAGATAAATGCCCACAGTGCCAGATAAATGCCCCCAGTGCCAGATAAATGTCCCCACAGTGCCAGATAAATGTCCCCACAGTGCCAGATAAATGCCCCCAGTGCCAGATAAATGTCCCCCCAGTGCCAGATAAATGCCCCCACAGTGCCAGATAAATGTCCCCACAGTGCCAGATAAATGCCCCCACAGTGCCAGATAAATGTCCCCACAGTGCCAGATAAATGTCCCCACAGTGCCAGATAAATGCCCCCAGTGCCAGATAAATGTACTCACAGTGCCAGATAAATGCCCCCACAGTGCCAGATAAATGCCCCCACAGTGCCAGATAAATGCCCCCACAGTGCCAGATACGCCCCCAGTGTGCCAGATATGCCCCCACAGTGCCAGATATGCCCCCACAATGCCAGATACATAAATGCCCCCACAGTGCCAGATATGCCCCCACAGAGCCAGATATGCCCCCACATAGCCAGATATGCCCCCCACAGTGCCAGATATGCCCCCACAGAGCCAGAAATGCCCCCAGTGTGCCAGAAATGCCCCCACAGTGCCAGATAAATGCCCCCACAGTGCCAGATAAATGCCCCCACAGTGCCTGATATGCCCCCAGTGTGCCAGATATGCCCCCACAGTGCCAGATATGCCCCCACAATGCCAGATACATAAATGCCCCCACAGTGCCAGATATGCCCCCACAGTGCCAGATATGCCCCCACAGAGCCAGAAATGCCCCCCACAGTGCCAGATATGCCCCCACAGAGCCAGAAATGCCCTCAGTGTGCCAGAAATGCCCCCACAGTGCCAGATAAATGCCCCCACAGTGCCAGATATGCCCCCACAGTGCCAGATATGCCCCCACAGAGCCAGATATGCCCCCACAGAGCCAGAAATGCCCCCCACAGTGCCAGATATGCCCCCACAGAGCCAGAAATGCCCCCAGTGTGCCAGAAATGCCCCCACAGTGCCAGATAAATGCCCCCACAGTGCCAGATAAATGCCCCCACAGTGCGATCCATAAATGTGCCCCCCCCAAATACCTGCGTCGCTGAGAGGGGGAGGAGTACTGCTGTCCGAGAATGGGAGTGCAGGCGGGCGGGCGGCTGGCCGAGTGAGGGTGCGGGTCCGGGTGCGGGTGGGCGGGCGGCCACTTGTGTGCGCTATGCGCGTTGCCGGCATCTGACGTTAGACACCGGCACCGCGTAGCGCGCATAGCGCACACACGGACGGGACGGGCCAATGCTGCACACACAGGGCCGGCTCCAGCTTCGAATATGGCGGCGCCAGTGCGCGGCGCCCATTAAGGGTGGCGCCCTGCGCGGCCGCTCTATTCGAACATGCCTAGAGCCGGCCCTGCTGAAGAGGATCCGTGTCAGGAACCAGCATTCAGTGATGTCTCAATTACCGGCGCGCTGGTGTGCAGGCCTCTGGAGGTCACGGCCCCAGTCTGCGGCCGTATGAGCATCCTGTCTGCGGTGCGCAGTACCCACTATTGTGTTGTACCCCTGAAGTCCATTCTGCGGGTGCCCTCCTGTGTACCGGCCATCTTTTCAGCATGGACGCCGCCATGACACTTGCGGTCAGCTGACCAGAGAGCACCCAATCCTGCGCTGTGATTGCTCACATGATCCAAGTATCCAATGACTGCCGACCAGGGGGTATAAGTCCAGAGCACTGGCTCAGTCTCATCACCTTAGACAATGCGTCGCATTGCTGCATAGCGTCTCCTGGTTCCCTTCCTGTTTCCAGTCTCCAGTTCCAAACTCCTGTTTCCAGTCTCCAGTCTTCAAACTCCTATTTCCAGCAATCTCCTATTTTCTGTTATCTCCAAGTGATCTCCCGGTTCCAGCATTCCTGTAGAACTACAAGTCCCAGCATTACATCAGCTCCAGCTTCTGCTACAGTCAGCTTCCACCGTTTACAGTAGAGACTTCTCTCCAGGTGCTATCCATTGTTTTCACCTGTGTTTGGTTAACTTGCATTCTGCACTGTGCTATGACATCTGGCACTTAATACAACCTCTTTATATGCATTTCATGCTGTCTCCTGCTTAACCGTGCTTGGTTGTGGACTTTGCATTACTTATACCCCTTTTCCATCTGTAGCATGGGTCGCAGCCGGGAACCTGACACGGCTGTGACCCGTGCTGCAACCCCCTTTCCCACAGCCCTTACAAACTCGGCATATTGTCGGGTTGGTGATGCTGCTGCTGACGCGGCAGGGGCGGCGCTGGGAGATCACATGATCTCCCAGCGCCGCCCTTCCATTCACTGTGAATGGGAGCCGTGTCGCCTCGACACGGCTTCTGTTCACACTACACAGCTTACCGGGTTGAACATGTGTTCAACCCGGCAAGATACCCGGGTAGGATTCCCGGATCACTTGATTCGGGAATTCGCCGGGGGTGGGGCATTTCCACTAGGAAAAAACATGGGTAAATGCGCACCCCCACACATTTACCCGTGTTTTTCAAGGTGGTGGAAAAGGGGTGTAAGTGACTGTGTGGAGAACCATTGCTGGGTTTTAATCTAACTGTGGGAGTGATCACCATCAGATTGCTATTCCAGTTTCCAGACTGGTTCATTGCCTATATTACTGCACTGGTTCCCAGACCAGCTGAATATCTGTGAATGTTTATATTATATTACCATTGTCAGCATTTTCTGTACCAATCATTTCAAGTTCATCTGTTTCAACTTCTGTTATAATAATATGTGAGCATTTAATAAACATCATTGCGCACATGCACAGGAATCATTTACAGCCTCCTAGGTTTCTCCATCGCACCACCACTGACCCACTAGTGCCCCCTCCGGGCATTGGCGGATTTAGGGAGGGGCGAACAGGGCGAACGCCCCCCCTAACAATAACATACAGCTCCTTACTATGTGCAGCTGTGTGCCGGAGTCCAGATATCTGCATTTGTCCCTCCCACAGCAGTGAGTCACCGCTGAGTGACAGGACTGAGCCTGCAGCACTTGTACAGAGGGATGAAAGCTCTCCTGTGTCCCAGCAAATCAGAGCCATTCCCTCTCCCCTGTTCCTCCTCTCTCTCTTCCCTGGCTTTGTTGTCTTGTGAGCCGCCAGCCTCCTGCAGTGCACTGCAAAATATTTTGGTGAGTTTGTGTCTTGCCTGCGCTGTATCTTCTCACTTCAGTAGCTCAGTTCAGACTGAAGCAGTTCTATAGTAAAGTCTGTCAGTTATTATTTATCTCTACATACCGTGCATAGTGATGTGCACCGGAAATTTTTCGGGTTTTGTGTTTTGGTTTTGGGTTCGGTTCCGCGGCCGTGTTTTGGGTTCGGACGCGTTTTGGCAAAACCTCACCGAAATTTTTTTGTCGGATTCGGGTGTGTTTTGGATTCGGGTGTTTTTTTCAAAAAACCCTAAAAAACAGCTTAAATCATAGAACTTGGGGGTCATTTTGATCCCATACTATTATTAACCTCAATAACCATAATTCCACTCATTTTCAGTCTATTCTGAACACCTCACATCTCACAATATTATTTTTAGTCCTAAAATTTGCACCGAGGTCGCTGGATGGCTAAGCTAAGCGACCCTAGTGGCCGACACAAACACCTGGCCCATCTAGGAGTGGCACTGCAGTGTCAGACAGGATGGCCCTTCCAAAAAACACTCCCCAAACAGCACATGACGCAAAGAAGAAAAAAAGAGGCGCAATGAGGTAGCTGTGTGAGTAAGCTAAGCGACCCTAGTGGCCGACACAAACACCTGGCCCATCTAGGAGTGGCACTGCAGTGTCACGCAGGATGGCCCTTCCAAAAAACACTCCCCAAACAGCACATGATGCAAAGAAGAAAAAAAGAGGCGCAATGAGGTAGCTGTGTGAGTAAGCTAAGCGACCCAAGTGGCCGACACAAACATCTGGCCCATCTAGGAGTGGCACTGCAGTGTCACGCAGGATGGCCCTTCAAAAAAATACTCCCCAAACAGCACATGACGCAAAGAAAAAAAGAGGCGCAATTAGGTAGCTGTGTGACTAAGCTAAGCGACCCTAGTGGCCGACACAAACACCTGGCCCATCTAGGAGTGGCACTGCAGTGTCACGCTGGATGGCCCTTCAAAAAAACACTCCCCAAACAGCACATGACGCAAAGAAAAAAAGAGGCGCAATGAGGTAGCTGTGTGACTAAGCTAAACGACCCTAGTGGCCGACACAAACACCTGGCCCATCTAGGAGTGGCACTGCAGTGTCACGCAGGATGGCCCTTCAAAAAAATACTCCCCAAACAGCACATGATGCAAAGAAAAATGAAAGAAAAAAGAGGAAGGTCAGGCATCGCAACCGACACAATTGGACTCTCCTTGGGGATTTATGATTTCGAAGAACGCACAGTTCTTTGCTGTGCTTTTGCCAGCTTAAGTCTTTTCTTTTTTCTAGCGAGAGGATGAGTGCTTCCATCCTCATGTGAAGCTGAACCACTAGCCATGAACATAGGCCAGGGCCTCAGCCGTTCCTTGCCACTCCGTGTCGTAAATGGCATATTGGCAAGTTTACGCTTCTCCTCAGACGCTTTTAATTTTGATTTTTGGGTCATTTTACTGATCTTTTGTGTTTTGGATTTTACATGCTCTGTACTATGAGATTGGGCATCGGCCTTGGCAGACGACGTTGATGGCATTTCATCGTCTCGGCCATGACTAGTGGCAGCAGCTTCAGCACGAGGTGGAAGTGGATCTTGATCTTTCCCTATTTTTTTAACCTCCACATTTTTGTTCTCCATATTTTAATGCGCACAACTAAAAGGCACCACAGGTATACAATGTAGATGGATGGATAGTATACTTATGGACGACGAGTGACGACACAGAGGTAGGTACAGCAGTGGCCTACCGTACTGCTATATACAGTATAATGGACCTGGTGGACACTGTCAGCAGACTGCTAAACTAGTACTACCAGTATAAAGAAAAAAAGCCACCACAGGTATACAATGTAGATGGATGGATAGTATACTTATGGACGACGAGTGATGACACAGAGGTAGGTACAGCAGTGGCCTACCGTACTGCTATATACAGTATAATGGACCTGGTGGACACTGTGAGCAGACTGCTAAACTAGTACTACTAGTATAAAGAAAAAAAGCCACCACAGGTATACAATGTAGATGGATGGATAGTATACTTATGGACGATGAGTGACGACACAGAGGTAGGTACAGCAGTGGCCTACCGTACTGCTATATACAGTATAATAAATGGACCTGGTGGACACTGTCAGCAAACTGCTAAACTAGTATAAAGAAAAAAAGCCACCACAGGTATACAATGTAGATGGATGGATAGTATACTTATTATTATTAATGGATGACGAGTGACTGACGACACAGAGGTAGGTACAGCAGTGGCCTACCGTACTGCTATATACAGTATAATGGACCTGGTGGACACTGTCAGCAGACTGCTAAACTAGTATAAAAAAAAGCCACCACAGGAGTGTTTTTCAGGCAGACAAACGTATACTGGTGGTCACTGTCAGCAAAACTGTGCACTGTACTCCTGCTATAGCTGCTCCCCAGTCCCCACAATTAAGCAGTGTGAGCACTCAGCACAGATATATCATGCAGCACACTGAGCACAGATATGGTATGGAGCGTTTTTTTCAGGCAGAGAACGGATAAAAAAAAAACTGGTGGTCACTATCAGCAAAACTCTGCACTCTACTCCGAGTCCTAACAGCTGCTCCCCAATCCTCCCCACAATTAGTAATAAAACAAGCAATCAACTGTCTCTTCTACAATTATAAACGGAGAGGACGCCAGCCACGTCCTCTCCCTATCAATCTCAATGCACGTGTGAAAATGGTGGCGACGCGCGGCTGCTTATATAGAATCCGAATCTCGCGAGAATCCGACAGCGGGATGATGACGTTCGGGCGCGCTCTGGTTAGCCGAGCAAGGCGGGAGGATCCGAGTCTGCTCGGACCCGTGTAAAAAGGGTGAAGTTCGGGCGGGTTCGGTTTCTCGGAAACCGAACCCGCTCATCACTAACCGTGCACTGATGCCACTGAACGGACACGGTCCACCCGTCCCCTCATCTGTAAACCCTTGGTTCCAAAAACGACTCAGGAGGAGCATTCCAATGATCATTCAGCCGTGCATGACTGATGGCGCTGTGCTGTGATCTGAGGTGTGTGTGGTGGGGAGAGAAGTTGGGTGCCTAATGGAGCTGCAGTATCAGGAAAAATTTTCCTGAATCCTTCATGCAGCCCGCTCTCACAGCCTAGGTCAGGTCTAAGGGCACACAGACACAGCTCTTGCACAAGACATGGTATGCTGCAAGTTCAAGAAGCAGCTCAGCTCAGCCTGTAGTTAGCAGAGATGCCGGGCTATGTGTCCTGCAGTGTGCCAGTGCCAGGCAGCTCTTCTTTTATCATTGAGCCCTAATATTCACTGTGACACCTACAGTTTGCCAGCTTTATAGCACAGAAAAACTTACATTGTGTTCCAGTAAAACACACAAAATACCTAAATAGTGTACCAGTATACTGTAGGTATATTATGTGGAAGTACTGATGCAGTCAATACATGTACAGTATACACACAGACACTATAAGGAAGAGAAGAGTCAAACTACTAAAATGTGTTTGTTGTAGCAATATGTCAGATATCTCTCTCCCCATAAATGTGTGTGTTACTGTAAGAGTGTGGCACACACCACCTGGGGGTACAGACACACAGTGACTGATGCTCAGTGAGTGGCCCCAGCCTACATACAGTCAGCCCCATTTACAGTCCGAGTGCTTCTTTTTTGGCCCCATTATCTCGTGTGGTCACCTTACAGATGTTTTTGTCCATGGATGAACCGCTGATGCAGTGCTGAGCCGCCGCAATCTAGTCATTGGTAACCTGACCCTGACAACTGTGACCTACAGTATATGCATTTAGCACACTTTGCATTGTGTATGTACACACACAGTGAATGCATAAACATATGTAAATTGGAATAATCCATGTGCCAACACAAAAATGATAAAAAAATTAGTAAAGTGGAGAAGTTGAGACCAGGAAGAGGATGTGCCAGGTACGCAAAGAGGAGGGGTCAGGATTAATCATTAAATCCCCCCCCCCCCTAAAAGAACAGTCTAGATACGCCCCTGCCTCCGGGGACAGACAAAACCACAGATCTGACAATCCGACTGTAATTGAATATCCCCCATAGACTCTAAATGAGGATCATATAACTCACACTAAAAAAAAGTACATGGATTGTATAATTGATTAAAAACATCAAGTCAGCTATTAGAATACTGTATACTTTTTGTTGTTTCTTTTAAAACATCAATAATTCTTAATTTATCTTTTATTTCTCAATAATGGAAAACAATTGAAAGTAATTATTGATAGCGAGAAAAAAAGATTGTTTCAAATCTAAATGTATTGTTAGAACTGCAGCTGTCGGATAGTAAAACCCAGTAAAACCATACAGGTGAGTCATTATGAGACTGAAGCATAAGCGTTTGTTTCATAACAGCAATAGGTCACAGTAAGCTTCCTTTCAGTAAGAAGACCTTAAATGTCAGTGATTAAGTGTTTCCATGGAGATTTGTCTGACATTCTGTAATGTAGTCACATCACTTACTCCCACTCACTGAGTGATAAATGATAATGGTTGTTTGTGTTGTTGCCCTATCATGCTTACATAAAGCACTGCACATGTACTAAAGAAATAATTATCAATAGACTCTGCAGTGACCCTGAATAAACTACACCTGATCACATGTATTGCTTTTAAAATGGAAAAATGGCGACTGTTAAAGATGTTAATTTATTCTGAAAAATATTGTAATGTATTGTAGAGTAAGGTGAATGGTCATATGCACTGTATATTACATTTCATTGCATGTCACAATAGCTGTTTTTGTTCAAACTCATTCAGATATTTTTTTCTGGAAGTCTTTGGCCACATGAAACAATAAATAAATGATCCCTTACTGACCAAAACCAGTAAATGCTGTTCCGTCACGCTTTGCCACTAAGTGGGATGCCATTTGCACTGTAAGGTGGTCACTCAGATGCCCAATGTACTGTATTGCAGTACATAATGCTGTTTGTGCTATATGGCAGTCAAAATGACGTTCAATGCACTGAAGAGCTGCAGCCACCACTTCAAGCTACCGACATCACTGGAAAAGGTGTAAGAGGGGGAGGAGAGAGGGGAGAGGGAACCGGTGGGACCTGACGCACGAGCCATGCTTTGTGTGTCAGTCAGACCCAAACCGCAGATTCAGTTCCAGGCAGTGTCGGACTGGGACATGTAGGGCCCACCGGGGGAATGCAGTGGTAGGGGCCCATGTTTAGGGGTGTGGCCAGTCTGTAGTGGGGGTGTGGCCTGCCACCACATTGGTTTGACTAACCATTAGACAGTGCAACATCTGGGCCCCTTCATTAAATTCAGTAAATTCAGCTGCTGCATGCATGATAATGTACCAGATTAATAACAGCAATGCACTGTAGAATATACACCATCGTCCAGTATAAGGTAACATATGTATAATGTATAATTCAAGTGCACAGTCTGGAACCTGATCCTTAGAGCAGGAGGTGGGCCCCCAGGCAGTGGGGCCCACCGGTGGTTTCCCCTGTATCCCTGTGTGCCAGTCCAAGCCTGGTTCCAGGTCTTCTGAGCTAGCTGCAGTACTTTGAGAACATGCACTTCACTGAGGGTCTCTGCAAATACCTGTGGGAGTGCCTGCAGGACCATACTTTGACAATACATCTTCAGTATCTCAGTTATCAGGTACTGAGAAAATGTATCTGTTTTTGCGTTTAACCAATACGGTGCTGTTTTGACAACTGAGGGGCTAATTTTGGTTGGATCGCAAAGAGAGATCCAACCGGAATATTTACGATTGCCCCGCAGTCGCATGCACAGGGCTCGTCCTGCGCATGCGCCTGCATTTACTGTGGGTGTCCTGCAGAAAATGCTAATGCCTCTGCCTGTCAATCAGGCAGAGGCGATTGTGGGGTGGGGGGGGTGTGTGTTTGTGTGCAGCAATGCTCCGTTTCATAGGCGGAGACCGAGCATTGCAGGGGCGGCGACCTGGCAACGGAGGCGTGGTGGTGCGAATGGGGGGCATGGTGTCAGCATGATCATTGCAGCTGCATGACGTCATGCACAGCCTCTGCGATCAGAAAAATGGCAGCGGGAGACTTCTCTATTTTTAGCGATCACGTTGTAATTGCAGTGCTACTGCAATTTCAGCGTGGTCAGGAAAGCGGGGTGGTGGTTAGCTTGCTGGGTGGCCTTGCCCTGCGATGGGCGGCCCCCAGCATGCAATCAAAAGGATTGCAAATTCTGCAACTTAGCAGAATTTGCAATCCTTACTGAATCAGGTCCTAAGTACGGCTGGAGGACATACTACAATTGACAAACTACTTACAGCCCATTGCTTCTTCTAATCTGAATTTATTATTACATACACCATTGTGTGCTTTTATATATTGCATCTACCTATTACTTGTGATTTGTGTCTTTAAGAAAATTGTCATTCCTCTTTTGGGTGAGCGGTAGATTGTATTCACAAGGCATTTTGAGTATTTACTCTGACTGGCACTTGACTTGTTTGTTATTTCATGCTGCTGATTCGACCTGATCGATGCTGTGCGTTTTTGCACAGCGGGCGTTCAGGTCTGAACTGTGCATACGCAGGTGCCGCAGTTCGCCGGTGCATGCCAGAGATGCGATCGGCATCTCAGCCCAGTGATCACCTCTGCCTCATTGACAGGGAGAGGCATTCATTGGGTGTGAGAGCGGGTGGGCTGGTGGCGTTGGGCCGCCGTTTTGGGGGCGCAGTCCAGGCAACGCAGACGTGCCCGGACCATGCGGGGGCGGGCCATGGCGGCTGCATGACGTCACACGCAGCCGCTGCGACCCGGAGAGCAATGGGTAGCTCCCTGCCAGCGCGTAGGAGCTCCATTGTAGCCAATGGTGGGAACTTTGCGGTCAGCGGTGAGGTTACTTTCGGTCAACCGCTGACCGCAAAGTTCCCACCATTGGCTACAATGGAGCGCATAGGCGCTGCATTGTATCTGTGCCGTGTGCTGCCTGACAGACACTACAGGAGCACACAGCCAATCAGGAGAGTGCCACGACATGGCGCTCCCTGATTGGCTGAAGGGACCCTCTTTGACAGGAGTCAGGGGGGGTCCTGGCAGTCGGGGAAAGGGGTCCCATGTGTTTACATGGGACCCCTTTCAGTGCGTGGTCGGGTTTCCGTTTTATTATTTTGCCAAGTACGTGGATTATACAAAGGTTTGATTCTACACTGGATTATGTGAGTATAATTTTTTTCACAGGTACCCCAAGGATTCTACATGGAGAAGAGGACCGAGCCTCGTGGGAACATAGGTAAGTATGTGTGTATGGAGGTGTGCATGTATGCAATAAACTTATACTTTCACGGTGTGTGTGTCCTGTTTTTTTGGGAGTATTTTTATAGTAGTAGTACTACAGGTACCAGCGGGCCCGGTTTTCCACCGCATGCTGGTACTTGTGGTTCTCCAAGTATCAGCTTGCGGGGGAGGCTTGCTGGGACTTGTAGCACTGCTACTAAAAACAATATTCACATTTTTTCAAAAGGCTATCAGCCCCCCATCTGCCGCCCTTGGATGGGGGGGACAGCCTCGGGCTTCACCCCTGGCCTTTGGGTGGCTGGAGGGGGGGACCCCTTGATTTAAGGAATTCCCACTCCTCCAGGGTACCCCGGCCAGGGGTGACTAGTTGGGTATGTAATGCCAGGGCCGCAGGGACCAGTATAAAAGTGTCCCCCGGCTGTGGCATTATGTACCTGGCTAGTGGAGCCCGGTGCTGGTTTAAAAAATACGGGGGACCCCTACGCCTTTTGTCCCCTGTATTTTTGGAACCAGGACCAGGCGCAGAGCCCGGTGCTGGTTGATTAAATATGGGGGAACCCCTGTAATTTTTCCCCCCATATTTTTTCAACCAGGACCGGCTCAAAAAACCCGAGGCTGGTTATGCTTAGGAGGGGGGACCCCACGCAATTTTTTTTTCAGTTTTTACACTAAACAGACCCTTTCCCATAGATAACCATGCACAGATCTCACTGATCCGTGCATGGTTATCCAAACTCGACTGGAAAAAGCAGGTCTATTTTTTTGCTGCTTTTTTAACAAATAAAAAAAAAACAGACCCGCACTTGAGCACTCAGAAACTAACACCCAAATACGAATGAATAGTGAATGCCTGTATTGTATGAAATAACAGCCATGTTTGACCGATGGTCTATTCATTCGTATTTCGGAACTTTGCAAATCAAACCATTACGAATAGTCCAAACACTGCCGAGATTGGTGCTTAGTGAATTCCCGGTTTGGGACTTAGAAAAAAAACACAAATCGGACAAACTCGAATTCTTAATAAATATTGGCCATGGTCTCATTGGAAAATCCTTAGTCAAAAATGCAATTTCCATTTCCACCTTTGCAGCTATGTTTTCTCAAATCTGTTTGTGATGTTGAAGATTGTTTCAAATCTGCTCTAGGATTAATTTAAACCTAGGATCAAGTACAGCAGCAGCCCTGGAATTATACGGCAGCACCCTTGGATTTATACAGCATAAGCAGTACCCCTGGAGAATTACACAGTATAGCAGACAGGTAACAGCACCCCTGGACTTAAACGGCAGTGGGACAGCACCCATGGACTGATAGGGCAGAGGGGCAGCACCCCATATAGGGCAGTACCCCTGAAATGATGTGGCAAAGAAAAAACGTTCAAGATGGAATTGTTTTTGGACCCTCCCACCCACCCACCCTTATGTTGTATAAACAGGACATGCACACTTTAACAAACTAATAATTTCAGTGACAGGGTCTGCTACATGACTGTGGGTGAAATAATTGCTTTGTTTGGGCCCCCACCAAAAAAGAAGCAATTAATCTCTCCTTGCACAAACTGGCTTTACAGTGGCAAGATGTCATACTCATCCTCAGAACCCACCCATTTCAGTGTTTACATCCTCATCCTCACCACAGAGAAATAATATTCAAACAAATCCACATTATTCAGGTGTCAGTGGACTGCTTACGCTATTACCCAAAGTTTCTGAACTTGACAATGACTCCTGATGAATGCGCTGCAGGTGATGTATAAAGGAGGATGTTACTAGGTGGATAACATCCTTACCCCCACTTATTATGGATTGATAAAGCCAATTGATGGCTTGACACCTGTTGTCTGGATTTGTGGGGAAATAATTCCACACTGAAGAGGTGTTTTTTTTGGTATTTTGCCCAGGCATGGCAATGGGCTTTTTCATCCCATGGGCAACAACTTTCTCCACTGATGCCTTATTAAAACAAACCACATCACCATCAGAATCTTCATCGTCAACTTCCTCTGCAGCGCCAGCTACACCCATATCCTCCTCATCCTGGTGTACTTCTACAGTGACATCCTCAATCTTAGTATCAGCAGTTGCAGAGGGTGTGCAAATAGTGGTAGGAGCCTCCTCTTCCCATACAGTGTTGTGAAGGTCAGGCCTAGACATTGCAACATCGGAGAGTGCCAGCACCCCTGTATTTTCAAAACACCCCTTTAATTTTACAGCATACATGGCCAGTGTGCTTTTATTTTAACAGCAGCACCCTTGTATTTTTAGAGCATACAGGACCAGTGTACTTATTTTCACAGCAGCACTCCATAATTTTTACAGTATACAAGACAGGGCCAGTGAAACTTTATTTTAACAGCAGCACCCCTGTAATTTTACAGCACAGGACCAGTGTACATTATTTTAACCGCAGCACACTTGTATTTTAACAGCATCCAGTACCAGTGTACTTTTATTTTAACAGCAGCACCCCTGTATTTTTACAGCATACAGGACCAATGTACTTTTATTTGAACAGCAACACCCCTGTATTTTTACAGCATACACAGCTCATAATATTGAATCCAAAACCCACGAGAATCCAACAGCGTGTTAACGACATTTTGCCTTGTTCTGGTTTCTGAGTCTGGCAGAAAATCCTGAGCCGGACTCGGATTATGGGGTATATTCAAATAGTGTCCAATGTGGCACCGTATTTGACAGTTTGCCGATCTGTCAGCATTCGACTGTCGAATCCCTCCTTCCCGGTCATTGAATTCGACATATTCAATTTAAAATGGATTTGACACGCCTCCTGTCAGAAAGGGACCAATGCTCGAATTGTGGGTGGCCCAGATTCGACTTCCCGCACTTCTCGACAGCTTAAAGGCTTGTTTGCTGCATGCTCAGTAGCCATTTTGGGAACCTGCAGAGCAGAGTGAGGTGCTACAGAGTGAACAATTTGGCTTTTCTTGCTGTGGGAATGTGCTTAAAGGTCTGCTGTGAACTTACACCCAGCAGACCTTTATCCAGGATGAAAGAAGACCTTCAGCCAGACTGGAGGAGAGTTGTTTTAGGACTGGATTCATTGCAAGTAGGTGCTTGTGTAGTGTATGGGTGTGGTTTTGAATGCTTGGCTACTCTTTAATAGGTTAAGGTTTGAGCATACCTCCCAACATTTGTATTCTTGAAGTCAGGAGACTCGGGACTCCTGGTGCAGCAAAGCAGCACAGCACAGGAAAGGGGGCATGGCCTACTGAAAAGTGCGTGGCCTCACATGGATGACACAATTGCGAGCCACACCTCCAATTTTTGTCAGAGTGGGGGCACGGCCAGCACTCTGTGAACTGGGGCCATGCCCCCAGTCCCTCTGCCTCACTGTAATAGACGCGCATGCACACAGCATCTATTCACCACTGCTCTGCTCTGAACTGAGCAGAGCAGCAAGTGATAGGGTGCCTCCAAACTGCCCCTCCCCCCCCTCACGGCAGGACACCTCAGCCCACAGGACGGACAGTGGGAGAGATGCAAAAAATGGGACTGTCCCACGAAAATCGGGACAGTTGGGAGGTATGGTTTGATTGCAGCATGTAATGTTCGGGTGGGGGAGGGGTGCCTGAAGTGTACATGTGGTGCTGCTTGGGTGTGTTTGGGGTATGTTTAAAATGTGTGCAGGTGTGTATTTTTTATGCTTAGGTCCTGGTTTTATTGCAGCATGATTTTTTTTGAGGTGTAGGGGTGGTTTTAGTAGACTTTTGGGGTGTTTGGGCATGGTTTTACAGTTTTAAAATGTGTTAATATGTTTTTTTTTCTCCATACTTTACCACTGATTTAATTGCAGCATGCCATGTTGGGGTGTAGGGGTGTTTTAGGTGGACCTTTGGGGTGTTTGGGCATGGTCTTACTGTTTTTTTTAAATATGCCAATGTGTTTTTTTTCATGCTTTACCACTGGTTTAGTTGCAGCATGCCATGTTGGGGTGTAGGGGTATTTTAGGTGCACTTTTGGGGTGGGTTTTACTGGTAAAATGTGTGCTGGTGTTATTTTTTTTATGGTTTTTCTACTGGAATTATTGCAGCATGCAATGTAGGGGTGACTTTAGTGTACTTTCAGGGTGTTTAGCTGGTGATTTTGTGTTTTTTAAATGTGTGTTTGTTTTTTTGGTTTTAAATTAATTATCAAATGTGAGGTGCATGGGTCTATGTTGTATTTTTGGGGTGTTTGGTTGTGTTTTGGGGTACATATGTAATTTTATTTATTTAAAAAAAAATGTATTTTAAACAGGAATGTCCAGGGACAAGCGCCCCCACGCTCTCCCTTTCCCCCACTCCTCATAAGAATCATTGGGAGGCGACGAGGAGTGTGCCCCGACCAAGGAGGAGGATATGGCCAGCCAGCAAAGGTTATCTAGCAAGCAGCCGAGGTCATCGAGGAAACAAGGCCATCGGAGGAAAAAGTAAAGGACAAGCCAGGTAATTTTAAGTCACTTTCTGCATCTGCACCCACACTAGCATACACATTGACACACCCACGGGGCACTTGGCGCACTGCCAGGGACCCTGACGTACACCGAAGCACACCTACAGGTATCTTTACGCACTGCCAGGGACACTGATGCACACCAAGGCACACCTACAGGTATTTTGTGCACTGCCAGGGACACTGACGCACACCGAGGCACACCTACAGGTATCTTTGCGCAATGCCAGGGACAACGCAGGACAGAAAAAGATTGTCTCTTTTGTTGGCGCACTTAGAAAAGAAGAAAAGATTTTACATTTATTCTTGTTATAAACATATCATATTAAAATCTAACTTTTATTAATACTAACTTAAAAATTATTTGCAATTGAGAAACATAAATGAAAAAAAGTTATTTTGTGTATTCGTGTAAATTTTGTGAATAAATTCAATAGTGTAAACAAAATAAAAACTGATTCACTGTGCCTGAATTTTCTGCTTCATTTATTATATCATAAGTTTTCAATTAGAGAGCAATGGGTGTAGCACAATAACTGTATGTAGGGTTGGGTAGCATGGACTTCTCACATAGGCGGCAAGAAAAGGTATCTAGGGTCACAAAACAGTGAATGATGTAAAAATAAATTGATGAATATTTTTAAAGGACACACTGGGAAAATCCTACATCCATCTTTAGTTCCCTAATTTATTGCAATTATTGCCACTGGTATTGTGGTTATCTGGACCAGTTGCTGCTAACTACTGATATTGCTATACCATAGTTTGATTATCTGTGTATAGTGGGGCCGCAGATGATTATCAAAGTCTGCTATTTATTGGTCCCTGAATGAATATGTTATCTCAACTATTGTGTAACACATCAATTTTGCAAAAAGGGGGTCCTATGTGCCCCTTCCCATATTCGGGTAGATGCTTGTGCTTGTAGATATTTGAATACAAACGGCTACTGCTATTCCCCGCATCCAGATTCCCCGTAAGTACTACAATAGCTATTATATCTGGAATGCGGTCTGGGAACGTAATGGCTATATTGCCTGTCCCCTTATATAATTAGCAGCTAAATCCCAGAAATTATTGGTATTCGGGGTTAAAAAAGGTTTATCCCCATTGCAGTCCTTAATAGATTCATTATTAATCATACGGGTTTGTATGAAAAATTGCAGACAGTTCTCTATCTTTAACCAGCCATTGTACAGATGTAGCCACCTTTATCTTGAGTGGCTGCGGCGTTTGTCCCGTTCGACCATACGCAGCGTACTGGGGCGTAGCGAGGCGCGCCTAGTCACAGAGAGGCTATCTAATCGCACGGAGACAGACATTTGACGTTTGGCGTTACCTTTACGTGTAATACCTGCGATCAGCCACCAGATGTCGCTTTTTACAATCACCACTGCGCATGCGTGTGGTCTCCCGTAAAATACAATACTGAAATACATAATAAGGACTACTTTACTAAGGCGTCTCATTACGCTGCATACAGTAAATACTGTACTCATTACGCTGCATTATTTAATACAGTACTGTATATACGACACCGACGCAAATAGTACAGCATACAGTATATGATCCATCTACAATACTTTATGAATACTGTATGTGAGCGTCCAAGTCCCGCAGACAAAACATACAGTACTGTAAAACCAGTAGTGTACACTGTCGCAAATGGATGTGTGTTACAAGTTCACTATTGCCTCTCAAGATTAGGAATTTTGTACAGTATGTTATCGTCCTAATCCCGTAGCCATTACAGCATAATCAAAACCAACGGATTTATACATTTGTCTGCGGCGAAGTGGTGAAGTGTTTCGCTTCCTATACTCAGAGTCCAGGGTTCGATTCCTTAAGTACGAATGCATGTTAGTTTTTTTCAGACACTTTATTATTTTTTTTATTCACATACAGTACTATAAACCAGGGCATACAGTAGCTGCATGAGCGGTTCTATGCGATCGAGTCCGGTGTACCATAATGTGCAGGTTCTATGCAGGTTAAGGTTCTATGCTCCGTACAGTACACATACAATTCTGTAGCTGGGCAGACTGAATAGAAATGGCTACCACCTATGACTCCTTGCCCCACAGAGGCCCTAGGCTACGGAGCAAGTAATAGTCCAGATTGTACAGACTATGGGGCAATGCTGAAGGAGCGTCACAATCCCCTAGCTAAAATACACAGTATGCATATTATGGTACACCGGACTCGATCACATACTGTAGCACACTGGCAAAATGGCCGCCGCCCCTGAACCCTTGTGCAGGTTATGGGGCAATGCTGAAGGAGCGTCACAATCCCCTAGCCAAAAATACACAGGGGAGATAGGGATAAGCTACTGTAGGATTGCATACAGTATTACGGTACACCGGACTCAATCGCATAGCACACTGTCAAAACGACCACTACCCATGAACCCCCACCTCCTGAACCCCCACCTCGTGGCAGGCAGCAGTTGGGTATGGAATGAGAAATGGCATAAGCTGTGCAGGCTATGGGGCGATGCTGAAGGAGCGTCACAATCCCCTAGCCAAAATACACAGAGATAAGCGAGGTCTATGCACATTACAGTACGTTACACCGGGCTCGGTCGCATAGCAAACTGACAAAACACAAGTTTTACAGTACATACAGTAAAGCAGGCCAAAGCTGCAGGAGAGTTTCTACTGTAAAGGTTCTATGCACCGTACGGTAATGTACACATACTGTACAGTACCTGTACAATTCTATAGCAGGGCAGACTCAATTGAAATGGCTACCGCCTGTGACTCCTAGCTCCTAGGAGGCACTCAGCTATGGAGCAAATAACAGCACAGATTTTGCAGGCTACGGGGCAATGCTGAAGGAGCGTCACAATCCCCTAGCTACAATACACAGGGGTGATAGAGATAATCGAGTGGCTGGAGGGGGGTCCCCTTGATTTAAGGGGCCCCCACTCCTCCAGGGTACTCCGGCCAGGTGTGACTAGTTGGGTATTTAATTCCATGGCCGCAGGGACCGGTATAAAAGTCTCCCCCGGCTGTGCATTATCTGTCCAGCTAGTGGAGCCCAGTGCTGATTCAAAAAATATGGGGAACCCCTACGCTTTTTTGTCCCCCTTATTTTTTGCACCAGGACCAGGCGCAGAGCCCGGTGCTGGTTCTAAAAAGATGGGGGATCCCGTGTCCATTTTTTCCGTATTCCTGCCGGAATTCGACTGCAATTGCATATACAGTACTGTACCCCTTAATGTCACTGCTTACAGTATACAGTATTTAGACATGAGCTTGTGTACAGTATCTGTCATGAGGTGCTTTTTTCACTGACACTATAACTTTTTTCTATTGTAATATACTGTACAGAGGCGGCAAACTAGCCAAACGGGAATAATCAGCTTCTGCGGAATAAAATGAGATGCTACAGTACATGCCTATATTCTGTGAGTGAATGCGGCTCTATGAAATTAAATCAGAAAATTTAAATATGAAATGCATTACTAATGTGTGGCATTACTGTACTGTATGTGTATAAGGTGTACTACAATATTTTCTGGTGTAACATAAGGAAAGGGCACTACTGCATGGTCTAATGCAGTGGTTCTCAAACTTGGTCCTCAGGACCCCACACAGTGCATGTTTTGCAGGTAAACCAGCAAGTGCACAGATGTACAGTATTCATTACTAACTGACACATTTTAGAAGGTCCATACAGTAGGTGGAGCTAATTTTTTCACTTGTGATTCTGTGAGACCTGCAAAACCTGCACTGTGTGGGGTCCTGAGGACTGAGTTTGAGTACCTGTGGTCTAATGTAAATAAAGATGAATGTGGTGGGGTGTAATGTGAATAAGGGGCATTACTGTTAGGAGTAATGTGGTACTATGATATGATGTCATGAGAATAAGAGACACCACTGCATGATATAATGTGAATAAAGTTGCAGTACTGTGTTGTGTCATTTCATCTTCGGGTATTATTGTGTTACCATGCCCCTTCCCAGCAAGAACATACTGTACACTGTTTTGGGCTGGCACTAAATGTGCACATTGTTCTTATTTAGATTATAGGGGGTAGGAGCGCCAAAATGGGTGATGGTGCTGGGAAAGGGGTGCAGGGTTAGAGGCGGAACTACGTAGCATCTGTGCAAGAGGGCATCAGCCAAAATCTAGCCTAGGGCATCATGTTGGTCAGGTTTGGCTCTGATAATACTGTATACTGTACTCTTACTGTACTTTGCATTCAATACAGATACTGTTTGCACACAGGTTTTACATGAATCATTGGCAATGCTGCAGGAGTGTCTCATTAGGCAATCTAAAATATACCACGACTATGGGTGGGGATACAGTAGGGAAGTTCTGTCACCATAAGCTGTCTGCTGTGTATAGCATATTTCCATCTGAGATGCATTTGTGTGTTTGTAATAAGAAAAAAACATTTTACTGTACATTTAGTGGATACAGTATTTCTCCCCCATAATGACGTATCATACTGTACAGGTACCCTCATGTACTGTACCGTACCATACTGTAAAATTGAATATTTATTGGAAAAACATCAATATTAATGTAAAAATAAAGTATTACAACATCCGATTCCATGTACTGCACTGATCAAAATGTACAGTACTCTTATTCAGGACTTATAAAACTGAAAATAACTGTTCATACACATCAATAACATTACTACTGTATAATATTCTACATTAGTTTATGCAATAATCAGACAAAGGCAATTTTATCATTTTTTTTTAATAATGCACCAATTTAAAATTTTAAACAGAAAATACAGTACAGAACTACATATTTGTGGCTTGACCATTTCTTTCGACTACAACAGGTAATACTTTATACAGGTGATTTATATAATTATTACAATGTTCAGGTGTGAGTACTTCTAGCCAAAATTTCTTTATCCCATCCACCAGTTGCTGTTTTGTTGTTGGCTTTGCAACACTCCTAACGTACCTCTTCAATTGAGCCCACACTAATTCGATTGGGTTCATGTCTGGTGATCTATATAAAAATAAAAAAAAAGCGTATAGAAAAAATTAATTACATTACAGTAAATAGAGAAAATTAAACATACAATATTGTACTGTTTATTAAACAAAATTTTTTTTTACAGTACTAGAGTGCTATCCAAAATTTTACTTGTACACTGTTGAAAGAATACTCACTCTGGTGGTGTGCGTTCCCAATTCATACCTTTCTCTTCCATAAATTTGGCTGAGGCGGAGTGTTTAGGATCATTGTCTTGGAATATCCTATGGTGAGTTGGGTAATATTTATTCACAAATGGTACCATACATTCCTCTACTATTGTTTCTTGGAAAAATTTCTTATCCATGATTCCTACAGAAATCAAAAAATGTTGTTCATTAATAAGCAACTCCTTTTATTGTGCAGTTACACGTACTCTACAGTACAGCATGTATTTTTACAGAACACAGGCACAGAATAAAGTATAGTACTGTACCTTCGAAAAATAATAGGGGACCAGCTCCTAATCGTGATATGCCTCCCCATACATGGACTTTCAATGGATGCTTTGGGCGTGGTTTTAAAGAGATATGGTTACGTTTCCTGAATGACATTCTGGAGAACCGCTCAAGGGCAACAGACGATTCATCTGTGAAAATGACATCATCAAATGTTTCACCACTCTCAATCCATCGCCGTGCCTGTTCCACTCTCTTTTCTTTATTCACATCTCTTATCATTGGAGATATCCTGTGAAGAGCCAAAAATAATGAAATCAGATACAGTTATGAAATTACAGATTTACAGATTACTGTATATACAGTAGACTGTATGTGCAGTATACTGTATTATATACCTACAGTACTGTATACATTAAACTGTACATACAGTACATTAAGGTACATACAGAGTAATATATACAGTATACTGTATACATACTGTACATACACACAAACACACACACACACACACACACACACACACACACACACACACACAGTATACAGTATGTAATCATCACAATACAGTAAGCCGGCAATGCTTCATTGCTGTCTCTGAGTGCCTATACAGTAGGTATCTCTTTTGGGATAGAATATATACAGTATATACTGTACACACACACATACTGTATATAGTATAAAGTACACACTCTGTATAATGATTTATGGCATTATTATATCACGTATCAAGGGATTATTAACAGTGCATTTACTGTATGGTTTATACTGCTTTCAGTATTTTACCTTGTTGCGCCAAAGGTCCATCCCATTTTCCGTCGCATCCTTCTGATGCTGGTGGCCGATATGTCCAGGTCATACTTGGAATGGAGAATTCGTTTTATTTGCAGAGCAGTACGCTCATCATCCTCACGAGTTAGTTCCTCCACAATTTGTTGCACTCTCCTACAGTACAATACAGTATGAAAAATATGAATTCATGAACAGCACAATCACAGTTACAATTGATGAAGTTTTTATTTTATTTCAAAAAAATTGTTTATGGTATAAAGCAAGTCATTTAAACATTACAGTAGTGTACAGTACGTACCATGTGCATTTTGTAGGAAATACAAATCTGGGCGTTGTTCTCTCGAATGCATGATAGCGCACCGTTTCTAAAGTGACTATAATGCCACTTTCCTTGAGCCATGCATGGATCTCTTTGATGGTTTTATTTTCTTTTTTCATGTTGGCGATTATCTTGCTCATCGTTTTGTTGATAGTTACTGGCATGTTGTCCAACTATAATTCCTGTATGGAGAGAAAACATTTGTGAATACTGTAGTCTAAAATTTACACATCTGAAAATGCATAAGAGTTTTATGATAGAAGTTAATACTGTACATGTTTACTATCCAGTACCTGATGTTCAAATTTAAGTATTGTATACTGTACAGTACTGAAAATACCACTTCAGTGTTATGGACTGCAATTAGTTTCCGGAATGAAACAGATACAGTACAGTAAATAACCCTCCTTGGAAGTGCATGGGCCCTTTGAGACTTACAGTAGTGTACAGCATAAGGGTCGACTGACATGATGTACAAGCATTACATACAGTACATGTCAGTACTGTATGTAAATTCTTCAATTATTGCCTAACAACAATGCTGCTTACTGTATATTAAATACTGTAGGCCTAGAAATGTGCATCTCTATGTAGTAGTTAAAAACACAGGGGCCTATGTGGATAAGCGAGTTCTATGCACACTAAAAATGGCCACCGACCGTGAACCCCCAGCACGTGGCAGCGCTCGGATATGTAGTGAGATACAGTATGGCATACATTTCACAGTCCAGGGGGCAATGCTGAAGGAGCGTCACAATCCCCTAGCTCAATTACACTGGGATAAGCGAGGTCTATGCACATTACGGTATACCGAGCTGGATCGCTTAGCAACCTGACAAAATGGCCGCCGACCGTGAACTCCCAGCACGTGGCAGTGCTCGGATATGTAGTGAGATACTGTACAGTATGGCATACATTTCACAGTCCAGGGGGCAATGCTGAAGGAGCGTCACAATCCCCTAGCTCAATTACACAGGGATAAGCGAGGTCTATGCACATTACGGTATACCGAGCTGGATCGCTTAGCAACCTGACAAAATGGCCGCCGACCGTGAACTCCCAGCACGTGGCAGTGCTCGGATATGTAGTGAGATACTGTACAGTATGGCATACATTTCACAGTCCAGGGGGCAATGCTGAAGGAGCGTCACAATCCCCTAGCTCAATTACACTGGGATAAGCGAGGTCTATGCACATTACGGTATACCGAGCTGGATCGCTTAGCAACCTGACAAAATGGCCGCCGACCGTGAACTCCCAGCACGTGGCAGCGCTCGGATATGTAGTGAGATACAGTATGGCATACATTTCACAGTCCAGGGGGCAATGCTGAAGGAGCGTCACAATCCCCTAGCTCAATTACACTGGGATAAGCGAGGTCTATGCACATTACGGTATACCGAGCTGGATCGCTTAGCAACCTGACAAAATGGCCGCCAACCGTGAACTCCCAGCACGTGGCAGTGCTCGGATATGTAGTGAGATACTGTACAGTATGGCATACATTTCACAGTCCAGGGGGCAATGCTGAAGGAGCGTCACAATCCCCTAGCTCAATTACACTGGGATAAGCGAGGTCTATGCACATTACGGTATACCGAGCTGGATCGCTTAGCAACCTGACAAAATGGCCGCCGACCGTGAACTCCCAGCACGTGGCAGCGCTCGGATATGTAGTGAGATACAGTATGGCATACATTTCACAGTCCAGGGGGCAATGCTGAAGGAGCGTCACAATCCCCTAGCTCAATTACACTGGGATAAGCGAGGTCTATGCACATTACGGTATACCGAGCTGGATCGCTTAGCAACCTGACAAAATGGCCGCAGACCGTGAACTCCCAGCACGTGGCAGCGCTCAAATATGGAGTGAGAGATGGTATACATTTTAAAATACACCGGGATAAGTTGTACAGGCCAGGGAGCAATGCACAGGGACATTCATCATTTACGTATATAAATAATTGTAAACCGTAAATGAAAGAATTACCGGTCAAATACTGTATGACGAAACTGTGTCAATGAGCTGGAACACGTGAGCCTAGCAGAAGTTTTCGAAGACAGAAACAGAGAGCAAATTATGAGGAGATTTCTGAAAGGTCGGAGAAGATCCACACATCAAGTCTGCTTACGAGGAAACAGCTTTGCAAAGTGGGTAGCGGGGCGGTGACTGAGACGCTCTTTTATTCACATTCAAAAGTACAGTATTTTGTCAGGTTGCTAAGCGATCCAGCTCGGTATACCGTAATGTGCATAGACCTCGCTTATCCCAGTGTAATTGAGCTAGGGGATTGTGACGCTCCTTCAGCATTGCCCCCTGGACTGTGAAATTGACAGGGCCGTCTTTTCATATGGGCTCAATGGGCTCTTGCCCAAGGGCCCCAGGAGTAAAAGGGACCTAGTCTGATAGCTGAGGGTCCCCTCTTTCCAGGGGTACCAGATTTTTGAAAATCGGCCCTGGGGAACCAGAGATAGCAGGCTTCAAAGCAGTGGTCCCCATCCAAACCTGTTAATTGTTTTTCACAGCCAGATATCTAGGTTTCTTTTTGCCTTAGAGTTTTTCGGAGGGTATACTCCAAAAGCTGTGACTCCCCCCTTTCAGTGGACACTGGCAGCTTGCCTCTACTATGCCCAGAACCAGAGATATCAGCCTTCAAGCAGCTGTTCCCTGCTCCAGCTCCACACTCCTACTGTAATATGCAGTTTTATATTTTTGTCGGTGGATTGCTCTGGCTTCTAAAGTCTGATCCCCAAGTCCCCAGTACGTCCTGACAGGTGTCCCCAGTATGTCCCCAGTACCTCCTGACAGGTGGGACTCTAGTTTTTTTTTTCCCCATTAGAGCTAAGAAATCTACAGTATTTCCAGGAACTGGATATACTGTATCTGCAGTAAAGCACGCTGCCCTGACCCCCGGAAAATGATGAATATTAAGCCCACTCCATTATCCACTCCTCCCCTGTGTATTAAACACCCCCTACCACCCTGGAAGTCATGTACCAGGGCCCCTTCATTCAGCACAATGCCCCCTTCTACAGTTTAGTGTTCTCCTTCCTGCCCCATCTGTGCAGTAAAGGAATAATTAGCAGAAATTATTTCTCCAGGTCCTACTGTACATACTGAGCGAAAGATAGAACCCCCCCTATCCCCCGCGAAGCATCAAAGCTGCCGCTGATAGCTCCCCCCACCCCTTCCGCTGGTGAGTGGGTAGGGGCCCCAGTGCATTGCTGTGTCCAGGGGCCCACACTGCTGTTAAGATGGCTCTGGTAATTGAGCTAGGGGATTGTGACGCTCCTTCAGCATTGCCCCCTGGACTGTACCATACTGTATCTCACTCCATATCCAAGCGCTGCCACGTGCTGGGAGTTCACGGTCGGTGGCCATTTTGTCAGGTTGCTAAGCGATCCAGCTCGGTATAACGTAATGTACAGTACATAGACCTCGCTTATCCCCGTGTACTATGTGCAGTAGTACTGAATGATTGCTATCACTTGTGGTGAAACACCTATCTTATCAAATACAGTAACTACTGTACAGTATAGTTGTTCGCACAGGTGATGGTAATCATACTGTATATTTAAACTGAAGTCCGTAACAGAGCATTCTGTCCCTCCTGCAGAGGTTCATGTTGGGAGGCACAGGGAAAAAAGTATAATACTGTACAGTATTTGCACTTTACTGTTGTGCACTTTATTTGAAAATGTACAGTTGTTTGCTATTTTTAGCATGCTGTGCTTTACATGTTTTCTTATTGTGGTTTTTATATTTTTAGACAAAAGACAAAGAATGCAGACTACCAGATTTTACGGGAGTGCCAAAACCCACCCATCAGTGGCACAGAAACTTGCTGCAGTAGTCCCACAAAAGAAGAAGAAAACTGCCAAGGCGGCTCAGAAAGAAAATGTGGTGAAACCACGAAAAAATGCCAAGGCAAAGAATAATAAGTTGGAGCTGATATGTGGTGTGGCAAATGATGTAATTGTTCCATCTCCTGCTGATCACAGTGTTCAGCCAATGAATCTGGAAATACCGGTGCTAGAGGACGTGACAAACACGCTGCATCAGGAAGCTTCTTTTTTGGACCATGTAGCCACCCCTGGACAAGAAGACATGACACATTCACCACGAAGAAGGTTGCATTTCACAGATGTGAACACCAAAGTGCAGGACTGCCAGTGTACCTGTCCTGTTTTACTAAAGGAGCTACTCAGTAAGGTGACCAATATGGAGTCAGAAGTTGGTGGACAGGTCAATCAGCTGCAGACCGATGTGGCTGGCCTTAAAGAAGGCATAAAGGAACAGATGGTAGAAGCCATGAAGAAAGTCATTGAACAAATGAGGGAAGAATGGCAAGTTGGAGTTTGCCGCACCATAATTGCAACACACCACCAAGCGGTTCAAGTCAGCGGCCTGGACGACCGAGGCCTGGAGGACCGCAGAGGAGGCCTGGAGGACCGCAGAGGAGGCCTGGAGGACCGCAGAGGAGGCCTGGAGGACCGCAGAGGAAACCTGGAGGACCGCAGAGGAGGCCTGGACGACCGTAGAGGAGGCCTGGACGACCGCAGAGGCCTGGACCACAGCAGCGGACTGGACGAAGTCAGCGACTTGGATGACCGCAGAGGAGGCCTGGAGGACCGCAGAAGAGACCTGGAGGACCGTAGAGGAAACCTGGACGACCGTAGAGGAGGCCTGGACGACCGTAGAGGAGGCCTGGACGACCGTAGAGGAGGCCTGGACGACCGTAGAGGAGGCCTGGAGGACCGCAGAGGCCTGGACCACAGCAGCGGACTGGACGAAGTCAGCGACTTGGATGACCGCAGAGGAGGCCTGGAGGACCGCAGAAGAGACCTGGAGGACCGTAGAGGAAACCTGGACGACCGTAGAGGAGGCCTGGACGACCGTAGAGGAGGCCTGGACGACCGTAGAGGAGGCCTGGAGGACCGCAGAGGCCTGGACCACAGCAGCGGACTGGACGAAGTCAGCGACTTGGATGACCGCAGAGGAGGCCTGGAGGACCGCAGAAGAGACCTGGAGGACCGCAGAGGAAACCTGGACGACCGTAGAGGAGGCCTGGACGACCGTAGAGGAGGCCTGGACGACCGTAGAGGAGGCCTGGACGACCGTAGAGGAGGCCTGGACGACCGTAGAGGAGGCCTGGACGACCGTAGAGGAGGCCTGGAGGACCGCAGAGGCCTGGACCACAGCAGCGGACTGGACGCAGTCAGCGGCTTGGACGACCGCAGAGGAAACCTGGAGGACCGCAGAGGAGGCCTGGACGACCGTAGAGGAGCCCTGGAGGACCGCAGAGGCCTGGACCACAGCAGCGGACTGGACGAAGTCAGCGACTTGGACGACCGCAGAGGAGGCCTGGAGGACCGCAGAAGAGACCTGGAGGACCGCAGAAGAGACCTGGAGGACCGCAGAGGAAACCTGGAGGACCGCAGAGGAGGCCTGGACGACCGTAGAGGAGCCCTGGAGGACCGCAGAGGCCTGGACCACAGCAGCGGACTGGACGAAGTCAGCGACTTGGACGACCGCAGAGGAGGCCTGGAGGACCGCAGAAGAGACCTGGAGGACCGCAGAAGAGACCTGGAGGACCGCAGAGGAAACCTGGAGGACCGCAGAGGAGGCCTGGACGACCGCAGAGGAGGCCTGGACGACCGCAGAGGAGGCCTGGACGACCGCAGAGGAGGCCTGGACGACCGCAGAGGAGGCCTGGACGACCGCAGAGGAGGCCTGGAGTACCGCAGAGGGCTAGACGACCGCAGAGGCCTGGATTCAAGTGTGCTGTTGCCAGGAACACCAATGATGACCAGCACACCTGCTCACAGGCCACTTCTCAATACATTCGGAGGCTCTCTGAACAATATTGCCCTGGCTGTCATCTCAACTTCCCTGGACGACCATCTGTACAGAGCTTCAAATGGACATATTCAGAAATATGCATATTCTCTGTTCCAGCACCATGTACAGTACGACAAATACTTGACGTGGGCCAATCGTGTGAACTTTGATGGTTCCAAGGGCAAACTTCCGCTGCCCAAAAATCTGGTACATGACATCATGGCTAGGTGTGAACGCCGCGTGAGGATTGGTGATCCAGAAAAGAGGAAGATAAGGGATACCATAAACGCTGCGCTGAGAACGAAGAGGAAAATGACTTGGAAAAGTCTGATGAAACCAGATCATTACCTACCTCCTAGCTTCAGCACATCAGCTTCACACAGCTGAAGCTAAAAAATTGTGTCAATGTACCTGTATGACCTGTACATTTTCTGGGGCTGCATGCACTGTGCTGAATCCACTTGGAGCAGCTCGGTTACTCAAAGGGGAGTGCATGAACTTGGCTCACCACATTCCTGGTAATGTAAGGGCCTGGTACAAGTTGCCCCTTTTATTCCTGTTGATTTTTTGGGCGCTGCTGTATCTATCCAGTAGCAGCCGAGTCCATTGTGCTGTGTCCATCTGGGGCCTTGGGCTGCGTTTCCATCCAGGGGCTGCTGTTGTCAGTCCTCTATTCTGGTGTCCGTATGCGACAGTGTTAAAAAGCAAAAGACAAAAACGAAAAATAATTCAAAAAAGCAAAACCTAAAAATAAAGTACAAAAACCATCACCCCGCACCACCACCACAAAAAAATAAATTATAAAAATGTTAAAGTTGATATTGTTACTGTATTTGTGCTGTTACCTTTTGATTAAAGTACCGTACAGTATGTGTGATGTTACATGTTCCAAATGATTTTGTCCGTAAATAAAGTGTTTCTTAAAATAAACATGACGTGGTTTCCAATGTTTGTATTCCCAACTTCCTGTACTGTATAAATTAGTACTACTGTATGATGGGAATTCAATTATGGTTTATGCCTTAGAGGACTCGGACGCTCGCATTTGTAAAGCACGGTGTTTTCCTCCGCCTCCTGCTAGCCTGTTGCCCTTCCCCCATGGGTGCCTGCACAGATCATGCAGTAGACAGGGAGGGAATGCAGGTCATGTGCAATACACAAACGCCCACTGTAGTACTATTTTGCTCACTTACAGTACTGTACTGTAGGTTGCATTTAGCGTAAAGAATTGCTCCTGCAGATGTACTGTACTTTGATTTATGTGAAACCTGTGTGCATCCTTCCATTGGATGTACTGTATTGAAGAAAAAAAAAAAAATGTTAAAGTGAATGTCACGGGAACACATTAAAAATAAGGTTGGCACTTCCTTCCCATTGGTGTTGGTTTACAGTATGCCGTAGTGTACTCGGACGCTCATGTAATTGCATTTCAAAGGCACAGTATTTTCCATCGTCTCCCCCCTACCCCCATCGCCCTTCCCCCCTGGGGGCCTGCACAGGGAGGAAATTCAGGTCCTGTGCAATACACAAACGCTGAAGATCTACAGTACTGTTTTGCTTAGTTGGTAGCGTCAGAATACACTCATTTCATTCACGCTGTTTGGGTGCATTTAGCGTAAAGAATCGCTCCTGCAGATGTACTTTGATTTATGTGAAACCTGTGTGCACCCTTCCATTGACTGTCTTACAATGTAAATAAAATAATACAGTGCATTATTACAGAAAAAAAAAAAAAAAAGAAAGAAAGCACATCATGTCTCGAACCCTGGACCCCCAGCGAGGGAGGTGGGAGCCTTCACCCCTAGCCCACGACGCCTCATGAGAGATTTCTAATTTCATGTGTGAAAGTACTGCAAACAGCGCCCGGCCCTCGCCCCATTGCTGTTGGTTTATGCCTTAGAGGACTCGGACGCTCGCATTTGTAAAGCACAGTGTTTTCCTCTGCCTCCTGCTAGCCAGTTGCCCTTCCCCCATGGGAGCCTGCACAGATCATGCAGTAGACAGGGAGGGAATGCAGGTCATGTGCAATACACAAACGCCCACTGTAGTACTATTTTGCTCACTTACAGTACTGTACTGTAGGTTGCATTTAGCGTAAAGAATTGCTCCTGCAGATGTACTGTACTTTGATTTATGTGAAACCTGTGTGCATCCATCCATTGGATGTACTGTATTGGAGAGAAAAAAAAAAATGTTAAAGTGAATGTCACGGGAACACATTAAAAATAAGGTTGGCACTTCCTTCCCATTGGTGTTGGTTTACAGTATGCCGTAGTGTACTCGGACGCTCATGTAATTGCATTTCAAAGGCACAGTATTTTCCATCGTCTCCCCCCTACCCCCATCGCCCTTCCCCCCTGGGGGCCTGCACAGGGAGGAAATTCAGGTCCTGTGCAATACACAAACGCTGAAGATCTACAGTACTGTTTTGCTTAGTTGGTAGCGTCAGAATACACTCATTTCATTCACGCTGTTTGGGTGCATTTAGCGTAAAGAATCGCTCCTGCAGATGTACTTTGATTTATGTGAAACCTGTGTGCACCCTTCCATTGACTGTCTTACAATGTAAATAAAATAATACAGTGCATTATTACAGAAAAAAAAAAAAAAAAAAAAAAAGAAAGAAAGCACATCATGTCTCGAACCCTGGACCCCCAGCGAGGGAGGTGGGAGCCTTCACCCCTAGCCCACGACGCCTCATGAGAGATTTCTAATTTCATGTGTGAAAGTACTGCAAACAGCGCCCGGCCCTCGCCCCATTGCTGTTGGTTTATGCCTTAGAGGACTCGGACGCTCGCATTTGTAAAGCACGGTGTTTTCCTCCGCCTCCTGCTAGCCAGTTGCCCTTCCCCCATGGGAGCCTGCACAGATCATGCAGTAGACAGGGAGGGAATGCAGGTCATGTGCAATACACAAACGCCCACTGTAGTACTATTTTGCTCACTTACAGTACTGTACTGTAGGTTGCATTTAGCGTAAAGAATTGCTCCTGCAGATGTACTGTACTTTGATTTATGTGAAACCTGTGTGCATCCTTCCATTGGATGTACTGTATTGGAGAGAAAAAAAAAAATGTTAAAGTGAATGTCACGGGAACACATTAAAAATAAGGTTGGCACTTCCTTCCCATTGGTGTTGGTTTACAGTATGCCGTAGTGTACTCGGACGCTCATGTAATTGCATTTCAAAGGCACAGTATTTTCCATCGTCTCCCCCCTACCCCCATCGCCCTTCCCCCCTGGGGGCCTGCACAGGGAGGAAATTCAGGTCCTGTGCAATACACAAACGCTGAAGATCTACAGTACTGTTTTGCTTAGTTGGTAGCGTCAGAATACACTCATTTCATTCACGCTGTTTGGGTGCATTTAGCGTAAAGAATCGCTCCTGCAGATGTACTTTGATTTATGTGAAACCTGTGTGCACCCTTCCATTGACTGTCTTACAATGTAAATAAAATAATACAGTGCATTATTACAGAAAAAAAAAAAAAAAAAGAAAGAAAGCACATCATGTCTCGAACCCTGGACCCCCAGCGAGGGAGGTGGGAGCCTTCACCCCTAGCCCACGACGCCTCATGAGAGATTTCTAATTTCATGTGTGAAAGTACTGCAAACAGCGCCCGGCCCTCGCCCCATTGCTGTTGGTTTATGCCTTAGAGGACTCGGACGCTCGCATTTGTAAAGCACGGTGTTTTCCTCCGCCTCCTGCTAGCCAGTTGCCCTTCCCCCATGGGAGCCTGCACAGATCATGCAGTAGACAGGGAGGGAATGCAGGTCATGTGCAATACACAAACGCCCACTGTAGTACTATTTTGCTCACTTACAGTACTGTACTGTAGGTTGCATTTAGCGTAAAGAATTGCTCCTGCAGATGTACTGTACTTTGATTTATGTGAAACCTGTGTGCATCCTTCCATTGGATGTACTGTATTGGAGAGAAAAAAAAAATGTTAAAGTGAATGTCACGGGAACACATTAAAAATAAGGTTGGCACTTCCTTCCCATTGGTGTTGGTTTACAGTATGCCGTAGTGTACTCGGACGCTCATGTAATTGCATTTCAAAGGCACAGTATTTTCCATCGTCTCCCCCCTACCCCCATCGCCCTTCCCCCCTGGGGGCCTGCACAGGGAGGAAATTCAGGTCCTGTGCAATACACAAACGCTGAAGATCTACAGTACTGTTTTGCTTAGTTGGTAGCGTCAGAATACACTCATTTCATTCACGCTGTTTGGGTGCATTTAGCGTAAAGAATCGCTCCTGCAGATGTACTTTGATTTATGTGAAACCTGTGTGCACCCTTCCATTGACTGTCTTACAATGTAAATAAAATAATACAGTGCATTATTACAGAAAAAAAAAAAAAGAAAGAAAGCACATCATGTCTCGAACCCTGGACCCCCAGCGAGGGAGGTGGGAGCCTTCACCCCTAGCCCACGACGCCTCATGAGAGATTTCTAATTTCATGTGTGAAAGTACTGCAAACAGCGCCCGGCCCCCGCCCCATTGCTGTTGGTTTATGCCTTAGAGGACTCGGACGCTCGCATTTGTAAAGCACGGTGTTTTCCTCCGCCTCCTGCTAGCCTGTTGCCCTTCCCCCATGGGAGCCTGCACAGATCATGCAGTAGACAGGGAGGGAATGCAGGTCATGTGCAATACACAAACGCCCACTGTAGTACTGTTTTGCTCAATTACAGTACCGTACTGTAGGTTGCATTTAGCGTAAAGAATCGCTCCTGCAGATGTACTTTGATTTATGTGAAACCTGTGTGCATCCTTCCATTGACTGTCTTACAATGTAAATAAAATAATACAGTGCATTATTACAGAAAAAAAAAAAAAAAGAAAGAAAGCACATCAGGTCTCGAACCCTGGACCACCAGCGAGGGAGTTGGGAGCCTTCACCCCTAGCCCACGACGCCTCATGAGAGATTTCCAATTTCATGTGTGAAAGTACTGCAAACAGCGCCCGGCCCCCGCCCCATTGCTGTTGGTTTATGCCTTAGAGGACTCGGACGCTCGCATTTGTAAAGCACGGTGTTTTCCTCCGCCTTCTGCTAGTCCTCCATTCCCATTATGCATTAGCGAACTCAGACGCTCATATATTTTAAAAGCACGGTGTTTATACATTGTACTGTACATTCTTCCTTTTACACAATTACTGTAGTTGCGTCTCCATACACATACAGTACTGTACAGTACTCCATACTTTTTCCACCGCCTCCCGTTACGCCTACAGTATTGCCAGAGCTGTAGATCAATCCGCCGCTATACTGTACGATCGAAAGTACTGGATTAGTGGAGCATTAGCCACACAGTGGTGGAGATGTGTAATGCATGATGAGTATCTAGATCGTCTCAACGCGCCTGCCTGTGATTAAACTCAGCTATCGCCTTAGCGTGGCTAAACGCCCGTCTCGGCGGAGAAACAGTCAAGATAAAGGTGGCTACATCTGTATGTATAGACTGTGCTTAATAATTACCACTGTGCTTATAACAATCCATTAATGGGACCCCGATGTGTAGGTTCAGTAATGCGAACTCCGTGTCTAATACCCCCTAATGTGATCGCAATTAAATATATTTAGAGGTTAACGGGATATACCCCCCTTGCAGTCCATTTAGGTATAAGTGGAAGTTATAAACAGTTCCCTGTCTCACCATGCGATGTATATATACTTTGTTTATTAATTACCACTGCACTCGTGTTCATTAACTAGTGGAACCTCAATGTATAACTTCTAGAATTGCGAGCTCCGTATCTATTGGAAGCAACAGTGGTAATAGATTTGCAATGTGGACCTATTAGTTTTTTGCTAAAGAGGCACCCCGGATTGCTATGTTAGTCTGATACGTATGACTTTATTATAGCAACTTGCACAGCCCTGACCAATGAATATAATTATAATACAGGTCTGTGTATGCCGTTAATTAAGAATCAGCGCATCCCGTGCCCCGTGTGTACAGCAGATGTTTGGATTAAATCATATCCATATCAATATAATGCCGTGCCCTAATGATGTTAATAGGTAGAGGTTAAATTGAAACCATCTTGCACGTGTCTCAATCTTAATAAATTGTTATGAGCCACGGCTGTGGCTCATTTCCATTTTTGCATTTTAGTTATGTATTTTATGTTATACTTCTGTTCATGTTCCCCGTGGGTGTCATGGGGTGCTCGGAGCTCACCCTTAAGGAGGGGATACTGTTATGAACCACAGGTAGTGGTTCATTCCTATTTTATGTTTATAAAGTTGTCTTGCATGCCAGGATTTCCCGTTGCTCTGTTTTAGAATACTCTTGTCTGCTGCCGCTGGTGAGTCTGTGTACTTGCAGCTTGTTCCCATGTGTTCAGCCTCACCTGGCTGCTAATTGTATCTTGTCAGTTTGGAGTCATGCAACAGGGCAGCTGCACAAGATAATTAATTAGGCCTCTCTGTTATATGCTGGCTGACTGCAATTCACAGATGCTGGTGATATTTCTAAGTTTCCAGTCTGCTTGAGTTCTGAGCTTGTTCCTGCCAGTTCCTGAATTCCTGTGTCAGTCCCTGTGTCGATTCCTGTGTCTGATCCTGTGTCCTGCCGTTAAGCGTTCCTGTCCTGAAGTCCAGTGGCTTTGCCTGTGCCTGGTCAAGTTTCTGGCTTCTTGGTGTCCACCGGTCTGTCGTTTGGGATTCTGCCTGTCCTCCAGTTCTGAGAGTCTGTGCCGGCAGCATTGGAGGTTCCTGTCCGTTTGCCAGTATTCGTACCGGTTCCGTGAGTAGCGGCTCTGCCGCGTCCGTCGGCCTAGGCCGCTGTATTCTGTTATTTCTGTCACTGGTGTTTTGCAGAGGGTTCTGCTTATGCTGTCACCGCCGGTACACAAAAGTATTGTGTCGGCGTGTGGTCAGCATTTCCTTTGTTGTTCTTTTCCTTTGGCGGCAAGCCGCACATACATTTAGTTTTAGGCTAGTTAGTAGCCCCTGGCTTTGGTTGTTTCAGTAAGAGGGCCCCTTGTTATCACCCTGTCTCGGTACACTCTTTGTCTCTCATTAAGACCTGAGGGGGCATCGAAGTTGGGCAGACGTAATCCGCCCTTCAAACGCGGCTGCCATGGGCTCAAGCAACCATAGTCTCGCAAGAGTGTACTGACAGCACGGGCGAGACAACGGAGATAGGGCGCCAGGGGCTATTCACTTTCCATTCCCCTTTCCCAGCATTACGTCCTGGTGCTCTGGACTCACTTCATAACATCTCCCTTGTTCTGAGCACCAGGAACCTAACATTATCACCAGACATACCACAAAAAAGAAATAAAACTTTTTTTTTCTTTTTTGGCCTAGTCCAGTGTCTAGTCTAGTATCCAGTCCTGTTTAGAATTCAGTATGCAGAATCCAATCCGGTGTTTAGAATCCAGTCCTGTCTAGAAACTAGTGTGCAGAATCCAGTCCGGTGTTTAAAAATCCAGTCCTGTCTTGTCTAGTTTAAAATTCCAGTCTTGTCTTGCCTTGTCTAGTCTTGCCTTGTCTAGTTTTAAATCCTCCTATGTCTACTATGCAAGCCCTGCAGGCATCTCTCTCAGCCCTGAACCATGCTTTCAGTGCTTTGAGACCAGAGCGACTAGAAGTTTTGCAGCAATCCCTAAAACAACTGCAAAACCTTCTGACTGAAATCTTGCTCATCTTGCCAGAAGTCGTTGAGCGTACATCTATCTCTAAAGAGACTCTTGTTCACAGTATGGTGACAAGAGAATCCTCTGGTTTAATTGAAGAGAAAAGGTTTAAAAGTTTTCTGCGGCCCAGGCTCTCAGAAGAGGAGCGTCTGCGTCGCAGAAACTTAAACTTATGCCTATATTGTGGGGGTTTAGGCCACTATCTGCAGACATGTGAGTTGCGCAAGCCAAAGTGTGGTGACGAGTCTTGCCCTCTGGCCAAGTTGAGTCAGGATACAAGACCTACTCCTGTCTCTACTGTGGCAGAGGTACTTGTCACACAACCCACACTAAAAAGCTCTCTGTCCTATAATTGGGGTCCTTGGGCAAGGGAGCCCCATTATAGATTCAGGAATCAAAAGAGAATGTTTCTCTCCTCTCTTGAGGTTCCTGTTGAAGCAGAGTTGCAAGCCCCTGGAGTGGTGCCCGATGCCCAGGTTCCTGGAGTGGTGCCCGATGCCCAGGTTCCTGGAGTGGTGCCCGATGCCCAGGTTCCTGGAGTGGTGCCCGTAGCCCAGGGTCCTGGAGTGGTGCCCGTAGCCCAAGGTCCTAGAGTGGTGCCCGTAGCCCAGGGTCCTGGAGTGGTGCCCGTAGCCCAGGGTCCTGGAGTGGTGCCCGATGCTCAGGATCTTAGTGCGGTACCCGGTGCCCAGAATCTTGGTGCGGTACCCAGTGCCCAGAGTGCTGGAGCGGTACCCGGTGCCCAGAGTGCTGGAGCGGTACCCGGTGCCCAGAGTGCTGGAGCGGTACCCGGTGCCCAGAGTGCTGGAGCGGTACCCGATGCCCAAGCTTATAGAGGGACATCAAATATTGTAGCTCAGGTGTCCATACCAGTAGGGGTCTCAGAAGCTGTTACCCCAGGTAGGGACTTGAAAAGTGCAACCCCAGAAAGGGTATCTAAAACCATAGTTCTAGAAGGGAACTCGAGAAGCAAAACCCCAGAAGGGATATTTGAAGTAATATCCCCAAGTAGGGTCTCGAGAGACGCAGCCTCTAAGAAGGGTCTAGAGGTCGCTTCCCCAGGAAAGAACTTAAGAGGCGTAGCATTAGTGGAGGTGCTGAAGGTTATAGCTTCAGCAAAAGTCCCGGAAGTCATAGTCCCGGGAGAAGTTTCGATAATTATCGTCTCAGAGAGGAAGGCCGATAGCTCGGTCCCAGTGGGGGAGGCTGACGGCTCGGTCCCAGTAAAAGAATCCGAGGTGCTGACCCCAGCGGGGTTCCCGGAGGCCACTGCCCCAGCGGGGTTCCCGGAGGCCACTGCCCCGGCGGGGTTCCAGAAAGTCACTGCCCCGGGTGGGGTTCAGAAAGTCACTGCCCCGGGTGGGGTTCAGAAAGTCACTGCCCCGGGTGGGGTTCAGAAAGTCACTGCCCCGGGTGGGGTTCAGAAAGTCACTGCCCCGGGTGGGGTTCAGAAATTCACTGCCCCGGGTGGGGTTCAGAGAGTCTCAGCCTCGAGTAAGGTCAATAGTGACCAGGTCCTAGCAAAGCACTCCAGTCAGTCAGATGGGAAGGAAACAGATCCGGACTCTGTTGATATCTCAACATCCATAATCTTTGATGGGGACTTAGCCCAATTTCTGGCGCTTTACAAACACTATTACATTATTATGTTGTCTAGACCATTTCTGGGCATCACTTCAGAGAACATGGTGCTTTATCTGATTTATTCTTTTAGAGGAGAGCCTTTTGAGTGGGCGACCAGCCTAATGACAGCTGAAGATCCCATTCTTCAGAATCCCCCAGCATTCAGTGATGCAATTATTAGAAGATATGGTTCCAAAGAAATTGGTTCAGGTTCCTCTAAGTCACCCGTCTTGTCTGCTGAGAGTCCACCAAATACTGTAAACTCAGCACAAGAGTCCCAGCCTGTTGTTTTGACTGCAGGATGTGCTTTTCTGACTTCTTCTTCTAATAATAGTACTTTGCCAGAAAGTTCAGCTCCCAAGGGTAAGAAACCTGTCTCTGATTTGAACGCAGCCTTGCTGGGTGGTACCATCAGTTCAGACAATGTTTGGGGAATTACCTTGGTCAGACCTAAAGAGCTTTGTAAAAAGAAGAAGAAGAAAAAGAAATAATTTTTGACTCTTGCCTTGATATAAAAGAAAAAAAAAGTTTTTTACCCTTATCTTGTGTCCTGTGGCCACCGTCAGGGGGAGGGCACTGTTACAAGCTGTGGTTGCAGCTTGTTTCTGTTTTCGTGTCTGTCACCGCCGGTACACAAAAGTATTGTGTCGGCGTGTGGTCAGCATTTTCTTTGTTGTTCTTTTCCTTTGGCGGCAAGCCGCACATACATTTAGTTTTAGGCTAGTTAGTAGCCCCTGGCTTTGGTTGTTTCAGTAAGAGGGCCCCTTGTTATCACCCTGTCTCGGTACACTCTTTGTCTCTCATTAAGACCTGATGGGGCATCGAAGTTGGGCAGACGTAATCCGCCCTTCAAACGCGGCTGCCATGGGCTCAAGCAACCATAGTCTCGCAAGAGTGTACTGACAGCACGGGCGAGACAACGGAGATAGGGCGCCAGGGGCTATTCACTTTCCATTCCCCTTTCCCAGCATTACGTCCTGGTGCTCTGGACTCACTTCATAACATCTCCCTTGTTCTGAGCACCAGGAACCTAACATTATCACCAGACATACCACAAAAAAGAAATAAAACTTTTTTTTTTTCTTTTTTGGCCCAGTCCAGTGTCTAGTCTAGTATCCAGTCCTGTTTAGAATTCAGTATGCAGAATCCAATCCGGTGTTTAGAATCCAGTCCTGTCTAGAAACTAGTGTGCAGAATTCAGTCAGGTGTTTAAAAATCCAGTCCTGTCTTGTCTAGTTTAAAATTCCAGTCTTGTCTAGTCTTGCCTTGTCTAGTTTTAAATCCTCCTATGTCTACTATGCAAGCCCTGCAGGCATCTCTCTCAGCCCTGAACCATGCTTTCAGTGCTTTGAGACCAGAGCGACTAGAAGTTTTGCAGCAATCCCTAAAACAACTGCAAAACCTTCTGACTGAAATCTTGCTCATCTTGCCAGAAGTCGTTGAGCGTACATCTATCTCTAAAGAGACTCTTGTTCACAGTATGGTGACAAGAGAATCCTCTGGTTTAATTGAAGAGAAAAGGTTTAAAAGTTTTCTGCGGCCCAGGCTCTCAGAAGAGGAGCGTCTGCGTCGCAGAAACTTAAACTTATGCCTATATTGTGGGGGTTTAGGCCACTATCTGCAGACCTGTGAGTTGCGCAAGCCAAAGTGTGGTGACGAGTCTTGCCCTCTGGCCAAGTTGAGTCAGGATACAAGACCTACTCCTGTCTCTACTGTGGCAGAGGTACTTGTCACACAACCCACACTAAAAAGCTCTCTGTCCTATAATTGGGGTCCTTGGGCAAGGGAGCCCCATTATAGATTCAGGAATCAAAAGAGAATGTTTCTCTCCTCTCTTGAGGTTCCTGTTGAAGCAGAGTTGCAAGCCCCTGGAGTGGTGCCCGATGCCCAGGTTCCTGGAGTGGTGCCCGATGCCCAGGTTCCTGGAGTGGTGCCCGATGCCCAGGTTCCAGGAGTGGTGCCCGTAGCCCAGGGTCCTGGAGTGGTGCCCGTAGCCCAGGGTCCTAGAGTGGTGCCCGTAGCCCAGGGTCCTGGAGTGGTGCCCGTAGCCCAGGGTCCTGGAGTGGTGCCCGATGCTCAGGATCTTAGTGCGGTACCCGGTGCCCAGAATCTTGGTGCGGTACCCAGTGCCCAGAGTGCTGGAGCGGTACCCGGTGCCCAGAGTGCTGGAGCGGTACCCGGTGCCCAGAGTGCTGGAGCGGTACCCGGTGCCCAGAGTGCTGGAGCGGTACCCGATGCCCAAGCTTACAGAGGGACATCAAATATTGTAGCTCAGGTGTCCATACCAGTAGGGGTCTCAGAAGCTGTTACCCCAGGTAGGGACTTGAAAAGTGCAACCCCAGAAAGGGTATCTAAAACCATAGTTCTAGAAGGGAACTCGAGAAGCAAAACCCCAGAAGGGATATTTGAAGTAATATCCCCAAGTGGGGTCTCGAGAGATGCAGCCTCTAAGAAGGGTCTAGAGGTCGCTTCCCCAGGAAAGAACTTAAGAGGCGTAGCATTAGTGGAGGTGCTGAAGGTTATAGCTTCAGCAAAAGTCCCGGAAGTCATAGTCCCGGGAGAAGTTTCGATAATTATCGGCTCAGAGAGGAAGGCCGATGGCTCGGTCCCAGTGGGGGAGGCCGACGGCTCGGTCCCTGTAAAAGAATCCGAGGTGCTGACCCCAGCGGGGTTCCCGGAGGCCACTGCCCCAGCGGGGTTCCCGGAGGCCACTGCCCCGGCGGGGTTCCAGAAAGTCACTGCCCCGGGTGGGGTTCAGAAAGTCACTGCCCCGGGTGGGGTTCAGAAAGTCACTGCCCCGGGTGGGGTTCAGAAAGTCACTGCCCCGGGTGGGGTTCAGAAAGTCACTGCCCCGGGTGGGGTTCAGAAATTCACTGCCCCGGGTGGGGTTCAGAGAGTCTCAGCCTCGAGTAAGGTCAATAGTGACCAGGTCCTAGCAAAGCACTCCAGTCAGTCAGATGGGAAGGAAACAGATCCGGACTCTGTTGATATCTCAACATCCATAATCTTTGATGGGGACTTAGCCCAATTTCTGGCGCTTTACAAACACTATTACATTATTATGTAGTCTAGACCATTTCTGGGCATCACTTCAGAGAACATTGTGCTTTATCTGATTTATTCTTTTAGAGGAGAGCCTTTTGAGTGGGCGACCAGCCTAATGACAGCTGAAGATCCCATTCTTCAGGATCCCCCAGCATTCAGTGATGCAATTATTAGAAGATATGGTTCCAAAGAAATTGGTTCAGGTTCCTCTAAGTCACCCGTCTTGTCTGCTGAGAGTCCACCAAATACTGTAAACTCGGCACAAGAGTCCCAGCCTGTTGTTTTAACTGCAGGATGTGCTTTTCTGACTTCTTCTTCTAATAATAGTACTTTGCCAGAAAGTTCAGCTCCCAAGGGTAAGAAACCTGTCTCTGATTTGAACGCAGCCTTGCTGGGTGGTACCATCAGTTCAGACAATGTTTGGGGAATTACCTTGGTCAGACCTAAAGAGCTTTGTAAAAAGAAGAAGAAGAAAAAGAAATAATTTTTGACTCTTGCCTTGATATAAAAGAAAAAAAAAGTTTTTTACCCTTATCTTGTGTCCTGTGGCCACCGTCAGAGGGAGGGCACTGTTACAAGCTGTGGTTGCAGCTTGTTTCTGTTTTCGTGTCTGTCACCGCCGGTACACAAAAGTATTGTGTCGGCGTGTGGTCAGCATTTTCTTTGTTGTTCTTTTCCTTTGGCGGCAAGCCGCACATACATTTAGTTTTAGGCTAGTTAGAAGCCCCTGGCTTAGGTTGTTTCAGTAAGAGGGCCCCTTGTTATCACCCTGTCTCGGTACACTCTTTGTCTCTCATTAAGACCTGAGGGGGCATCGAAGTTGGGCAGACGTAATCCGCCCTTCAAACGCGGCTGCCATGGGCTCAAGCAACCATAGTCTCGCAAGAGTGTACTGACAGCACGGGCGAGACAACGGAGATAGGGCGCCAGGGGCTATTCACTTTCCATTCCCCTTTCCCAGCATTACGTCCTGGTGCTCTGGACTCACTTCATAACATCTCCCTTGTTCTGAGCACCAGGAACCTAACATTATCACCAGACATACCACAAAAAAGAAATAAAACTTTTTTTTTTTCTTTTTTGGCCCAGTCCAGTGTCTAGTCTAGTATCCAGTCCTGTTTAGAATTCAGTATGCAGAATCCAATCCGGTGTTTAGAATCCAGTCCTGTCTAGAAACTAGTGTGCAGAATTCAGTCCGGTGTTTAAAAATCCAGTCCTGTCTTGTCTAGTTTAAAATTCCAGTCTTGTCTAGTCTTGCCTTGTCTAGTTTTAAATCCTCCTATGTCTACTATGCAAGCCCTGCAGGCATCTCTCTCAGCCCTGAACCATGCTTTCAGTGCTTTGAGACCAGAGCGACTAGAAGTTTTGCAGCAATCCCTAAAACAACTGCAAAACCTTCTGACTGAAATCTTGCTCATCTTGCCAGAAGTCGTTGAGCGTACATCTATCTCTAAAGAGACTCTTGTTCACAGTATGGTGACAAGAGAATCCTCTGGTTTAATTGAAGAGAAAAGGTTTAAAAGTTTTCTGCTGCCCAGGCTCTCAGAAGAGGAGCGTCTGCATCGCAGAAACTTAAACTTATGCCTATATTGTGGGGGTTTAGGCCACTATCTGCAGACCTGTGAGTTGCGCAAGCCAAAGTGTGGTGACGAGTCTTGCCCTCTGGCCAAGTTGAGTCAGGATACAAGACCTACTCCTGTCTCTACTGTGGCAGAGGTACTTGTCACACAACCCACACTAAAAAGCTCTCTGTCCTATAATTGGGGTCCTTGGGCAAGGGAGCCCCATTATAGATTCAGGAATCAAAAGAGAATGTTTCTCTCCTCTCTTGAGGTTCCTGTTGAAGCAGAGTTGCAAGCCCCTGGAGTGGTGCCCGATGCACAGGTTCCTGGAGTGGTGCCCGATGCCCAGGTTCCTGGAGTGGTGCCCGATGCCCAGGTTCCTGGAGTGGTGCCCGATGCCCAGGTTCCTGGAGTGGTGCCCGTAGCCCAGGGTCCTGGAGTGGTGCCCGTAGCCCAGGGTCCTGGAGTGGTGCCCGTAGCCCAGGGTCCTGGAGTGGTGCCTGTAGCCCAGGGTCCTGGAGTGGTGCCCGATGCTCAAGATCTTGGTGCGGTACCCGGTGCCCAGAATCTTGGTGCGGTACCCAGTGCCCAGAGTGCTGGAGCGGTACCCGGTGCCCAGAGTGCTGGAGCGGTACCCGGTGCCCAGAGTGCTGGAGCGGTACCCGGTGCCCAGAGTGCTGGAGCGGTACCCGGTGCCCAGAGTGCTGGAGCGGTACCCAATGCCCAAGCTTATAGAGGGACATCAAATATTGTAGCTCAGGTGTCCATACCAGTACGGGTCTCAGAAGCTGTTACCCCAGGTAGGGACTTGAAAAGTGCAACCCCAGAAGGGGTATCTAAAACCATAGTTCTAGAAGGGAACTCGAGAAGCAAAACCCCAGAAGGGATATTTGAAGTAATATCCCCAAGTGGGGTCTCGAGAGACGCAGCCTCTAAGAAGGGTCTAGAGGTCGCTTCCCCAGGAAAGAACTTAAGAGGCGTAGCATTAGTGGAGGTGCTGAAGGTTATAGCTTCAGCAAAAGTCCCGGAAGTCATAGTCCCGGGAGAAGTTTCGATAATTATCGACTCAGAGAGGGAGGCCGATGGCTCGGTCCCAGTGGGGGAGGCCGACGGCTCGGTCCCAGTAAAAGAATCCGAGGTGCTGACCCCAGCGGGGTTCCCGGAGGCCACTGCCCCAGCGGGGTTCCCGGAGGCCACTGCCCCGGCGGGGTTCCAGAAAGTCACTGCCCCGGGTGGGGGTTCAGAAAGTCACTACCCCGGGTGGGGTTCAGAAAGTCACTGCCCCGGGTGGGGTTCAGAAAGTCACTGCCCCGGGTGGGGTTCAGAAAGTCACTGCCCCGGGTGGGGTTCAGAGAGTCTCAGCCTCGAGTAAGGTCAATAGTGACCAGGTCCTAGCAAAGCACTCCAGTCAGTCAGATGGGAAGGAAACAGATCCTGACTCTGTTGATATCTCAACATCCATAATCTTTGATGGGGACTTAGCCCAATTTCTGGCGCTTTACAAACACTATTACATTATTATGTTGTCTAGACCATTTCTGGGCATCACTTCAGAGAACATTGTGCTTTATCTGATTTATTCTTTTAGAGGAGAGCCTTTTGAGTGGGCGACCAGCCTAATGACAGCTGAAGATCCCATTCTTCAGGATCCCCCAGCATTCAGTGATGCAATTATTAGAAGATTTGGTTCCAAAGAAATTGGTTCAGGTTCCTCTAAGTCACCCGTCTTGTCTGCTGAGAGTCCACCAAATACTGTAAACTCGGCACAAGAGTCCCAGCCTGTTGTTTTGACTGCAGGATGTGCTTTTCTGACTTCTTCTTCTAATAATAGTACTTTGCCAGAAAGTTCAGCTCCCAAGGGTAAGAAACCTGTCTCTGATTTGAACGCAGCCTTGCTGGGTGGTACCATCAGTTCAGACAATGTTTGGGGAATTACCTTGGTCAGACCTAAAGAGCTTTGTAAAAAGAAGAAGAAGAAAAAGAAATAATTTTTGACTCTTGCCTTGATATAAAAAAAAAAAAAGTTTTTTTACCCTTATCTTGTGTCCTGTGGCCACCGTCAGGGGGAGGGCACTGTTACAAGCTGTGGTTGCAGCTTGTTTCTGTTTTCGTGTCTGTTAGACCAGTGTGTCAGGTTTTTTTTTGTATCCCTTGTTTTGGATAGTCTGTATTTTGGGGTCCTTTGACCCCTCCTCAAGGGGGGGGGGTAATGTTATGAGCCACGGCTGTGGCTCATTTCCATTTTTGCATTTTAGTTATGTATTTTATGTTATACTTCTGTTCATGTTCCCCGTGGGTGTCATGGGGTGCTCGGAGCTCACCCTTAAGGAGGGGATACTGTTATGAACCACAGGTAGTGGTTCATTCCTATTTTATGTTTATAAAGTTGTCTTGCATGCCAGGATTTCCCGTTGCTCTGTTTTAGAATACTCTTGTCTGCTGCCGCTGGTGAGTCTGTGTAATTGCAGCTTGTTCCCATGTGTTCAGCCTCACCTGGCTGCTAATTGTATCTTGTCAGTTTGGAGTCATGCAATAGTGCAGCTGCATGAGATAATTAATTAGGCCTCTCTGTTATATGCTGGCTGACTGCAATTCACAGATGCTGGTGATATTTCTAAGTTTCCAGTCTGCTTGAGTTCTGAGCTTGTTCCTGCCAGTTCCTGAATTCCTGTGTCAGTCCCTGTGTCGATTCCTGTGTCTGATCCCGTGTCCTGCCGTTAAGCGGTCCTGTCCTGAAGTCCAGTGGCTTTGCCTGTGCCTGGTCAAGTTTCTGGCTTCTTGGTGTCCACCGGTCTGTCGTTTGGGATTCTGCCTGTCCTCCAGTTCTGAGAGTCTGTGCCGGCAGCATTGGAGGTTCCTGTCCGTTTGCCAGTATTCGTACCGGTTCCGTGAGTAGCGGCTCTGCCGCGTCCGTCGGCCTAGGCCGCTGTATTCTGTTATTTCTGTCACTGGTGTTTTGCAGAGGGTTCTGCTTATGCTGTCACCGCCGGTACACAAAAGTATTGTGTCGGCGTGTGGTCAGCATTTCCTTTGTTGTTCTTTTCCTTTGGCGGCAAGCCACACATACATTTAGTTTTAGGCTAGTTAGGAGCCCCTGGCTTTGGTTGTTTCAGTAAGAGGGCCCCTTGTTATCACCCTGTCTCGGTACACTCTTTGTCTCTCATTAAGACCTGAGGGGGCATCGAAGTTGGGCAGACGTAATCCGCCCTTCAAACGCGGCTGCCATGGGCTCAAGCAACCATAGTCTCGCAAGAGTGTACTGACAGCACGGGCGAGACAACGGAGATAGGGCGCCAGGGGCTATTCACTTTCCATTCCCCTTTCCCAGCATTACGTCCTGGTGCTCTGGACTCACTTCATAACATCTCCCTTGTTCTGAGCACCAGGAACCTAACATAAATAAATACTAATTGGTATTGGCAGGTAGAATATGCTACTTCATTAATATTCAATGAACATAAAAGAACAATTTGTGTCACACAAATGTACCTAGGTGCAAGTCCTAAAGGTTGCCTGTGGTCCGTTAACACTTGTTCACATTTAGCATCTGAGAATGATTGGTCCTCATCACTGGCTATATATCCTAACTATGTAATGGCTGCACTGCTCTGTGTAATGGATGCACTGTTGCTACATTTATATACTCCCTACATAACATTAAATCCTGCTATTATCATCCATCTTTCATCTCTCATCTATCCTTTTTCTATTGTAATTCATTCGAGCATTTTTTCACTGCACTGTGATCAGTATGAGCGGGCTTGTCAGCACCGCTCTGAAACGCCAACGTGCACGTTTCGCAATTGCTTTAACCAGGCAAACCCGATTGCCCATTCCAGAGTATTTTTAACAGAACGTCCCACCAATCCCTGATCTTAATCCCCACCACATGGTCAACTGACTGTCTTAGATTACAATGGACCGCATTCCTCGTTTGATTACAGTCCCGGTGGAACGCATAATTACTCGTCCCAAGTCACGTGATAGGTCTAGGCCAATCACGGACCAGTATTGGCGTAATGCTTACAAACCTGTGTGAGTACATTGGAGCCTCATAAAAATGTAATTATTAAATTTTAATGTAGCTTCTCCTCACTCATGTGTAGCTTCTAATGTTGTTGTTATAGAAGGTAATTATAATGATAAATTTATTACCCACTGTCAATAAAAAAAAATAAAAAAAAAGATTGAAAGGAGACCCATTCAGCTGTTCCCACTAACACACTGTATGCATTTAAATGAAATAGAGCATATATGGTGTTAATAAAACTGAAATATACTGAATCTTAATACTTATGTTGTACCAGATTGAATATTGAGTTTGTATAGTGTTTAAATATTAAATTTATATATGGCAGAATTATGTGGTGAATGAAATAAAGAAAAAAATATTATATATAATAGTGTGATGAGGAAAAGTGTATTTGCTGTGAGATAAAAAATATTGATAATAAAGAAAAAATAAAAGTGAGTATAAAGTTTTTAGAAAGTGAAACTGAAGTGTTTATAGTAAAATTCAGAGAAGGTGATTGCATAACTGACATTCCCCAATTGTTATAAAGTGAAACATGATCCTTAAAGAAAGAAAAAAGGGGGATTTGTACATTGAAATTTATAGAAAACATTATGTGTAATTAACTAGGATGCTCAAAAACAAAGAAAAAATGTGAAAAACATAATTAGTGTCAAATGTGAAAAAATATTAATGAGAAAAGTGTAGTGGTGGTCAAACTTATGAGCATGCTGCAGCCAGTCTTTATCACTTGAAGTCTGTGTGATATAATATTGGTGCTCTCCTCGAGTTCTATGTATATTATATAGGGGGATGTTTCCTCCTTTAATCATACATCTATATTGTTGGTATCCATTAAAAATTGAGGGAAATTGCTTATGGGAAACCTCTCCATCCCATTATTACTATAACTTGATTCGCTGTTAAAATAACTATTTTTAATTCTATTGTCAAATTTGCTACAGATGATAAAGATTATCCATTCTAAGTAAGATCGGTCCTAAATTTGAGATAAGTTCAGGGAAAAGGGGGATTCTTCTAGATGGTAGACATAGTGATATCAATTAAGGCTCAGATCCAAAGAGGATTGGGAAAATCAGCAATCCAAGTGTCCATCTGAAAACACACACAGGTATAGCTTGATAGTTTGATGAATAAATTATCCATCAAAACACCATTGTAAAAATAAAATAAATAATAAATAAGTAGGTTTATGAATCATTGAAGAAACCTTTTGTAAAGAACAGAAAGTAACTGCACTGGAACAAAAAGAATGACAGATTCATCAAAATTCAGGAAAAATCCTTTAAACATAACTGGTAATCATTTTACTGATTGCGCTATGATGAATTGATCATTGGACATGGTAGGTATCAGTGCTTGGGCCCTTTATATATATAAATTTTAGATCAGATAGATAATGTCTACATATTGGCACATATAGAAATTATAGGACATATTGATTAGAATAAAATATATCTAGTGGAAAGATCCTAAACCACTTGATGTTTATGTAGATTTTAATGCCCCTCTCAATAGGAAGGGATAAATGTCCCTTATATGGGCATGCACACCCAAGGTCAGAAAAAAGAGAGGAGGGGCTCTACATACAGAAAAAAGGGGGGGAGGGTGGGGTGGGGGTTTATTTGTCCCATATGATTTTTGATGAACAGATTACAGCCACGGTCAGATCACAAAAATGGCAAACAGCTGTTGCCTTCATTTAAACCATTCGGGTGTAAACTGTCCATCAGGAATATCATTTTACACTCAAATCTGAGCAATTCTCCATCGATGTCACCACCACGAATTCCTGTTTCAAAATGCTTCATGCCGAATGCTTGCAGGCCTTTCGCGAGACCATCATGATACTTTAGAAAGTGGCTCGCAATTGGGGTAAGAGATTTGAATTTAGCTTTATCCTGCCTTGCGTTTCTTATGGTACCCACATGCTCAAGCAATCTCACCTTGAGTTGTCTGATGGTTTTGCCTATGTATACCTTATTGCAGGGGCATACTATTTGGTAAACTACCCCTGATGTGGTGCAGTCGATATAGCTCTCTATATCCCATTTTCTGCCATAAGCATCATTATAGTTCGTTCTGGCCATCATAAATTGACATGCCTTGTATTGTCTGCAGCAAAAAGAGCCCTTTTTGTGATATAGTGTTTTTTTCTAAGACGATAAATGACTCCTCACTAGGATGTCCTTTAAATTACGAGTCCTTCTCCAACTACTCTGGACTTTTGATGGTAATACCTCTTTGAGGTCCTTGTCAACTGTCAGTACTGACCAGTGTCTCTGTAGGATACAGTTGATTTCCCTCCACTTGTTATTAAAGGTACTTATAAATCTTACTGGTTCTTCTTTAGGAGTTCTGGTTTTTGGTACCAACAGGGAATCTATGGTGTATGATTTCACGTCTCGTTTGGCAGATTTTATTAGCCGATTGCTATAACCCCTTTGCTTTAATATTTCAGCCAGTTGTTGTTCTCTCATGGAGTATCTAGTTACATCAGAACAGTTTCGCTTGGTTCAAAGGAGCTCACCTTTCGGAATGCCCCGGATGGTGGCCGGCAAATGTGAGCTGCTGGAGTGTAGGATACTGTTTGTTGCTGTTTTCTTTCGATAAATATCTGTTGAGATTGAGCCGTCTTCTTCGATGTTAATTGTGAGATCCAGGAAATTGATTGTTTTCTGACTAATTTCTCCTGTAAGTCTCAAATTGAGATCATTCTGATTGAGAATATCAATGAATTCCTTCAAAAGACCTTGGTCTCCATCCCATAGGATGAGGATGTCATCTATATACCTTAAGTACAGTATAATGTGATTAGTATACTTCTCATGATTATCCTGAAAGACCAGCTCACGTTCCCACCATCCCAGGTAGAGGCCAGCATATGTGGGGGCACAAGCCGTCCCCATAGCTGTGCCTCTAACCTGGAGATAGTACCGTTCATTGCATGTAAAATAATTTTTGGTGAGTATAAATTCCAGCATTGAAAGAAGAAATTAATTGAATTCGTGTTGGATACTCATATCCAGAAAGAATTGAACTGCTCTGATCCCATTAGAATGACCAATACTTGTGTATATATACTTGTGTATATAAACTTAGTGCCAGGGACACTAATGCACACCGAGGCACAGCTACAGGTATCTTTGCGCACTGCCAGGGACACTGATGCACACCGAGGCACAGCTACAGGTCATTGTGATTGTATTAATTGCATGTTTTATTTTCCTAAAAGCCAACAAGCTACTCAGAGGATCAGTCAGACAAGGAAGCCTCGGGAGAAGAAACAAGGCGGAAGAATCCGCATGGACCCCAATACACCGAGGCAGAAAACTGTGTCCTAGTGGATGGCGTCGACAGGTCCTATGACATTCTGTACAGACCAAAGGCACAGACAACAGCAGCAAAGGCAAAGTGGAAGATCTGGTAGGCCATCGCGGATCAAGTCACTGCAGTATCTGGAAACTGTTGGGACACCAGAAATTGCATGACTGTGGAAGACAGACCAAGAAAAAAATGGGAATTCAGCGCGACACAAGACAACAACTGGAGGTGGTCTGGCTCTGAATTTCAAGAAGCTGCCCTGGGAGGAAGTCATTAAAAGGAGGCTGAACCCTGTCATGGTCTAAGGAGTTGCAGGCAGTGTGGACTCCACCCGCCCAGCTGGCTTTCCCGAGGAGGAAGAACCGCCCAGAAGACGGAAGACGGTGGGAGCCCAGCAGTCCAAAGGTAGGCGTGATGGTAAGAATTCATTCAAATGTGCTGTACTAAACTATTACCGTATATACTCGAGTATAAGCCGACTTCTTCAGCACTTTTTTTTGTGCTGAAAAAGCCACCTTGGCTTATACTCGAGTCAGTGCACAGTGACAGGGAGTGCAGTGTGAAGGAGGGACACGGAGCGCACAGCGCGCTGCTCTCATGTGTCCCTCCTGTATCTCCGGCGGCAGCGGCGGGCCTATTAAAGGAAGTACCCGTTCGTGACCTCTGATCACAAATTGGCACTTCCTTTAATAGACCCGCCACGGCCGCTGGAGATGCAGGAGGGACACAGGAGAGCCGCGCGCTGTGCGCTCCGTGTCCCTCCTTCAGAAGACAGCGCGGGATCGATGGAGGGGTAAGTAACAGCACTGGGGGAGCATATGTGGCACTTGGGGAGGGGGCATATCTGGCAGCAGCATGAGGGGCATATCTGGCAGCAGCATGAGGGCATATCTGGCAGCAGCATGAGGGCATATCTGGCAGCAGCATGAGGGGCATATCTGGCAGCAGCATGAGGGCATATCTGGCAGCAGCATGAGGGGCATATCTGGCAGCAGCATGAGGGGCATATCTGGCAGCAGCATGAGGGGCATATCTGGCAGCAGCATGAGGGGCATATCTGGCCGCAGCATGAGGGGCATATCTGGCAGCAGCATGAGGGGCATATCTGGCAGCAGCATGAGGGGCATATCTGGCAGCAGCATGAGGGGCACATCTGGCAGCAGCATGAGGGCATATCTGGCAGCATGAGGGCATATCTTGCACATCTGGCACTGTGGGGCATATTTGGCAACATGAGGGCATATCTGGCACATCAGGCACTGTGGGGCATATCTGGCAGTATGAGGGCATATCTGGCATTGTGGGGGCATATCTGGCACTGTGGGGGCATATCTGGCAGTATGAGGGCATATCTGGCACTGTGGGGGCATATCTGGCAGTATGAGGGCATGTGTACGGCTAGAGCTGCATTTCCCACCCTAGGCTTATACTCGAGTCAATAAGTTTTCCCAGGTTTTTGTGGTAAAATTAGGTGCCTCGGCTTATATTCGGGTCGACTTATACTCGAGTATATACGGTATTTATTTTCCTTGCTTAATTTGTTTCTTCTTTTCCCTAGACACGCCTACCTAGAGGACATCACCTGCACTCAGGACATCACCTGCACTCAGGACATCACCAGCGCGCAGGACATCACCTACTTGCAGGACATCACCTGCGCACAGGACATCACGAGCACGCAGAACATCACCTGTTTGCAAAACATCACCAGTGCGCAGAACATCACCTGTACGCAGGACATCACCAGCTCGGGAACAACCCTCCAGGAGCACAGAGATTGTGACACAAGAGCCTCAAGAAAAAGAAAGCGTGACCCTTTATTCTGTCGACCCTCCACCTGACATGTTTGAGTTGTCAGGATTCACGGATGAGACATTTCCAGAGTTTGATGCCAGTCGTGCCGATGCATCAATCCCAAGCCAAAAAATTTCTCAAGATTTGAGGCCCGGCGAAGCTACTTGAGCATTGGCACCACAGGATGCAGAAGGTAAATATATAAAAGCTTGTGATGTTTTCAGTATTTTCTAATATTGTTTACTAACGGTTATGTTTTATTTGTGTACTTTTGTAAACAGAGGTGCCACAGACCAGCAGCGGACTCGCGTCGGGGTCGGACCCTACTTCAGGCCGGATCTGGTCCAGGAAGACGAGGGGAATGTGCAGCAGCCCACAGTTTCTACAACCCTGCATAAGTAATTAGATAAATCGAACTTAAAAAAAAAGAAGTTTGTGATCCTTAAAACATATGTGCGAATGGTCTTCTAATTTTATTTTTTTCAGCTAAACAAGTGCAATTGATGAGAGACATTCAGCAAGGGCAGAATACCTCAATACTTCAGAGGGTCAACAACCTGGCATTAAAGTTTCTTGTGGTTACATATATGATGAGCCAAAGAGCAATAATCTGATACCATATTTCTATTTTATGGAAAAATATACCTTATTGTACCATGTTGTGTAACTTGAGCATTCACTTGTATTTTTTTTATTCTTCATAGGGATGGTCGACAAAGAGGCGTGGACAGAGTTGTCCGAGGTGAGCTTACAATGGTGAGTAATGGTATGTTTCATGGTACACACACTTACACAAACCTTAACCCACTCGCACTTGTGGAACCACATATCCCAGCAATGGGATTTTCTGGGATGTGTGGTTCCACAAGTGCGGGTGGGTCAATGTACAGACCACCATCACCGCGACTCTTCCACCTTAACCCACCCTCACTTGTGGAACCACACATCCCAGCAATGGGGTTTGCTGGAATGTGTGGTTCCACAAGTGCGGGTGAGTCAATGTACAGACCACTGACACCGTGACTCTTCCACCTTGACCCACCCTCACTTGTGGAGCCACACATCCCAGCAATGGAGTTTGCTGGGATGAGTGGTTCCACAAGTGCAGGTGGGTTAATGTACATACCACTGACACCGCGATTCTTTCACCTTGACCCACCCGCACTTGTGGAACCACACATCCCAGCAATGGGGTTTGCTGGGATGTGTGGTTCCACAACTGTACTTGGGAAATAGACTATGGAACGTGAATGTGACATCATTACAGTGCCCTTTACTTAAGTCTGTTTCACAATTTGTTTCAGAATTATACAAAAGAGCAAGGAATTAGCAAGAAGAACAAGAAACACAAAGTTTTCTTTTTTTAAAAAGATTAATTTTCATAAACAATAAAATTATGACTTTATTTTCATCAATAAAATTTCCAATTGAGAAGTTTTGTGTTTTTCTTTGAGAAATTGTAAATGTAATTTAGAAGAGGGCATTTAAGGGGTGTGGGGGTATTCAAGGTCCTGAGGTAGTCCGTCATGGTAGCGGGGGTGAGGGTCTTAGTACCACTATCCACTTTATAGGGTTCAAGTTCATGGAGATACATTCCAGGGACATCCTGCAGAGGAGAAAAAGTATTATTTACAAGGTACTGCAGAGCGTGTCATCCCTCCTGAAAAAGAAGTACAGGTACAAGCAGCATTGTAAAAAAACACAGATAGCACAGACATCAGGGAGGTTGGGGTCACAAACATTAGGGAGATTGGGGTCCAGGATCTCACCTGAAGGGTCTCTTTGTGACATTGCAGTGGGGAAGATCCACAACAGAAGTAGGCCGTCATTGTAGAGGGGGGTACTTTAGCATCACTTTACACCGGAGAGGGTTCTTTGGCTTGGAAGGGCTACCCCGTGAAACCTGCTGAAGAGAAAAAGTGTTATTTACAAGGTACTGCAGAGAGTGTCATCCCTCCTGAAAAAGAAGTACAGGTACAAGCAGCATTGTAAAAAAACACAGATAATACAGACATCAGGGAGGTTGGGGTCACAAACATTAGTGAGGTTGGGGTCCGGGATCTCACCTGAAGGGTCTCTTTGTAACATCGCAGTGGGGAAGGTCCACATCAGAAGTAGGCCGTCATGGTAGAGGGCCACTTTACACAGAAGAACAGGATTCAAAAAAGGGGTAAACACACCCAACTGGTAATAACACTCGTCAACAGGACGCCATCGACTGGACAGAATTTAGGAATAAACAGGACGCCGTCAACAGGACGGAACTCTGGAATAAAATAAAAAAAGATAAATACACACACACAATTTGTTTTAAAAATACAATAATTTTTTTAAAATAAAAATTTACAATTATACTCACAGGATGAAAAGAACATCCAGATAAGATGTCTTCTCACTTCATCTCCTTCATCCATACCAACATGTGGAGCAGAAGAATGGTTCCCATCGTGGAAAGCCCTGCAACGAATAGTCACCAGCAAATGGTTTGCGACACAAATGTTGTGGTGGATACAACATGCATTAATTATGCCACAAACCTTTGTCGGGGCATATAAAATAGCACCACCGGAGAAGTCTAAGCTTTTAAGTACACTGAAGGCACGCTCAATTACTCTCCGCGATGTAATGTGTGTCTCTTGGTACCATTCTTGGGCTTCACCTAAGGGATTAGACAATGGGATCAAAAGCTAAGGCTTGTTAGGGTAACCTGCATCACCTATGAAGAAAAACAAAAATGGGAGATAAAAAAAAGAACATAAAAAAATTGTACTTACCTAACAGCCAGCCATCAGGCCTTTTTCTTATCTCAAATTCATGAAACAGTGATGACTGGCTTAGGATGAAGGAGTCATGGGCCGACCCAGGAAAACCCACAAAAATGTTGATAAAAATCATTTTAGCATCACAGACCGCTTGAACATTCATGGAATGGAAGTGTTTTTGGTTCCAAAAACATTCTTCCGAATTCCTGGGTGATCTGAATTGCTCCATGCATACAGTCAATCGCACCCAGAACATTGGGGAATTTCTAAAAGCCAATTTTGATCTCATCCCATCTGCTGTCCGTATCTGGAAATGTAATAATCTGGGTCATTAATTTGCGGAATGCCTTAATGACCCGGGATATACAGCACGACAGAGTCAGCTGTGAAAAACCGCACGCTTAAGACAAAGTAGGCTGGAATGTGCCTGACGCCAAAAAATGCAATGCAGCCAGCAGTTTCTGGAAACCACTGACTGCGTGATTTGTCCATGCCCGAGGTTCCAGGTCAGGCTCTAACAGATCGTACAGCGAATATATTTCACGAGCTGATAAGTGATAATTTTGTATTACCTCAAACTTGGAGAGATTCTCCAGTACCCGCCTAGTGCGATACTGGTGTGGACGTGGAATTGATGCATGCCCTGACTCACCCAATGCAGACATTTGCTGACCACTATCCCGATCTTCAAGTTCTTGTTCCTCCTCCACACTTGCCTGGATCCTGAACATCACAATCTGGTCAGAAAAAGGCTCCATTATTGTAGTCAGTGTAAAAAAAATATGAAATATATGGTAAAAACGTAGAATGCCCTAAAAAAACTATTCCACCAGACAGCTGACTGTAATAGCCGATCTTGTCCCTGAAGTCTCAAGCATACGAGTGGCTTTGGTGAAGTGTAACCTGGGTAAAAATGTTGAATAATGGGTAAAATCCTTCCCTCAGCCAAGTAAAGAAAAAAAAAATAGGCAAAAAAAAAAATCTAAATATAATAATGTGGCTCATAAATAAAAAAAACAATTAGATAATTACTTAAAATATAGATATGCTAAAAGTAATTAAAATAAAACAAAAAATACAAGTAATTAAAATTAATTGTCAGATCACAACAGAAAAAGATGTCGAAATGAAGTTGTCGAAAGTCACATCTAAAACCACTGGCACAAAGTCGACAATCTTCCATTGAATAGGGTCTTGTCAAAAAGCCGTTTTTTTTAACATTAGAGACACTCGACTGTAGAGAAGTCAAAACTCAGAACAGATCCAACAGTTTTTTTTGTTGAAAAGTGGCTGATTGAATTTTCGAATGCAATACAACAGTTTTTTTTGGTCGGAATAGCCCAGTTTTCCAACAAAACAAGCAATTTGACATCAATTGAATATACCCCTATGGCTCGGAACATGATGTTCTCTGAGAACCGAACCCGCTCATCTCTAATTTTTTCCTGAATAATGGATGGTTTATACTTCATTGCCTAAACTCTGACTCGTTTTGGTTTCGTATTTGTTCTTAAAAAAGTACAAAAAAAGCTAAAATCACATAATTTGGACCTTTTTTTTGTTTCTACAGTATTTTTAACCTCAGTAACATTAATTTCCAGTGAATTTTGACTACCTTACAGAACAGATCACAATATTGTTTTCATCCAGTTAAGGCCAAAGACTGCAGCGAGCTGGTTGGTTACTAAGCGACAGAACAGCGGCACAGACACACAGAACTTTATAGCACATTTATGAAACACTGCCACACAGCAGTGGCAGAGAAGAAAAGTGTTGCAAAATGGAATTGTCCTTGAGCCCATCCACCCACCCTTATGTTGGATATTAAATAGGACTTGCACAATTTAACAAGCTGGCTAACACCTTGCAATATGCACTAACTTTCCTTGCTATTTTTACTATATAGTCAAATTTGTAAGGTAATATCGCACCATGTGTACACACCTTAAGGCAGCTAAGCAAAAAGCTCTGAAGTGGCAAGATGTCATCATCACTACCATCCTCATTCTTGCTCTCATCAGTGTGTACAGTAGTTAATTTTGATGAACATAGTCTTTTCCACATTTTGAGGAAGTAACCTCCTACGCTGATTGCTGATAAGGTTCCCGGCTATGCTGAAAAGTCTTTCTGAGTACACACTGTAGGATGGGCAACTTAAGTAATGCAAAGACCTCCAAATTGCATTTTTTTTCCTTACAGTAGTCAAAGGGACTAATAATCCTCCACCATTCTTTGGAAACTGACCATATCAGATGAAGTTATGGTAGAAGTGTCACTAATTTTAAGCAATTATTTTAGACCCAACCAGATGTTGACTCCTCTGCATCACCACTGGGTCTTTTGGGAAATCTGAGTTTTTTCCTGGTAGCTTCCAGAGAAACTGAAGGAGGAGATGTTATTGTGTTGTGTACCACGTGAGCTGCCAACTTGCTTACCAGGCGCTCTTTGCATCTCTTAAGATCTGATCAGTTGGAAAGAAAGACACAATGTATGACTTAACCCAAGGATCAAGTATAGTTACCAAAATGTAGTGATCCAATTTCAAAATATTGGCAACCCTTTCAACCTGGCAAAGCAAATAAATTACGTGCTTGATATACAATACTGATATGATAATTCATTTAATTTAATTTCCTCTTTCAATTTCTTGAGCTTATTTTCCAAGGATCTAATCAGGGGAATCACCTGACTCAAGATATCAGTGTCTGAACTCACTTCACAGATAGCTACCTCGAAGGGTTTGAGTACCTTGCACAAGACAGAAAGTATTGTCCAATGCGCTGGAATAAGGTACACTCTGCCTCTTCTCCCATTGTCATGGCTTGTTGCATAGATGTGGATGGATTTGTGCTGTTCCTCCATCCCCTGAAGTGTATAAAGGGTGGAATTCCACCTGGTTACCACCTCTTGCTTCAGTTGATGGCAGGGAAAATTGAACTATTCTTGCAGGTGCTGCAATCTCCCGCATGCTGTGGCTGAATGCCGAAAATGTCCTGAAATTTTTCGGGACACAGACAGCATATCCTGAATGCGCCATTTAAAAGAAAAATATCCTGTACTGCCAAGTTGATTGTGTGAGAAAAACAAGGGAAGAGTTGGAATTCACACAGTTGTAATGCTCTCACAACATGGGCCGAATGTAATGCCGCCCGAGTTCGGCGGCCGTGCAGGATTCCAGCCGAACAAGGTTGTTGTTTTAAAGGGGCAATCACTTGCAAGGCATGGTTTTGCTTTGTAAGTGATTGCCCCTTTAAAAAAAGGAGTTCGTCAGGCATTCCACACTGCCGCTGAACTCGGACAGCATTACATCCCACTCTATATATCAGAAATCACAAATCCTGAGGAGAGTCCAAATGGGGTAAGTTATGTTGCTATGATTTCTAAATAGGGATTAAAAAGAAATATAATCACCATAATTACAATCCGAGGTATTTTTCGCAATGACCTCTATTCCTCTTAAGCCCCAGAGGTAGATCTAAAATGAGAAGAAACCCACTTCCCACAGTGGACTTTGCAGTACACAGAGGATGAGGCTTATCCACAGAAGGTGTATTAGGGTGGTTCAGAAGTTCCTCCTTCTGGCATTTCTCAGGCAGTTCTCCTAATATCTTCTCAATACGCTCTCCATGAGAAGCCATTTACCACACAGTTTTGGGTGTTTCCTGGAATTCCAACAGCAGAGGATATGTCTCTTAATGGAACCACATTCCAAAAAGTTCTCTTAGAATAAAACCATAACTTGTCGGCAAGACTGAGATCTGTCCTTGGGGTACAAATCAATTCTAGTCAACAATTAAAATATATATCTTCCACACCTGGCCCTCCAGAGATTAATGGAGAGAGTATTGAGAAGATACTAGAGGTGACTATATTTGTTTTTAATCTCTGTATGCATGCTCCTCAGAACTACCTACTTTGCCACTTGAGCGCTTTTTTATGAATACTATCTTTTGGATGAGTATTATTTTTGTAAGTGTTTTTTGGATATGCACTTCTGTATACTATATTAGCTGCACTTGTGCTTTAATTGCGCACCTTCCCAGCAGAAACCTCTTGAACATGATTTCTAAAAAAGCTATTTTGTTATGATATCTAAGAGGTTGTCAGTGGTATGCCTCTTGTTGAAGCCAATGATACACAGAGTAGCTTGCCTCTGAATGAGCTGGTGTTATTTGTTAGATACTGCTTCTGCAGCAGCTGAAAGCGATGCCCCCATCCAGTGGTCTGTCACAGTCATGTACCCTTTAGTTTGTCCACTGCCACTTTGATTTTTTTTAATTAAAGTCCTGGTACAGCTGAGGAATGGGTCTTCGGGTAAGATGGTACTGAGATGGGACTGCATTAATGGCAGATATTGGATCTAATACTAGCATAGCCATGATGGCATCAGTGATCTGCTGTGTGACTGATGAGAGCTGTCATACTTGCTTCCCCTTGCAAAGGATTATTTAACAGTCAATTTTTTTAAATAGTAGTCTTCTTTGCCGCTTTTGGGATGAAGATCCATCCCCATTAGCAGCAGCAGGCCTAGCGTTGAAGGATTCTTCTGAGGAATCCTGAAAAGGGGAGGGGTCACCTAGCCTTAACAAATTGGATGCAGGTCTACCTATTATCATTACTGAGGATATTGAGGATGAAGATGTTGGTGGTTAAGAGTGCAGGTGCTGGGATCTAGCTGAGAGGAGAGAGCTAGCTGATGCTGACTGCTATTTTTTAGCACCAATTTTTGATTTTGTCAAACACTTTCATAAGCGTGCTGCAAATGACGTAACAGGGAGGAGGTTCCTAGATGCTTAACATCCCTACCTATACTTACTTTGGTTTTACAAGCAAGCTAGATGACCCCATAATTGTCAGGATTTCGGTAAAACTAAATCCACACATAAGAGGTGGAGTTGTTGGTCCTATGCCCAGACATGACAACGGCCTGTGGTGAGTGCACATGACTTAGTTTATGAGTTTTTTTTTGTTTGGGGCGGGAGGGAGCGCATTATTCTTAATCTTGCCCTGGGCTCCAAAAACCCTAGTTACGCCTCTGCTGTGCGAAATACTGGTCCATAGCAAATGCATCCTTCTTGTTTGTATGCCCTTGTGGAAGATCTAGGTGCACCTGCACATAACAGGGTTTTACACTTACCTCCTTTAAGTACATGTCTAATAAAATAAATAAATACAAATCATATTTAATATTATAACTAATAAAATAATTCTTATTCAATTAGTATACGATAAGCAAATAAACTGATTTGTTTCCTACTTTACAAATTACCACTAGTGAATATTTTCTACTAATATAATTAAATCTTTATGATCATTACATTTACCATTTATAGAAAACATTCTTTATCAACAGATTTTTAAATATTAGATACAAAGTTGATGAATTTTCGATGCTGCTTCCTGGGCATAGCATAGTACACCTTGTACACAGCGAATGTACTTTACAAAATAATGGCAGATTGCCACATCCATAATCGCTCTTGGTGTTTATCTGTCACAGCTGCCTCCTTTTTCCAATTATTTTATCCCCTGGCACATTTGTAAAGGTCATTTTTCTTAGAAAAAAACAAAACCCTCTCATTTATGCTGTGTTTTTCCTATATTTACTAGAAGTACAATTAAATACTAATGGAACTGGTGTTTTTCATACAGCAATCGTTTTCAGAAACAACCAGTTGAAATGAATGTTATGATTTCTGGTAAGCTGAATTTTAGTGTTTTGCATTACTGAACCAGTGAGTATTTATTGTTTAAATGCCCATCTGTTTTTCTAAGAAACCCATTTAGTATACTTTGGCATCTGGATTACTATTGTTTGCAGAATTATATTTCTCTATAGCATGTGTTGCTGATCTGTCTATATGAATTCAGTACAGGACCTACTGTATCACATCCCTGAAGGAATAATCATGGTACTGTAACATATTTTTATGTTAAGGAAAATTGCAAACACAAACAATTCATGCAAAGTAAAAGGATCACTTGCTGATACTCAAAGTTGTTATCCAGACATGGGTGGTCATTCCGAGTTAATCGCAGCCAGAAACTTTTAGCTGCTGCTGCGATCAATAGTCCACGCCTATGGGGGAGTGTATTTTAGCTTAGCAGGGCTGCGATCGCTTGTGCAGCCCTGCTAAGTCAAAAAAATTCAAGCAGAAGTAGACTAGGGCTGCACATACTCACCCTGTGCGATGGATCCAGCGATGATGGGCCCGGCTTTGATGTCACACCTCCGCCCTCCGTTGTCCTGGACACGCCTGCGTTTTACTCACCACTCCCCGAAAATGGTTTTATTCACCACTCCCCAAAAACAGTCTCCAATGGTCTGGATCTGCCCTGCCACGCCTCCTTCCTGTCAATCTTCTTAGCGGTTGCCTCTGCGACCGCTTCCGTCGGTAGCCATGACATAACCAGGCGATCTCTGTCGCTGGACAATGCCACGCATGCGCATTCCACACCCGTTCGCACTGCAGCGAAAAACCGCTGCGTGCGAATGGGTTGGAATGACCCCCATGGTCAGTGCTAACAGTAGACCAAACTTACACACCATGTATAGGGAACAAAAACACTGGATGAGTGACATAGTGCCACTCAGTCGGGACTCGGGATGGGCATCAATTTGAGATCATTCACAATAACAGAAATATACCAGCCCAATATGGTGGTATATATAATAGGGTGTAAAAAGCAGGAAGGTGTGGGAGGTTGTGGGAGAATGCCCATATTTGGTTTTGCATTGTAAATGATTTGTGCTTTAAAAGGTTATGGGTCATTAGATCGACCACACTTGGTTGACATGCAGTATGTCGACATGGTCACTAGGTCGACATGGTCACTAGGTCGACATGTTCTAGGTCGACATGGAAAAAGGTCGACATGGTTTTTTTTTTACTTTTTGGGTGTCGTTTTCTTCGTAAAGTGATGGGGGCAAGGTACCTCGCTCCGCTACTGCTGCGCTCGGCACAAGTTACTATTCCCAATTGTAGTCCACGTGGATCGTAAAGTGTGAAAAAGTACAAAAAATGAAAAAAAAAAGTGAAAAACTAATGTGGACCTTTTTCCATGTCGACCTAGTGACCATGTCGACTTAGTGATCATGTTGACCTAATGCATGTCAACCAATAGTGGTTGACCTAATGACTGTCGACCTAAGTGTCGTAGAATGTATCCCCTTTAACAATACAGGCATTGTCGCACAAATTCGCACAACCCTGACTTCTTGCACCCTATTACATTTACTCCACGGTGTGATATTTTCGTCGGGTTCACTACGATCTGCCGGCGGCCGGCCTCCCGGCGACCAGCATACCGGCGTCGGGAGGCCGGCCGCCGGCTTACCGACAGTCTGGCGAGCGCAAATGAGCCCCTTGCGGGCTCACTGCGCTCGCCGCGCTACGCGCGCCACACTATTTTATTCTCCCTCCAGGGGGGTCGTGGACCCCCACGAGGGAGAATAAGTGTCGGTATGCCGGCTGTCGGGCTCCCGGCGCCGGTATGCTGGTCGCCGGGAGCCCGACCGCCGGCATACTGAAGACCACCCATTTTCGTCATATCAGCTCAATACAGCATACGATTTTTCATGTTAAGATATATATTGTTCCTATCCTGGCTCTATCTCAGAGCAACACCCCTGTGCCCTGGGCCTGCTGCAGACAGCAGCTGAGCATGTAACATGGCAAATATCACTTGTCATTCTTTTTGTGTGTCAACCATTTGTGTGTTGTCCTTATTGACCATGCGGATCTTTTGACCCTGTCGACCTAAGTCCATGTGGACCATTTGAGTTTAGCCCTTTTGACCCTGACTTGTTGCCTGTCAGCTTATTGATTGTCTATCTATGTACTATCTATCTACCATCCAGATACCAAAAGCATTCATTATCTTAGCTGTGTTTTATTTTAATAGTCACCTAGATAGAAATAAGGTATGATATTATGTCATTTGGTTGGTATCATACTGTATGGTTAGTTTTCTGTATGATGGAAGCGCCACATTGTACATGGTTTGAGGGCACTCATGTTTATTGTTCTCTGAATTTTTGTATGTATTTTTCTTTACTACAACTGTTTTGTTCTTGTAAAATCACCCTCAAGTATTTGGGTTTGGTTTTGGATCTGGATCTCTAAAAATCAATAAAAAAAAGCAAGAAAAAAATGCTAAAATCATGTAACTTGGACCCGTTTTTGTTGCTATATGTAGTATTATTTACATCAATAGCTTAATGAATTTGCCCACCTCACTATACACTCTCAGGAGTAATGGCACTTGAAATCACGAGGGAGGGACTTACATGTAATTCATAACCTGAGATCTGGTTTTTAAATCTGAGTCCTGAACTCAAGGGAAGATCTGACTTGAGACTCAGTCCACTCAGATCCCCAAACTTGATCCGAGCCAGGACTCAGTTCTACCCTTATTCCCAAAGTTCTGGTGTTTATGCAGGATAAATGCATACAGCAAACATATACTGAAAGGTATGACAACTGCTTCTCCATATGTATTCAAAGAAAGTATGTGAAAAATAAGAGCTTTCTCCTGTGACGCTTTTATTACCTCTTGACGCTGCTGCCATAGCTTGCTATTGCGTGGAAGCATGCTGACCTCTTATCTACTGACGAAAATCTGAGCTTTTTGCTGCTTGACAAGCACAATATCCAAGATTATGCTTACTTATATACCCACTGCCACCTCCTGCTTTAGTGCTCATTGGGGGTCATTCCGAGTTGTTCGCTCGCTGCCGTTTTTCGGTGCATATGCACCGCAGTGCACAGGCGCGTCGTATGGGTACAAAGCGGATCGTTGCTGGGCGATGGATTTAACAAAGAATCCATTCGCACAGCCGATTGCAAGGAGATTGACAGGAAGAGGGCATTTGTGGGTGGCAACTGACCGTTTTCAGGGAGTGTTTGGAAAAACGCAGGCATGTCCAAGTGCATCCAAACAGCACTGGGGGTAAATGAGAGGCTGTGTGCCAGGGAGTCAGACAGCCAGTGAGAGCTGCAAGGGTGGGCTGACCTTCCACCAACTCTCACTGCTCCTGTGCAATACAGATACTTAGTAGAAGAGTATAATAGATATCCACTACAGCGCTCTCTGGTATATGCAGGAGACAAAACCTGAGCTCTGAAGCATAGGTGACTGATTTTCAAATAATAAAAAATACAGATATAAACGGTTTATAAATAAATTGTTGAATATAATGACAGCTAACAACTCCTATGTTCTATTTGATTATCTGTAAGAAGATTATACATTTCTGAATAGACTGTCGGGGTGCTATCACTGACAACCAAGATTAGACACAATGCTTTTTGAAGAGAGAAAAAGGAGTTGTATTGGGACTCAGAGATGTACGTAAACCCAATGGTTTGTGTACAGCTCTGATGTTGAGAGCAGTGCCGTTTCTAGCGGCGGGCGAGCCGTGCAACCGCACGGGGCGCCCGCCACGGCACTTTGCGTGTCCTTATCTCCCCCTCCTCCCTCTTCCCGAGCAGTCCTGCTCGGGGGGCAGAGTTTCACGAAATTACGCGTTTGCGTCATGACGCAATCGCGTCATTCCGCGAAACCCCGCCCCCCGAGCAGGAGTACTCAAGAGGGAGGAGGAGCAGACAAACCTGGAAGGAGGAGGCGGCCGGCGCGAGGGAGGTAAGGCGGCCTGACCCGAAGAGCGGGAAGATCTTCTATGTAAGTAGTCTCTCTCTCTCTCTCTCTCCCTCTCCCTGCCTTCCCCCCCACTTGACACCTGCCTGCCGCACTGTTTAAAATGGGGACACCTGCCTGCCGCACTGTGTAAAATGGGGACACCTACCTGCCGCACTGTGTAAAATGGGGACACCTGCCTTCCGCGCTGTGTAAAATGGGGACACCTGCCTGCCACACTGTGTAAAATGGGGACACCTGCCTTCCGCGCTGTGTAAAATGGGGACACCTGCCTGCTGCGCTGTGTAAAATGGGGACACCTGCCTGCCGTGTTGTGTAAAATGGGGACACCTGCCTGCTGTAATGTGTAAAATGGGGACTTTTGATTTTTATTTATTTTTTCCTGTGGTGGCCGTGATGATATCAGATGAGGCCACGTCCACTTTAATGAGACCATGCCCATTTTAATCAGGCCACGCCCCCTTGTCGGGATTGCATGCTTTTTCTTTTTATAGCTATGGGGGGGCACATTTTTTTTTATAGCAATGGGCGGGAGGGGGGGGCGCATTTTGAAATCTCACACTGGGAGCCAAATTGGTTAGAAACGGCCCTGGTTGAGAGATCTGCATATGATAACTCTCAGTGCCCCCAAGCTGCTGCATGACCAGGGACTGATTAAGGGTTCCAGATGCCCTAGGCTAATACAGAAGTGTCCCCTTCCCAACCCACCACCACCAATTTTTTAGCTCATATTCAGCTAAAAATCTTTAATTCTTTGTCAAACTTTACCACAGGTATAATTATTATTTGCAGACACATATTGTATTTTTTTTCATTCTATAGAAACATAGACTACTGACAATCATACGAAATGATACATTAAATATAGTTGTCAAACTCACTGTTTATATCAACAGTTTAGTCTAGAGATGAGCGCCTGAAATTTTTCGGGTTTTGTGTTTTGGTTTTGGGTTCGGTTCCGCGGCCGTGTTTTGGGTTCGAACGCGTTTTGGCAAAACCTCACCGAATTATTTTTGTCGGATTCGGGTGTGTTTTGGATTCGGGTGTTTTTTTCCAAAAACACTAAAAAACAGCTTAAATCATAGAATTTGGGGGTCATTTTGATCCCAAAGTATTATTAACCTCAAAAACCATAATTTACACTCATTTTCAGTCTATTCTGAATACCTCACACCTCACAATATTATTTTTAGTCCTAAAATTTGCACCGAGGTCGCTGTGTGAGTAAGATAAGCGACCCTAGTGGCCGACACAAACACCGGGCCCATCTAGGAGTGGCACTGCAGTGTCACGCAGGATGTCCCTTCCAAAAAACCCTCCCCAAACAGCACATGACGCAAAGAAAAAAAGAGGCGCAATGAGGTAGCTGTGTGAGTAAGATTAGCGACCCTAGTGGCCGACACAAACACCGGGCCCATCTAGGAGTGGCACTGCAGTGTCACGCAGGATGGCCCTTCCAAAAAACCCTCCCCAAACAGCACATGACGCAAAGAAAAAAAGAGGCGCAATGAGGTAGCTGACTGTGTAAGATTAGCGACCCTAGTGGCCGACACAAACACCGGGCACATCTAGGAGTGGCACTGCAGTGTCACGCAGGATGTCCCTTCCAAAAAACCCTCCCCAAACAGCACATGACGCAAAGAAAAAAAGAGGCGCAATGAGGTAGCTGTGTGAGTAAGATTAGCGACCCTAGTGGCCGACACAAACACCGGGCACATCTAGGAGTGGCACTGCAGTGTCACGCAGGATGTCCCTTCCAAAAAACCCTCCCCAAACAGCACATGACGCAAAGAAAAAAAGAGGCGCAATGAGGTAGCTGTGTGAGTAAGATTAGCGACCCTAGTGGCCGACACAAACACCGGGCCCATCTAGGAGTGGCACTGCAGTGTCACGCAGGATGTCCCTTCCAAAAAACCCTCCCCAATCAGCACATGATGCAAAGAAAAAGAAAAGAAAAAAGAGGTGCAAGATGGAATTATCCTTGGGCCCTCCCACCCACCCTTATGTTGTATAAACAAAACAGGACATGCACACTTTAACCAACCCATCATTTCAGTGACAGGGTCTGCCACACGACTGTGACTGATATGACGGGTTGGTTTGGACCCCCCCCAAAAAAGAAGCAATTAATCTCTCCTTGCACAAACTGGCTCTACAGAGGCAAGATGTCCACCTCATCTTCACCCTCCGATATATCACCGTGTACATCCCCCTCCTCACAGATTATCAATTCGTCCCCACTGGAATCCACCATCTCAGCTCCCTGTGTACTTTGTGGAGGCAATTGCTGCTGGTCAATGTCTCCGCGGAGGAATTGATTATAATTCATTTTAATGAACATCATCTTCTCCACATTTTCTGGATGTAACCTCGTACGCCGATTGCTGACAAGGTGAGCGGCGGCACTAAACACTCTTTTGGAGTACACACTTGTGGGAGGGCAACTTAGGTAGAATAAAGCCAGTTTGTGCAAGGGCCTCCAAATTGCCTCTTTTTCCTGCCAGTATAAGTACGGACTGTGTGACGTGCCTACTTGGATGCGGTCACTCATATAATCCTCCACCATTCTATCAATGTTGAGAGAATCATATGCAGTGACAGTAGACGACATGTCCGTAATCGTTGTCAGGTCCTTCAGTCCGGACCAGATGTCAGCATCAGCAGTCGCTCCAGACTGCCCTGCATCACCGCCAGCGGGTGGGCTCGGAATTCTGAGCCTTTTCCTCGCACCCCCAGTTGCGGGAGAATGTGAAGGAGGAGATGTTGACAGGTCGCGTTCCGCTTGACTTGACAATTTTGTCACCAGCAGGTCTTTCAACCCCAGCAGACCTGTGTCTGCCGGAAAGAGAGATCCAAGGTAGGCTTTAAATCTAGGATCGAGCACGGTGGCCAAAATGTAGTGCTCTGATTTCAACAGATTGACCACCCGTGAATCCTTGTTAAGCGAATTAAGGGCTGCATCCACAAGTCCCACATGCCTAGCGGAATCGCTCCGTGTTAGCTCCTCCTTCAATGCCTCCAGCTTCTTCTGCAAAAGCCTGATGAGGGGAATGACCTGACTCAGGCTGGCAGTGTCTGAACTGACTTCACGTGTGGCAAGTTCAAAGGGCATCAGAACCTTGCACAACGTTGAAATCATTCTCCACTGCACTTGAGACAGGTGCATTCCACCTACTATATCGTGCTCAATTGTATAGGCTTGAATGGCCTTTTGCTGCTCCTCCAACCTCTGAAGCATATAGAGGGTTGAATTCCACCTCGTTACCACTTCTTGCTTCAGATGATGGCAGGGCAGGTTCAGTAGTTTTTGGTGGTGCTCCAGTTTTCTGTACGTGGTGCCTGTACGCCGAAAGTGTCCCGCAATTCTTCTGGCCACCGACAGCATCTCTTGCACGCCCCTGTCGTTTTTTAAAAAATTCTGCACCACCAAATTCAAGGTATGTGCAAAACATGGGACGTGCTGGAATTGGCCCAGATTTAATGCACACACAATATTGCTGGCGTTGTCCGATGCCACAAATCCACAGGAGAGTCCAATTGGGGTAAGCCATTCCGCGATGATCTTCCTCAGTTGCCGTAAGAGGTTTTCAGCTGTGTGCGTATTCTGGAAAGCGGTGATACAAAGCGTAGCCTGCCTAGGAAAGAGTTGGCGTTTGCGAGATGCTGCTACTGGTGCCGCCGCTGCTGTTCTTGTGGCGGGAGTCCATACATCTACCCAGTGGGCTGTCACAGTCATATAGTCCTGACCCTGCCCTGCTCCACTTGTCCACATGTCCGTGGTTAAGTGGACATTGGGTACAGCTGCATTTTTTAGGACACTGGTGACTCTTTTTCTGAGGTCTGTGTACATTTTCGGTATCGCCTGCCTAGAGAAATGGAACCTAGATGGTATTTGGTACCGGGGACACAGTACCTCCAACAAGTCTCTAGTTGGCTCTGCAGTAATGATGGATACCGGAACCACGTTTCTCACCACCCAGGATGCCAAGGCCTCAGTTATCCGCTTTGCAGTAGGATGACTGCTGTGATATTTCATCTTCCTCGCAAAGGACTGTTGAACAGTCAATTGCTTACTGGAAGTAGTACAAGTGGGCTTACGACTTCCCCTCTGGGATGACCATCGACTCCCAGCGGCAACAACAGCAGCGCCAGCAGCAGTAGGCGTTACACGCAAGGATGCATCGGAGGAATCCCAGGCAGGAGAGGACTCGTCAGACTTGCCAGTGACATGGCCTGCAGGACTATTGGCATTCCTGGGGAAGGAGGAAATTGACACTGAGGGAGTTGGTGGGGTGGTTTGCGTGAGCTTGGTTACAAGAGGAAGGGATTTACTGGTCAGTGGACTGCTTCCGCTGTCACCCAAAGTTTTTGAACTTGTCACTGACTTATTATGAATGCGCTGCAGGTGACGTATAAGGGAGGATGTTCCGAGGTGGTTAACGTCCTTACCCCTCCTTATTACAGCTTGACAAAGGGAACACACGGCTTGACACCTGTTGTCCGCATTTCTGGTGAAATACCTCCACACCGAAGAGCTGATTTTTTTGGTATTTTCACCTGGCATGTCAACGGCCATATTCCTCCCACGGACAACAGGTGTCTCCCCGGGTGCCTGACTTAAACAAACCACCTCACCATCAGAATCCTCCTGGTCAATTTCCTCCCCAGCGCCAGCAACACCCATATCCTCCTCATCCTGGTGTACTTCAACACTGACATCTTCAATCTGACTATCAGGAACTGGACTGCGGGTGCTCCTTCCAGCACTTGCAGGGGGCGTGCAAATGGTGGAAGGCGCATGCTCTTCACGTCCAGTGTTGGGAAGGTCAGGCATCGCAACCGACACAATTGGACTCTCCTTGTGGATTTGGGATTTCAAAGAACGCACAGTTCTTTGCGGTGCTTTTGCCAGCTTGAGTCTTTTCAGTTTTCTAGCGAGAGGCTGAGTGCTTCCATCCTCATGTGAAGCTGAACCACTAGCCATGAACATAGGCCAGGGCCTCAGCCGTTCCTTGCCACTCCGTGTGGTAAATGGCATATTGGCAAGTTTACGCTTCTCCTCCGACAATTTTATTTTAGGTTTTGGAGTCCTTTTTTTTCTGATATTTGGTGTTTTGGATTTGACATGCTCTGTACTATGACATTGGGCATCGGCCTTGGCAGACGACGTTGCTGGCATTTCATCGTCTCGGCCATGACTAGTGGCAGCAGCTTCAGCACGAGGTGGAAGTGGATCTTGATCTTTCCCTAATTTTGGAACCTCAACTTTTTTGTTCTCCATATTTTATAGGCAGAACTAAAAGGCACCTCAGGTAAACAATGGAGATGGATGGATTGGATACTAGTATACAATTATGGACGGACTGCCACGGTTAGGTGGTATAAAAAAACCACGGTTAGGTGGTATATAATACAATTATGGATGGACGGACTGCCTGCCGAGTGCCGACACAGAGGTAGCCACAGCCGTGAACTACCGCACTGTACACTGGTTGATAAAGAGATAGTAGTATACTCGTAACAACTAGTATGACGACGGTATAAAGAATGAAAAAAAAAACACGGTTAGGTGGTATATATTATAATACAATTATGGATGGACGGACTGCCTGCCGAGTGCTGACACAGAGGTAGCCACAGCCGTGAACTACCGCACTGTACACTGGTTGATAAAGAGATAGTAGTATACTCGTAACAACAAGTATGACGACGGTATAAAGAATGAAAAAAAAACCACGGTTAGGTGGTATATAATACAATTATGGTTGGACGGACTGCCTGCCGAGTGCCGACACAGAGGTAGCCACAGCCGTGAACTACCGCACTGTACACTGGTTGATAAAGAGATAGTAGTATACTCGTAACAACTAGTATGACGACGGTATAAAGAATGAAAAAAAAACCACGGTTAGGTGGTATATATTATAATACAATTATGGTTGGACGGACTGCCTGCCGAGTGCCGACACAGAGGTAGCCACAGCCGTGAACTACCGCACTGTACACTGGTTGATAAAGAGATAGTAGTATACTCGTAACAACTAGTATGACGACGGTATAAAGAATGAAAAAAAAACCACGGTTAGGTGGTATATATTATAATACAATTATGGTTGGACGGACTGCCTGCCGAGTGCCGACACAGAGGTAGCCACAGCCGTGAACTACCGCACTGTACACTGGTTGATAAAGAGATAGTAGTATACTCGTAACAACTAGTATGACGACGGTATAAAGAATGAAAAAAAAAACCACGGTTAGGTGGTATATATTATAATACAATTATGGATGGACGGACTGCCTGCCGAGTGCCGACACAGAGGTAGCCACAGCCGTGAACTACCGCACTGTACACTGGTTGATAAAGAGATAGTAGTATACTCGTAACAACTAGTATGACGACGGTATAAAGAATGAAAAAAAACCACGGTTAGGTGGTATATATTATAATACAATTATGGTTGGACGGACTGCCTGCCGAGTGCCGACACAGAGGTAGCCACAGCCGTGAACTACCGCACTGTACACTGGTTGATAAAGAGATAGTAGTATACTCGTAACAACTAGTATGACGACGGTATAAAGAATGAAAAAAAAACCACGGTTAGGTGGTATATAATACAATTATGGTTGGACGGACTGCCTGCCGAGTGCCGACACAGAGGTAGCCACAGCCGTGAACTACCGCACTGTACACTGGTTGATAAAGAGATAGTAGTATACTCGTAACAACTAGTATGACGACGGTATAAAGAATGAAAAAAAAACCACGGTTAGGTGGTATATATTATAATACAATTATGGTTGGACGGACTGCCTGCCGAGTGCCGACACAGAGGTAGCCACAGCCGTGAACTACCGCACTGTACACTGGTTGATAAAGAGATAGTAGTATACTCGTAACAACTAGTATGACGACGGTATAAAGAATGAAAAAAAAACCACGGTTAGGTGGTATATATTATAATACAATTATGGATGGACGGACTGCCTGCCGAGTGCCGACACAGAGGTAGCCACAGCCGTGAACTACCGCACTGTACACTGGTTGATAAAGAGATAGTAGTATACTCGTAACAACTAGTATGACGACGGTATAAAGAATGAAAAAAAAACCACGGTTAGGTGGTATATAATACAATTATGGTTGGACGGACTGCCTGCCGAGTGCCGACACAGAGGTAGCCACAGCCGTGAACTACCGCACTGTACACTGGTTGATAAAGAGATAGTAGTATACTCGTAACAACTAGTATGACGACGGTATAAAGAATGAAAAAAAAACCACGGTTAGGTGGTATATATTATAATACAATTATGGATGGACGGACTGCCTGCCGAGTGCCGACACAGAGGTAGCCACAGCCGTGAACTACCGCACTGTACTGTGTCTGCTGCTAATATAGACTGGTTGATAAAGAGATAGTATACAATACTACTAATATACTGGTGGTCAGGCACTGGTCACCACTAGTCACACTGGCAGTGGCACTCCTGCAGCAAAAGTGTGCACTGTTTAATTTTAATATAATATTATTTATCATGTACTCCTGGCTCCTGCTATAACAACCTGCAGTGCTCCCCAGTCTCCCCCACAATTATAAGCTTTATATACAATACATTGATGTGCAGCACACTGGGCTGAGCAGTGCACACAGACTGAGTCACTGTGTGACTGTGTATCGTTTTTTTCAGGCAGAGAACGGATATATTAAATAAAACAAACAACTGCACTGTCTCTGGTGGTCACTGGTCACTGTGGTCGTCAGTCACTAAACTCTGTCTGCACTCTCTTCTAATCTACAGTATCACAGCAATCTCTCTCTCTCTCTCTCTTCTAAATCTAATCTAAATGGAGAGGACGCCAGCCACGTCCTCTCCCTATCAATCTCAATGCACGTGTGAAAATGGCGGCGACGCGCGGCTCCTTATATAGAATCCGAGTCTCGCGAGAATCCGACAGCGTCATGATGACGTTCGGGCGCGCTCGGGTTAACCGAGCAAGGCGGGAAGATCCGAGTCGCTCGGACCCGTGAAAAAAAAAGTGAAGTTCGTGCGGGTTCGGATTCAAAGAAACCGAACCCGCTCATCTCTACAGTTTACATCAAGCTTCCTGGGTCCCCATAATAATAAAGTGCTGTGACACAGCCGCCCTCAGATATTTATTTATTAACAGTTTTTTATATAGTGCAGAAAATTATGTTGCGCTTTACAATTGGAAATTACAATGATATAACAAAACTGGGTACTAACAAACAGTCATAGAGGTAGGAAGGCCCTGCTCGCAAGCTTACAATCTATTGGGAAATAGGCATGGATACACAAGGATAGGTGCTATCTATTGCATAATTGTCCACCAGATTGCTAAGGTTCTTGGTGGACTGTATGATATGGTCATACAGCAATGATGAACCGGGGTCGAGAGGAAGGGAAAGTGAAGAATGAGAAGACATGTGAGGATATGTGTGGACTGTGCAGATTGGATGCAATTTGATAGGAAGGTTTATGAAAGTTATGTGGGTGGTTCTGGAATTTGATACGCTTGCCTGAAGAGGTGAGTTTTCAAGGAACGCTTGAAGGTTTGGAGACTAGAGGAGAGTCTTATTGTGCGCGGTAGGACATTCCACAGAGTGGGAGCAGCCCGAAGAAAGTCCTGCAATCATGAGTGGGAGCGAGTAATGAGTGTGGATGAGAGACGCAGATCTTGTGAAGAGCGAAAAGTTCGGGTTGGGAGATATTTTGAGATTAGCGATGTGATGTACGTTGGTGTAGTTTGGCTAATGGCCTTGTGTGTGAGTAAAACTATTTTATCTTGAATATGGTAGAATACAGATAACCAATGGAGAGACTGACAGAGTGGATCTGCAGACGATGAACGTCTAGCAAGAAAGATTAGCCTTGCAGCTGTATTCAGAATGGATTGTAGTGGTGAGAGTCTCGTTTTGGGAAGGCCAGTTAGGAGACTATTGCAATAATCAATGCGGGAGATAATGAGAGCATGGGTTAGAGTTTTAGTAGTGTCTTGTGTAAGGTATGGTCGTATTTTGGATATGTTTTTTTAGATGCATGTAACATGATTTTGAGACAGATTGAATGTGGGGAACAAAGGACAGATCAGAGTCAAGGATGACACCTAGGCAGTGAGCTTGTGGGGTAGGGTAGATTGTCAAGTTTTTAACAGTGATAGAGATATTAGGTTGGTACCTACTATTGGCTGGTGGAAATATAACTAACTCTGTTTTTGAAATATTCAGTTTGAGGTGGTGAGATGTCATCCAAGATGAAATGGCAGAAAGGAATTCAGTGACACGGCCCAGTACAGATAGGGAAAAATCAGGGGAGGATAGGTAGATTTGAGTATCATCTGCGTACAGATGATACTGAAATCGAAAAGAGCTGATTAGTTTATCCAGAGATGAGGTATAGATAGAGAAAAGCAGAGGACCCAAGACTGAGCCTTGCGGTACTCCAACTGAAAGAGGTAGCAAAGAGGAGATAGATTAAGAGAAGCAAACACTGAAGGAGCGATTAGATAGGTAGGATAGGAACCAATAAAGAGCTGTGTCTTTAAGACCTAGGGATTGTAGTGTTTGTATGAGAAGAGAGTGGTCAACAGTGTCAAAGGCAGCAGATAGATCTAGAAGAATAAGTAGTGAGTAATGGACTTTAGACTTCGTAGTGACCAAATCATTAACCACTTTAGTCAGTGCTGTCTCTGTGGAGTGTTGGGAATGGAACCTGACACACACACACCAGGTCCGACAGGTAGTCAGCCTATTGGTGGATCAGGCCTGTGAGGCACCCTGATGGCCCTCACAACATCCTGGAGTGGAATGCCTACTGTGCATGTAAGATTCTCTGTCATCGCGCAGCAGCATAAGCAGGATGGAGTGAGGAGGGGCCAAATGTGGAATACACTGCAGTTCAGGCAGTGCTTAGCAGCGATGATGAATGAATCAGTCATTGCTGCACTGCAAACTGTCTGCAGCAGTGAGTGGGTGAGTGGCACAGAAAATTATGCTGCCGACGTCAGGTGAAGCTGCACCACTAGAGGATCGCAGAGTAAAAAAAAAAAATTATTATGCCGGCACTGAGACCGACTGAGTTGTATGCCAGACTGGGGCTGGCTGTATTAGAACCAAATTGGAACTGCCATTGCTTGATGCCAGGCTGGAACCAGCTAGCCAGGTAATGCTGGAAGCAGTAGTGCTGCAGAGTAGTTCACAAGCAGTAACTGAGGCAGATATTGCTGGAGACAGAGGTGCTGCAAAGCAGGTCAGAACTGGAAATTAAGTTAACCAGACTGAAGCTATTATTGCTAATATCAGTAGTACTACACAGCGGGTCAGAGCTGAAAGCTGAATTAACCAGGCTGGATTTGGTAGCATAGTAGAGTGTGAGAACACTTGAAGACCGTGTCTGTGTATATAGTGCTTATACTGCAGTAGGAGACCGCAGAGATGAACACACTATAATATGTATGCACACTGCAGAGGAATACAGAATATAGCAGAAGGTCACTGTGGTAGCAACACAGAGCAGTAAAGATAATGTCCAGATGAATGAATTTTCAATAATTAGGCAGGAGCTTGTACACGTAGCAGGTGGATAACTTGCTTGCAGGATTTGAGAACAGAAAGTAAAAGCACACTGGTGTTTCTATAATCAGTGAAGTGCACCTGCTCTAAGTTGAGACACAGGTAATAGCAGAAGTTTGGAACACTGAGGTTTAACTAAGTTGATGCAAAAGATTCACAGGGATAATCTGTATCTTGGAATGGTAGCAGCACTAATATTTACAGAGAGAAAAATCCAGCAATAATGAGACACTGAAATTACAATAGGAATTGCAGACTAACTGGTAAACAGTAGTCATGAACACAGCAATGACTTGTTGATCTGGCAGTGGGCTGGAGAACAGGAAGGGTTTATATAGGAGCTTCAAGTCACAGATTGGCTGCCAAAGTCAGTTGAAGGAAAGAAGCATTCAGACTGGAGGAGATGCGGTCAGCTGACAAAATCCAACATATCAACATCAATGCATCAGCACACAGAACAAGTACAACTAGGAAACCTGATCTACAGGACAGGGAGCATAGGTAAGTCACATGATGAATCACTTAATACATGAGATGAGTGTTGAAAGTCAGATTCCTGACAATGTGGTATGACTCGTTTATGTACAATAAAAATACTCCCCATAGGAATCTACCCTCTGGCTTCTCAGACCTCTTGCTGTAGTTAGACCATGCCTCCCTTTGTCACTAATGCTGTTAATTTTCTGGGAATTTCATACTTTTTTTCCTCTGTTCCTTATGTTATTTATGTAGACTAAGACTCTTCTTTTATATCTTTTTCTACCCCTTCACTTGCATCTCCCCCTTTCTCTCCCCCATCCCCTTTCTTATGCCTATTTGTTTCCTTTTCCTTGGTGCTCATGTTTTATATACATCTTTCACTTGTGTTCTGGGTTGATGTTCTCAATTTTAATTGACATGTGCATTATTTTTCAGTTACCCTATTTTACCTTGCTCCTTTACCCACTTTAGTCTAGCCTTTTGTTACATGTTTTTACACATGTTTATATGTGATTAGCTGTTCTACCCATTCCTCACACAGGTGTTTCTGATTTTCACGGTTGTAAATATGAATTTGTGTACAAAATTTGGTAAATTAATAAAGATGTAAATTTAACATGTCTTAATGTAAGCAAATATTAATCCATGGTTCTTGGCGTTAACTGAGGAGCACCCATAGCAGATATGGTAAAAAGTGACAGGACCATTTTTGTAGTTTATTAAAATCTACACACTGGAGGTACAATCCAAATTTCGATCTGATTATCCATTTGGGCGTTATCGTTCACGTAATGCAAGCCACGCATTGGTAATTATGTCATTATTTCAACTCCCTTTTCATTCCCTTAGGGGGGGTTTATTAAAATTCTAATTATGTAATTTTCCTATTTCCTATTTCCCACCTGAAGAATACCTATGTTCAATTTAAAATTCCTAACTTATTAGGAAATAAGAGAATTAGTGATGAGTCATTGAGTGGGTGAGTGTGTGAGTTTCTGATTTTCACAGTTGTAAATATAGAATAGTGTAAAAATTTTCATAAATCTATAGAGAAGTACATCTGAGACATCTTAATGTAAGTAAATATTAATCCATTGTTCTTGGTGTTACCAACTTTTCATCCCCTTAGAGAAGATTTATTAAAATTCTAATTACATAGTATTCCTACTTCCCACCTGAAGAATACCTATGTTAAAATGTATCTTCCTAAAATATTGGTAAGTAATAATTTGTGATGAGTGAGTGAGTGAGGGCTTTCGCATTTTGTAGTTTATTAAATTCTACACACTGGAGGTGTAATCCAAATTTTTATCTGATTGTCGGTTTGTGTGTTATTGTTCATGCAACGCAAGCCACACATCGGTAATGGCATCATTATTTCAACCTCTTTTTCATCTCTTTAGGGGAGGTTTATTACAATTCTAATTATGTAGTTTTCCTATTTCCCACCTGAAGAATACATATGTTAAATTTCAGCTTCCTAACATACTGTAATGGGAAGTAAGAGAAGCCTCCATGCATAGCATACCAACACATTTCAACCCACAATGGTTCTTTATCAAGGTGTACCTGAGAACTGGGAAACCAGATATTTATAGGTAATACAACTGTCACCACCCATTTCCTGTAGTGAGTGGATGGGGTTAGGTGATAAATTCCAAATAATTACTTCTAAACCTTTTAGGACACTTTAAAAACGACTTATCATTAATATAGGGTATAAGGAGTATGTCCTTATTGGTGCTCATTTTAAAGCGCCCCCTAAAGGGGAGAAAATTATTAATTTTGCTGCCATGTGTTCCACCGCGTGGAATGCATGACGTCATTTCCTGTTTCCAGCGGAAGTGAGTCACCACCGCTGATGTATAATCATTAGCAGTGAGGGAAGTGCGGAGATCATGCGAGTTACGTTCCAAAGATCTGGAACGCATGACATCACTTCCCATTTCACTTGGAAGAGATGCTCCACTCACAGCTTAATGGGACCTGGCTAAAAAAATGATGCATTCCATACCTGGCAATACTTTTTATTGACGTGGGTAAAATTAAACTTGTGTTCCTTGGTCTGGGGTGCATGGTGATAACCCCGGTACTGGCTACGTAGCAGTTATATATAATTTTCATACATTCTAAAAACACTTAAGTTAATAAATAAAGTCAAAGCCTGCATCTTTTTCCAAATAGCAGCAACAATTTAAAAGACAAAATTTCCAAAGACTTTGGGGTATATTTACTAAGGTCCCGATTTTGACCGAGATGCCGTTTTTTCTTCAAAGTGTCATCTCGGTAATTTACTAAGCAAAAATCACGGCAGTGATGAGGGCATTCGTAATATTTTGGAAGTCCTTGGAAAAAATCACGAATCAATACACCATCGGTCAAATACGCCTGCAATTTGGTAGAAATCGGTCATTTACTAAAAAGTGCAAAACACAAACACTGCCGACAATAGCCAAACACTGCCGTGCTAAAATACAAATCGTGAAAAAGTGCTAAAAAAAAACAGACCTGCTTTTTTATCCCGTGTTTGTATAGGCATGCACGGATCCATGAGATCCGTGCATGTTTTTCAGTGGGAAGGGGGGGGAAATGTTATAAATTTTCAAAAAAAAAATGCGTGGGGTCCCCCCACCTAAACCAAACCAGCCTCGGGCTCTTTGAGCCGGCCCTGGTTGCAAAAATATGGGGAAAAAATTGACAGGGGTTCCCCCATATTTAAGCAACCAGCACCGGGCTCTGCGCCTGGTCCTGGTTCCAAAAATACGGGGAACAAAAAGAGTAGGGGTCCCCCGTATTTTTGAAACCAGCACCGGGCTCCACTAGCTGGACAGATAATGCCAGAGCCGGGGGTCACTTTTATACAGTGCCTTGCGGCCGTGTCATCAAATATCCAACTAGTCACCCCTGGCCGGGGTACCCTGGGGGAGTGGGGACCCCTTCAATCAAGGGGTCCCCCCCAGCCACCCAAGGGCCAGGGGTGAAGCCCGAGGCTGTCCCCCCCATCCAATGGGCTGCGGATGGGAGGCTGATAGCCTTTGTTCAAAGTGATTGATATTGTTTTTAGTAGCAGTACTACAAGGCCCAGCAAGCCTCCCCCGCAAGCTGGTACTTGGAGAACCACAAGTACCAGCATGCGGCAGAAAAATGGGCCCGCTGGTACCTGTAGTACTACTACTAAAAAAATACCCCAATAAAGACAACACACACACACCTTGAAAGTATAACTTTAATACATCCATCCACACCTCCATATACACATACTTACCTTATGTTCACTCGAGGGTCGGTCCTCTTCTCCAGTAGAATCCATGGTGTACCTGTAGAAAAAATTATACTCACATAATCCATGGTTGAAGGCTCCTCTGCTTGTAATCCTTTTGTAATCCACGTACTTGAAAAAATAAAAAAACGGATACCCGACCTCGCACTGAAAGGGGACCCATGTTTTCACATGGGACCCCTTTCCCCGAATGCCACAAACCCACTCTGACTGATGTCTAAGTGGGTTTCTTCAGCCAATCAGGGAGCGCCACGTTGTGGCACCCTCCTGATCGGCTGTGTGCTCCTGTACTGTATGACAGGCGGCACACGGCAGTGTTACAATGTAGCGCCTATGCGCTCCATTGTAACCAATGGTGGGAACTTTCAGGTCAGCGGTGAGGTCACTTTCGGTCAACCGCTGACCTGAAAGTTCCCACCATTGGTTACAATGGAGCGCATAGGCGCTACATTGTAACACTGCCGTGTGCCGCCTGTCATACAGTACAGGAGCACACAGCCGATCAGGAGGGTGCCACAACGTGGCGCTCCCTGATTGGCTGAAGAAACCCACTTAGACATCAGTCAGAGTTGGTTTGTGGCATTCGGGGAAAGGGGTCCCATGTGAAAACATGGGTCCCCTTTCAGTGCGAGGTCGGGTATCCGTTTTTTTATTTTTTCAAGTACGTGGATTACAAAAGGATTACAAGCAGAGGAGCCTTCAACCATGGATTATGTGAGTATAATTTTTTCTACAGGTACACCATGGATTCTACTGGAGAAGAGGACCGACCCTCGTGTGAATATAAGGTAAGTATGTATGTATGTATGTATGTTGGTGTGCATGTATGTATTAAAGTTATACTTTCAAGGTGTGTGTGTGATGTCTTTATTGGGGTATTTTTTTAGTAGTAGTACTACAGGTACCAGCGGGCCCGTTTTTCTGCCGCATGCTGGTACTTGTGGTTCTCCAAGTACCAGCTTGCGGGGGAGGCTTGCTGGGCCTTGTAGTACTGCTACTAAAAACAATATCAATCACTTTGAACAAAGGCTATCAGCCTCCCATCCGCAGCCCATTGGATGGGGGGGACAGCCTCGGGCTTCACCCCTGGCCCTTGGGTGGCTGGGGGGGGACCCATTGATTGAAGGGGTCCCCACTCCCCCAGGGTACCCCGGCCAGGGGTGACTAGTTGGATATTTGATGCCACGGCCGCAAGGCACTGTATAAAAGTGACCCCCGGCTGTGGCATTATCTGTCCAGCTAGTGGAGCCCGGTGCTGGTTTCAAAAATACGGGGGACCCCTACGCTTTTTGTCCCCCGTATTTTTGGAACCAGGCGCAGAGCCCGATGCTGGTTGTTTAAATATGGGGGAACCCCTGTCCATTTTTTCCCCATATTTCTGCAACCAGGATCGGCTCAAAGAGCCCGAGGCTGGTTTGCCTTAGGAGGGGGGACCCCACGCAATTTTTTTTTTACATTTAAACATTTTTTTTTTTTTACAAGGTGCACAATGAAGCCCAGCACGGATCTCTCAGATCCGGCCGAGATTCATTGTATTAAAGTCGGCAGTGTTTTACAAGTCACTCACGTAAAACACTGCCTAAAAAAACGAATGACATCGACATCGGAAAAACCGAAAATGCAGAATACGGCAGCTTAGTAAATTAGTCGTAATCAATTCAAAAAGTTGCATATTTACACTTTCGATGTCATTCGTGATTGAACTTTGACCTCAAACGGGAAAATACGAATCTTAGTAAATTTACCCCTTTGATTCATAAAAACAGTTGCAGAGTTCTAAAACAAGCACATTTCTAAAAGGACAACAAGACATGTGAGTAATATGAAGAAGTGCACAATAGTATCAAGAGGATTAGTTATAAAATTGGGAAGACATGGGGGAATATCTCCCATATAAAAAAACATTTTAATTCAAATTCGAACTTTAATCCCCCCGGTACTAATGTTTTTATTTGATAAATAGACCTAATTTCTTCCATTGCTAAGAAGGTTTCAACTACCTTGGTTCGCCAGTTACCATCTACTTTTTTGATACCTATGATAGTTTTAATATTTCTTAATGAGCATTGATGTTTTTCAGCAAAATGGTGGGGTAGAGACTGATTTCCAACACCTCTTCTGATATTTCTTAGATGTTTAGCCCACCTTTCTCTTAATCTCCTAGTAGTTTTTCCAATATATTTGAGACCACAAGAGCACTCAGTGAGATAGTTAAAATTGGTGTTATTACGTGTTATGAAATCTTGAAATTTAAATGATTTCTTGGTGATGTGTGATATGAATTCTTGTTTTTTGTTGTCTGTTGTGTATGTGAAGTGCATATGATGCATGAGCCGCAGCGGTGAAAGCCTTTTGTTTTTATCCTCCCGTTTTTTTCTCTCCATTCTTGCACTCTTTACCAATCGGCTCTTTACAGTTAAGGCCCTTCTATAAGTGACCCTGTTGAGGTATAATTTCTCTAAGAACTGGATCCTTTTTTAACAAATGGCAGTTCTTTTTGAGGATTTGTTCAACCGCTTTATATTGGTTCATACGCATGTCACTGTATTTTCCATATTTGTGAAACCATAAATAGACACTTTAAAAAAAATGCTAGCAAATGAGAATCAGCCATATATGGTACTTGACAACAAATGACAACTGAAATGTTAATAATACTAAAGATAATAAAAATATCATCCGTCATTGGATTTCTTCTGATCCAGTAAAGTCGCAACCCCTCCTTATATATTGTCCAAATTTTGTACTGTAAGCTCTGGAGGTGGAATAACATCATGGTATAAAATAGTCTTGTAATTGCTAGAAAACAACAAATTAGCAATTCAAACTAAATGGGAAGAGGACCTTCACATTTCATTGAATAATGATGATTGGGAAATGCTGTTCAAAAATGTTTTTTTTCTTAAATGTCTAAATTTATCAATCACTCTGAAATGTTGTTTAAGGTTATCCATAGAGCTTCGCTTACTCCTGAACGATTACATATAATCTGGCCCACTTCCTTCCTGTAAGCTTTCCTGGATCAATTGCGGCATGGTGGACTCTATGATACATATTTTTTGGTCGTGTCCAGTAATCCAGCCACTGGGCTAGCAGTTTTTTATTTAATCTCCCAGGAAACTATAGAATCACTGCACCGCCTTCCTAAGATAGCACTTCATCATCTCTTCCCAACTACTGTTCCATGTTATACAATATATGTTATTTGCCACATTCTTATAGCCACAAGCTTGGCTATTGCTCAATGTTGGAGGTCTGATCCTCCTTTCCTGCTTAAACTTGTTTCTAATATTCAACAATTAGCTACAACATGGAAATTCTTGGTTTTAGTTTCAAGTACTCCACACAAGCCTCTTCCCCTTCTGTAAAATGGAGCCTTTGGCATGATTATTATGGTACTCACCATGCCCCGTCTGGTAGTTCATTGCTCACTTAGTCCAGTTACCTTTGATAATCTCTAAGCTAGAAATGAGAGAGTCCTCAATTTGTGATGTGGCTTGCATTACTTATGTCCTTTTTTTCTGTTCCATTCCCCCTATATATTCTTCCTATTACTGTATTATTGCAGAGAGAGAAAGAGAGAGAGAAAGTTTATTTTAAATAGAGAAATGTTGTTACTTCATATTAACTTCTTTGAGCAACAAAACCTTATCAATAAGGTTTTGTTGCCCAAAGAAGCTGACCCACCCGAACTTTGGGATCCAAGTCTGGATCCGAGTCTAGCTCGGGGTTTCCAGCTTTACTTGGATCCCAAATCGAGGCAAACCACTGTCAGATTCTCTTAGGTTTTGGATTCTATAAAGTGCAGGTTAAGGATAATTGTGCACCCCTATGTAGACTCAATTATCCTTAACCTGTGTCAGCTGTTCCTTAGTAATTCATCAGCCAGTGTCAGGTGACTAGTTTACCTTTAAAAGCCATAAGGTATTTGGCAGGTGCACATTAAACCAAATAGGCATATTTGCAATTATATTATGTGTGAAACAGTTGCCAGGTTTTAAGACTCTGTGAGCGTTGAATTTTCTGTCTGTATTTATTTAAATATGTGGTCATGGGCTACATGCACCCCACCCTATGAGTGGTAAGTGCAGTCATGTACCCCGCTGCTGGGGTGGCGAGTGCTGTGGTTTTATATCTGTATATATATATATATATATATATATATATACATACATATAAAATACTACCACTAATGGTAATGTATGGATGGATGTATTATAGAATATTTATATAGAATGTATAAGTTGTTAGCAGCTGCCTGCAGCACCACAGTGCTGTGTCTGTCACTCATAGTCACAGTTCTCAAATCACAGTGTCGCAGCCTAACAGGCTATCTCCCGACGGGATGTCCAGCCCTGCTGCTGATTCTTACAAGTGAGCTGAGCTGCATGCTTGCTCCTCCCGGTCCCTTCCCGCCGCCTGGAGCCTGCTGATTCTGAAGAGGCCGTCCAGAGCCGTCTGCAGAGATTGACTTACAACATGATGATGTCATCATCTCTCGAGACCCTAGCAGAGGGGCAGTGGCAGAAAGTGGCTGTGACGGACATCCATGACAAAGGACAAACAGTCAGGTGACACACACATACATCCCCCCTCCTGGCAGTCCGACCGGCAGCTCGCACTCCCACCTGCCCATCGATTTATAATTTTAAAAAAATTACACACACACCCCCAAAAAAAAAAAAAAAAACAGTTACTGGTGTGCTGTGTCCTAGGCCTCCCGGCATGCCCATGTAATCTGGATCCCCCCCCCTCTCGTCTCGGCACCACTGCCCATAGGTAAATACTGCCACTGTAAAGGAGAACACCATGTGGTGCTGAGATGTGAGTGCCGACACACTTTTTTATAGTTACAGTATATAAGTTTCCAAACTGTATAATTCACTGCCAGACATATCAATGGAATAAGGAGATTGGCTCATAACTGAAAATAAAGATCCCAGAAACAACTGCAGAGATACATGGAGTGCAGCCAAGGGAAAATATAATTTCCCTTTGCTGGAAATGAATAATCAAAAATGCTTGCGTATGCTTAAATGTAAATGGGGAACAATACAGCAGCATCATATATTAAACAGAGATGTGCGGCTGACTTTTCGTATTTTGTGTTTTGGTTCTAATTCCACTTTCGTGTTTCGTTTTTTTGCTTGGTTTTGCCAAAACCACCCTTTCGTGTTTTGGTTTTGGTTTTGGATCTGGATGATTTAAAACAAAACAAAACATAAAAACAGCTAAAATCAAGGAATTTGGGGGTAATTTTGCTCCTACGGTATTATTAACCTCAATAACATTCATTTCCACTCATTTCCAGTCTATTCTGAACACCTCACACCTCACAATATTGTTTTTAGGCCTAAAAGTTGCACTGAGGTGGCTGTATGACTAACTAAGCAACACAAGTGTGCGGCACAAACACCTGGCCCGTCTAGGAGTGGCACTACAGTTACAGACAGGATGGCACTTAAAAAAACTAGTCCCCAAACAGCACATGATGCAGAGAAGAAAAAGAGGTGCAAGATGGAATTGTCCTTGGGCCCTCCCACCCACCCTTATGTTGTATAAACAGGGCATGCACACTTTAACAAACCAATCATTTCAGCGACAGGGTCTGCCACACGACTGTGGCTGAAATGACTGGTTTGTTTGGGCCCCACCAAAAAAGAAGCAGTCAATCTCTCCTTGCACAAACTGGCTCTACAGAGGCAAGATGTTGACCTCATCCTCCGATTCCTCACCCCTTTCACTGTGTACATCCTCCTCCTCACAGAGTATTAATTAGTCCCCACTGGAATCCACCATCGCAGGTTCCTGTGTACTTTCTGAAGGCAATTGCTGGTAAAGGTCTACCCGGAGGAATTTATAATTCATTTTGATGAATACCATCTTCTCCACATTTAGTGGAAGTAACCTCCTATGCCGATTGCTGACAAGGTTACCGGCTGCACTAAACACTCTTTCAGAGTACACACTGGAGGGGGGGCAACTTAGGTAAAATAAAGCCAGTTTGTGCAAGATCATCCAAATTGCCTCTTTTTCCTGCCAGTATACATACGGACTGTCTGACATGTCTACTTTGATGCTGTCACTCATGTAATCCTCCACCATTCTTTCAATGGTGACAGAATCATATGCAGTGACAGTAGACATGTCAGTGATCGTTGGCAGGTCTTTTCGGTCTGGACCAGATGTCAGCTTTTGCTCCTGACTGCCCTGCATCACCGCCAGCGGGTGGTCTAGGAAATCTTATCTTTTTCCTTGCAGCCCCAGTGGCGGGAGAAATTGAAGAAAGAGCTGTTGACGGGTCACGTTCCGCTTGAGTTGACAATTTACTAACCAGCAGGTCTTTGCACCTCTGCACACTTGTGTCTGCTGGAAAGAGAGATACAACGTAGGCTTTAAACCTAGGATCGAGCACGGTGGCCAAAATGTAGTGCTCTGATTTCAGCAGATTGACCACTCTTGAATCCTGGCAAAGCGAATTAAGGGCTCCATCCACAAGTCCCACATACTTTGCGGAATCGCTCCATCTTAGCTCCTCCTTCAATTTATCCAGCTGCTTCTGCAAAAGCCTGATGAGGGGAATGACCTGACTCAACCTGGCAGTGTCTGAACTAACTTCACGTGTGGCAAGTTCGAAGGGTTGGAGAACCTTGCACAAGACAGAAATCATCCTCCACTGCGCTTTAGTCAGGTGCATTACCCCTCCTTTGCCTATATCGTAGGTGGATGTATAGGCTTGAATGGCCTTTTGCTGCTCCTCCATCCTCTGAAGCATATAGGGTGTTGAATTCCACCTCATTACCACCTCTTGCTTCAGTTGATGGAAGGGCAGGTTCAGGAGTGTTTGCTGGTGCTCCAGTCTTCGGCACGCAGTGGCAGAATGCCGAAAGTGGCCCTCAATTTTTCGGGCCACCAACAGCTTCTCCTGCACACCCCGGTAATTTTTTTTAAAATTCTGCACCACCAAATTAATTGTATGTGCAAAACATGGGACATGCTGGAATTTGCCCAGATGTAATGCACACACAATATTGGTGGCATTGTCCGATATCACAAATCACCAGGAGAGTCCAATTGGGGTAAGCCATTCTGCGATGATGTTCCTCAGTTTCCATAAGGTTGCCAGCTGTGTGCCTCTTAAGGAAAACGGTGATACATAGCGTAGCCTGCCTAGGAACAAGTTGGCGTTTGCGAGATGCTGCTACTGGTGCCGCCACCGCTGCTGCTGTTGTTGCTGTGGGAGGCAATACATCTATCCAGTGGGCTGGTACAGTCATATAGTCCTTAGTCTGCCCTGTTCCACTTGTCCACATGTCCGTGGTTAAGTGGACACTGGATACAACCGCATTTTGTAGGACACTGGTGACTCTTTTTCTGACGTCTGTGTACATTCTCGGTATCGCCTTCCTAGAGAAGTGGAACCTAGATGGGATTTGATACAGGGGACACAGTACCTCAAACAATTCTCTTAGTCCCAATTAACTAATGGTGGATACCGGATGCACGTCTAACACCAACATAGCTGTCAAGGCCTCAGTTATACGCTTTGCAAAAGGATGACTGCTGTTATATTTCATCTTCCTCACAAAGGACTGTTGGACGTTCAATTGCTTACTGGAAGTAGTACAAGTGGCCTTCCAACTTCCCCTCTGGGATGACGATCGACTTCCAGCAGCAACAACAGCAGCGGCAGCAAAAGCAAGTGGTCCACTCAACGATCCTACTGAGGAATCCCGGTTAGGAGAGGACTCCTCAGTCTTGACAGTGACATGGCCTGCAGAACTACTGACGATTCTGACTGAAGAGGAAGCTGATGTTGAGGGAGTTGGTGGTGTGGCTTGCAGGAGCTTGGGTAAAGGAGGAAGAAGGGATTTAGGTGTCAGTGGACTTCTTACGCTCTTACCCAAAGTTTCACAACTTGACACTGACTTCTGATGAATGCGCAGCAGGTGACATATAAGGGAGGATGTGCCTAGGTGGTAAACATCCTTACCCCTACTTATTACATATTGACAGAGAAAACGAGGGCTTGACACCTGTTGTCTGGATTTGTGGAGAAATAATTCCACACCGAAGAAGTGGCTTTTTTGGTAGTTTGCCCAGGCATCACAATGGGCTTCTTCGTCCTAAGGACAACAGGTGTCTCCCTCAGTGCCTGACTTAAACAAACCACAACACCATCAGAATCCTCATCGTCAACTTCCTCCTCAGCGCCAGCAACACCCATATCCTCATCCTGGTGTACTTCAACAGTGACATCTTCAATTTGAACATCAGGAACTGGACTGTGGGTGCTCCTTCCAGCACTTGCAGGGGGCGTGCAAATGGTGGAAGAGCCACCTTTTCCCATCCAGTGTTTGGAAGGTCAGGCATCGCAACTGCCGACACACTTGGACTCTCCTTGGGGAATTGTGATACCATCTCAGAATGTACAGTTCTTTGCTGTGCTCTTTCCAGCTTAACTCTTTTAATTTTTCTAGCGGGAGGATGAGGGATTCCATTGTCACGTGGAGCTGAACCACTAGCCATGAACATAGGCCAGGGCCTCAGCCGTTCCTTGCCACTCTGTGTCGTAAATGGCATATTGGCAAGTTTACGTTTCTCCTCAGACGATTTAAATTTCTTTTTTTGGTTCTTTTTTACCGAAATTTGTTTTTTTTGGATTTTACATGCTCTCTACTATCACATTGGGCATCGGCCTTGGCAGACGACGTTGATGACATTTCATTGTCTATGTCATGGCTAGTGGCAGCAGCTTCAGCACTAGGAGGAAGTGATCTTTCCCTATTTTCCCCCAAAATTTTTGTTCTCCATTATTTTTTGGGAGTTATATGAGACAATATGCGGCACAGGAATGACTGGAATGACTGATTAACAGGACACTACCACTGGTCTGATGCAGCACAACACAACAACACGGTAAGGGACTTGTGGTTGCTTTTATTATTATTATTATTATTATTATATGGCAGCAGTGGACATATAGCAGCAGCGTATATCGCCACTGGAATGACTGATGAACAGGACACTACCACTGGTCTGATGCAGCACAACACAACAACATTGTAAGGGACTTGTGGTTGTTGTTGTTGTTATTATTATACGGCAGCAGTGGACATATAGCAGCAGCGTATATCGTCACTGGAATGCAGTGGCGTAACTCAAATTTTTTTTCCCCAAGCCAAAAAAATCTTCGGCGCCCCCCCCCCATCCCCCCATCCCCCATAATTGGCACTAGTAAAGGGACAAAAATGCGCGCCGCAAAAAAGGGTGTGTGGCTTTGTTGAAATGGGCGTGGCTTCGCATAAAGGGGCGTGGCATTGCAGGAAAAGGACTACCTTATACCCCAGTTTTGCAACCTGCACGTCTAGACGTTAGCCACCACAGGAAAGAAAAATAATCCTGATTCATGCCCCTTACATTATTTGTCATTTTTCCTCCTTATAGTAATGCCCAGTATACATTATGCCACATACTGCAATGGCCCTTAGACATTATACCGCACACAATAATGCACATGACACAATATGCACACACCATAATGCCCCCGACACATTATGCCACACACCGTAATGCCTGTGACACATTATGACAGGAATCGCAATGCCCGTTATACATTATGCTACACACTGCAATGCCCCTGATACATTATAGCACATACAATGTCTGTGACACATTATGACACACACCGCAATGACCCTGAGACATTTTACCACATACCACAATGCCCGTGATATAGTATACAACACACCGTAATGCCTGACACATTATGACAAACACCGCAATGTCCGTGATACATTATGCCACAAACTGCAATGACCCTGAGACATTATACCACATATCACAATGCCCGTGATATAGTATACCATACACCGTAATGCCTGTGACACATACTGCAATGCCCGTTATACACTATGCCACACACCGCAATGCCCGTTATACATTATGCCACACTGCAAAGCCCCTGAGACATTATACCACATACCAAAATGCCCGTGATATAGTATGCCACACACCGTAATGCCTGTGACACATTATGACACACACCGCAATGTCTGTGATACATTATGCCACACCTTAATGCCCATTACACATTAAGTCCTACAGTAAGGCTTCTAATTACTTTTAAATTACCTGCTCGTTGCCAGGGGTTTCATGCTCTTGGTTCCATACACGGTGCCAGGGGTTTTCATGCTCAGGGTGTCATGCTCGTTGCCAGGGGTTTCATGCACTGGGTGTCATTCTCGTTGCCAGGGGTTTCATGCACTGGGTGTCATGCTCGTTGCTAGGGGGTAGTGCTTGTTGCTAGGGATGTGCTCCCAGTGCCACATATGCCCCCAGTGCCAGATATTCCCCCACAGTGCCAGGTACTCACATGCCCCCAGTGCCAAATATAGCCCCCCCATGTGCCAGGTACACATATACCCCCCCAGTGCCACATATGCCCCCAGTGCCAGATATTCCCCCACAGTGCCAAGTACTCACATGCCCCAGTGCCAAATATAGCCCCCCATGTGCCAGGTACACATATACCCCCCAGTGCCACATATGCCCCCTCAGTGCCACATAAGCCACCTCCCCCTGTGCTGCATATGCTCCCCCAGTGCTCTACCCCCCGGCTCCCAGCTCCCCCGCTGTTTTGTGATGGAGGGACACGGAGGGCGCAGCGCGCACCTCTCCTGTGTCCCTCCTGGGTCTCCGGCGGGTCTGTTAAAGGAAGTGCCAGTTTGTGAGCCAATCAGAGCTCACGAACAGCACTTCCTTTATTAGACCCGCCGGAGACCCAGGAGGGACACAGGAGAGGCGCCCGCTGTGCCCTCCGTGTCCCTACTTACAGCAGCGGAGGGTTAGTGAGAGCAGATTGACATGCGGACACTTGTCCACATGTCAATCTGCGCTAAAGCAGTGGCAGCGCCCCCGCGCCCCCTCGCCCCAAAGCCACCGCGAGGGCTGCGGGGGCAGTAGTTACGACACTGCTGGAATGACTGATGAACAGGACACTACCATGGGTCTGATGCAGCACAACACAACAACACTGTAAGGGACTTGTGGTTGTTCTTCTTATTATTATTATTATTATGCGGCAGCAGTGGACATATAGCAGCAGCGTATATCGTCACTGGAATGACTGATGAACAGGACACTGCCACTGGTCTGATGCAGCACAACACAACAACACTGTAAGGGACTTGTGGTTGTTATAATTAATATACGGCAGCAGAGGACATATAGCAGCAGCGTATATCGTCACTAGAATGACTGATGAACAGGACACTACCACTGGTCTGATGCAGCACAACACAACAACACTGTAAGGGAATTGTGGTTGTTGTTATTATTATTATATGGCAGCAGTGGACATAGAGCAGCAGCGTATATCATCACTGGAATGACTGATGAACAGGACACTACCACTGGTCTGATGCAGCACAACACAACAACACTTTATACAGCTACACTGGATATATGGCAGCAGAGAACACCAACAATGTGACTGGCTGGACTGATGTAGCACAATACACTGACTACACTGGACTGGACAGCACAACAGCACCCCTTTATACAGCTACACTGGATAAATGGCAGCAGAGAACACCAACACTGTGACTGGCTGGACTGATGCAGCACAATACACTGACTACACTGGACTGGACAGCAGAATACAGCACCACTTTATACAGCTACACTGGATATATGGCAGCAGAGGACACCAACACTGTGACTGGCTGGACTGACGCAGCACAATACACTGACTACACTGGACTGGATGAGCAGCACAACACAGCACAAGACTCGCCACCCCACTTTCCCGCCCCCACACAGACATTGAACACTGAGGACACGTCCTCTCAATACACTCTCCGAGACTGGAGTGAAAATAGCCGCGACGCGCGGCTCCTTATATGGATTCCAAATCCTGCGAGAATCCGACAGTGGGATGATGACGTTTTGCCCGTTTTGCCGCGTTTGGGTTTCTGAGGCAGGTTGGAAAATCCGAGCCTGACTCAGATCCGAGCTTGAGACATAAAGTTCGGTAGGGTTCGGTTCTCTGAGAACCGAACCCGCTCATCTCTAATATTAAATTCATCAAATGAAACACAATGAACTTGAAATAGTAAATAGGTCACTTAAATGTGATCCTGCATTAAATAACTTTTACTGCTTAAGCAAATAATTATCCATGTACTCTTTTATTAGTGTGTTAAACACAATAAAATAAGTAGTGTTCAGTGAGTCGGAATCAACCTATAGTACATAATGAGAGAAAGCATAGCAGGTTGTGATTTGCACAGTATGGAAAAGATTGTATACAATTCATTCATGTTCAGTTCTAGGTGACAACTCTATTAGTTTTTGCTATGAAAGATTAAGGTATTTAAAGGTAACAGATGTTGTTTCACTGATCTAGAGCTATACTGATATTCACTGGATAATAATACAGGTTGAGTTTCCCATATCCAAATATTCAGAAATATGGAATATTCCGAAATACAGAATTTTTTGAGTGAGAATGAGATAGTGAAACATTTGTTTTCTGATGGCTCAATGTACACAAACTTTGTTTAATACACACAGTTATTAAAAATATTGTATTAAATAAATGACCTTCAGGCTGTGTGTATAAGGTGTATATGAAACATAAATGAATTGTGTGAATGTACACACACTTTGTTTAATGCACAAAGGGGGTAATTCCAAGTTGATCGCAGCAGGAATTTTGTTAGCAGTTGGGCAAAACCATGTGCACTGCAGGAGGAAGGGGGGGGGGGCAGATATAACATTTGCAGAGAGAGTTAGATTTGGGTGGGTTATTTTGTTTCTGTGCAGGGTAAATACTGGCTGCTTTATTTTTACATTGCAATTTAGATTGCAGATTGAACTCACCACACCCAAATCTATCTCTCTCTGCACACCCAAATCTATCTCCCCTGCAGTGCACATGGTTTTGCCCAACTGCTAAAAAATTTCCTGCTGCGATCAACTTCGAATTACCCCCCTTATGCCAGTATTTGCGATCCAAGTGCTGTGTCCGAAGACACAGCATCAGATCATCATAGCGACTATCAGTTTGTCTTAACTCAGAATGACTGGTGGTGGTTGGTGGAACTTCTCAGCCAGGACCAGGAAGTTACAGACTCTGGTCTGGACATGCATACAAAGCGTGTAAGACACACCCCAATTTTAAAAAAGCTGCCTGGGTCCACCCCAGTCTCACCCCCAAATTCCCGTGCATGTTAATCATGCTGCAGCTTGGGGGAACTCTGTGCGAGCTCGCAAGATCTATTCCACACATACACAGAATGGGTCCTACGCATGCGCAAACCGCCACCATCGGACTTGTACTCAAACCATCAGGTTTGTGTACTGGTCTGAATCAGGCCCTACACTACTTCACTAACTCCTGCATACACAGCACTACTTCCCCACCCCTATACTACATCCCCACCATACACTGCACTACATCACTGCACTATATCCACCTATATGCTCCACTGGGATGCGGTCAAGATCCCACCGGATGGGATCCTGGCGGTCGGAATACTGTCACCAGGATCCCGAGTGGCACAATCCCGACATATTCTCCCTCTGTGGGTGTCCACGACACCCATAGAGGGATAATAAATTAGTGTGCCAAGCGTGATGAGTGCAGCGAGCCCGCAAGGGGCTGCGTTGCGCTCGCCCCCCTGTCGGGATTCTGCCGGTCGGGATCCCGGCCTCGGTATTCCGACCGCTGGGATCCCGTCCGGTGGTATCTTGTACTGATCCCGCTCCACTAGATCACTACACTATGGGGGTCATTCCGAGTTGTTCGCTTGTTATTTTTTTCTCGCAACGGAGCGATTAGTCGCTAATGCGCATGCGCAATGTCCGCAGTGCGACTGCGCCAAGTAAATTTGCTATGCAGTTAGGTATTTTACTCACGGCATTACGAGGTTTTTTCTTCGTTCTGGTGATCGTAATGTGATTGACAGGAAGTGGGTGTTTCTGGGCGGAAACTGGCCGTTTTATGGGTGTGTGTGAAAAAACGCTACCGTTTCTGGGAAAAACGCGGGAGTGGCTGGAGAAACGGAGGAGTGTCTGGGCGAACGCAGGGTGTGTTTGTGACGTCAAACCAGGAACGACAAGCACTGAACTGATCGCACTGGCAGAGTAAGTCTCGAGCTACTCAGAAACTGCACAGAGAAGTCTTTTCGCAATATTGCGAATCTTTCGTTCGCAATTTTGATAAGCTAAGATTCACTCCCAGAAGGCGGCGGCTTAGCGTGTGCAAAGCTGCTAAAAGCAGCTTGCGAGCGAACAACTCGGAATGACCCCCTATATCTCTGCACTACATCCCTACCATACACTGCACTACATCACTATACTACATTATGTCCTATATGCTGCCAGGGTTGGACTGCTTGAGAGCCCTCCCCCTCCTCTGGGGATTAGGTTCCAGACTGCACTTGAATTATACATTATACTTATTTTACATTGTACTGCACAGGACTATGGTGGTTTTTCTACATTGCATTGCTGTTATTAATCTGGTACACTATCATGCATGGGCTATAATTATCAAAAGGCCCAAAACATGCATGCTTAAATGGTTAGCCAAGCCTCTGTGTTGGCTGGCCACACCCTGTATGGAGACTGGCCACACCCCTAAGCATGGGCCCCTACCACTGCATTCCCCCGGTGGGCCCTGTATACCCCAGTCTTACACTGTATGCTGCGCTACATCACACCTCCACATGCAATTACCATGAAGGGGATGCAGTCAATTTACCGACAAACAAAACCCCGACAGTCAAAATAACGACAGCAATTGACCGGCGGTCAAAATCCCGACATGGTCAAAATCCCGACATTTAAAATACCGACAAGGTCAAAATACCGACATGTAAAATGTCGACAGGTCAAAATGCCGACATGCGTTTTTTGGGATTTTTCCATTGAAACTGACTTGTTCATACTTTACCATCTCAGTGGACCTGGACGGGGAATATAATAGTGTGCCGAGCGCAGTGAGGCACCGTGCCCGAAGAATGGCGAGCAGGGCGAGCCTTGAAAGGGGAGGCGGTGCATTTGTATGGTGTCCATGTTGACCTATGTCGACATACACACACAAAAAACGAGAGAGAAAAACCCCATGTCAGCATTTTGACCTGTCGACATTTTACATGTTGGTATTTTGACCTTGTCTGTATTTTAAATGTCGGTATTTTGTCCACGTCAGGATTTTGACCTTGTCGGGATTTTGACCGTCGGTCAATTGCTGTCGGGATTTCGACCGTCAGGATTTTGATTGTAGGTATTTCATACCTCATGAAGAAGGGTCTCTTTTAGTATCCCTGGTCAATCTGAATAGTAGAAAAGGGCAGCAGGGTAGATAGGAATGAGGGGGCTGGCTTGGTTCTGGAGGTGGTATGTGGAATAGAGGGCGGTATGGTAGAGGGGAAGGAAAGGGCGGGCTTTGTCCTTTGGATGGGATGATGTTCTAAGGACAGGACAACTGCGGTGCAGCATATGGGGGGCTGATACTGGAGGAGGAAGCAGCCACCACATTAGAACACCAAGTGAACACTTGTAGAAGAGGTAGGCATAGCTGATATTGAACACACAGATACTGTCGGAGTGTTAGTAGTGATGCTGGCAGTGTCCCCCCATGACATTTCTGTATGCTGCCCATTCAGGATTACCAGCCATCCAGACCCCAGACAGATCCTCTGACTTCTGGACTGCTCTGAAGAATTCCGGACAGGTGGCAAACCCTATTTGTGAGCAGGGGCGTATCTAACTCTTGGCCAGGATGGCACTCGCCAGGGGCGCCGGCCGAGGAGGGGCGCCACCTAGCGGTGCCACCCATGCAAAGTTAATCTCTGTCAAAAGTTAGTGCTGCTCTATCAGGAGCATGAGCGCTGGCCGCGGGGGAAGATTGGGGAGCAGCGAGTACAGTCCGTCACCGCTCACTCTGAAGCAATGCATTGCAGCACCAGCCGAGGAGATGGGGGTGGGGCACCCACAGTCAGTACTGTTTGCTCTCTCCTTAGTGCTCTCTCCTTAGTATCACACCAGCAGAGGAGAGGTGGGAGGGGCAGCAGACCTGCAGTCAGTACTGTCTGCTCTCTCCATAGCATTGCACTAGCAGAGGGGAGGGGGGGAAGGGCACCGGCAAGGGGGGAGACCCCGCAGTCAGTACCATCTGTCACTGCTCGCATCAGCCAAGGAGGGGGGGTTTCCAGACCCACGGCAGCCAGTACTTTGTATCACTCGTCTGTGCAGCATGTAGTCAAACTCAGTGGACTCAGTGATGATACAAAGAACAGGCTTTCTAATGTTGCACCTGCTCCACTGCTGCCTGTCGATGTATAGTATGGCAGGCAGTGGATCAGCTCTGGAAAAGTCTGGGGGTCATTCCGAGATGATCGTAGCTGTGCTAAATTTAGCACAGCTACCATCATGAACTCAGACATGTGGGGGGACGCCCAGCACAGGGCTATCCCACCCCGCATGTCAGTGCCGCCCCCCCCCCCCCCAGCAGAAGTGCAAAGGCATCGCACAGCGGCGATGCTTTTGCATTTCAAGAGTAGCTCCCGGCCAGCACAGCTTTAGCGTGCTGGCCGGGAACTACTCATCGCTCCCAGGCCCGCAGCGGCTGCGTGTGACGTCACGCAGCCGCCGTGGACCGCCCCCCCCAACGGTCTGGCCACGGCTGCGTTGGTCGGACCGCGCCCCCTAAACGGCGGCTTGATGCCACCGTCCAGCCCCCTCCCACCCAGTGACCGCCTCTGTCTCAGAGGCGATCGCTAGGCAACAACAGCTGCCATGCATCGGTGCATGCGCAGTCCCGACCCGATCGCTGCGCTGCGAGAAACTGCGACTTTAAATCAGGGGAGTGACAAGGATGGCACCGTGGCTCGGAGGTAGAAAAAATAGTAGTGGCAGTACCTAGAGGAGACCCCAGGGCTCAGCCCACCACACCCACTGCGCTGAGGAATGTTGCCCTCACGGGGATAATTCCCGTAGTGACCCTACTGTCAGGAGAGTCAGAGGATTGGGTCTGCAGTCTGGGCTGAGATCAAAAGAAGCCCGGGGGTCTGCCCTGGTTGGCGGGGGGGGGGGGCACAAGTGTAAGGAGAGCTGGCTCAGCTAGCCGGGGACCAGGCGCTTCTGATCGGGGAACAGATGACAGGAGAGGCATGTGGACGTGCCTCCCAGTGCCTCGATGACTGACACCCAGAAGGTCTACACACTCAATGAGGACCGACAGTGGGACAACCAGGGCACCAGCCATGTGTCCTCCAGCTACAGGGAGAAACTAAAGGTATGTTGCTGCTGGTGAGGGCCAAGAGCGACAGCTCACTGCTGCTGGAATCAAACATTAACTCCAGCGCAGTTTACAGGGCCACACAGACCGGGAGATGTGGAGGGAGATGTGTGTTGAGCGGTCTAGCACAGACCACTCAACACATATCTCTCCCCCCGATCAGCACAGCGCGATGTGTGCTGAGCGAGGGGGGACAGGAGGCGCTCATTTCACCCAGCGGTGAAATGAGCAACCTGCCAGATTGTTCCTGCATGCAGACCAATCTAGCAGCGGCGATAGCTACGCGCGGGACCACGCATCGCTGTCGCCGGCACCCCAACACACGGAGCGACGTGTTTCTAACTTCTAAGCAATTTAGTCAGATTGCTTAGGAAGTAGGTGAACATCGCTCCATGTGTACCCCCTTACCAGAAGCAATAGGTAAATATGCAGCTCTCCAGCATTAATCCCTTTAACACAAAAGTGGATAGAAACCTCTTTTTTTTTTTTTTTACTAGAGCTTTTTTTCCCCTTTTCATTTCGTATTCTACCATGCAAAATTTCAGGGTTTTTTTTCTCCCCAAGATATAGACTGTATTGTTTTAGTAGCATATTAAAAATTAACGAGTTATAAGGACACACTCATACATTTCCTGTCATTGGAAATATCTTCTTTGTTGTCCAGACATAGAAGATTGAGCAATATGGGCAATTTGGGCAGCACGGACAGTGTAATGGTTAGCATTACTGCCTCACAGCACTGAGGTCATGAATTCATGTGTGGAGTCTACCATGCTTGCGTGGGTTTCCTTCGGGTACTCCGGTTTCCTCCCACAATCCAAAAATAAACACTGGTAGTAGGTCAATTGTCTCAGACAAAAATTAACCCTAGTGTGTGCATGTACATGTGTTTAAGGTAGACTAGATGGGCAAGTGGTTTTTATATGCTGTCAAATTCTGTCTCTATGTACCTGGTGTGGTTTGTTGACCTGGGCAGTTCCTGGCAAGGGCTGTTGGGAACTGTAGTTAATTTTGAGTTTGTTCACTGTAGTGTGGTGTGGTGCTGGACACCAGTGCCATTAGGTCTGTGAGAGTCTCCAGGACAGGCACTGGCCACGGGGGCACACCACACCAAGTAATGCCACTACTATTTGATTCTACCCGCTGGGGACATGTGGTACCACTCGGTGACTCACATCATCAGCCAGGCCAGGCACTGCTGCATAATGTGTAAAGGGCACTACAACTGGGTGGGCATAATATGTAAACGGTGCTGCTACTGTGGGCATGTGTTAAGAGCACTACTATGTGGGCATAATGTGTAAGGGGCATTACTACTGTGTGGGCACATTGTATAAGGGACACTACTACTGTGTGGCATAATGTTTAAAGGGCACCACTAGAGTGGGCATAATGGGTAATAAGGGGTATTACTGTGTAGTGTAACGTTAATGAGGGTCTCTAGTGTGTGGCATAACATGAATAAGGGACAATACTGTGTCATGTAATATGCATAGGAGAAACTATTGTATGGTGTAATATGAATAGGGACACTACTATGCGGTGTAATGTAAGGGACACTACTGTGTTGCATAATTTGAATTGCGGGTACTATTGTGTGCCACGCCGTTAACCACATGAACACGCCCCATTTTCATCACACAGGTCTTCCTTATTTCATGGGGGGGGGGAGAGGGGGGGGTGCTAGCCCCTTACTTTGCCAGGGGCGCTTGGATCCCTAGATACACCCCTGTTTTGTGAGTCCTATTAAGAAACTAAATGTTGCCTGGTTTTGGACTATTAAATGATCCTGGATATTGGCTTAAACATAGACTGTTATACAGTAAGATATATAAAAAAGATCATATTTTTGAAGCACAGGCAAATGCAACAAAGCTTTCTGTTAATATAATTCTTGGAACTACAAAGAGCTTTACTACTTGTACTGTATTTACGCTCTGGAAATGAGACATCACTTTCAGAGTATTGTCAGGAAATATAGGAAAGCTACAGTATTGAATGTAAACCTGTTTACTTCTGTTCTTAATAGGTTTCTACAGTGTATGTTTACAATGGCCAGTGGTAATGATACAAACCAGCATAACTACATTCTTTCCTGTTTCATTAAATCTGATCATGAGCCAAGCAATATTGTCTCAGTAATGCACCAGACCTGTTATACTATATGCAATCATGTCATACATAAATAGTGCTTCACATTTTCCAATACTTCATTCACAGCTTACTCCTTTAAAGGACAAGATAATTTTGAAAGGAGATTTTTTTTGTGCAAATACAATACTACAGTATTTAAAGCAAACAATACACAATTGTTGTATGAGGGAGTTTTAGAAGAGTAGCAGACAGCAGGACACTTATTGTCAGTTTTTTTAAAAGGAATTTATTGCTATTCTGTTACATACTTTGCATGTATTAGCTAATACTGCCATCTAGTGGCAACAGCTGCCCACTGCGCAGATGTCTGAAGTTTTTGACAATTTACTGCATCTAGAGGATCACGGCTATCCAATATGGCTTAATAATAGTGAGCTCTTTTCAACACCTTTCTCTTTACTGAGATACAATATGTACTCTTTTTGTAGTTGTATTGACCTACAGCTTAGAAGAACCTCATTTACACTGGGTGACTATGAGAGTTATTCAGAGTTGATTGTAGCTGTGCTAAAGATCAGTCACACTGACATGCAGTTGGACACCCAGCACAGGGCTAGCCCACCCCGCATGTCAGTTCCTGCCCGTCGCACTAGTACAAAAACATCGCACAGCGGAAATGCTTTTGTACTGGAAGAGTAACTCCCAGCCAGTGCAGCTCCTGCGCATTGGCAGGGAGCTACTCGTCGCTGCCTGGATTGCAGCGGCTGCGTGATGTCACACCCTCAACGGTCCGGGCACACCTGCACTGCCCGGACTGCACCCCCTAAATGGTGGCCAAATGCTGCTGGCCCGCCCCCATCCCATCCAGCAACCGCCTCTGCCTGTCAATCAGGCAGAGGCGATCGCTAGCTAAAGACAGCTGTCGACTGTCTGGCTTGTGCCGGCTGTATGGCATGCGCAGTTCAGACCTGATCACTGCTGTGTGAAAACGTACAGCAGCGATTGGGTCTGAATGACCCCCTTAGTCTGCATGGTTTGCATGTTCACTATTGTGGCTTTTGAGGGAGGGGCCCATGATAGGGGAAGGGGGACTAGATAGCACTGATGAGTATATTTGCTTTCCTGACATTGCTACAATCGGTGTCTATTCCCTGCGGCAACCGCACGCCTTTCCTTTTATATGGAGCTGAGGAATATGCTCTGCCAGGGGCGCAGGAATGGTTTGTGCTTGGGGGGGGGGCATTGTAGAATATAAGTTTTGGTGCTCCCCCTTGATTCAACCCCCCCTTCCCACATGGGGAGCGCTTACCTCCAGATCCCCGTGCCACGAAGGCTCCTACTGTGAAAACGCTGCCACCGGCGCCGCAGCCTGCTGCGACATGTCCTGTCCTGGTGGCTCTTCACTCTTCACTGATGCATCACTGGAAGGAGGCGTGGGATATCCCCGCCTCCTACCAGTAATGCATCAGTAGTGAAGAACCAGCTAGGACAGGAGATGGGGCAGCAGGCTGCAGCGCCGGTGGCAGCGTTTTCACAGTAGGAGTCTCTGCCGCGTGGGAATCCGGAGATAAGCGCTCCCCCTCCCCAGCGCCTGCGCCTGTTTCATGTTTTGGGAGGGCATGCTGCACCCTTGCGCCCCCATCCCCGTTCCGATGCCACTGTGCTCTGCCCACCAGTCTGATACAGTAAAATGTTGGTCTGCAGTCTGCATTGATGTTTTATAAAGAAACAGTGCAATGCAACTTATTGGCTGCATCAAAGTTCTAGGTGGCAGGGGAATTTTACTGGGGGTACTGCCTGGGAAAAAAAGTGTGGGGAGGTCAACTAGGTGTTACATAGAGATGAGAGCGAACCAAACCTCCCCGAACTTCATGATCTGAGCTGGGTACCGAGTCTGGCTCGGAACTTCCCGCCAGACTTGGATACCAGAACGAGGCAAGGCGTCATCATCCCGCTGTCAGATTCTCGCAGGTTTTGGATTCCATATAAACAGCCATGCATCGCCGCCATTTTCACTCCGTACTTGGAGAGTGAGGGAGACAGACCTCTGTCTCTCTCTGTGGGTGGTGGCATTGGGTGGGGTACTGTGTGTGTGCTCTCTAGGGGTGCTTTTAGGGGTGCTGTCCTGTCACTGTGCTGTTAGTGGTGCTGTCCTGTCACTCACTGTGGTGTCATGTGCTGTTAGGGGTACTGCAGCTGTACATGGGTATTGCTGTCCTGGCTGTCATTGTGCTGTAAAGGGGCACTGTCCTCCTGTATGCTGTAAAACTTCAGGGGTGCTGTAAAAATACAGGGGTGCTGGCCCTGTCTTGTGTGCTGTAAAAATTCAGTGGTGCTGTGAAAATAAACGTACACTGGCCCTGTCTTGAATGCTGTCAAATTTCAGAGGTGCTGTGAAAATAAATGTACACTGGCCCTGTCTTGTATGCTTTAAAAATACAGGGGTGCTGTGAACATAAAGGGGTGCTGGTCCTGTCTTGTATGCATTAAAAATTCAGAGGTGCTGTGAAAATAAATGTACACTGGCCCTGTCTTGTTTACTGTAAAAATTCAGGGGTGCTGGCCCGATTCTGTATGCTGTTAAAGTTCAGGGGTCTTGTGAAAATAAATGTACAATGGCCCTGTCTTGTATGCTGTAAAAATTCAGGGGTACTGTGAAAATAAATGTACACTGGACCTGTCTTGTATGCTGTAAAAATTCAGGGGTGCTGTGAAAATAAAGGGGCACTGGCCCTGTCTTCTATGTTGTAAAAATTCAGGGGTGCTGTGAAAATAAATGTACACTGGCCCTCTCTTGTATGCTGTATAAATACAGGGGTGCTGAGAATAAAAAGGGGTGCTGACTCTGTCTTGTATGCTGTAAAAATTCATGGGTGCTGTTAAAATAAATGTACACTGGCCCTGTCCTGTATGTGGTAAAAATACAGGGATGCTGTGAATATAAAGTTGGGCTGGCCCTGTCTTGTATGCTGTAAAAATTCAGGGGTGCTATGAAAATAATTGTACAGTTCATCGGCTCTGTCTTGTATGCTGTAAAAATACAGTGCTACTGTGAAAATAAATGTACACTGGCCCTGTCTTGTATGCTGTAAAAATACAGATGTGCTGTGAAAATAAATGTACACAGGCCCTGTCTTGTATGCTGTAAAAATAGAGGGGTGCTGTGAAAATAAATGTACACTGGCCCTGTCTTGTATGCTGTAAAAATACAGGTGTGCTGTGAAAATAAATGTACACTGGCCCTGTCTTGTATGCTGTAAAAATACAGGTGTGCTGTAAATATAAAAGGGTGCTGGCCCTGTCTTGTATGCTGTAAAAATACAGGGTTGCTGTGAAAATAAAGGGGCACTGTTCTGTGTGCTGTAATAATAACGGGGTGCTGTCCTTTGAAATGGAGAACAAAAATTTGGAGGAAAAAATAGTGAAAGATCAGAAACCACTTCCAGGTCCTAATACTAGTGCTGAAGCTGCTGCTGCCACCAGTTATAACATTGATGATGCAATTCCATCAATGTCGTCTGCTACGGTTGATGCCCAATGTCATATAGGGCATGTAAAATCCAAGAAGAAAAAATTAAGAACCCCAAAAAATAAGAAATTATCTAATTAGAAACGTAAAATTTACAATATGCTATTCACGACATGAAGTAGCAAGGAAAGGCTAAGGCTTTGGCCTATACTCATGACTGGTGGTTCAGCTTCTCATGAAGATGGAAACCCTCCCCCCTCTCGGAAAATTACAAAAATAAAGCTTGTTAAAGGACAGGAAAAAACAACTGTGCATTCACAAAACCCCAAAGAGAGTCCAAGTGTGTCCGCGCTTACATGTCTAGGCCTGACCTTCCCAAGACTGTATGGGAAGAGAAAGCTTCTACCACCATTTGCATGCCATCTGCAAGTTCTGGGAGAAGAACCGCCAGTCCAGTTGCTGATAATGAGATTGAGGATGTCACTGTAGAAGTACACCAGGATGAGGAGGATATTGGTGTAGCTGACGCTGAGGAGGAAGTTGACGATGAGGATTCTGATGGTGATGTGGTTTGTTTGAATAAGGCCCCAGTGGAGACAGTTGTTGGTCATGGGATAAAAAAGCCCATTGTCATGCCTGGGCAAAATACCAAAAAAGCCACCTCTTTGGTGTGGAATAGTTTCTCCACAAATCCAGACAACAAGTGTCAAGCAATGTGTTGCCTTTGTCAATCCATAATAAGTAGGGATAAGAACATTAACCACCTAGGAACATCCTCCCTTATACGTCACCTGCAGCACATTCATCATTTTTCATTCTCAAGTTCAGAAACTTTGGGTAATAGCGTAAGCAGTCCACTGACACCTAAATGATGTGGTTGTTTGAATATTATTTCTTTGTGAGGATGAGGATGTAAACACTGAAGGGGGGAGGAATTGGAAGATGAGGATGACATCTTGCCTCTATAGAGCCAGTTTGTGCAAAGAGAGATTAATTGCTTATTTTTTGGTGGGGGCCCAAACAAAGCAATAATTTCAGCCACAGTTGTGTGGCAGACCCAGTCGCTGAAATGATTGGTTTGTTAAAGTGTGCATGTCTTGTTTATAAAACATAAGGGTGGGTGGTAGGGCCCAAGGACAATGCCGTCTTGCACATCTTTTCTTTGTCTGCCACATCATTACAAGGGTGCTGCCCTATATGGGGTGCTGCCCTTCTTCCCTATCAGTCCAGGGTTGCTGCCCCACTGCCATTTAAGTCCAGGGGTACTTTTGCCTGTCTGCTGTGCTGTGTAATTCTACAGGGGCGCTGCCTATCTGCTGTATAAATCCAGGGGTGCTGCCTATCTGCTGTATAAATCCAGATGCGCTGACATATAATTCCAAGGGTGCTACTGTACTTGATCCTAGGTTTAAATTAAAGCCTAGAGCAGAATATGAAACAAGCCTCAACATCACAAGCAGATTTGTGAAAACATATACCCGCAATGTTGGAAATGGAAATTGCAATTTTGTCTAAATGGTTTACCAATGAGACCACATTTGTGGCCAAACTCAATCAGACTCAGAAGATACAGAATCATAATCCAGTGCAACTGCCAGAGAAAACTAGATTTTCCAAACACACCTATGTCTATATGTCTGCTATATAATTCCAGGGGTGTCCTGTCTTAACCTGCTCATCTATATCTTCTAGTGTGCACTGTGTACCCAGCATTAGAGAGAGGTTCTTCTCAATTATTTCATGTTAGGGACTCACTCAAATTAATGGCTCCAATTAGTAAACCTTAATTTTGATTTATTATTAATTTCCCACATTTTGGGATTATTTACAAGATGCGCATTTGTTGTACAGGGTTCTTTTCCTAAGGGCTGCGTAGGGTTATCGTAAGACCTTGCGGTATTAGAAGAACAGAGTTTCAGTGATCTTGCATTGCATTAGCTTTCCATTGCACTGCAGCACTAGATGGGCCAGGAGCTCCTGTGAGGCACAAACAGTTACTGAATAAGGCCCAGTATGGAGTCTCATGGTGGCTTACAGCTAGGAAAATGTCTGGCTTGGCATGCTGAGGCATGCTGTGGGCACAGAGGTTAGCATTGCTTCCTCCCACAGTCCTACTTATAGTATAGTAACATAGTAACATAGTTATTGAGGTTGAAAAGAGGCAAAATGCCCACCGGGTTCAACCTGTATTCTGTAGTAAACCGAGTTCATTATAATTTTCCGTGCTGAAATAATGTTTAATGTCTAGTTAACCACTGTAAATCATGTTCCTTCCAGATTATCAATGTGTATAATTTTAAATGCTATTACCTTGGATATCTTTTTCAGTCAGAAATCTATCCAATCCATTTTTAAATGCATATACAGAGTCCGCCATTTTCACCTTCTCTGGCAGGGAATTCCAAATCCCCACTGCCCTAAAAGTGAAGAACCCTGTCCTACGTTGTGTATGGAATTCTCTCTACTCTAACCTCAGTGAGTCACCTTGTGTTCTACGCAGAGTTCTTTTAATAAACAATTCCTCTTCTAATTCTTTGTAATGTCCCTTTACATATTTGAAGATATTAATAACGTCTCCCCTTAGACACCTCTTTTCCAGTGTATACATATTCAACCTAGTAAGCCTTTCCTCGTACTCCAGTCCCTGTAGCCCTTCAATCAATTTAGTAGCACGCCTTTGAACCCTTTCGAGTTCACAGATTTTTTTTTATAATGTGGTGGCCAAAACTGAACACAATATTCCAGGTGTGGACGTACCAATGATTTGTATAGCGGCAGGATTACATTCACGTCCCTTGTCTCAATTCCCCGTTTTATGCACGCTAGCACCTTACTTGCCTTCTTTACTGCACTTTGACTTTGTATACGTTATTAAGCCTATTATCAATGAGTACCCCCAAATTTTTTTCCAATACTGTTACCCCTAGAATTTCCCCATATAATATGTAGGTTGCAAGTTTGTTTTTAGTCCCAAAATGCATAACTTAGCATTTTTCTATATTGAACCTCATTTACCATTTAGACACCCAGATTTCAAGTTTAGATAAGTCATTCTGTAGAGACTCCACATCTATTTCTGAATGAATTAACCTACACAGCTTAGTGTCATCAGCAAAGATTGACACTGTGCTTTCCAGGCCTATTTCTAGGTCATTGATAAATATGTTGAACAGTAGTGGCCCGAGTATGGACCCTTGTGTTATTCCGCTGACTACTAGTGCCCAGCAGGAGGACATTCCGTTGACACTACTCGCTGTACTCTGTTTTCTAGCCAGTTACTTATCTATGTACAAATAGTTTTCCCTAGGCCAAGATCCTTTAATTTGATGATCAGTCTCCTGTGAGGCACTGTGTCGAAGGCTTTTGCAAAATCTAAGTAGACCACATCCACTGCTTTTCTCTGGTCGAGACTGTTGCTTGCTTCCTCATAGAAGCTAACTAAGTTAGTTTGACATGATCTGTCTCTCACAAACCCATGATGGTTCTTGCTAATAATCTTAGTGGTCTGCAGATACTCCTGTATGCTATCCCTTAAAATTCCTTCCAATATTTTCCCCACTATAGATGTCAAACAAACTGGTCTGTAGTTACCCAGATGATTTTAAATAATGGCACTACCTCAGCTACACCCTAATCCTGCTTAGTATTTTACTGAACCCACCGGAATGCAACTTGCCCTATCCAGGGCTGCTGTGGTGGCTCAGGAGGCACTACTAAAATATCTAGGAGCCTGCTATATTTTAAAAAAAATATATGAATAAAATAAACAAGACACACAGGTATGCTCACATGCGTGTAACTGGGACACACAGGTATGCTCACATGCGTGTAACTGTGAGCTGTGAAAAATGAAAATAAGTCATCTGCCACAAAATATGTAAATAAAAATGCAATAAACAAATGGTAAAAAAGAAACCCACAAGATTTTCACAAAATAAGTCCTCATAGAGGGGAAAATATCCAATCTTGATCCTGTGATATACACCAGTTTATTTGCATCCCAGCATTAAATCCGAGATTATCTTAATCCCTGAAAATGGAGAAGAAGGTACAAATTCGGAGGCTTTGGCACCTAGTTTTTTAGTTTGTCCAGTAATGTGGTAATTATATATTTGCATGGTTAAAGTCCTTTACGTTCCACACCAGTATAGGAGTGATGGTGAAAGCCTGTGTGTTGTTCCTGATTGCGTGTGCCTCTCTAATTTTAAATCACCTTCTTGACACTGTCCTCTTTCTTTTCCCTCTTTTCATAATGTGAAATGTCATCAAAGAAGGAGGTGGTATGTTTGTAGCTAGCTATGATTCAGAGAAAATGGCAAACTTTATTCAGGGGAACCACCGGTCGCTGAAATGATGGGTTTATTAAACTGTGCATGTCCTGTTTAAACAACATAAGGGTGGGTGGGAGGGCCCAAGGACAATTCCATCTTGCACCTTTTTAGTTTTTAAAAATGCCATCCTGTCTTCCACTGCAGTTCACTGCTAGATGGGCCAGGTGTTTGTGCTGCCCACTTGTGTCGCTTAGCTTAGTCATCCAGGTCCCTTGGTGCAACCTTTTGGCCTAAAAACAAGGGGAGTAATTCAGACTGCATCGCTGCAGCGGCAGCAATCACTATATGAAATACTATGCGCAGTGCGCTCACACGGCAGGCGCACTGTGCAAGCCAGTGAGATGCTATCAGCATCTCACTGGTGTAGTCGCCTCTGCCTGATTGACAGGCAGAGGTGGTCACGTTGTGGGAGGGGGCATGCCAACGGATCTAGAACGCCGTTGGTGGGGCGCGGTCCGGACAACTGAGGCATGTCCGGACCGTTGGGGGTGTGTGCTGTGGCTGCTGCGTAACATCCCACACAGCCGCTGCGACCCAGGATGCGGCAGTTAGCCCCCCAGGAGCTGCGCTGGCAGGGAGCTAATTGTCAGGTACAAAAGCATCGCAATCCTTTTGTACCTTGCAGGGGGGGGGGGGGGGGCAGACATGCGGAGCAGACTAGCCCTGTGCTGGGCATCCCTCCGCATGTCAGAGTAAATGATCATAGATGTGCTAACTTTAGCACATCTACGATCAACTCTGAATTACCACCAATATTGGGGGTAATTCCAAGTTGATCGCAGCAGGAAATTTTTTAGCAGTTGGGCAAAACCATGTGCACTGCAGGGGGGGCAGATATAACATGTGCAGAGAGAGTTAGATTTGGGTGTGGTGAGTTCAATCTTCAATCTAAATTGCAGTGTAAAAATAAAGCAGCCAGTATTTACCCTGCACAGAAACAAAATAACCCACCCAAATCTAACTCTCTCTGCACATGTTATATCTGCCTCCCCTGCAGTGCACATGGTTTTGCCCAACTGCTAAAAAATGTCCTGCTGCGATCAACTTGGAATTACCCCCATTGTGAGGTGTGAAGTGTTCAGAATAGACTGGAAATGAGTGGAAATTAATGTTATTGAGATTAATAATACAGTAGGATCAAAAATACCCCCAAGTTCTGTGATTTTAGCTGTTTTTATGTTTTTTTTTTAAAAATCCAGAACCAAAAACAAAGCCTGAATTTTGGTTTTGGCAAAACCAATCCAGATCCAAAACACAAACGGAGATCCAGATCCCAAATCAAAACACAATAAAAAAGTGTCCGCCGCACATCTCTAGTTTTGCACAGGTGTTTGGAACACACACAGGATGACAGGGTCCCCCCTTCCATCGCCCCTCCACCTTTCATTGAATCCTCCACTGCTAATTACACCCATAATAGTTAACATGCTGGCTGCTGCTGCTGGTTACCCTCTCTGTGAGGTCTCATAAGTTACTCTGGGAGTAAGGGACAGTCTGCAAACTACTTGCCACTATACAGGGTATATTTACTAAAATGCAGGTTTTTAGAAGTGGAGATGTTGCCCATATCAGATTCTACTTAACATTTATCTAGCACCTTCTAGAAGATAATAGCTAGAAACTGATTGGTTGTTATGGGCAACATCTCCACTTCTAAAAACCCACACTTTAGTAAATTTACCCCTACAAGTTTAATCAACAGTGTTTAAATACACATGTAAAGTGGCAAATAGTTTGCAGACTGTCCCTTACTCCCAGCTTGAGATCTTAGAGACAGGGAGAGACCTGACTAGTGGTGGATTTTATCTATGGGCTGCACTGACTTCTCTGTGACTAGCAGTGTCTTCCTATTGGAAGTCCTACCTGCCAGTCACAAACACTAGAGACAGTCCTATTGGGAGGTGTTTCCTCCCTCCAGAACTGTCAGACTGGGCTGCTTTATGCGGATAGCTTGCTTTCCTGCTTTTTGCACAGCCCATTCTGGCTTCCATAGGCTGCAGCTAATGTAATGCATGGAAGCCTGAGGTTTGCGCATGCGCAGTTGCACAGCGGTGTCTGCCATATCCATTGCACAGGTGCAGGGACCCATGGGCTGGCAGCTGGCTGTTTTCTCTCCGGGGATGGGGGTAGCAGCAGTCCCCCTACTACAATTAGGTAGAAGCCACCACTGGACCTGACTGTGATTGACTCACGGAATACTGGAAGAGCCTGAGCTTGGCTGCTGTTCATTAAAAAGGAAATCTATGAGGGCATGGGGCACGGGCATGTGTGCCTTTCCACCTGAATCCACTTATGTAGACAGCAAATTCAATGATTTATACTAATTGAAATTACCTTAAGGCAGGTGGGAGGAGTGCTAGTCCAGGACAGGGCCAGATTAAGGCTAGTGAGATCCTCGGACAACAAGATATTGATTGTGCATGTATAGAATCAATTGGTGTACTTACGACACCTGATTGCACTTTTGCTGGACAGTGAACAGCGTTAACATCACCTGTTGGCCAATCGGCTGTAGTCTGAGCTTCAGTCTCAATGGAACACACTGCAAATGCAATGCAATGTACCATCACAAGTGCCGTGATGTGTAAAGTCCCGGTACGGGCCTCTTTCACTCAGGTGCCCACTTAGATCACTCAGAAGCTGTAAGGTGAATTGGCGACATGTGGCTGAAAACAGGAGGTGTTAGGCCTTCCCCTTCCCAAACACTCACAAATCATGGCATTATGTCCACGAGGGGGTGAGGTATCATGGTAGAGAAGGAGACAAAGCTGTCTCCATCTAAAATCCTTCCTGTGCTGCCGGGACACGGAGCCGTCTAGGAAGGGTTCAAGGGGGCCATACTGGGGTAGTGTGGGCATCCTCAATCTGTGGGGGTCCCTGGACAAATGCCCAGCCTGATCTGCCTATAATCTGGCTCTGGTCCAGGAAGAAGGAGTCTAATCCTCAAGTGTACATATATTAGTGATGAGCGGGTTCGGTTCCTCGGAAACCGAACCCCCCCGAAATGCACCCATTTTACACGGGTTCGAGGCATACTCGGATTCTCCCGTATGGCTCTGTTAATCCGAGCGCGCCCGAACGTCATCATCCCGCTGTCGGATTCTCGCGAGATTCGGATTCTATATCAGCAGCCGCTCGTCACCGCCATTTTCACTCGTGCATTGGAAATGTTAGGGAGAGGACGTGGCTGGCGTCCTCTCCGTTTATTAATCTTGATGCAAAAATATTTGTGCTTATTCCTTAATTGTGGGGACTGGGGAGCAGCTGTATTATATAGGAGGAGTACAGTGCAGAGTTTTGCTGACAGTGACCACCAGTATACGTTGTCTGCCAGAAAAACACTCCATATCTGTGCTCAGTGTGCTGCATATATCTGTGCTCACACTGCTTAATTGTGGGGACTGGGGAGCAGCTGTATTATATAGGAGGAGTACAGTGCAGAGTTTTGCTGACAGTGACCACCAGTATATGGTGTCTGCCTGAAAAACACTCCATATCTGTGCTCAGTGTGCTGCATATATCTGTGCTCACACTGCTTTATTGTGGGGACTGGGGACCACCAGTATATTATATAGGAGGAGTACAGTGCAGAGTTTTGCTGACAGTGACCACCAGTATACGTTGTCTGCCTGAAAAACACTCCATATCTGTGCTCAGTGTGCTGCATATATCTGTGCTCACACTGCTTAATTGTGGGGACTGGGGAGCAGCTGTATTATATAGGAGGAGTACAGTGCAGAGTTTTGCTGACAGTGACCACCAGTATATGGTGTCTGCCTGAAAAACACTCCATATCTGTGCTCAGTGTGCTGCATATATCTGTGCTCACACTGCTTTATTGTGGGGACTGGGGACCACCAGTATATTATATAGGAGAAGTACAGTGCAGAGTTTTGCTGACAGTGACCACCAGTATACGTTGTCTGCCTGAAAAACACTCCATATCTGTGCTCAGTGTGCTGCATATATCTGTGCTCACACTGCTTAATTGTGGGGACTGGGGAGCAGCTGTATTATATAGGAGGAGTACAGTGCAGAGTTTTGCTGACAGTGACCACCAGTATACGTTGTCTGCCTGAAAACACTCCATATCTGTGCTCAGTGTGCTGCATATATCTGTGCTCACACTGCTTAATTGTGGGGACTGGGGAGCAGCTGTATTATATAGGAGGAGTACAGTGCAGAGTTTTGCTGACAGTGACCACCAGTATACGTTGTCTGCCTGAAAAACACTCCATATCTATGCTCAGTGTGCTGCATATATCTGTGCTCACATTGCTTTATTGTGGGGACTGGGGACCACCAGTATATTATATAGGAGGAGTACAGTGCAGAGTTTTGCTGACAGTGACCACCAGTATACGTTGTCTGCCTGAAAACACTCCATATCTGTGCTCAGTGTGCAGCATATATCTGTGCTCACACTGCTTAATTGTGGGGACTGGGGAGCAGCTGTATTATATAGGAGGAGTACAGTGCAGAGTTTTGCTGACAGTGACCACCAGTATACGTTGTCTGCCTGAAAAACACTCCATATCTGTGCTCAGTGTGCTGCATATATCTGTGCTCACACTGCTTTATTGTGGGGACTGGGGACCACCAGTATATTATATAGGAGGAGTACAGTGCAGAGTTTTGCTGACAGTGACCACCAGTATATGTTGTCTGCCTGAAAAACACTCCATATCTGTGCTCAGTGTGCTGCATATATCTGTGCTCACACTGCTTTATTGTGGGGACTGGGGACCAACAGTATATTATATAGGAGGAGTACAGTGCAGAGTTTTGCTGACCAGTGACCACCAGTATATGGTGTCTGCCTGAAAAACACTCCATATCTGTGCTCAGTGTGCTGCATATATCTGTGCTCACACTGCTTTATTGTGGGGACTGGGGACCACCAGTATTATATAGGAGGAGTACAGTACAGAGTTTTGCTGACAGTGACCACCAGTATATATAACAGTACGGTACGGAAGGCCACTGCTCTACCTACCTCTGTGTCGTCAAGTATACTATCCATCCATACCTGTGGTGCATTTCAGTTGTGCGCAGTATATATAGTAGTAGGCCATTGCTATTGATACTGGCATATAATTCCACACATTAAAATATGGAGAACAAAAATGTGGAGGTTAAAATAGGGAAAGATCAAGATCCACTTCCACCTTGTGCTGAAGCTGCTGCCACTAGTCATGGCCGAGACAATGAAATGCCATCAACGTCGTCTGCCAAGGCCGATGCCCAATGTCATAGTAGAGAGCATGTAAAATCCAAAAAACAAAAGTTCAGTAAAATGACCCAAAAATCAAAATTGAAAGCGTCTGATGAGAAGCGTAAACTTGCCAATATGCCATTTACGACACGAGTGGCAAGGAACGGCTGAGGCCCTGGCTTATGTTCATGGCTAGTGTTTCAGCTTCACATGAGGATGGAAGCACTCATCCTCTCGCTAGAAAAATGAAAAGACTTAAGCTGGCAAAAGCACAGCAAAGAACTGTGCGTTCTTCTAAATCACAAATCCCCAAGGAGAGTCCAATTGTGTAGGTTGCGATGCCTGACCTTCCCAACACTGGACGGGAAGAGCTTGCGCCTTCCATCATTTGCACGCCCCCTGCAAGTGCTGGAAGGAGCACCCGCAGTCCAGTTCCTGATAGTCAAATTGAAGATGTCACTGTTGAAGTACACCAGGATGAGGATATGGGTGTTGCAGGCGCTGGGGAGGAAATTGACAAGGAGGATTCTGATGGTGAGGTGGTTTGTTTAAGTCAGGCACCCGGGGAGACACCTGTTGTCCATGGGACGAATATGGCCATTGACATGCCTGGTCAAAATACAAAAAAAATCACCTCTTCGGTGTGGAATTATTTCAACACAAATGCGGACAACAGGTGTCAAGCCGTGTGTTGCCTTTGTCAAGCTGTAATAAGTAGGGGTAAGGACGTTAACCACCTAGGAACATCCTCCCTTATATGTCACCTGGTCCGCATTCATCAGAAGTCAGTGACAAGTTCAAAAACTTTGGAAGACAGCGGAAGCAGTCCACTGACCACTAAATCCCTTCCTCTTGTAACCAAGCTCCTGCAAACCACACCACCAACTCCCTCAGTGTCAATTTCCACCTTACACAGTAAAGCCAATAGTCCTGCAGGCCATGTCACTGGCAAGTCTGACGAGTCCTCTCCTGCCTGGGATTCCTCCGATGCATCCTTGAGTGTAACGCCTACTGCTGCTGGCGCTGCTGTTGTTGCTGCTGGGAGTCGATCGGCATCCCAGAGGGGAAGTCGGAAGACCACTTGTACTACTTCCAGTAAGCAATTGACTGTCCAACAGTCCTTTGCGAGGAAGATGAAATATCACAGCAGTCATCCTGCTGCAAAGCGGATAACTCAGGTCTTGTCAGCCTGGGTGGTGAGAAACGTGGTTCCGGTATCCACCGTTAATTCACAGGCAACTAGAGACTTGATTGAGGTACTGTGTCCCCGGTACCAAATACCATCTAGGTTCCATTTCTCTAGGCAGGCGATACCGAAAATGTACACAGACCTCAGAAAAAGAGTCACCAGTGTCCTAAAAAATGCAGTTGTACCCAATGTCCACATAACCACGGACATGTGGACAAGTGGAGCAGGGCAGACTCAGGACTATATGACTGTGACAGCCCACTGGGTAGATGTATTGCCTCCCGCAGCAAGAACAGCAGCGGCAGCACCAGTAGCAGCATCTCGCAAACGCCAACTCGTTCCTAGGCAGACTACGCTTTGTATCACCGCTTTCCATAAGAGGCACACAGCTGACAACCTCTTACGGAAACTGAGGAACATCATCGCAGAATGGCTTACCCTGGGGATTTGTGACATCGGACAACGCCAGCAATATTGTGCGTGCATTACATCTGGGCAAATTCCAGCACGTCCCATGTTTTGCACATACATTGAATTTAATGGTGCAGAATTATTTAAAAAACGACAGGGGCATGCAAGAGATGCTGTCGGTGGCCCGAAGAATTGCGGGCCACTTTCGGCATTCAGCCACCGTGTGCCGAAGACTGGAGCACCAGCAAATAGTCCTGAATCTGCCCTGCCATCATCTGAAGCAAGAGGTGGTAACGAGGTGGAATTCAACCCTCTATATGCTTCAGAGGATGGAGGAGCAGAAAAAGGCCATTCAAGACTATAAATCTGCCCACGATATAGGCAAAGGAGGGGGAATGCACCTGACTCAAGCGCAGTGGAGAATGATTTCAACGTTGTGCAAGGTTATGCAACCCTTTGAACTTGCCACACGTGAAGTCAGTTCAGACACTGCCAGCCCAGGTCATTCCCCTCATCAGGCTTTTGCAGAAGAAGCTGGATACATTGTAGGAGGAGCTAAAACAGAGCGATTCCGCTAGGCATGTGGGACTTGTGGATGGAGCCCTTAATTTGCTTAACCAGGATTCACGGGTTGTCAATCTGTTGAAATCAGAGCACTACATTTTGGCCACCGTGCTTGATCCTAGATTTAAAACCTACGTTGTATCTCTCTTTCCGACAGACACAAGTCTGCAGAGGTTCAAAGACCTGCAGGTGAGAAAATCGTCAAGTCAAGCGGAACGTGACCCGTCAACAGCTCCTCCTTCATATTCTCCCGCAACTGGAAGTGTGAGGAAAAGGCTAAGAATTCCGAGCCCACCCGCTGGTGGTGATGCAGGGCAGTCTGGAGCGAGTGCTGACATTTGGTCCGGACTGAAGGACCTGCCAACGATTACTGACATGTCGTCTACTGTCACTGCATATGATTCTCTCACCATTGAAAGAATGGTGGAGGATTATATGAGTGACCGCATCCAAGTAGGCACAGTCCGTACGTATACTGACAGTCCGTACGTATACTGGCAGGAAAAAGAGGCAATTTGGAGGCCCTTGCACTAACTGGCTTTATTCTACCTAAGTTGCCCTCCCTCCAGTGTGTACTCCGAAAGAGTGTTTAGTGCAGCCGCTCACCTTGTCAGCAATCGGCGTACAAGGTTACTTCCAGAAAATGTGGAGAAGATGATGTTCATCAAAATGAATTATAATCAATTCCTCCGTGGAGACATTCACCAGCAATTGCCTCCAGAATGTACACAGGGACCTGAGATGGTGGATTCCAGTGGGGACGAATTAATAATCTGTGAGGAGGGGGATGTACACAGTGAAAGGGGTGAGGAATCGGAGGATGATGATGAGGTGGACATCTTGCCTCTGTAGAGCCAGTTTGTGCAAGGAGAGATTGATTGTTTCTTTTTTGGTGGGGGCCCAAACCAACCAGTCATTTCAGTCACAGTCGTGTGCAGACCCTATCGCTGAAATGATGGGTTCGTTAAAGTGTGCATGTCCTGTTTATACAACATAAGGGTGGGTGGGAGGGCCCAAGGACAATTCCATCTTGCACCTCTTTTTTCTTTCATTTTTCTTTGCATCATGTGCTGTTTGGGGACAATTTTTTGGAAGTGCCATCCTGCCTGACACCGCAGTGCCACTCATAGATGGGCCAGGTGTTTGTGTCGGCCATTTGTGTCGCTTAGCTTAGTCACACAGCGACCTTGGTGCGCCTCTTTTTTTCTTTGCATCATGTGCTGTTTGGGGACTATTTTTTTGAAGTGCCATCCTGTCTGACACTGCAGTGCCACTCCTAGATGGGCCAGGTGTTTGTGTCGGCCACTTGTGTCGCTTAGCTTAGCCTTCCAGCGACCTCGGTGCAAATTTTAGGACTAAAAATAATATTTTGAGGTGTGAGGTGTTCAGAATAGACTGAAAATGAGTGGAAATTATGTTTATTGAGGTTAATAATACTATGGGATCAAAATGACCCCTAAATTCTATGATTTAAGCTGTTTTTGAGGGTTTTTTGGAAAAAAACACCCCAATCCAAAACACACCCGAATCCGACAAAAAATTTTCAGGGAGGTTTTGCCAAAACGCGTCCGAATCCAAAACACGGCTGCGGAACCAAATCCAAAACCAAAACACAAAACCCGAAAAATTTCCGGTGCACATCACTAACATATATACACAATACATAACAAAGGAAAGGTGTGTGTGTGTGTGTGTGTGTGTGTGTGTGTGTGTGTGTGGGGGGGGGTCTGTTTAACTGCACACCCTAATTTTAATCTGATCTATGTAGCTTTGTCTTCCCCCACTTGTACTATCATCTGCATGTAGCTGATGCAGTAATGTTTAAAAACCATGTCCTTGTCCTGCATTGTCTTTCATAAGTCCCTATTTTTGTCTTTCTCGTATGTTTATGTACTTTGTTAGGTGCTGAGGAACCCTTGTAACACCATACAAATAAAGGATAATAATGATAACACATGAAAATACATTAAAACATATGGTTTTGTTTTACTCTTCCTAGAGCAACTGAGGTTTTCTGTAGATGGACAAACCCTCTTTTTCTCTGATCCTTAGGTTGCTAAGGATCATTTCCTTCTTCACACCACTCCACCAAGATCTCCTCATCTTGGTTCATTGTCTGGGTGGATGTCAATATATTATTACTGTTTACTATATAATTGTTTTATACTTGATAATGCTTCCTTAGACCTGATTGGTTGCTTTGAGCAGCTTCTCCACTGGTCCACTTCTCCACTCTTTTCACTGCTTGATACATCATCCTTTTATCACCATCAGAGCCGTCTTAACAGCAGTGTAGGCCCCTGGGCACAACAATGCACTGGGGCCCCTACCCACCCATCAAGGTGGGGGGTGCTATCAGCGGCAGCTTTGATGTCCCTCGGGGGTAGGGGGGTTCTATCTTTCGCTCAGCATGTAGGACCTGGAGAAATAATTTCTGCTAATTACTCCTTTACTGCACAGATGGGGCAGGAAGGAGAACACTAAACTGTAGAAGGGGACATTGTGCTGAATGAAGGGGCCCTGGTACCTGACTTCAAGGGTGGTATGGGGTGTGTAATACACAGGGGGGGGGATAGTGGAGTGGGCTTAATATTCATCATTTTCCGGGGGTCAGGGCAGCTTGCTTTACTGCAGATATCTCCAGTTCCTGGAAATAGATTTCTTAGCTTTAATGGGATAAAAAACACGAGAGAGTCCCACCTTTCAGGAGGTACTGGGGACTTGGGGATCAGAGTTTAGGAGCCAGCAATCCACCAACAAAAATATAAAACTGCATACCAGGCGTGTGGAGCTGCAACAGGGACCAGCTGCTGGAAGGCTGATATCTCTGGTTCTGGGCATAGTAGAGACAAGCTGCAAGTGTACACCGAAAGGGGAGAGTCACAGCTTTTGGAGTATATCCCCAGAAAAACTCTAAGTCAGACAGAACCCGAGATATCAGGCTGGGAAGAACAATCAGCAATCTTGGATGGGGACCACTACTTTGAAGTTGGATATCTCCGGTTCCCCAGCGCCGATTTTCAAAATTATGGTACCCCTGGAAAGAGGGGACCCTCAGCTATCAGTCTAAGGCCCTTTTACTCCTGGGGCCCTTGGGCAAGAGCCCATTGAGCCCATACGAAAAGACGGCCCTGAATTCACCATATACCTACAGTAGATGTACATGTACAGATGTAGCCACCTTTATCTTGAGTGGCTGAGGCGTTTGTCCCGATCGAGCATACGCAGCGTAGGGAGGCGCGCCTAGTCACAGAGAGGCGTACCTAATCGCACGGAGGCAGACAGAGCGTTTGGCGTTACCTTTACGTGTAATACCTGCGATCAGCCACCAGATGTCGCTTTTTACAATCACCACTGAGCATGCGTGTGGTCTCCCGTAAAATACAATACTGAAATATATAATAAGGACTACTTTACTAAGGCGTCTCATTACGCTGCATACAGTAAATACTCATTACGCTGCATTATTTAATACAGTATATACGACACAGACGCAAATAGTACAGCATACAGTATATGATCCATCTACAGTACTTTATGAATACTGTATGTGAGCGTCCAAGTCCCGCAGACAAAACAACATAAAACCAGTAGTGTACACTGTCGCAAATGGATGTGTGTTAGAAGTTCACTATTGCCTCTCAAGATTAGGAATTTTGTACAGTATGTTATCGTCCTAATCCCGTAGCCATTACAGCATAATCAAAACCTATGGATTTATTCATCTGTCTGCGGCGAAGTGGTGAAGTGTTTCGCTTCCTATACTCAGAGTCCCGGGTTCGATTCCTAAAGTACGAATGCATGTTAGTTTTTTTCAGACACTTTATTATTATTTTTATTCACATAAACCAGGGCAAAGCTGCATGAGCGGTTCTACTGTTAAGGTTCTATGCACCGTACAGTACACATACAATTCTGTAGCTGGGCAGACTCAATAGAAATGGCTACCACCTATGACTCCTTGCCCCACAGAGGCCCTAGGCTACGGAGCAAGTAATAGTCCAGATTGTACAGGCTATGGGGCAATGCTGAAGGAGCGTCACAATCCCCTAGCTAAAATACACAGGGGCGACAGGAATAAGCGAGATTTACAGTACAGTATGCACATTATGGTACACCGGACTCGATCGCATAGCACACTGGCAAAATGGCCGCCGCCCCTGAACCCTTTTGCAGGCTATGGGGCAATGCTGAAGGAGCGTCACAATCCCCTAGCCAAAATACACAGGGGCGATGGGGATAATCTAGGTCTGTATACAGTATTACGGTACACCGGACTCAATCGCATAGCACACTGGCAAAATGACCACTACCCCTGAACCCCCACCTCGTGGCAGGCAGCACTCGGGTATGGAGTGAGAAATGGCATAAGTTGTGCAGGCTACGGGGCGATGCTGAAGGAGCGTCACAATCCCCTAGCCAAAATACACAGAGATAAGCGAGGTCTATGCACATTACGTTACACCGGGCTCGATCGCATAGCAAACTGACAAAACACAAGTTTTACATAAAGCAGGCCAAAGCTGCAGGAGAGTTTCTACTGTAAAGGTTCTATGCACCGTACGGTACACATACAATTCTATAGCAGGGCAGACTCAATTGAAATGGCTACCGCCTGTGACTCCTACAGTAGCCCCTAGGAGGCACTCAGCTATGGAGCAAGTACAGTAACAGCACAGATTTTGCAGGCTATGGGGCAATGCTGAAGGAGCGTCACAATCCCCTAGCTACAATACACAGGGGCGATAGGGATAATCGAGTGGCTGGAGGGGGGGTCCCCTTGATTTAAGGGGTCCCCACTCCTCCAGGGTACCCCGGCCAGGTGTGACTAGTTGGGTATTTAATTCCACGGCCGCAGGGACCGGTATAAAAGTGTCCCCCGGCTGTGCATTATCTGTCCAGTTAGTGGAGCCCGGTGCTGGTTCAAAAAATAGGTGGAACCCCTACGCTTTTTGTCCCCCATATTTTTTGCACCAGGACCAGGCGCAGAGCCCGGTGCTGGTTCTAAAAAGATGGGGGATCCCGTGTCCATTTTTTCCCGTATTCCTGCCGGAATTCGACCGCAATTGCATATACTGTACCCCTTAATATCACTGCTTACAGTATACAGTATTTAGACATGAGCTTGTGTACAGTATCTGTCATGAGGTGCTTTTTTCACTGACACTATAACTTTTTTCTATTGTAATATACTGTACAGAGGCGGCAAACTAGCCAAACGGGAATAATCAGCTTCTGCTGAATAAAATGAGATGCTACAGTACATGCCTATATTCTGTGAGTAACTGCGGCTCTATGAAATTAAATCAGAAAATGTAAATATGAAATGCATTACTAATGTGTGGCATTACTGTACTGTATGTGTATAAGGTGTACTACAATATTTTCTGGTGTAACATAAGGAAAGGGCACTACTGCATGGTCTAATGCAGTGGTTCTCAAACTCGGTCCTCAGGACCCCACACAGTGCATGTTTTGCAGGTAAACCAGCAAGTGCACAGGTGTATTAATTACTAACTGACACATTTTAAAAGGTCCATACAGTAGGTGGAGCTAATTTTTTCACTTGTGATTCTGTGAGACCTGCAAAACATGCGCTGTGTGGGGTCCTGAGGACTGAGTTTGAGAACCTGTGGTCTAATGTAAATAAAGATCAATGTGGTGGGGTGTAATGTGAATAAGGGGCAATACTGTTAGGAGTAATGTGGTACTATGATATGATGTAATGAGAATACGAGACACTACTGCATGATATAATGTGAATAAAGTTGCAGTACTGTGTTGTGTCATTTCATCTTGGGGTATTATTGTGTTACCATGCCCCTTCCCAGCAAGAACATACTGTACACTGTTTTGGGCTGGCACTAAATGTGCACATTGTTCTTATTTAGATTATAGGGGGTAGGAGCGCCAAAATGGGTGATGGTGCTGGGAAAGGGGTGCAGGGTTAGAGGCGGAACTATGTAGCATCTGTGCAAGAGGGCATCAGCCAAAATGTAGCCTAGGGCATCATGTTGGTCAGGTATGGCTCTGATAATACTGTATACTGTACTCTTACTGTACTTTGCATTCAATACAGATACTGTTTGCACACAGGTTTTACATGAATCATTGGCAGTGCTGCAGGAGTGTCTCATTAGGCAATCTAAAATATACCTCGACTATGGGTGGGGATACAGTAGGGAAGTTCTGTCACCATAAGCTGTCTGCTGTGTATAGCAGATTTCCATCTGGGATGCATTTGTGTGTTTGTAATAAGAAAAAAACATTTTACTGTACATTTAGTGGATACAGTATTTCTCCCCCATAATGACGTATCATACTGTACAGGTACCCTCATGTACTGTACCGTACCATACTGTAAAATTGAATATTTATTGGAAAAGCATCAATATTAATGTAAAAAAAAGTATTTATTACAACATCCGATTCCATGTACTGCACTGATCAAAATGTACAGTACTCTTATTCAGGACTTATAAAACTGAAAATAACTGTTCATACACATCAATAACATTACTACTGTATAATATTCTACATTAGTTTATGCAATAATCATACAAAGGCAATTTTATAAAAAATTTTAATAATGCACCAATTTAAAATTTTAAACAGAAAATACAGTACAGAACTACATATTTGTGGCTTGACCATTTCTTTCGACTACAACAGGTAATACTTTATACAGGTGATTTATATAATTATTACAATGTTCAGGTGTGAGTACTTCTAGCCAAAATTTCTTTATCCCATCCAACAGCTGCTGTTTTGTTGTTGGCTTCGCAACACTCCTAATGTACCTCTTCAATTGAGCCCACACTAATTCGATTGGGTTCATGTCTGGTGATCTATATAAAAAAAAAAAAAAAAAGCGTATAGAAAAAATTAATGACATTACAGTAAATAGAGAAAATTAAACATACAATATTGTACTGTTTATTAAACAAAAAAATAAATTTACAGTACTAGAGTGCTATCCAAAATTTTACTTGTACACTGTTGAAAGAATACTCACTCTGGTGGTGTGCGTTCCCAATTCATACCTTTCTCTTCCATAAATTTGGCTGAGGCGGAGTGTTTAGGGTCATTGTCTTGGAATATCCTATGGTGAGTTGGGTAATATTTATTCACAAATGGCACCATACATCCCTCTACTATTGTTTCTTGGAAAAATTTCTTATCCATGATCCCTACAGAAATCAAAAAATGTTGTTCATTAATAAGCAACTCCTTTTATTGTGCAGTTACATGTACTCTACAGTACAGCATGTATTTTTACAGAACACAGGCACAGAATAAAGTATAGTACTGTACCTTCGAAAAATAATAGGGGACCAGCTCCTAATCGTGATATGCCTCCCCATACATGGACTTTCAATGGATGCTTTGGGCGTGGTTTTAATGAGATATGGTTACGTTTCCGGAATGACATTCTGGAGAACCGCTCAAGGGCAACAGACGATTCATCTGTGAAAATGACATCATGAAATGTTTCACCACTCTCAATCCATCGCCGTGCCTGTTCCACTCTCTTTTCTTTATTCACATCTCTTATCATGGGAGATATCCTGTGAAGAGCCAAAAATAATGAAATCAGATACAGTTATGAAATTACAGATTTACAGATTACTGTATATACAGTAGACTGTATGTGCAGTATACTGTATTATATACCTACTGTATACATTAAACTGTACATACATTACAGTATATACAGAGTAATATATATATACATACTGTACACACACACACACACACACACACACACACACACACACACACACTATACAGTATGTAATCATCACAATAAGCCGGCAATGCTTCATTGCTGTCTCTGAGTGCCTATACAGTAGGTATCTCTTTTGGGATAGAATATATACAGTATATACACACACACATACTGTATATAGTATAAAGTACACACTCTGTATAATGATTTATGGCATTGTTATATCACGTATCAAGGGATTATTAACAGTGCATTTACTGTATGGTTTATACTGCTTTCAGTATTTTACCTTGTTGCGCCAAAGGTCCATCCCATTTTCCGTCGCATCCTTCTGACGCTGGTGGCCGATATGTCCAGGTCATACTTGGAATGGAGAATTCGTTTTATTTGCAAAGCAGTACGCTCATCATCCTCACGAGTTAGTTCCTCCACAATTTGTTGCACTCTCCTACAGTACAATACAGTATGAAAAATATGAATTAATGAACAGCACAATCACAGTTACAGTAGATGAAGTTTTTTTTTTATTTCCAAAAAATTGTCTATGGTATAAAGCAAGTCATTTAAACATTACAGTAGTGTACAGTACGTACCATGTGCATTTTGTAGGAAATACAAATCTGGGTGTTGTTCTCTCGAATGCATGATAGCGCACCGTTTCTAAAGTGACTATAATGCCACTTTCCTTGAGCCATGCATGGATCTCTTTGATGGTTTTATTTTCTTTTTTCATGTTGGCGATTATCTTGCTCATCGTTTTGTTGATAGTTACTGGCATGTTGTCCAACTATAATTCATGTATGGAGAAAAAACATTTGTGAATACTGTAGTCTAAAATTTACACATCTGGAAATTTGTAAGAGTTTTATGATAGAAGTTAATACTGTACATGTTTACTATACAGTACCTGATGTTCAAATTTTAGTATTGTATACTGTACAGTACTGAAAATACCACTTCAGTGTTATGGACTGCAATTAGTTTCCTGTATGAAACAGATACAGTAAATAACCCTCCGTGGAAGTGCATGGGCCCTGTGAGACTTACAGTAGTGTACAGCATAAGGGGCAACTGACATGATGTACAAGCATTACATACAGTACATGTCAGTACTGTATGTAAATTCTTCAATTATTGCCTAACAACAATGCTGCTTACTGTATATTAAATACTGTAGGCCTAGAAATGTGCATCTCAATATAGTAGTTAAAAACACAGGGGCCTATGCGGATAAGCAAGTTCTATGCACACTAAAAATGGCCGCCGACCGTGAACCCCCAGCACGTGGCAGCGCTCAGATATGGAGTGAGAGATGGCATGAGTTTTACAGGCCAAGGGGCAATGCTGAAGGAGCGTCACAATCCCCTAGCTAAAATACAACGGGATAAGCGAGGTCTATGCACAGTACATTGCACCGAGCTCGATCGCATAGCAACCTGACAAAATGGCCGCCGACCGTGAACCCCCAGCACGTGGCAGCGCTCAGATATGGAGTGAGAGATGGCATGAGTTTTACAGGCCAAGGGGCAATGCTGAAGGAGCGTCACAATCCCCTAGCTAAAATACACCGGGATAAGCGAGGTCTATGCACAGTACATTGCACCGAGCTCGATCGCATAGCAACCTGACAAAATGGCCACCGACCGTGAACCCCCAGCACGTGGCAGCGCTCAGATATGGAGTAAGAGATGGCATGAGTTTTACAGGCCAAGGGGCAATGCTGAAGGAGCGTCACAATCCCCTAGCTAAAATACACCGGGATAAGCGAGGTCTATGCACACTACATTGCACCGAGCTCGATCGCATAGCAACCTGACAAAATGGCCGCCGACCGTGAACCCCCAGCACGTGGCAGCGCTCGGATATGGAGTGAGAGATGGTATACATTTTAAAATACACCGGGATAAATTGTACAGGCCAGGGAGCAATGCACAGGGACATTCATCATTTACGTATATAAATAATTGTAAACAATAAATTTCCATCGTCTCCCCCTACCCCCATCGCCCTTCCCCCCTGGGAGCCTGCACAGGGAGGGAATTCAGGTCCTGTGCAATACACAAACGCTGAAGATCTACAGTACTGTTTTGCTCAGTTAGTAGCGTCAGAATACACTCATTTAATTCCCGCTGTTTAGTTGCATTTAGCGTAAAGAATCGCTCCTGCAGATGTACTCTGATTTTTATGTAACTTGTGTGCACCTTTCCATTGACTGTCTTACAATGTAAATAAAATAATACAGTGTATTATTACAATAAAAAAATAAAAAAAAGAAGGCACATCAGGTCTCGAACCCTGGACCCCCAGTGTGGGAGGTGGGAGCCTTCACCCCTAGCCCACGACGCCTCATGAGAGATTCCCAATTTCATGTGTGAAAGTACTGCAAACAGCGCCCGGCCCCCACCCCATTGGTGTTGGTTTATGCCTTAGAGGACTCGGACGCTCGCATTTGTAAAGCACGGTATTTTCCACCGCCTCCTGCTAGCCTATTGCCCTTCCCCCCTGGGAGCCTGCACAGATCATGCAGTAGACAGGTAGGGAATTCAGGTCATGTGCAATACACAAACGCTGAATGTCTACTGTATAGTACTGTTTTGCTCACTTAGTAGCGTCAGAATACACTCATTTCTACTCATTGCCGCTGTGCAGTTGCATTTAGCGTAAAGAATCGCTCCTGCAGATGTACTTTGATTTATGTGAAACCTGTGTGCATCCTTCCATTGGATGTATTAGAGAGAAAAGAAAAAATATTAAAGTGAATGTCACGGGAACACATTAAAAAAAAGGTTGGCACTTCCTTCCCATTGGTGTTGGTTTACAGTATGCCGTAGTGGACTCGGACGCTCATGTAATTGCATTTCAAAGGCACAGTATTTTCCATCGTCTCCCCCTACCCCCATCACCCTTCCCCCCTGGGAGCCTGCACAGGGAGGGAATTCAGGTCCTGTGCAATACACAAACGCTGAAGATCTACAGTACTGTTTTGCTCAGTTAGTAGCGTCAGTATACACTCATTTCATTCCCGCTGTTTAGTTGCATTTAGCGTAAAGAATCGCTCCTGCAGATGTACTCTGATTTTTATGTAACTTGTGTGCACCTTTCCATTGACTGTCTTACAATGTAAATAAAATAATACAGTGTATTATTACAATAAAAAAAAAAAAAAAAAAAAAAGAAAGCACATCAGGTCTCGAACCCTGGACCCCCAGCGTGGGAGCCTTCACCCCTAGCCCACGACGCCTCATGAGAGATTCCCAATTTCATGTGTGAAAGTACTGCAAACAGCGCCCGGCCCCCACCCCATTGGTGTTGGTTTATGCCTTAGAGGACTCGGACGCTCGCATTTGTAAAGCACGGTATTTTCCACCGCCTCCTGCTAGCCCTCCATTCCCATTATGCATTAGCGAACTAAGACGCTCATGTATTTTAAAAGCACGGTGTTTATACATTGTCCTGTACATTCTTCCTTTTACACAATTACTGTAGTTGCGTCTCCATACACATACAGTACTCCATACACATACAGTACAGTACTCTACAGTAGGTCACCATCTTTTTCCACCGCCTCCCGTTACGCCTACAGTATTGCCAGAGCTGTAGATCAATCCGCCGCTATACTGTACGATCGAAAGTACTGGATTAGTGGAGCATTAGCCACACAGTGGTGGAGATGTGTAATGCATGATGAGTATCTAGATCGCCTCAACGCGCCTACCTGTGATTAAACTCAGCTATTGCCTTAGCGTGACTAAACGCCCGTCTAGGTGGAGAAACAGTCAAGATAAAGGTGGCTACATCTGTATACAAAGCAGTATTATTTTTCTGTAAGCTGATATAAAAAGGCCTAATTCCATCCAAATCCTTTGTTCCTGACTATGGGAGTCAGCTCGCTGGTTAAATTACCAAACACCTACAACAATTATCTTTCTCTTTAGTTTATTAACATTTTCCTATCTTATTACTGTTTAGTTTTGATATAATGTAACATTGTTTTCACTGTCTTTTATATTATAATAGAAAGTGACAAACAGCTGTAAAATGATACATGGTCATCATCATGCACTGCATCATTAAAGACAGCAGTAGTGTATGTTTTAAATATATTAAATATAAAAACAAGGAACATAAGGGAATACTTTTTCTGAGAAAGTTAGAGAAGTCAAGAGGTCACTCACTGACCCTCGAAGAAGCAAAACTTGGTGTGATAATGAGGAAATATAGAGAGTTGGGATTTTATGGTGACAGTTACCATGGCGTTAAAGAATTTCAAAATCTTTGGAAGAGACCTAAGGTTATTGTACTTTGAAAATGTCAATGTTCATATGGGGTCTTCACTGTTCTTAATTCTATGAAAGGGCTAGCTTGGTGGGCCAAATGTTTCTAATCAGCTTTTGAATTCTATGTTTTGGTGTGTAGAACTGGTTTTACTTAGCTTTACTTACTGCAAGATGACCCTTTACATCTAGAGAAGTGTGTGGACCCCGTGTTTTCTGGCAAAACCATCCTCAAGTACAGATGGGTCCATGGTTATCTTGGCTAGTTTGCTGCACCTAGGAACAACATGGTTTATTAACATAAACCCTTCATCTATTGTTCTCAGCTGCAATACAATACAGAGAACAATACAGTAGGGGATTAAGTCATTACAGCAGGGAATTAAATCCGACTGCCCAGTCTCAGTTAATCCTATTAAAGGTCAAGATAAACATGGACCCATCTGTATTTTGGTTTGGATTCAGGTTTTGGTTCGGTTAAAAATCAATAAAGAAAACGATAATCATTTATAAAAGCAGCTAAAATCATGTACATTTTGCAGTCCAAAACCAGATTGAAAATCCTAATTTCAAACCACGGGAATATTCAAACCAGGATTTCGTTTGGATTGGTTGCCTTTGGATCCAAATTTTTGGATGGATTTAGGGCCTAATTCATACCTGATTGCTGTGCTGCTAATTTCAGAGGGCTGGGATCAGATAGTCACCACCCAGGTAGAGTGAAAACCTGACCGTGTAAGTGTGTGAATGCATGTGTACGCCGCATGAAAACCTAGCCAGGCAAGGGACATCTGCAAATCCGTTCGCAACTCACTCACCATTGAATGATTTTTCCATACTGTGCAGTCTGATCGGGGCCATAGCTGACATCACACACCCTCCCAGAAAATGAATGGGAATGCCTGTGTTTTTTCTGGCACTCCTAGATAAGGTCATGTAATCCTTAAGTGGTGACTGCTATAAAAATAAAAATATGTGTGCTGTCATATTTAGAAGAATACCATGAGATATTATAGTCTACTTTGTATGATCACTCAAGTATTTGAGAAGTCAGAAATTGCTTACATTTAATCATTCAGTCTGAAAATAAATAAAGGTAATACTACAGGGAGTCCCAACAGCTATCACTATATCTCAGTACAGGGTCCATCAAATAGAGTAATGTATTTATTTATTATTAACAGTTTCTTATATTGCGCAGGATATTCCGTTGTGCTTTACAATTAGAACAACAGTAATAGAACAAAACTGAGTAAAACAGACGGACATAGCGGTAGGAAGGCCCTGCTCACAAGCTTACAATCTATGGGTGAGGTGATTGTGATTAATTCTGATTAATACCACTTGTTTAGATATAAAATGACTAAGAAAACAACATGAACATGTGTGTACTGAAGACAAGTTGCTAAACAGTAGCAGTCTTCACATATACTGTTCATCTAAGCTCTTGAGGAGTTGACCTTATGCTGGGTACCCAAAGGTGGAGATTCTGAATAGAACATCAGACCTTGTCACCCAGAATCAATCTGGGATTTAAGCGTCTCCTCCTATCTGTGGAGACTTTATAACATAAAGATGCTATTTTTAAGTTCTTGTAGTATTTATTTCTGTTGCCCTGAATATTTAGTGCATGTCTTTATAAGCTCTCCACTTACCTGGAGGCTGGGCTTATAATGGGGCAGATGTATTAAGCCTGGAGAAGGGATAAAGAAGTGATAAAGCAGTGATAAGTGCAAGTTGATAATGCACCATCCAGTCAGTTCCTACAGTGCATTTGGAAAGTATTCACAGCGCTTCACTTTTTCCATATTTTGTTAAGTTACAGTCTTATTCCAAAATGGAATAAATTCCTTTTCCCTCAAAATTCTACACACAATGGGGTAAATTTACTAAGATTCGTATTTTCCCGTTTGAGGTCAAAGTTCAATTACGAATGACATCGAAAGTGTAAATATGCAACTTTTTGAATTGATTACGACTAATTTACTAAGCTGCCGTATTCTGCATTTTCGGGTTTTCCGATGTCGATGTCATTCGTTTTTTTTGGCAGTGTTTTACGTGAGTGACTTGTAAAACACTGCCGACTTTAATACAATGAATCTCGGACGGATCTGAGAGATCCGTGCTGGGCTTCATTGTGCACATTGTAAAAAAAAATAAAAAATGTTTAAATGTAAAAAAAAAAATTGCGTGGGGTCCCCCCTCCTAAGGCAAACCAGCCTCGGGCTCTTTGAGACGATCCTGGTTGCAGAAATATGGAGAAAAAATGGACAGGGGTTCCCCCATATTTAAGCAACCAGCATCGGGCTCTGCGCCTGGTCCTGGTTCCAAAAATACGGGGGACAAAAAGCGTAGGGGTCCCCCGTATTTTTGAAACCAGCATCGGGCTCCACTAGCTGGACAGATAATGCCACAGCCGGGGGTCACTTTTATACAGTGCCTTGCGGCCGTGGCATCAAATATCCAACTAGTCACCCCTGGCCGGGGTACCCTGGGGGAGTGGGGACCCCTTCAATCAAGGGGTCCCCCCCCCAGCCACCCAAGGGCCAGGGGTGAAGCCCGAGGCTGTCCCCCCCATCCAATGGGCTGCGGATGGGGGGCTGATAGCCTTTGTTCAAAGTGATTGATATTGTTTTTAGTAGCAGTACTACAAGGCCCTGCAAGCCTCCCCCGCAAGCTGGTACTTGGAGAACCACAAGTACCAGCATGCGGTGGAAAAATGGGCCCGCTGGTACCTGTAGTACTACTACTAAAAAAATACCCCAATAAAGACAACACACACACACACCTTGAAAGTATAACTTTAATACATACATGCACACCAACATACATACATACTTACCTATGTACCCACGCAGGTCGGTCCTCTTCTCCAGTAGAATCCATGGTGTACCTGTAGAAAAAATTATACTCACATAATCCATGGTTGAAGGCTCCTCTGCTTGTAATCCTTTTGTAATCCACGTACTTGAAAAAATAAAAAAACGGACACCCGACCACGAACTGAAAGGGGACCCATGTTATCACATGGGACCCCTTTCCCCGAATGCCAGAAACCCACTCTGACTGATGTCTAAGTGGGTTTCTTCAGCCAATCAGGGAGCGCCACGTTGTGGCACCCTCCTGATCGGCTGTGTGCTCCTGTAGTGTATGACAGGCAGCACACGGCAGTGTTACAATGTAGCGCCTATGCGCTCCATTGTAACCAATGGTGGGAACTTTCAGGTCAGCGGTTGACCGAAAGTGACCTCACCGCTGACCTGAAAGTACGTGGATTACAAAAGGATTACAAACAGAGGAGCCTTCAACCATGGATTATGTGAGTATAATTTTTGTCTTTATTGGGGTATTTTTTAGTAGTAGTACTACAGGTACCAGCGGGCCCGGTTTTCCGCCGCATGCTGGTACTTGTGGTTCTCCAAGTACCAGCTTGCGGGGGAGCCTTGCTGGGACTTGTAGTACTGCTACTAAAAACAATATTCATTACTTTGAACAAAGGCTATCAGCCCCCCATCCGCAGCCCATTGGATGGGGGGGGACAGCCTCGGGCTTCACCCCTGGCCCTTGGGTGGCTGGGGGGGACCCCTTGATTGAAGGGGTCCCCACTCCCCCAGGGTACCCCGGCCAGGGGTGACTAGTTGGATATTTGATGCCACGGCCGCAAGGCACTGTATAAAAGTGACCCCCGGCTGTGGCATTATCTGTCCAGCTAGTGGAGCCCGGTGCTTGTTTCAAAAATACGGGGGACCCCTACTCGTTTTGTTCCCCGTATTTTTAAAACCAGGACCAGGCGCAGAGCCCGGTGCTGGTTGCTTAAATATGGGGGAACCCCTGTCAATTTTTTTCCCATATTTTTGCAACCAGGGCCGGCTCAAAGAGCCCGAGGCTGGTTTGGTTTAGGAGGGGGGACCCCACACATTTTTTTTTTTTAAATTTATAACATTTCCCCCCCCCTTCCCACTGAAAAACATGCACGGATCTCATGGATCCGTGCATGCCTATACAAACACGGGATAAAAAAGCAGGTCTGTTTTTTTTTAGCACTTTTTCACGATTTGTATTTTAGCACGGCAGTGTTTGGCTATTGTCGGCAGTGTTTGTGTTTTGCACTTTTTAGTAAATTCCCGATTTCTACCAAATTGCAGGCGTATTTGACCGATGGTGTATTGATTCGTGATTTTTTCCTAGGACTTCCAAAATATTACGAATGCCCTCATCACTGCCGTGATTTTTGCTTAGTAAATTACCGAGATGACACTTTGAAGAAAAAACGGCATCTCGGTCAAAATCGGGACCTTAGTAAATATACCCCAATATCCCAGAATGACAACGTGAAAAAAGTTTTTTTGAGATTTTTGCAAATTTATTAAAAATAAAAAACTAAGAAATCACATGTACATAAGTATTCACAGCCTTTGCTCAATACTTTGTTAACGTACCTTTGGCAGCAATTACAGCCTCAAGTCTTTTTGAATATGATGCCACAAGCTTGGCACACCTTTCTTTGTGCAGTTTTGCCGATTCCTTTTTGCAGCACCTCTCAAGCTTTAGCAGGCTGGATGGGAAGCATCGGTGCACAGCCATTTTCAGATCTCTCCAGAGATGTTCAATGGATTCAAGCCTGGGTTCTGGCTGGGCCACTCAAGGACATTCACAGAGTTGTCCTGAAACCACTCCTTTGATATCTTGCCTGTGTGATTAGGGTCGTTGTCCTGCTGAAAAATGAACCATCACCCCAGTCTGAGGTCCAGGGTGCTCTGGAGCAGGTTTTTATCCAAGATGTCTCTGTACATTGCTGCATTCATCTTTCCCTCTATCCTGACTAGTCTCCCAGTTCCTGCTGCTGAAAAACATCCCCACAGCATGTTGTTGCCACCACTATGCTTCACTGTAGGGATGATATTGGCCTGGTGATGAGCGGTGCCTGGTTTCCTCCAAACATGACACCTGCCATTTATGCCAAATAGTTCAATCTTTGTCTTATCAGACCAGAGAATTTTGTTTCTCATGGTCTGAGAGTCCTTCAGGTCCATTTTGGCAAACTCCAGGTGGGCTGCAATGTGCTTTTTACTAAGGAGTGGCTTCCGTCTGGCCACTCTACCATACAGGCCTGATTGGTGGATTGCTGCAGACATGGTTGTACTTCTGGAAGGTTCTCCTCTCTCCACAGAGGAATGCTGTAGCTCTGACAGAGTGAACATTGGGTTCTTGGTCCCCTCCTTAACTAGGACCCTTCTCTCCTTGTCGCTCAGTTTAGATGGCCGGCCTGCTCTAGGAAGAGTCCTGGAGGTTCCGAGTTTCTTCCATTTACGGATGATGGAGGCCACTGTGCTCATTGGGACCTTCAAAGCAGCAGATATTTTTTCTGTACCCTTCCCCATATTTGTGCCTCGAGACAATCCTGTCTCAGAAGTCTACAGACAATTCCTTAGACTTCATGCTTGGTTTGTGCTCAGGCATGCACTGTCAAGTGTGGGACCTTATATAGACAGGTGTGTGCCTTACCAAATCATGTCCAATCAACTGAATTTACCACAGGTGGACTCCAATTAAGCTGTAGGAACATCTCAAGGATGATCAGTGGAAACAGGATGCACCTGAGCTCAATTTTGAGGCCGTGAATACTTATGTACATGTGATTTCTAAGTATTTTATTTTTAATAAATTAACAAAAATCTTTTTTCACGTTGTCATTATGGGGTATTGTGTGTAGAATTTGGAGGAAAAAATTAATTTATTCCATTTTGGAATAAGGCTGTAACATAACAAAATGTGGAAAAAGTGAAGCGCTGTAAATACTTTCCGGATTCACTGTAACTGTCATTTTTCAAATCCATAATGATTGTCTGGTGCGTTATCACCTTGTGCTTATCACTGGTTTATCACTTCTTTATCCCTTCTCCAGGTTAATACATGTGCCCCAAAGTGTCTGGTTCTAATATTTAATGCTATGTTCCCATGCTTATCGTGTGTGTTGCTGTGTCTCTGTGTCTGTCTCCTGAATTTTATAACATAGTATAAGTGATGAGCTGTTAGACACGTTAGAACATGCCCAATATGCTGTCTGTGACTTAGGGGGACATATACTAAGCAGTGATAAGAGCGGATAAAGTGAGCCCGTGGAGAAGTTGCCCATGGCAACCAATCAGCACTGAAGTAACATCTTTAATTTGCATACTATAAAATTATACAGAGCTGCTGATTGGATGATGGGGCAATTTCTCCACTGGCTCACTTCTCCGCTCATAACACTGCTTAGTAAATGTCCCCATTAATGTCACAGAAAAAGATCACAATGTTATTGACACATGCCGGACTGGCAAGCCCCATTAGTGTACCCGGCGCTGTTGCTATATAGCATTACATCTCTTCCCTAGGCTGTCTGGACATGTTCCAAATTTTAACAATGCCAAAGACTGTTTTCTAAACATGCAGCTGACACCATTTGGAACGTGGGCATCACCATCTTGCCTGCGTGCAACTGGCCACTGTTCTACCAACCTATGAGCTGACTATCTGACCTTTCAGCAGCCAGGGTGTACTAATAAGTCTCTCCCTGGCAATAGTCCTTGGCCATAAAAACTTCTGCTGTAACATGTTTACTAGCTTCCACTCTGTTATTCCAGAGTTTGGCTCCACAGTCTAGTGTCCTTAATCTGCTACTTTGATACCTTAGCGCCAGCCATTATTGCTGAGCACTATCTACAGTCTCCTGAGTGTTCCTGTGATACCCCAAGTGCTAGTCATTACTACTGAGCATTCTCACAATTTCCAGTGTGTTCCTGTTGTGTCTGAAGAGCCCTGGTATTCCAGTGGATGTGTATGACAAGGGGGCATGGTCATGGTTCACAGGACATGGCCTCACGACACGGCCCCGTGTCTCTGTATGCCAGGCTGCTGAGCAGATCACTGGGAGGTGGAACTGCTCAGCCAGACCCTGCCTCAGTGTACCGGCCAGCCGAGCAGAGCGCAGGGAGGCAGAGTTGCTCAGCCAGCCACTGGCTCTCTGTGTACCATGTGACCAAGCAGAGCTGCTCAGCCAGGCTTTTAGGCTTGACTGGCCTGTCATGACATTGGTCCTCCTGGCATTCGCCAGAAGTGTCAAATGGCCAGTGCGGCCCTGGCTTGGACCGACATCATTGGCATCTTCACTTGCACTAGCCCCATGCTAGGTGCAATGATATGTCAGAAACAGGCTTCCCTTCTCTGTACTCAGATAAGTCAGGGTGGTTATATGCATTGTCATCACCCAGTTCCCAGCCTGAAATGCCCTATATCTTGGAAAGACATATCCAGCTATTGCCATCTGCCTCAGAATAAGAGGGACATGCAAAAAATGCATATATTCATTTCTGAGCATGTGTTGTATGCAAACCTCTTCATTTGCATTCGTGCTAAACGATCCATAGATTCAGGCACCTAAAAGTGGAGATGTTCACTAGTAAAAAAAGCTTTTATTTCAAATCATGTGCTTTAGTGTTTATTATTATTATTATTATTATTATTATTATTATTATTATTATCATCATACGTTATTTATATAGTGTCTACTACATATTATTTAGTTCTGAACAGAGAATATTTCATTGCTTATGTTTGGACTGTCGAAAGAATCTGGATCCCAGGAGAACACCCAAGAAAACACACAAAGAATGTATAAACACCACACTGACGAAATAAGATCTGTGATCCAAGTGCTGGTCTCTCACACCATAATATACATAATATACCATTGGTACTCATGACTGATGCCATTTGGAGATGGAGAGGGGGTGGTCACGGCCTCTGTTTGTCCAAACAGAGGCGTGTCACCACCGTTGTCGGGGAGGGAAGCGGCCAGGATCGCTGTATGAGGATGTAGATTTTAGAGATGATCGCCTGAAATTTTTCGGGTTTTGTGTTTTGGTTTTGGGTTCGGTTCCGCGGCCGTGTTTTGGGTTCGAACGCGTTTTGGCAAAACCTCACCGAATTATTTTTGTCGGATTCGGGTGTGTTTTGGATTCGGGTGTTTTTTTCCAAAAACACTAAAAAACAGCTTAAATCATAGAATTTGGGGGTCATTTTGATCCCAAAGTATTATTAACCTCAAAAACCATAATTTACACTCATTTTCAGTCTATTCTGAATACCTCACACCTCACAATATTATTTTTAGTCCTAAAATTTGCACCGAGGTCGCTGTGTGAGTAAGATTAGCGACCCTAGTGGCCGACACAAACACCGGGCCCATCTAGGAGTGGCACTGCAGTGTCACGCAGGATGGCCCTTCCAAAAAACCCTCCCCAAACAGCACATGACGCAAAGAAAAAAAGAGGCGCAATGAGGTAGCTGACTGTGTGAGTAAGATTAGCGACCCTAGTGGCCGACACAAACACCGGGCCCATCTAGGAGTGGCACTGCAGTGTCACGCAGGATGGCCCTTCCAAAAAACCCTCCCCAAACAGCACATGACGCAAAGAAAAAAAGAGGCGCAATGAGGTAGCTGACTGTGTGAGTAAGATTAGCGACCCTAGTGGCCGACACAAACACCGGGCCCATCTAGGAGTGGCACTGCAGTGTCACGCAGGATGTCCCTTCCAAAAAACCCTCCCCAAACAGCACATGACGCAAAGAAAAAAAGAGGCGCAATGAGGTAGCTGTGTGAGTAAGATTAGCGACCCTAGTGGCCGACACAAACACCGGGCCCATCTAGGAGTGGCACTGCAGTGTCACGCAGGATGGCCCTTCCAAAAAACCCTCCCCAAACAGCACATGACGCAAAGAAAAAAAGAGGCGCAATGAGGTAGCTGACTGTGTGAGTAAGATTAGCGACCCTAGTGGCCGACACAAACACCGGGCCCATCTAGGAGTGGCACTGCAGTGTCACGCAGGATGGCCCTTCCAAAAAACCCTCCCCAAACAGCACATGACGCAAAGAAAAAAAGAGGCGCAATGAGGTAGCTGACTGTGTGAGTAAGATTAGCGACCCTAGTGGCCGACACAAACACCGGGCCCATCTAGGAGTGGCACTGCAGTGTCACGCAGGATGTCCCTTCCAAAAAACCCTCCCCAAACAGCACATGACGCAAAGAAAAAAAGAGGCGCAATGAGGTAGCTGACTGTGTGAGTAAGATTAGCGACCCTAGTGGCCGACACAAACACCGGGCCCATTTAGGAGTGGCACTGCAGTGTCACGCAGGATGTCCCTTCCAAAAAACCCTCCCCAATCAGCACATGATGCAAAGAAAAAGAAAAGAAAAAAGAGGTGCAAGATGGAATTATCCTTGGGCCCTCCCACCCACCCTTATGTTGTATAAACAAAACAGGACATGCACACTTTAACCAACCCATCATTTCAGTGACAGGGTCTGCCACACGACTGTGACTGATATGACGGGTTGGTTTGGACCCCCCCCAAAAAAGAAGCAATTAATCTCTCCTTGCACAAACTGGCTCTACAGAGGCAAGATGTCCACCTCATCTTCACCCTCCGATATATCACCGTGTACATCCCCCTCCTCACAGATTATCAATTCGTCCCCACTGGAATCCACCATCTCAGCTCCCTGTGTACTTTGTGGAGGCAATTGCTGCTGGTCAATGTCTCCGCGGAGGAATTGATTATAATTCATTTTAATGAACATCATCTTCTCCACATTTTCTGGATGTAACCTCGTACGCCGATTGCTGACAAGGTGAGCGGCGGCACTAAACACTCTTTCGGAGTACACACTTGTGGGAGGGCAACTTAGGTAGAATAAAGCCAGTTTGTGCAAGGGCCTCCAAATTGCCTCTTTTTCCTGCCAGTATAAGTACGGACTGTGTGACGTGCCTACTTGGATGCGGTCACTCATATAATCCTCCACCATTCTATCAATGTTGAGAGAATCATATGCAGTGACAGTAGACGACATGTCCGTAATCGTTGTCAGGTCCTTCAGTCCGGACCAGATGTCAGCATCAGCAGTCGCTCCAGACTGCCCTGCATCACCGCCAGCGGGTGGGCTCGGAATTCTGAGCCTTTTCCTCGCACCCCCAGTTGCGGGAGAATGTGAAGGAGGAGATGTTGACAGGTCGCGTTCCGCTTGACTTGACAATTTTGTCACCAGCAGGTCTTTCAACCCCAGCAGACCTGTGTCTGCCGGAAAGAGAGATCCAAGGTAGGCTTTAAATCTAGGATCGAGCACGGTGGCCAAAATGTAGTGCTCTGATTTCAACAGATTGACCACCCGTGAATCCTTGTTAAGCGAATTAAGGGCTGCATCCACAAGTCCCACATGCCTAGCGGAATCGCTCCCTTTTAGCTCCTTCTTCAATGCCTCCAGCTTCTTCTGCAAAAGCCTGATGAGGGGAATGACCTGACTCAGGCTGGCAGTGTCTGAACTGACTTCACGTGTGGCAAGTTCAAAGGGCATCAGAACCTTGCACAACGTTGAAATCATTCTCCACTGCACTTGAGACAGGTGCATTCCATCTCCTATATCGTGCTCAATTGTATAGGCTTGAATGGCCTTTTGCTGCTCCTCCAACCTCTGAAGCATATAGAGGGTTGAATTCCACCTCGTTACCACTTCTTGCTTCAGATGATGGCAGGGCAGGTTCAGTAGTTTTTGGTGGTGCTCCAGTCTTCTGTACGTGGTGCCTGTACGCCGAAAGTGTCCCGCAATTTTTCTGGCCACCGACAGCATCTCTTGCACGCCCCTGTCGTTTTTTAAAAAATTCTGCACCACCAAATTCAAGGTATGTGCAAAACATGGGACGTGCTGGAATTTGCCCATATTTAATGCACACACAATATTGCTGGCGTTGTCCGATGCCACAAATCCACAGGAGAGTCCAATTGGGGTAAGCCATTCCGCGATGATCTTCCTCAGTTGCCGTAAGAGGTTTTCAGCTGTGTGCGTATTCTGGAAAGCGGTGATACAAAGCGTAGCCTGCCTAGGAAAGAGTTGGCGTTTGCGAGATGCTGCTACTGGTGCCGCCGCTGCTGTTCTTGCGGCGGGAGTCCATACATCTACCCAGTGGGCTGTCACAGTCATATAGTCCTGACCCTGCCCTGCTCCACTTGTCCACATGTCCGTGGTTAAGTGGACATTGGGTACAACTGCATTTTTTAGGAGACTGGTGAGTCTTTTTCTGACGTCCGTGTACATTCTCGGTATCGCCTGCCTAGAGAAGTGGAACCTAGATGGTATTTGGTAACGGGGGCACACTGCCTCAATAAATTGTCTAGTTCCCTGTGAACTAACGGCGGATACCGGACGCACGTCTAACACCAACATAGTTGTCAAGGACTCAGTTATCCGCTTTGCAGTAGGATGACTGCTGTGATATTTCATCTTCCTCGCAAAGGACTGTTGAACAGTCAATTGCTTACTGGAAGTAGTACAAGTGGGCTTACGACTTCCCCTCTGGGATGACCATCGACTCCCAGCGGCAACAACAGCAGCGCCAGCAGCAGTAGGCGTTACACGCAAGGATGCATCAGAGGAATCCCAGGCAGGAGAGGACTCGTCAGACTTGCCAGTGACATGGCCTGCAGGACTATTGGCATTCCTGGGGAAGGAGGAAATTGACACTGAGGGAGTTGGTGGGGTGGTTTGCGTGAGCTTGGTTACAAGAGGAAGGGATTTACTGGTCAGTGGACTGCTTCCGCTGTCACCCAAAGTTTTTGAACTTGTCACTGACTTATTATGAATGCGCTGCAGGTGACGTATAAGGGAGGATGTTCCGAGGTGGTTAACGTCCTTACCCCTACTTATTACAGCTTGACAAAGGGAACACACGGCTTGACACCTGTTGTCCGCATTTCTGGTGAAATACCTCCACACCGAAGAGCTGATTTTTTTAGTATTTTCACCTGGCATGTCAACGGCCATATTCCTCCCACGGACAACAGGTGTCTCCCCGGGTGCCTGACTTAAACAAACCACCTCACCATCAGAATCCTCCTGGTCAATTTCCTCCCCAGCGCCAGCAACACCCATATCCTCCTCATCCTGGTGTACTTCAACACTGACATCTTCAATCTGACTATCAGGAACTGGACTGCGGGTGCTCCTTCCAGCACTTGCAGGGGGCGTGCAAATGGTGGAAGGCGCATGCTCTTCACGTCCAGTGTTGGGAAGGTCAGGCATCGCAACCGACACAATTGGACTCTCCTTGTGGATTTGGGATTTCAAAGAACGCACAGTTCTTTGCGGTGCTTTTGCCAGCTTGAGTCTTTTCAGTTTTCTAGCGAGAGGCTGAGTGCTTCCATCCTCATGTGAAGCTGAACCACTAGCCATGAACATAGGCCAGGGCCTCAGCCGTTCCTTGCCACTCCGTGTGGTAAATGGCATATTGGCAAGTTTACGCTTCTCCTCCGACAATTTTATTTTAGGTTTTGGAGTCCTTTTTTTACTGATATTTGGTGTTTTGGTTTTGACATGCTCTGTACTATGCCATTGGGCATCGGCCTTGGCAGACGACGTTGCTGGCATTTCATCGTCTCGGCCATGACTAGTGGCAGCAGCTTCAGCATGAGGTGGAAGTGGATCTTGATCTTTCCCTAATTTTGGAACCTCAACATTTTTGTTCTCCATATTTTAATAGGCACAACTAAAAGGCACCTCAGGTAAACAATGCAGATGGATGGATTGGATACTAGTATACAATTATGGACGGGCTGCCGAGTGCCGACACAGAGGTAGCCACAGCCGTGAACTACCGCACTGTACTGTGTCTGCTACTAATATATAGACTGGTTGATAAAGAGATAGTATACTCGTAACTAGTATGTATGTATAAAGAAAGAAAAAAAAACCACGGTTAGGTCACTGGTATATACAATTATGGACGGGCTGCCGAGTGCCGACACAGAGGTAGCCACAGCCGTGAACTACCGCACTGTACTGTGTCTGCTGCTAATATATAGACTGGTTGATAAAGAGATAGTATACTCGTAACTAGTATGTATGTATAAAGAAAGAAAAAAAAACCACGGTTAGGTCACTGGTATATACAATTATGGACGGGCTGCGGAGTGCCGACACAGAGGTAGCCACAGCCGTGAACTACCGCACTGTACTGTGTCTGCTGCTAATATATAGACTGGTTGATAAAGAGATAGTATACTCGTAACTAGTATGTATATATAAAGAAAGAAAAAAAAACCACGGTTAGGTGGTATATACAATTATGGACGGGCTGCCGAGTGCCGACACAGAGGTAGCCACAGCCGTGAACTACCGCACTGTACTGTGTCTGCTGCTAATATATAGACTGGTTGATAAAGAGATAGTATACTCGTAACTAGTATGTATGTATAAAGAAAGAAAAAAAAACCACGGTTAGGTCACTGGTATATACAATTATGGACGGGCTGCCGAGTGCCGACACAGAGGTAGCCACAGCCGTGAACTACCGCACTGTACTGTGTCTGCTGCTAATATATAGACTGGTTGATAAAGAGATAGTATACTCGTAACTAATATGTATGTATAAAGAAAGAAAAAAAAACCACGGTTAGGTCACTGGTATATACAATTATGGACGGGCTGCGGAGTGCCGACACAGAGGTAGCCACAGCCGTGAACTACCGCACTGTACTGTGTCTGCTGCTAATATATAGACTGGTTGATAAAGAGATAGTATACTCGTAACTAGTATGTATGTATAAAGAAAGAAAAAAAAAACCACGGTTAGGTGGTATATACAATTATGGACGGGCTGCCGAGTGCCGACACAGAGGTAGCCACAGCCGTGAACTACCGCACTGTACTGTGTCTGCTGCTAATATATAGACTGGTTGATAAAGAGATAGTATACTCGTAACTAGTATGTATGTATAAAGAAAGAAAAAAAAACCACGGTTAGGTCACTGGTATATACAATTATGGACGGGCTGCCGAGTGCCGACACAGAGGTAGCCACAGCCGTGAACTACCGCACTGTACACTGGTTGATAAAGAGATAGTAGTATACTCGTAACAACTAGTATGACGACGGTATAAAGAATGAAAAAAAAACCACGGTTAGGTGGTATATAATACAATTATGGTTGGACGGACTGCCTGCCGAGTGCCGACACAGAGGTAGCCACAGCCGTGAACTACCGCACTGTACACTGGTTGATAAAGAGATAGTAGTATACTCGTAACAACTAGTATGACGACGGTATAAAGAATGAAAAAAAAACCACGGTTAGGTGGTATATAATACAATTATGGTTGGACGGACTGCCTGCCGAGTGCCGACACAGAGGTAGCCACAGCCGTGAACTACCGCACTGTACACTGGTTGATAAAGAGATAGTAGTATACTCGTAACAACTAGTATGACGACGGTATAAAGAATGAAAAAAAAACCACGGTTAGGTGGTATATATTATAATAATAATACAATTATGGATGGACGGACTGCCTGCCGACTGCCGACACAGAGGTAGCCACAGCCGTGAACTACCGCACTGTACACTGGTTGATAAAGAGATAGTAGTATACTCGTAACAACTAGTATGACGACGGTATAAAGAACGAAAAAAAAACCACGGTTAGGTGGTATATATTATAATACAATTATGGATGGACGGACTGCCTGCCGAGTTCCGACACAGAGGTAGCCACAGCCGTGAACTACCGCACTGTACACTGGTTGATAAAGAGATAGTAGTATACTCGTAACAACTAGTATGACGACGGTATAAAGAACGAAAAAAAAACCACGGTTAGGTGGTATATATTATAATACAATTATGGATGGACGGACTGCCTGCCGAGTTCCGACACAGAGGTAGCCACAGCCGTGAACTACCGCACTGTACACTGGTTGATAAAGAGATAGTAGTATACTCGTAACAACTAGTATGACTATGACGACGGTATAAAGAAAGAAAAAAAAAACCACGGTTAGGTGGTATATAATACAATTATGGATGGACGGACTGCCTGCCGAGTGCCGACACAGAGGTAGCCACAGCCGTGAACTACCGCACTGTACTGTGTCTGCTGCTAATATAGACTGGTTGATAAAGAGATAGTATACAATACTACTAATATACTGGTGGTCAGGCACTGGTCACCACTAGTCACACTGGCAGTGGCACTCCTGCAGCAAAAGTGTGCACTGTTTAATTTTAATATAATATTATTTATCATGTACTCCTGGCTCCTGCTATAACAACCTGCAGTGCTCCCCAGTCTCCCCCACAATTATAAGCTTTATATACAATACATTGATGTGCAGCACACTGGGCTGAGCAGTGCACACAGACTGAGTCACTGTGTGACTGTGTATCGTTTTTTTCAGGCAGAGAACGGATATATTAAATAAAACAAACAACTGCACTGTCTCTGGTGGTCACTGGTCACTGTGGTCGTCAGTCACTAAACTCTGTCTGCACTCTGCACTCTCTTCTAATCTACAGTATCACAGCAATCTCTCTCTCTCTCTCTCTTCTAAATCTAATCTAAATGGAGAGGACGCCAGCCACGTCCTCTCCCTATCAATCTCAATGCACGTGTGAAAATGGCGGCGACGCGCGGCTCCTTATATAGAATCCGAGTCTCGCGAGAATCCGACAGCGTCATGATGACGTTCGGGCGCGCTCGGGTTAACCGAGCAAGGCGGGAAGATCCGAGTCGCTCGGACCCGTGAAAAAAAAAGTGAAGTTCGTGCGGGTTCGGATTCAAAGATACCGAACCCGCTCATCTCTAGTAGATTTCCTGGCTGGTCAATGGTGTCTCAGATAGTCTGATACTGCCTCCTAGGATGCAGCTCAGATCTGTAATGCATGCAGGAGACATTATGCCTCCTGCTGCATTACCATCCTAGTGCTAGAACTTCTGCTTGTATGTAAGCAGCAGCGATAACAACTCCAACTACATATGAATCAGGCCCAGTGTTTAAAACCTGTTTTCACATATGCATTGCTCAGTCAGACCACAAGAGGGCGAAATATGATAATGTATAAAAATAACTGTATTTGGTAATATAATTCGGAATACTGTAGCTTTATCAATCTAAGTATTAGAGAGAGAGAGAGAGAGAGAGAGAGAGAGAGAGAGAGAGAGAGAGAGAGAGAGAGACAATCACCCTCCACAAACATAACACATGCAATTCTTGGGAAAAATTTTAAATGTGACTATAGTGAATGCCAACATCTCCTTATTTGTACTTTTTTTTCCTTTGCCATTTTTTTAATATAAATTATTATAGCGTTCTTTACATATACAACTAAATACACAAGTTAAATAACTATTATTATTTTACCCAACCATGACCAAATTCAAATGGAATAATTTAAACATGTAAAGTTTAAATCCGCACTGCATATCTAAGGAATCTGTGCATAGCACAGCCGTTACTTGCCTAACCACCTGGCACATCCTGTAATACATGCCTAGATTTATCAAGCCTTGGAGAGTGATAAATTACACGGTGATAAAGTTCCACCTGTGGCAGTGGCACACTGATTTCTTATTTCAGTCTGGTTAAGTTCTTGGTCGGGATGTACTAAAGGGAAAATATGTACTATTTCCATATGTACTATGCTCTTGATACCGGGGCTTCAGTACGTATACCTCCCTTTAATTACCTGAAAGAGGGACATCTTGGCGCGCGTAGCGCCCCCACGCCCGAAAAGGAGGTTTTTACCTATGGAAAAGGGGGCATGGCTTTATGGGAGGGCCCGCGATTGTGAGCCATGCCCCGTTTAAGTCACTGAGGGGGCATGCCCAGTGCTCTGTGAGCTGCTGGCATGCCCCCTCTCCCTCTGTCTCCACTGAATAGATCTGTTCACCGCTGCTCTGCTAAGCAGAGCAGCAGTGACAGGAGCCTCCCAACTGCCCCCCCCCCCCCCCCCCCACCGCGGGACACTGCGGCCCGTGAGTGGGACATCGGGACAGTCCCAAATAAAGGGATAGTTGGGAGATACGAGTACGGAGGGTAATGCCAGCTTTTGCCTATGGGCTTCTTCACACATCCTTCCTGAGTGGGATCAGATAAGATTCCTCCCAGCACCCCCTGCTGCCACCCACATCACTCTGCGCATGTGCAGACAGGCTCCTAGGTCATTAACCTGGAAGTCCAGTGACCGGCACTGATCGCAAAGGACAGCTCTGATTAGGACAGCTGTCATTTGCGGTACTAATCGCATATGTAATGCCCACAATCCGGTGCCAGAACTTAAACTGAGTGTGGGGTACTAAAATAAACCAGGTTCAGTTAAGATCAGAGAGGCAGGCCTGCTTTACCCCTTAGGCACAATGATGACACTGAATGCTGGATCCAACTCCATTTTATTATTATATGTTTGAACGGTTTAAAAGGCAGCCATACAGTAGAGTCAGACGTAACAGTTCATCAATTGAACAATTGCTATTAGATAAATAAGTGAAAAATCCATCAGGTAATCTAAGTTTAGGATAACCAGCATTAGCGTTAGACAGTAGGCAGGTAAGCAGAAACAGGTGCACAGTTGTCACAGGCTGGCTATGGCTTCTCTAATTCAGTCTCAGATAGCCAGCATTAGCATTAGACAGTAGGCAGGTAATCAGAAACAGGTGCACAGTTGTCACAGGCTGGCTATGGCTTCTCTAATTCAGTCTCAGGTAGCCAGCATTAGCATTAGACAGTAGGCAGGTAAGCAGAAACAGGTGCACGATGTAACAGGCTGGCAATGGCTTCTCTAATAAGCGTTAAATAGCAGTAACAATCTACACCAAATCATCAAATGACTATAAGCAATCGACTACGTTAACTATTAGCCTGACAATTCACTTTAGCGTAAGACACACCCGTTTGTGCTAACCCTGTCATCCTCAGCAGATACACTTTAGCGCAACTATTTTACCATAGAATGAAATACATTTGCATCATCACATTTGACATTAAATTCCACATTTCTACAAGTGACCTGCCAGCATGAGGTGCATTTGGAGATAACACATTAGCTATAATACCATAGGAGCATGCAGGATTACTTCACAGATACTGTAAAATGGGCACATGGAAACATCTCTGTATTTGTTTGGTCTGACTGGCCTTGGAAGAAAATGGGCCCATGCCCTAATTACTTTTCCTCTCTAGGAAACACAGTAACAGGAGCCTACCTCCTTTTAAAATTAATATGCAGGGCACGGAAAATAAGGGGAGCCTACCCCCTTCCTGACTTGTCCTGCCAGGCACAGCACTTATGGGGAGCCTACCCATTTTTTAAACCATATGCAGGGGCACTGGGGATGAAAGGGGAGCCTATCCCCTATTTAACGTGTCATGCTGGGCACAACCTACCAGGGGAGCCTACCCCCTTTTTAACTTTTTACCCAAAAGCAGAGTCTTTGCAGCGGAAAGTAGAGCAAGGCAGAGTCTGGCAGTAGAAGGTTTAAAGAGGGCTCTCACCACTAGCTGCGGTGCTACTGCCACCTCCAATAGCCTTCGGTCTTCAGCGCCACCTGGGATGCAGAGCACAGCACTGGGGCTGCACCCTTGCGTAAGGAGTCTGCTGTCCAGTCTTCTCTGGTCTTCAGTTGTGCCGTCACAGGAGTCTTCTTCCTGTAGACACCAGTGGACGCTTCTCTCCAGACTCGCTCCTCTTTTCACATCACAGTGCTCCTGTCTTTGGTAGCCTGGGGTTCTTGTCGTAGGTCCTCTCAGCCAGGGTCGTCCAGCACACTGCCTGTGGCTTTCCTCTATGGCCGGCGCTGCTCCTCCGCTTTTTCCACTCTGGATGCCGATCATCCGCGGGGTCCTGGTCCTCCAACTTCTTCCCTGGCTCAGCGCTGCCCGTATCCTCTCTGACGGAACTCACTAACTTTGCGGAGTTCAGCAGCATAGTGGGCAGCTCTTTCTTCTAACTGACATCTTCTGGGGTTGGCGACCCTTTCCATGCTCCCGGCTCTTCTTCTGCACTCCGGACCTCTGGAACTTCGGTGGGGCAGCTCCGTGCAGGTGAAGTTGGCGCTGCACTCCCAGCAGGTAAATGATCCGGTCCCAGTCACCTTCTCTTGCCGCCCTGGGCTCACTCCTCACCAGGACAGGTCCGGCCACAACATGGCTGTGCTCCTCTGGCTTTGTTTTCCCATCCCCCAGGAGCTCTCCTCTCCCGCATACAGTGCTCCTTAAAAGGCTCCCGGTTCTCCTGGACCGCCCCTGTTCTGGGTACTCACTGGCTCCCTGGGCCACAGCAACCTCCCTCCCCCTGGCTTATCTGCCCTACGACCCAGGGGGGCCAATCAGTGGGGGCCCAGTTTCCCGGGCCCCGTTGTTGCTGGGCAGGGGGGGTAAACTTAGAAGGCATTGGCACCAAACTCTCCCTATCCAAGCTGACAGGGTCCCTCAAAGTTCAGCGCTGTCATTGCTATAGGGCTGTATTGGACAGTACTGCAAATCTCTATAAAAAAAAAAAAAGCAGGGGGTCCCCAATATGTACATATGTGATTAGTAACAATGCGATGTGTGGTAGAATGTACCACGGATGCTTAGTACATCCCACCCCTTGTCTTAAGCTGTTTCCCTATTATATATTCACTTTCCGCCTGGGCTCCAGTCTAAAACTTTTGGATACAACTTCTATTACAGGATTTGTGTCTCTTTCCCTCTTTCTCCAAACCAAGTAGTCTTTCCAGTCTGCCTCTAATTAAATACTTGTCAATATATCCAGGAAAGTTACAGATATCACTATTTTACATACAGTTCCTGGTACTGCATTATATACAGTACTATACATGAGATTGTGTATCAGACTGTATAAAATAATGGACATGGGGCTATATACAGATGCAGCCACGCTAGTCGTGGCTCCGTCTGTGACTAGTGCGCCTAGTGCCGAGAGTGTCTCCGGGCAGCCAGGCGCGCGTGCCTGCACACGACTGAGATGCGCCTCATTCACTTGAATTGAGAGTCTCTCCGTCCGGGCGGGAGCGCGCCCGCATGGAGACGCTCAGAATGGGAGCATCTCTGTGTACTCCCGGCGTGACTATGCGGATGGTTCACCTAGTTACGCCGGGAGTGCACGCCTGCGATGGAACCGCCTCAGATGACCGCGGCCCCATCTTTATATTAGGCAAGATACAAGATAAAACCTAAGCTCTCCCTAGAGGCATAATGACAAAACTGCGCCTTTCCTACTTTGGACACATTATGCGAAGAACAACATCCCTAGAGAAAGACATTATGCTTGAAAAAGGCCAATGAAAAAGGGGAAGAACAACAGTGAGATGGCTTGATACAATCACAACTATGGATACTACTATATAAACAATGAGCCACTTGAATGAAGATCGAAATTTATGCAAGGCAGCTATCCATAGGGTCACCATATAGTCATTAACTTGATGGCACAAAACAACAAGATCTCTTGGAAAGCTAGTGATGGTGCCATTTTACTTACTGTCCCTGGTACTGCATTATATACAGTACTGTACATGAGATTGTATAATAGACTGTATAAAATAATGGGTGTAGGGCAATATAACATACACTGTATTGCCTGTGCTGCAAAACACTTGAGAATTCTTTGACAGAATAATGGGCTTATTTTCATTGATCGAATGGGTTGATTTTCTATTTGATAGACAGTCAGTTATTGCCATTATTTAACAATAAAATAAAGTATTTGTGTTGTGTAAAACTTTAGCTGACTCTTTAATACCTGCAGCAAAAGCCGACAGTTAACAATGGGACAGTCTAAAGGGATATGTGTTTGTGAATACAAGACCCAATAAATCTTTTTTCTGGGATAGTGCCGAGTTATTACGTGCTCATGCATATGTGCTTTCTATAGTAAGTAAAATGTAATTAAGATACATTAATACATTTTTATTTAGTGCAAACGAATGTGCCTTTACTATTCCTTAAAATACAATACAAAAGTAATGGCATCACTGTGATGCCATTAATATACCTTATCCTGCACTTTCTCAAACACTTTTATAAAGTGATTCTTACAGACAGCAGTGCAATATAGTCATGCAAAACATTTGTAGACCTTGCAAAATAAATTGTACTTTGTTATCTGTTGATGACTGGTGGACATGAGTCTCTTAAAAGACATAATTACGGTGTGTTCTGGACTTTTTTGTGGCACGAAAGTACAAGTTAAGTGAAATCCCAGTGCTGCATTAACACAGCTTAGTTCTAAAGATAGCAGCCAAATGGCTCCATATACTTCCTAGAGATGGAAGTTGGAAAACCACATACCAAGGCTTTCCAAGTAATGAATCTTCCATTCCAAAGTAAGTCACAAGATAATATCACTTAATTACTAATGAAAAGCATATGTGCAATATCACTGATACATTTTATTAAAGAGAAATAATCTTAGCAAATAATGATTATAGCATTAATGCATACACAGAAGCAGGATGCGGCTTTAATAGTATAGCGCCACTCATGTTTTATTTTGTTTTTAATAAATACTGCAGTTTTCTAAAAATTGTTGCAGATAATCCTGTAATATTGGCTTTTGAAAGTTTTTATGTTGACAGATTTCTAACCCTAGCTTTCTATATTATTCAAAAAACTCCATTATATATAACATACACTACATATATTGTCAATTAAAAAGGAAAAATGAAGGGGAAAGGGAAGCCTACAGCACTGTATCTATACATATAAATGCGAAAGCCCTCACTCACTGACTGACTGATTCATTCATAGAATTCTCTTACTTCCCGGTATGTTCGGAAGCTGTAATTTAACATTGGTCTTCTTCAGGTGGGAAATAGGAAAACTACGTAATTAGAATATTAATAAACCTCTCCTAATTGGATGAAAAGGGGTTGACATAATGACATCATTACCGATGTGTGGCTTGCTTTGCATGAACGATAATGCCCAAATGGACCATCGGATAAAAATTTGGATTTCTCATATTGCTGTTAGCTTTCTTTGGTACTTATGTATTTTGCAGTGTATCTCTCCACACGGCGATTTCTTCTTTCACTTTTCTTGGTTTCCTTTAATCTCTGTTACTTTTCCTTGGTGCCTTTTCTACCCCTCTCCATCTAGTTGTTAATGTGATGATTACTGCGCATCCGTTATGGCTTGATTTATAATTGGTCTAGACGATTTACATGTAACTGCCCTTAATGTAAAAGGCCCGAATATTCCTGAGAAAAGATCTAAACTCCTTAAATGGCTTAGAGATAAAAAAAAGTTGATGTTGCTCTTATTTAGGAAACACATTTCACGATTGGTAGTGTGCCGTCGCTTAAATGCCACTATTACCCCCATGTTTTTACAGCAAATAACCCTTCTGGCAAGACATTGGGAGTGGCTATTTTATTAGCTCGACACCTGCCTATCGTTAATGTCACTTCACACAGACTAATTGAAGGTAGGGGTTTATTAGTTAAATGTGATATCCATAATCAACGTTTCTCCTTTTTGAATGTTTATGCTCCCAAAACTAAGCAGCCTTCCTTTCTGTCCTCAGTAGTGATGAGCGGGTTCGGTTCCTCGGGATCCGTACCCCCCCGAACTTCACCCATTTTACACGGTTCCGAGGCAGACTTGAATCTTCCCGCCTTGCTCGGTTAACCAGAATGCGCCCGAATGTCATCATCCCGCTGTCGGATTCTCGCGAGATTCGTATTCTATATAAGGAGCCGTGCGTCGCCGCCATTTTCACCCGTGCTTTGGAGATGATAGCGAGAGGACGTGGCTGCGTTCTCTCAGTTTCTGTTGTCAGTGTGCTGCAAATCTGTGCTCAGTGTGCTTGCAAATATCTGTGCTCAGTGTGCTGCAAATATCTACGTTCTCTGCCTGAAAAACGCTCCATATCTGTTCTGCATTGTAGTATATAGTAGGAGGACAGTGCCGAAGTTTGCTGTGACCACCAGTATATATATAGCAGTACGGTACAGTAGTCCATTGCTCTACCTCTGTGTCGTCAAGTATACTATGCATCCATACCTGTGCTGCATTTTAGTTGTGCACAGTATATAGAAGGAGGACAGTGCAGAATTTTGCTGACCACCAGTATATATATGTAGCAGTACGGTACAGTAGTCCACTGCTCTACCTCTGTGTCGTCAAGTATACTATGCATCCATACCTGTGCTGCATTATAGTTGTGCGCAGTATATAGTAGGAGGACAGTGTAGAATTTTGCTGACCACCAGTATATATATAGCAGTACGGTACAGTAGTCCACTGCTCTACCTCCGTGTCGTCAAATATACTATGCATCCATATCTGTGCTGCATTTTAGTTGTGCGCAGTATATAGTAGGAGGACAGTGCAGAATTTTGCTGACCACCAGTATATATATGTAGCAGTACGGTACAGTAGTCCACTGCTCTTCCTCTGTGTCGTCAAGTATACTATGCATCCATACCTGTGCTGCATTATAGTTGTGCGCAGTATATAGTAGGAGGACAGTGCAGAATTTTGCTGACCACCAGTATATATATAGCAGTATGGTACAGTAGTCCACTGCTCTACCTCTGTGTCATCAAGTATACTATGCATCCACACCTGTGCTGCATTTTTGTTGTGCGCAGTATATAGTAGAAGGACAGTGCAGAATTTTGCTGACCACCAGTATATATGTAGCAGTACGGTACAGTAGTCCACTGCTCTACCTCTGTGTCGTCAAGTATACTATGCATCCATACCTGTGCTGCATTTTAGTTGTGTGCAGTATATAGTAGGAAGACAGTGCAGAATTTTGCTGACCACCAGTATATATATACAGTATATATATAGCAGTACGGTACAGTAGTCCACTGCTCTTCCTCTGTGTCGTCAAGTATACTATGCATCCATACCTGTGCTGCATTTTAGTTGTGCGCAGTATATAGTAGGAGGACAGTGCAGAATTTTGCTGACCACCAGTATATATATAGCAGTACGGTACAGTAGTCCACTGCTCTTCCTCTGTGTCGTCAAGTATACTATGCATCCATACCTGTGCTGCATTTTAGTTGTGCGCAGTATATAGTAGGAGGACAGTGCAGAATTTTGCTAACCACCAGTATATATATAGCAGTACGGTACAGTAGTCCACTGCTCTACCTCTGTGTCGTCAAGTATACTATGCATCCATACCTGTGCTGCATTTTAGTTGTGCGCAGTATATAGTAGAAGGACAGTGCAGAATTTTGCTGACCACCAGTATATATATATAGCAGTACGGTACAGTAGTCCACTGCTCTATCTCTGTGTCGTCAAGTATACTATGCATCCATACCTGTGCTGCATTTTAGTTGTGCGCAGTATATAGTAGGAGGAGAGTGCAGAATTTTGCTGACCACCAGTATATATATAGCAGTACGGTACAGTAGTCCATTGCTCTACCTCTGTGTTGTCAAGTATACTATGCATCCATACCTGTGCTGCATTTTAGTTGTGCGCAGTATATAGTAGGAGGACAGTGCAGAATTTTGCTGACCACCAGTATATATATAGCAGTACGGTACAGTAGTCCACTGCTCTACCCCTGTGTCGTCAAGTATACTATGCATCCATACCTGTGCTGCATTTTAGTTGTGCGCAGTATATAGTAGGAGGACAGTGCAGAATTTTGCTGACCACCAGTATATATATGAAGCAGTACGGAACAGTAGTCCACTGCTCTTCCTCTGTGTCGTCAAGTATACTATGCATCCATACCTGTGCTGCATTATAGTTGTGCGCAGTATATAGTAGGAGGACAGTGCAGAATTTTGCTGACCACCAGTATATATATAGCAGTATGGTACAGTAGTCCACTGCTCTACCTCTGTGTCATCAAGTGTACTATGCATCCACACCTGTGCTGCATTTTTGTTGTGCGCAGTATATAGTAGGAGGACAGTGCAGAATTTGCTGACCACCAGTATATATGTAGCAGTACGGTACAGTAGTCCACTGCTCTACCTCTGTGTCGTAAAGTATACTATGCATCCATACCTGTGCTGCATTTTAGTTGTGTGCAGTATATAGTAGGAAGACAGTGCAGAATTTTGCTGACCACCAGTATATATATAGCAGTACGGTACAGTAGTCCACTGCTCTACCTCTGTGTCGTCAAGTATACTATGAATCCATACCTGTGCTGCATTTTAGTTGTGCGCAGTATATAGTAGGAGGACAGTGCAGAATTTTGCTAACCACCAGTATATATATAGCAGTATGGTACAGTAGTCCACTGCTCTACCTCTGTGTCGTCAAGTATACTATGCATCCATACCTGTGCTGCATTTTTGTTGTGCGCAGTATATAGTAGAAGGACAGTGCAGAATTTTGCTGACCACCAGTATATATATATAGCAGTACGGTACAGTAGTCCACTGCTCTATCTCTATGTCGTCAAGTATACTATGCATCCATACCTGTGCTGCATTTTAGTTGTGCGCAGTATATAGTAGGAGGAGAGTACAGAATTTTTCTGACCACCAGTATATATATAGCAGTACGGTACAGTAGTCCATTGCTCTACCTCTGTGTCGTCAAATATACTATGCATCCATACCTGTGCTGCATTTTAGTTGTGCGCAGTATATAGTAGGAGGACAGTGCAGAATTTTGCTGACCACCAGTATATATATATAGCAGTACGGTACAGTAGTCCACTGCTCTACCCCTGTGTCGTCAAGTATACTATGCATCCATACCTGTGCTGCATTTTTGTTGTGCGCAGTATATAGTAGGAGGACAGTGTAGAATTTTGCTGACCACCAGTATATATATATATAGCAGTACGGTACAGTAGTCCACTGCTCTACCTCTGTGTTGTCAAGTATACTACAAAAGTTCAGTAAAATGACCCAAAAATCAAAATTAAAAGCATCTGATGAGAAGCGTAAACTTGCCAATGTCACGATCCGGGTATCTGGACGCCATTTCTTACCTATCAGATGCCTCCTAAGGCTGGCTCAGCGCTCCAGGACCGGATCCCATCTGTTATCCTGATGTGCACATTCCCGCATCCTCTCCTGTCTCTCTGGACGCAGTCACAGTAACGCCTTATACATCTGGCATGGCGTCTCCCGCGGCCTCCGCCGCCGTCCCTGAGCTTCAGCATTCAGAGTGGCGATTACATCAGCCGCGGCCTCCGCTGTGTCCGCGTGGTCGGATGTGCATCTGTCAGCCTGGCGTCTCCTGTCTCCGGTGGCCGGCGCCGCCATTACTGTTTTCCAGACCACATGGATTACAATCCAAACTTCCCTCCAAGTGTCTGCATGGGCGCAGCCATCTTGGATTCTGTCAGCTGATCTTTCCTACCAATCCGTTGTCAGTATTATTAATTTGCATAATTGCCTAGCCAATGCCTTCCTTGCTGCAGGTATAAATAGGTTGTGCCTGAGCAAGGAAGGCGTCAGTGCTTTGGTTGTCAAACCTAGTTCCAGTTTGTCTCTCTCCTGTGATTGTCTTCCAGGTTCCAGCTCCTGTCTCCAGACTTCTGCTATAGAGACCCGCACCAGCATTCCATCTGCGGTGTAGCCTGACTCTCCGATCCATTCTGGACTCACCTGTTTCCAGCTACAACATCACCTGCTTCCAGCTCAGCTTCCAGCAGTGTACAGCTTCTCTTAAAGGGCCGGTGTCCTTTCTGCAGTTTACCACTCTCCACCGGTATTATTATTTCTCCGCTCTCAAATTCTACATTTCATCTATATTGCATCGCTCTCAAGCTTTATTTATTATTTAACTGGTTCCAGCCAGTATCCACTCCGTGCCAACACCTGTCTGGTTCTAACCAGTACCCACAGCAGCATTTTATCTACAGCAGTCCAGCTTTCCCTGGAACACCAGCTGGTACGACCCTGGGCTTTCCTCATTGCTACAGTTGAGCCTGGTAAGGACTTTCCAACTTGCAGATAATAAGAACTGTCTCATACCACCAGAGCTCTGTGGCCCCTGCCACCATGTAGTACCCAGGAACTGTATTATTATTTCTCTGCTGATTTTTATGTTTCTTTTTACTGCTACTGTGATGCATGGAGTTTGTCATAAATAAATATCATTGACTTTTACTCAAGTTGTCGTGGTCACGCCTTCGGGCGGTTTCTCTTCATGTTACTTACATGTCCAGGGGTCTGATACAACCTCCCAGGTTCCGGTACATCTCAGCCCCTACAACTGAGGCTGCCTTCCGTCAGCTCAGGCCCTCAGTTGTGACAGTAAGCACTGACCAAATGAATCCAGCCGGAGACCTGGATCAAGCGGCCAGGCCGATGCAAGAACTGGCAGCCCGACTTGAACATCAGGATGCTGCACAGGGCCACATCATCTGCTGTCTCCAGGATCTCTCTACTCGGCTGGATGGGATTCAGACAACTCTCCGTGGATCAGGCGCATCTGGGGCGTCAACCACAGTGACTCCAACTATAACCCCACCCACCTTACCCGTTTCTGCTCCACGTCTTCATCTTCCAACGCCAGCAAAATTTGACGGATCTCCAAGATTCTGCAGGGGATTTCTCAACCAGTGTGAGATTCAGTTTGAGCTACAACCTGGCAATTTTCCCAGTGACCGTACAAGAATTGCCTACATCATCTCTCTTCTCAGTGGCTCAGCCCTCGACTGGGCATCACCGTTATGGGAGAGGTCCGACACCCTGCTATCTTCTTACACTGCATTCGTGTCAACATTCAGGCGCATCTTCGACGAGCCAGGCCGGGTAACTTCAGCTTCGTCTGAGATTCTCCGTTTACGCCAGGGATCACGTACTGTAGGACAATATCTTATACAGTTCCAGATTCTGGCATCTGAACTGGCATGGAACGACGAGGCCCTGTATGCTGCATTCTGGCATGGTTTATCCGAGCGTATTAAAGATGAGTTAGCTACCAGAGACTTACCCTCCAAGTTAGATGAGCTAATCTCACTTTGTACGAAAGTTGACTTACGTTTCAGAGAGAGAGCAACTGAGCGTGGAAGATCATCTGCTCCAAAATCTTCTGCTCCTCCTCCTCGCCAACTGTCACCAACTAAAGATGAACCCATGCAAATTGGCCGTTCCCGTTTAACTCCTGCTGAGCGCTGAAGACGTCTCTCTGAGTCTCTCTGTCTGTATTGTGCAGCTCCGTCTCACACTATTAATGCCTGTCCCAAACGTCCGGGAAACTCCAAATCCTAGCTCGTCAAGGAGAGGGCCGGCTAGGAGTAATGATCTCCTCTCCATCTCCTCAAGATTGTAATCTCCCAGTCTCGCTTCAAGTTGCTCAACGTTATCAGAACGTCATTGCCCTCCTGGATTCCGGAGCAGCTGGGAACTTTATTACCGAAGCCTATGTTAAACGGTGGTCCCTACCCACCGAGAGACTTCCTTCCTCCTTTTCCTTAACTGCCGTGGATGGCAGTAAAATTTTTGATACAGTTATTGCTCTAAGGACTCTACCAGTTCGTCTGAGAGTGGGAGTTCTTCATTCCGAACTTATTTCACTTTTAGTGATTCCAAGAGCCACACATCCTGTGGTCCTGGGCCTTCCATGGCTCCGTCTTCACAATCCTACAATTGATTGGACGACTACGCAAATTCTGGCATGGGGTCCCTCCTGTGCTGAGACATGTTTGTTTAAAGTGTTGCCTGTCTGTTCTTCCTCCCCCAGGTCGTCTGATGTTCCACCTCCTCCATATCAAGATTTCACGGATGTGTTCAGTAAAGCTTCTGCTGATATCCTTCCTCCTCATAGAGAATGGGACTGCCCGATTGATCTCGTTCCAGGGAAGGTTCCACCTCGAGGCCGAACTTATCCGTTGTCTCTGCCTGAGACGCATTCTATGGAGGAATACATTAAAGAGAACCTAGCAAAGGGGTTCATTCGACCTTCTTCTTCTCCAGCCGGCGCAGGCTTCTTTTTTGTAAAAAAGAAAGATGGTGGTCTGCGGCCGTGCATCGACTACAGAGGTTTGAACGACATTACCATCAAGAACCGCTATCCTTTACCCCTGATTACTGAGCTCTTTGACAGAGTTAGCGGAGCTACCATCTTTACAAAGCTGGACTTGAGAGGTGCATACAATCTCATCCGGATCCGTGAGGGTGACGAGTGGAAGACCGCATTTAACACCCGTGACGGACATTATGAGTACCTCGTCATGCCCTTCGGATTGAGCAATGCTCCAGCTGTCTTCCAGCATTTCGTCAATGAGATTTTCAGAGAAATTCTATACCGTCATGTCGTGGTCTATCTAGATGATATCCTCATTTTTGCCAACAATTTAGAGGAACATCGTTTTTGGGTAAAGGAGGTTCTGTCCCGTCTCCGTGTCAATCATCTCTATTGCAAATTAGAGAAATGCGTCTTTGAAGTCAAGTCCATTCCGTTTCTAGGGTACATTGTGTCCGGTTCCGGACTAGAGATGGATCCTGAGAAACTACAAGCAATCCAGAATTGGCCGGTACCCTTAACCCTCAAAGGGGTCCAGAGGTTCTTAGGGTTCGCCAATTATTACCGAAAGTTTATACGAGACTTTTCCACCATTGTGGCGCCTATTACTGCTTTCACCAAGAAGGGTGCTAACCCGTCCAAGTGGTCTGAAGAAGCCATGCAAGCTTTTCATCTTTTAAAACAGAGGTTCATCTCTGCGCCTGTCCTGAAACAGCCTGACATCGACTCTCCTTTCATCTTAGAGGTGGATGCCTCCTCCGTTGGAGTAGGAGCGGTGTTATCTCAGAGGGCTAAAGATGGCCATTTACATCCTTGCAGTTTCTTCTCACGGAAGTTCTCCCCAGCGGAGCGCAACTATGCCATTGGCGACCAGGAGTTGCTAGCCATCAAGCTCGCTCTAGAGGAGTGGAGATATCTGTTGGAGGGAGCTTCTCATTCAATCACCATCCTTACAGACCACAAGAACCTTCTATATCTGAAAGGCGCACAATGTCTCAACCCTTGTCAGGCCAGATGGGCACTTTTCTTTTCCAGGTTCGACTTTAAACTCCAGTTCTGTCCGGGCTCTCAGAATCGCAAGGCCGATGCCCTTTCCCGCTCATGGGAGCAAGAAAATGAGTCAGAGTCTTCAGACAAGCATCCTATTATAAATCCGTTGGCATTCTCCACGGTAGGGATGGACTCTACGCCCCCATCAGGGAAAAGTTTTGTGAAGCCGACACTAAGGAAGAAGCTCATGCATTGGGCCCATGCTTCCCGCTTTGCCGGACATACAGGTATCCAAAAAAAGCCTGGAGTTTATCTCTAGGTCCTATTGGTGGCCAACTCTGAAAAAGGACGTTTTGGAGTTTATTGCATCTTGCCCAAAGTGTGCTCAACATAAAGTATCCCGCCAGTCGCCTGCGGGGCAACTGGTTCCACTATCTGTTCCCCGTCGACCATGGACCCATTTGTCGATGGATTTTATTACATATTTGCCCATGTGCAACAAGTTTAATACCATCTGGGTGGTAGTTGACCGGTTCACCAAGATGGCACACTTCATTCCTCTTACCGGTCTTCCGTCAGCTTCCAAGTTGGCTCAAGTATTCATACAAGAGATCTTTCGACTCCACGGTCTTCCAGAAGAAATTATCTCAGATCGAGGAGTTCAATTCACAGCCAAATTCTGGCGAAGTTTATGTCAAGTCCTCCAAGTCAAGCTAAAGTTTTCCACGGCTTACCATCCTCAGACCAATGGTCAAACTGAAAGGGTGAATCAGGACTTGGAGTCCTTCCTCCGCATCTATGTGTCCTCCTCTCAAGATGACTGGGTTCAATTACTTCCCTTGGCCGAGTTCTGTCATAACAACCAGTATCATTCTTCATCTTCTTCAACACCATTCTTCACCAACTTTGGATTCCACCCTAAAGTCCCTGAGTTCCAACCGCTTCCAGCAACTTCTGTTCCCGCAGTGGATATCACCTTGCATCAGTTTGCCAATATCTGGAAGAGCGTACGATCAGCTCTGCTCAAGGCATCGTTCAGGTACAAGAAGTTTGCGGATAAGAAGCGTCGAGCAGTTCCTGCTCTCAAGGTGGGTGATCGGGTATGGTTATCCACGAAGAATTTGAGGTTAAGAGTTCCCAGTATGAAGTTTGCACCTCGCTACATCGGTCCTTTTAAAATTGATCAAGTCATCAATCCTGTTGCTTACAGACTCCAGTTGCCTCCCTTCTTAAAAATACCCAGGACATTCCATGTTTCCCTGTTGAAACCGCTAATCTTGAATCGGATTCATTCCTCACTTCCTCCAACTCCGAAAGTCCAAACTCAACGAGGCGTTGAGTATGAAGTAGCCAAGATCCTGGACTCACGTCACCGTTACGGTCAACTTCAGTATCTTATTGACTGGAAGGGTTATGGCCCTGAGGAACGTTCATGGACCAATGCTTCTGATGTCCATGCTCCTGCCTTGGTCCGGAGATTCCATTCCAAGTTTCCTCAAAAGCCAAAGAAGTGTCCTGGGGCCACTCCTAAAGGGGGGGGTGCTGTCACGATCCGGGTATCTGGACGCCATTTCTTACCTATCAGATGCCTCCTAAGGCTGGCTCAGTGCTCCAGGACCGGATCCCATCTGTTATCCTGATGTGCACATTCCCGCATCCTCTCCTGTCTCTCTGGACGCAGTCACAGTAACGCCTTATACATCTGGCATGGCGTCTCCCGCGGCCTCTGCCGCCGTCCCTGAGCTTCTGCATTCAGAGTGGCGATTACGTCAGCCGCGGCCTCCGCTGTGTCCGCGTGGTCGGATGTGCATCTGTCAGCCTGGCGTCTCCTGTCTCCGGTGGCCGGCGCCGCCATTACTGTTTTCCAGACCACATGGATTACAATCCAAACTTCCCTCCAAGTGTCTGCATGGGCGCAGCCATCTTGGATTCTGTCAGCTGATCTTTCCTACCAATCCGTTGTCAGTATTATTAATTTGCATAATTGCCTAGCCAATGCCTTCCTTGCTGCAGGTATAAATAGGTTGTGCCTGAGCAAGGAAGGCGTCAGTGCTTTGGTTGTCAAACCTAGTTCCAGTTTGTCTCTCTCCTGTGATTGTCTTCCAGGTTCCAGCTCCTGTCTCCAGACTTCTGCTATAGAGACCCGCACCAGCATTCCATCTGCGGTGTAGCCTGACTCTCCGATCCATTCTGGACTCACCTGTTTCCAGCTACAACATCACCTGCTTCCAGCTCAGCTTCCAGCAGTGTACAGCTTCTCTTAAAGGGCCGGTGTCCTTTCTGCAGTTTACCACTCTTCACCGGTATTATTATTTCTCCGCTCTCAAATTCTACATTTCATCTATATTGCATCGCTCTCAAGCTTTATTTATTATTTAACTGGTTCCAGCCAGTATCCACTCCGTGCCAACACCTGTCTGGTTCTAACCAGTACCCACAGCAGCATTTTATCTACAGCAGTCCAGCTTTCCCTGGAACACCAGCTGGTACGACCCTGGGCTTTCCTCATTGCTACAGTTGAGCCTGGTAAGGACTTTCCAACTTGCAGATAATAAGAACTGTCTCATACCACCAGAGCTCTGTGGCCCCTGCCACCCTGTAGTACCCAGGAACTGTATTATTATTTCTCTGCTGATTTTTATGTTTCTTTTTACTGCTACTGTAATGCATGGAGTTTGTCATAAATAAATATCATTGACTTTTACTCAAGTTGTCGTGGTCACGCCTTCGGGCGGTTTCTCTTCATGTTACTTACATGTCCAGGGGTCTGATACAACCTCCCAGGTTCCGGTACATCTCAGCCCCTACAACTGAGGCTGCCTTCCATCAGCTCAGGCCCTCAGTTGTGACAACCAATATGCCATTTACGACACGGAGTGGCAAGGAACGGCTGAGGCCCTGGCCTATGTTCATGGCTAGCGGTTCAGATTCACATGAGGATGGAAGCACTCATCCTCTCGCTAGAAAACTGCAGTGCCCCTCCTAGATGGGCTAGGTGTTTGTGTCGGCCACTTGGGTCGCTTAGCTTAGTCACACAGCTACCTCACTGCACCTCTTTTTTTCTTTGCATCATGTGCTGTTTGGGGACTATTTTTTAAATCTGCCATCCTGTCTGACACTGCAGTGCCACTACTAGATGGGCCAGGTGTTTGTGTCGGCCACTTGGGTCGCTTAGCTTAGTCACACAGCTACCTCATTGCACCTCTTTTTTTCTTTGCATCATGTGCTGTTTGGGGACTATTTTTTAAATCTGCCATCTTGTCTGACACTGCAGTGCCACTCCTATATGGGTCAGATGTTTGTGTCGGCCACTTGGGTCGCTTAGCTTAGCCATCCAGCGACCTTGGTGCAAATTTTAGGACTAAAAATAATATTGTGAGGTGTGAGGTGTTCAGAATAGACTTGAAATGAGTGGAAATTATGGTTATTGAGGTTAATAATACTATGGGATCAAAATGACCCCCAAATTCTATGATTGAAGCTGTTTTTGAGGGTTTTTTTGTAAAAAAAAACACCCGAATCCAAAACACACCCGAATCCGACAAAAAATTTGCAAGGAGGTTTTGCCAAAACGCGTTTCCGGTGCACATCACTAGTCCTCGGTTTTGGAAAAAGCTGAACCTCTCCTTGAAGAAGTAGTGGTGATGGGAGGCGGTTTAATCTGGACTCTCGATCCCCTCCACGCACCTCTAAAAACATTTCCTATAGACCGGAGAAGGAGTATAGGAGTGTGCGACGCACCCTGCTTGACCACCAGCTGATCGACACATGGAGACTGACACACCCTTCAGATGTAGATTATTAATTTTTTTCACACCCCCATCAGACATACTCCAGAATTGACTACTTGTTTCTAAGTCACCGTCACCTCCATTTAATTTCTGAAACTTCAATAGGGCAAATTATATGGTCTGATCATGCCCCTGTTAATCTCACAATACGTCTTCCGACACATACACGAAGTCAATGGTCGTGGTGTTTTAATGATACATTTTTACAGGACACGTCATGCCGCTGTCAAATTGATTCTGCCATAGATTCCTATATCAGTACTAATGATCTTGATGATGTTTCTAAAATTTCGGTTTGGGAGGCGCATAAATGCGTCTTGCGAGGGGTATATATCCAGATAGGCTCACTTCATAAAAAACAAAGGGAGAAGCTTAGAGAAGACTTATTAGCTAAGATAAAATCTCTTGAAACTATGCATAAGAAATCTCAAACCCCTCAACATAATTCTGACCTTGAAGCTGCCCAGGCCGATCTGAATAAATTACTTTCCGATAGAGTTAAATTAACATATCAGAAATGACGGAGCAGATACTATCAATGGGGCAATAAACCTGGAAAACTGTTGGCCAAGGCTCTCCAAGAACAACTTGCACTCACTTTTATTCATATTATTAAAGATGGCCAAGGTCAGCCTCACAACGAAACACTACACATTGCTAGGTGCTTTCAGGCATATTATTCCACCTTATATAACCTTTCAATGCCAAATGGGAGTGCAGATGTAATGTCCCACCAGGCATCTGTATCTGACTACTTAAAATCCGTAGACTTCCCTACGTTGTCCAAAGAAGACGCAGATGGTCTAGATGCCCCCTTTTCTACTGAGGAGGTTATGAAAGTCATCGACTCCTCGCCCAACGGCAAAAGTCCAGGCAATGACGGGATTTCTATTGCCTATTATAAAGCTTTCAAGGAGAAATTAACCCCTCTCCTCACAAGGGCCTTTAAGACAATTTCTGAAAAATCACATTTCTCTACACAATCTCTTGAGGCTCATGCCACAGTTATACCCAAAGAGGGTAAAGATCCTAGTCTATGTTCCAGCTATCGAACGATTTTGTTGCTGAACATAGACATAATAATAATAATAATAATTTTATTTATATAGCGCTCTTTCTCCAACAGGACTCAAGGCGCTTTACAGACATCAAAAACAATGCACATGATACAGAGGATTTGAGTAATACAACAATTGACAAGCAACAGACATAAAAGAAAACCTTAAGCCCACAGAAAGCATAACGCAGGATTGGTGCAGGCATTTTGGGTAATAACTTCCAAGGGTTGTGTATTCCACCCTCACAAGGTACCAGGTGCAGCAGCCATATTAGGCACTCAGCGTAGGATTACCCAAGGTGGAATAGTCCACCCCTAGAAGTGATGACACAAAATGGGGGTGATTTCAGAGTCCTACAGTTCAGAGTAGGGTTCCATCAAAACCATCAGGCCTATGTATTTTTCATCCCATCCACAAGTGTACCATATGGGGCAGCCATGTTGGGCGCACTTTGGAGGTTACACTGTGGGAGGTGAGCCATACAAGGGCCAAGGTCAAATGTGGGAAAACTGATGCTTATGTTGTAGTATGATGTACCCTGCATGTAGGGCACAATGGAAAGGTGTGCAATCAGTGGAGGTAAACATTACAGGAAAAACACATGGTGGAGTGGAAGCGAGCAATGGAGGAAAAAAAAAAAAACAGGTAACTAGTGGCAGAGTAGGATTGGGCTAACATTTTGATTAGATCTTAGTACGGGTGGGTAGGATAATGTGGGGGGCATACTCAATACTTAGAAGCAATAGGGATGTCCCTGCTGAACCTGGGCCTGTGCCCCACAGTTCCTTGTTCATCTTGGGGATTAGGCCCGGGGGCGGGCTTGATGTTCTCAGCCAGAGAGGTGCTAAGCCTGGTCTTGGTGTTCTCATGTTTGATGCGAGGAGAGGCCACATTAAGTTCCAGAGTTTTGAGGTTGTGATGCAGTCCTTCTGTTATCTTGTTTGGTTGTTTGCCTTCTGTTTTCCTTCGGTTTAACACAGGTATAACACTGCTGTTTTGGGCTGCCACTTTATAACTAGCCACTTCATAAAATAACCACTGCAGCGTCCTAATAGTCCTGGCGTCCTATGCTTTACTGACTAAATAGCTCTACAAACATATGTCCTGATTACAACCCCCTCCCCCACACAGCAACCCTCCCACCGAAAGGTGTTAATCAGCTAACAAATGTGAGGTTTGAAAACCCCAGTCAACAACTATAAGTTTTTGCACACTACAGATATTAAACAACTTAAACAATTTTAAAAACATACAATTTAATGAGCAATGTTCTGCAAATATTTACCAGCAAGATTTTACTAACAGAGTATCAATGTTCTGCAAATATTTACCAGCAAGATTTTACTAACAGAGTATCAATGTTCTGCAAATATTTACCAGCAAGATTTTACTAACAGAGTATCAATGTTCTGCAAATATTTACCAGCAAGATTTTACTAACAGAGTATCAATGTTCTGCAAATATTTACCAGCAAGATTTTACTAACAGAGTATCAATGTTCTGCAAATATTTACCTGTTGACAAGAAGGAGAGACAGGAGTCAATTTTGAATATCAGTTGAAAATGTAACTAATGAAACACAGGTATAACACTGCTGTTTTGGGCTGCCACTTTATAACTAGCCACTTCATAAAATAGCCACTGCAGCGTCCTAATAGTCCTGGCGTCCTATAAACTTTTTGCCAAATTGATTGCAAATCACCTTAAATTATTATTACCGGATTTGATTCATGGAGACCAGGCCAGTTTTGTCTTGGGTTGAGAGGCCAGGGACAATACCTCTAAAGTGCTCAATATGATTCACTATGCTAACAGAGCTACATCCACCTCTATTGTGTTATCAACCAATGCGGAAAAAGCATTTGATAGGGTGGATTGGGGCTTTTTGTCTTTTATCTTGAGACACTTAGGGCTTGGTAATGCCTGTCTCCATAGAATTTTATATCTCTATACTACCCCATCCGCCAGAATTAAAATGAATGGCTCCCTATCAGATTCCTTTACTATTTCTAATGGCACACGACAGGGATGCCCTCTGTCCCCCCTATTATTTGTTCTGTGTATGGAAATTTTAGCTAGAAGCATTGGAGCCAACCAAAATATCTCCGGTCTGCTAGTGAAGGGGAATGAATACAAATTGGCTCTCTGTGCTTACGATTTGCTCGCTCTAATTTCGAACCCGGTAACCTCACTTCCAAACCTAATGTTGGAATTTGAAAGGTTTGGAGCACTTTCTAACTTTAACTATTCCAAATCCATCGCTATGAACCTAACTACTTCTCCTAATATGGTTGCGGGTTTGAAATGCTCCTTCCCTTTCACTTGGCATGACCACAAATTGAAGTACTTGGGGGTGGTGCTCTCCAACGACTTATCCAAACTGTTTTCCTTGAATTTTAGCCCTTTATTGAAAACACTTTGCCTGGACTTCCAGAGGTGGAGGAAATTACGATTATCTTGGTTTGGTAGAATAAATGTAGTCAAAATGAATTCCCTCCCTAGGATATTATTTTTTCTACAAACTCTTCCCATACACATCCCTCTCCTATGGTTCCGGGATATCCAGAATCTCATTCGGGCATTTGTTTGGGGTAGTAACACACCTAGATTTAAACATGAAATTCTATTTAGGAGAAAACATCATTGAGGCCAACAGCTCCCACATATCCCCAGCTATTACCATGCAGTGCAGCTAAATAGAATTTTAGAATGGACGCAGGCCAAAGACTGCAAACAATGGGTACTTCTAGAGGAGGGATGTCTCCCACATTATATAGAAATTGTACCCTGGCTGCCCAACCTTCCGAAGGTTACTTACCCCACGGTCTCCCCCACACTTAAATTGTGGAATACGCTTAGATTAAAAAGCCACATATCCTCCAAATTGTCTCCTCTAACTTCCTTTATCTTTAATCCCAAATTTATTCCAGGTCTCCAAGGATCAGCTTTTGCTCAGTGGGCAGAGATGGGAATTTTTAGGGTTGGCCGGTTGGTGAGTTCTGGCAGGGTGCGGTCATTTTCAGATATTCAATCTCTTTGGAATATATCCAGTTCTGATTTTTGGAAATTTCTTCAGGTTCACCATTTCCTAACATCTTCCAAGAATCTCTCTGACATAACTAGAGATCTCACCACTTTTGAAAAAATGTGCGTCTCCCCCCGATCTCCCACACACACTATTTCCCAGATCTATGCATTTATTATTGAAGATCTATTTCCTCAACCCCCTACTTTTAGGATTTCCTGGGAGAAAGAGTTGCCAGGATTAGCCACACAATCTAATTGGGACTCTATATTCCGTAACACCCAGGCGAGCTCCTTATGTTTATCAACGATGGAAACTCTTTATAAAATTATATATAGATGGTACAGAACTCCCCTTGTTCTCAATAAGATGTTTTCCACTCTCTTGAATCTTTGCTGGAGATGTAAGGGAGCCCCAGGGAGCTTTTTACATATATGGGGGGACTGCCCCCTCATAATTCCCTTTTGGACGGAAGTTTTTAAATGCTCCGAATTGATATTGGGAGATGTAGTCCCCAGAGACCCAGAGTTTTGGCTTCTTAACCTGACCTCAGCAGGTACACATTCCTACAAATGCTCATTACTTAGACATCTTAATAACGCAGCGAAGGCCATTATACCGACTCTTTGGAGATCCTCCTCGCTGCCATCGATCAAACAATGGTTTAAAAGGATTGATTATTTTTTAGCAAGAAAAAAAGGCATTTGTTTCCCCCAGCACCCTGAATGATAACCGTAACCAGATATAAATTCCACATGATAATAGAAGTCAGAGATCTTCGTTACACATATTTGCGCAAATGTGTGAATAAGCCCCAAAGCCGAATCAAGGCGTCTCTGTATATTTGGGGGCCCTAGCGCTATATCTAGGTGCAGGGTGTGGCACCCCAAAACACCAGCATAAGCCAGAAAGTCCAGCGTAGCATACCAGTGAAAAAACTATAGTGTTAATAAATTAGTATTTAGGAAGCTGAAGCTATAGAGAAAGTGATACAAAAATGAAATGCAATTAAAATAGAGAAATAGTGTTAAAAAATTAATAAGTGAAAAGTGTTAATAGAATGTAAAGGTATGCCACACTAAGGCCATCCAGCTCCGCCAGTCCAGAGGCACCACACCTCACACCTCCATTACCCCAATCTGGGTCTAAGATTAACCAGCAAGGAGCCACAGGATAATGGCTCCTTACTCTAATATGTCTAAGCTAAGAGCTACCTACCTTAGAGCAACCCCATAATGCTCCATGTGGCATGTCAGGGCCTGCACCTCCTCCCAATGCAGGAACCTCTCTGCCTCTCACAACAAACATATATATTGGTAGATGCTCAATTAGCTTAGTAATATCATTCAGGCGCTCGAAAGGGAGGGGTATTTCTAAGCAAGAAAAAAGGCATTTGTTTCCCCCAGCACCCTGAATGATTACCGTAACCTGATATAAATTCCACATGATAATAGAATTCAGAGATCTTCGTTACACATATTTGCGCAAATGTGTGAATAAGCCCCAAAGGCGCATTAAGGCGTCTCTGTATATTTGGGGTCCCTAGCGCTATATCTAGGTGCAGGGTGTGGCACCCCAAAACACCAGCATAAGCCAGAAAGCCCAGCGTAGCATACCAGTGAAAAAACTATAGTGTTAATAAATTAGTATTTAGGAAGCCGAAGCTATAGAGAAAGTGATACAAAAATGAAATGCAATTAAAATAGAGAAAGTGTTAAAAAAGTAATAAGTGAAAAGTGTTAATAGAATGTAAAGGTATGCCACACTAAGGCCATCCAGCTCCGCCAGTCCATAGGCACCACACCTCACACCTCCATTACCCCAATCTGGGTCTAAGATTAACCAGCAAGGAGCCACATGATAATAGCTCCTTACTACAATATGTCTAAGCTAAGAGCTACCTACCTTGGAGCAACCCTATAATGCTCCATGTGGCATGTCAGGGCCTGCACCTCCTCCTAATGCAGGAACCTCTCTGCCTCTCACAACAAACATATATATTGGTAGATGCTCAATTAGCTTAGTGATATCATTCAGGTGCTCGAAAGGGAGGGGTATTTCTAAGCAAGAAAAAAAGGCATTTGTTTCCCCCAGCACCCTGAATGATAACCGTAACCAGATATAAATTCCACATGATAATAGAAGTCAGAGATCTTTGTTACACATATTTGCGCAAATGTGTGAATAAGCCCCAAAGCCGCATCAAGGCGTCTCTGTATATTTGGGGTCCCTAGCGCTATATCTAGGTGCAGGGTGTGGCACCCCAAAACACCAGCATAATCCAGAAAGCCCAGCGTAGCATACCAGTGAAAAAACTATAGTGTTAATAAATTAGTATTTAGGAAGCCGAAGCTATAGAGAAAGTGATACAAAAATGAAATGCAATTAAAATAGAGAAATAGTGTTAAAAAATTAATAAGTGAAAAGTGTTAATAGAATGTAAAGGTATGCCACACTAAGGCCATCCAGCTCAGCCAGTCCAGAGGCACCACATCTCACACCTCCATTACCCCAATCTGGGTCTAAGATTAACCAGCAAGGAGCCTCCCTTTCGAGCACCTGAATGATATCACTAAGCTAATTGAGCATCTACCAATATATATATGTTTGTTGTGAGAGGCAGAGAGGTTAATGCATTAGGAGGAGGTGCAGGCCCTGACATGCCACATGGAGCATTATGGGGTTGCTCCAAGGTAGGTAGCTCTTAGCTTAGACATATTGTAGTAAGAAGCCATTATCATGTGGCTCCTTGCTGGTTAATCTTAGACCCAGATTGGGGTAATGGAGGTGTGAGGTGTGGTGCCTCTGGACTAGCGGAGCTGGATGGCCTTAGTGTGGCATACCTTTACATTCTATTAACACTTTTCACTTATTAATTTTTTAACACTATTTCTCTATTTTAATTGCAAGTATGTGTAACGAAGATCTCTGAATTCTATTATCATGAGGAATTTATATCTGGTTACGGTTATCATTCAGGGTGCTGGGGGAAACAAATGCCTTTTTTTCTTGCTTAGAAATACCCCTACCTTTCGAGCACCTGAATGATATCACTAAGCTAATTGAGCATCTACCAATATATATGTTGATTATTTTTTAGAAATGGAGTAACTTATCTCCTTTTCAGTAGGAAGATCCATTATCTTTACAGCCACTTGGTCTCCCTGGTGCGACTTCAAGGAGTCACCTGTATATCAGTCTTATGTAGTGATGAGCGGGTTCGGTTTCTCGGAAACCGAACCCCCCCGAACTTCACCCTTTTTACACGGGTCCGAGCCATACTCGGATTCTCCCGTATGGCTCGGGTAACCCGAGTGCGCCCGAACGTCATCATCCCACTGTCGGATTCTCGCGAGATTCGTATTCTATATAAGCAGCCGCGCGTCGCCGCCATTTTCACACGTGCATTGAGATTGATAGGGAGAGGACGTGGCTGGCGTCCTCTCCGTTTATAATTGTAGAAGAGACAGTTGATTGCTTGTTTTATTACTAATTGTGGGGAGGATTGGGGAGCAGCTGTTAGGACTCGGAGTAGAGTGCAGAGTTTTGCTGATAGTGACCACCAGTTTTTTTTAATCCTTTCTCTGCCTGAAAAAAACGCTCCATACCATATCTGTGCTCAGTGTGCTGCATGATATATCTGTGCTGAGTGCTCACACTGATTAATTGTGGGGACTGGGGAGCAGCTATAGCGGGAGTACAGTGCACAGTTTTGCTGACAGTGACCACCAGTATACGTTTGTCTGCCTGAAAAACACTCCTGTGGTGGCTTTTTTTTATACTAGTTTAGCAGTCTGCTGACAGTGTCCACCAGGTCCATTATACTGTATATAGCAGTACGGTAGGCCACTGCTGTACCTACCTCTGTGTCGTCAGTCACTCGTCATCCATTAATAATAATAAGTATACTATCCATCCATCTACATTGTATACCTGTGGTGGCTTTTTTTCTTTATACTAGTTTAGCAGTTTGCTGACAGTGTCCACCAGGTCCATTTATTATACTGTATATAGCAGTACGGTAGGCCACTGCTGTACCTACCTCTGTGTCGTCACTCGTCGTCCATAAGTATACTATCCACCCATCTACATTGTATACCTGTGGTGGCTTTTTTTCTTTATACTAGTAGTACTAGTTTAGCAGTCTGCTGACAGTGTCCACCAGGTCCATTATACTGTATATAGCAGTACGGTAGGCCACTGCTGTACCTACCTCTGTGTCGTCACTCGTCGTCCATAAGTATACTATCCATCCATCTACATTGTATACATGTGGTGGCTTTTTTTCTTTATACTAGTAGTACTAGTTTAGCAGTCTGCTGACAGTGTCCACCAGGTCCATTATACTGTATATAGCAGTACGGTAGGCCACTGCTGTACCTACCTCTATGTCGTCACTTGTCGTTCATAAGTATACTATCCATCCATCTACATTGTATACCTGTGGTGGCTTTTTTTTTTAAACTAGTAGTACTAGTTTAGCAGTCTGCTGACAGTGTCCACCAGGTCCATTATACTGTATATAGCAGTACGGTAGGCCACTGCTGTACCTACCTCTGTGTCGTCACTCGTCGTCCATAAGTATACTACCATCCATCTACATTGTATACCTGTGGTGGCTTTTTTTTTATACTAGTAGTACTAGTTTAGCAGTCTGCTGACAGTGTCCACCAGGTCCATTATACTGTATATAGCAGTACGGTAGGCCATTGCTGTACCTACCTCTGTGTCGTCACTCGTCGTCCATAAGTATACTATCCATCCATCTACATTGTATACCTGTGGTGGCTTTTTTTCTTTATACTAGTAGTACTAGTTTAGCAGTCTGCTGACAGTGTCCACCTGGTCCATTATACTGTATATAGCAGTACGGTAGGCCACTGCTCTACCTACCTCTGTGTCGTCACTCGTCATCCATAAGTATACTATCCATCCATCTACATTGTATACCTGTGGTGGCTTTTTTTCTTTATAATAGTAGTACTAGTTTAGCAGTCTGCTGACAGTGTCCACCAGGTCCATTATACTGTATATAGCAGTACGGTAGGCCACTGCTGTACCTACCTCTGTGTCGTCAGTCACTCGTCCATAAGTATACTATCCATCCATCTCGCATTAAAATATGGAGAACAAAAATGTGGAGGTTAAAAAAATAGGGAAAGATCAAGATCCACTTCCACCTCGTGCTGAAGCTGCTGCCACTAGTCATGGCCGAGACGATGAAATGCCATCAACGTCGTCTGCCAAGGCCGATGCCCAATGTCATAGTACAGAGCATGTAAAATCCAAAACACAAAAGATCAGTAAAATGACCCAAAAATCAAAATTAAAAGCGTCTGAGGAGAAGCGTAAACTTGCCATTTACGACACGGAGTGGCAAGGAACGGCTGAGGCCCTGGCCTATGTTCATGGCTAGTGGTTCAGCTTCACATGAGGATGGAAGCACTCATCCTCTCGCTAGAAAAAAGAAAAGACTTAAGCTGGCAAAAGCACAGCAAAGAACTGTGCGTTCTTCGAAATCACAAATCCCCAAGGAGAGTCCAATTGTGCCGGTTGCGATGCCTGACCTTCCTCTTTTTTCTTTCATTTTTCTTTGCATCATGTGCTGTTTGGGGAGTATTTTTTTGAAGGGCCATCCTGCGTGACACTGCAGTGCCACTCCTAGATGGGCCAGGTGTTTGTGTCGGCCTCTAGGGTCGCTTAGCTTAGTCACACAGCTACCTCATTGCGCCTCTTTTTTTCTTTGCGTCATGTGCTGTTTGGGGAGTATTTTTTTGAAGGGCCATCCTGCGTGACACTGCAGTGCCACTCCTAGAGGGGCCAGATGTTTGTGTCGGCCACTTGGGTCGCTTATCTTAGTCACACAGCTACCTCAGTGCGCCTCTTTTTTTCTTTGCATCATGTGCTGTTTGGGGAGTATTTTTTTGAAGGGCCATCCTGCGAGACACTGCAGTGACACTCCTAGATGGGCCAGGTGTTTGTGTCGGCCACTTGGGTCGCTTATCTTAGTCACACAGCTACCTCATTGCGCCTCTTTTTTTCTTTGCATCATGTGCTGTTTGGGGAGTATTTTTTTGAAGGGCCATCCTGCGTGACACTGCAGTGCCACTCCTAGATGGGCCAGATGTTTGTGTCGGCTACTTGGGTCGCTTATCTTAGTCACACAGCTACCTCATTGCGCCTCTTTTTTTCTTTGCATCATGTGCTGTTTGGGGACAATTTTTTTGAAGGGCCATCCTGTCTGACACTGCAGTGCCACTCTTAGATGGGCCAGGTGTTTGTGTCGGCCACTAGGGTCGCTTAGCTTAGCCATCCAGCGACCTCGGTGCAAATTTTAGGACTAAAAATAATATTGTGAGATGTGAGGTGTTCAGAATAGACTGAAAATGAGTGGAAATTATGGTTATTGAGGTTAATAATACTATGGGATCAAAATGACCCCCAAATTCTATGATTTAAGCAGTTTTTTAGGGTTTTTTGAAAAAACACCCGAATCCAATACACACCCGAATCCGACAAAAAAATTTCTGGTGAGGTTTTGCCAAAACGCGTCCGAACCCAAAACACGGCCGCGGAACCGAACCCAAAACACAAAACCCGAAAAATTTCCGGTGCACATCACTAGTCTTATGTAGTTATTTAGTCTTTCTACCACTATTTATCCTGATATCTCCTTTACACATTACAGATTTTTAAACAGACATGCCGTTCCTTTTTTTTATCCAATGGGCCCATTATCTCACTGAGGATACTCTCGCTTATCCCTAATCTTTATATCTCTTTTGTGTTCCTTTTCCTCTTTTCTTTCCTCCCTTTCTCTTCCATCCTAATTTCCTTTAGCTGTCTTATTAAAATGTTTATCTCTGAATGTATATTTTAAGCTGAAAAGTAGACAAGTTTCCTTCTTATTTTGGGAGACCAGAAAATAGATACTTGACATGTTTGGCCTGCAACGATATTGTTCCCAAATGTCGGAAATATGCTGTCATATTTGTTTGTCTACTACCTTAATAAAAGCAGTTTGAGTAAAAGAAAAAAAAATTGGATTGCACTTCCAGTGTGTAGGATTTAATAAACTACAAAAATGCGAAAGCCCTTAGTCACTCACTTACTCACTGAGTGAATGACTGATCACTAATTCTCTTACTTCCCGATATGTTAGGAAGATGAAATTTAACATAGGTATTCTGCAGGTCGGAAATAGGAAAACTACGTAATCAGAATTAAGAAAAACCTCCCCTAAGGGGATGAAAAGAGTGTTGACATAATGACATAATTATCAATGCGTGGCTTGCGTTGCGTGAACAATAACGCCTAAATGGACAATAGGATCAAAATTTGGATTGCACCTCCAGTGTGTAGGATTTAATAAACTACAAAAATGCGAAAGCCCTCACTCACTCACTCACTGACTGACTGAAAGACTCATCACTAATTCTCTTACTTCCCGATATGTTAGAAAGATTACATTTAACATAGGTATTCTGCAGGTGGGAAATAGGAAAATAACATAATTAGAATTTTTATAAACCTCCCCTAAGGGGATGAAAAGGGGGTTGACATAATGACATCATTACCGATGCGTGGCTTGGGTTGCATGAACGATAACGCCCAAACGGACAATTGGATCAAAATTTGGATTACACATCTAGAATGTAGAATTTAATAAACTACAAAAATGCGAAAGCCCTCACTCCCTGACTGACTCATCACTAACTCTCTTACTTCCCGATATGTTAGGAAGATGAACTTTAACATATATATGATGCAGGTAGGAAATAGGAAAACTACGTAATCAGAATAAAAAAAAAAACCTCCCCTAAGGGGATGAAAAGGGTGTTGACATAATGACATAATTACCAATGCGTGGCTTGCGTTGCGTGAACAATAACGCCCAAATGGACAATCGGATCAAAATTTGGATTGCACCTCCAGTGTGTAGGATTTAATAAACTACAAAAATGCGAAAGCCCTCACTCAATCGCTCACTGACTGTAAGACTCATCACTAATTCTCTTACTTCCCGATATGTTAGAAAGATTACATTTAACAAAGGTATTCTGCAGGTGGGAAATAGGAAAATAACATAATTAGAATTTTAATAAACCTCCCCTAAGGGGATGAAAAGGGGGTTGACATAATGACATCATTACCGATGCGTGGCTTGCGTTGCATGAACGATAACGCCCAAACTGACAATTGGATCAAAATTTGGATTACACATCTAGAATGTAGAATTTAATAAACTACAAAAATGCGAAAGCCCTCACTCCTTGACTGACTCATCACTAACTCTCTTACTTCCCGATATGTTAGGAAGATGAACTTTAACATACAGTAGGTATGATGCAGGTGGGAAATAGGAAAACTACGTAATCAGAATTAAGAAAAAACCTCCCCTAAGGGGATGAAAAGGGTGTTGACATAATGACGTCATTACCAATGTGTGGCTTGTGTTGCATGAACGATAACGCCCAAACGGACAATTGGATCAAAATTTGGATTACACATCTAGAATGTAGAATTTAATAAACTACAAAAATGCGAAAGCCCTCACTCCCTGACTGACTCATCACTAACTCTTTTACTTCCCGATATGTTAGGAAGATGAACTTTAACATAGGTATGATGCAGGTGGGAAATAGGAAAACTACGTAATCAGAATAAAAAAAAAACCTCCCCTAAGGGGATGAAAAGGGTGTTGACTTAATGACATCATTACCAATGCGTGGCTTGCGTTGCGTGAACAATAATGCCCAAATGGACAATCGGAACAAAATTTGGATTGCACCTCCAGTGTGTAGGATTTAATGAACTACAAAAATGCGAAAGCCCTCACTCACTCACTCACTCACTCACTCACTCACTCACTGACTGAAAGACTAATCACTAATTCTCTTACTTCCCGATATGTTAGAAAGATTACATTTAACATAGGTATTCTGCAGGTGGGAAATAGGAAAATAACATAATTAGAATTTTTATAAACCTCCCCTAAGGGGATGAAAAGGGGGTTGACATAATGACATCATTACCGATGCATGGCTTGCGTTGCATGAACGATAACGCCCAAACGGACAATTGGATCAAAATTTGGATTACACATCTAGAATGTAGAATTTAATAAACTACAAAAATGCGAAAGCCCTCACTCCCTGACTGACTCATCACTAACTCTCTTACTTCCCGATATGTTAGGAAGATGAACTTTAACATAGGTATGATGCAGGTGGGAAATAGGAAAACTACGTAATCAGAATAAAAAAAAAACCTCCCCTAAGAGGATGAAAAGGGTGTTGACATAATGACATCATTACCAATGCGTGGCTTGCGTTGCGTGAACAATAACGCCCAAATGGACAATCGGATCAAAATTTGGATTGCACCTCCAGTGTGTAGGATTTAATAAACTACAAAAATGCGAAAGCCCTCACTCAATCACTCACTGACTGAAAGACTCATCACTAATTCTCTTACTTCCCGATATGTTAGAAAGATTACATTTAACAAAGGTATTCTGCAGGTGGGAAATAGGAAAATAACATAATTAGAATTTTAATAAACCTCCCCTAAGGGGATGAAAAGGGGGTTGACATAATGACATCATTACCGATGCGTGGCTTGCGTTGCATGAACGATAACGCCCAAACGGACAATTGGATCAAAATTTGGATTACACATCTAGAATGTAGAATTTAATAAACTACAAAAATGCGAAAGCCCTCACTCCCTGACTGACTCATCACTAACTCTCTTACTTCCCGATATATTAGGAAGATGAACTTTAACATACAGTAGGTATGATGCAGGTGGGACATAGGAAAACTACGTAATCAGAATTAAGAAAAAACCTCCCCTAAGGGGATGAAAAGGGTGTTGACATAATGACGTCATTACCAATGTGTGGCTTGTGTTGCGTGAACGATAACGCCCAAATGGACAATCAGATCAAAATTTGGATTGCACCTCCGGTGTGTAGAATTTAATAAACTGCAAAAATGGTCCTGTCACTTTTTACTGTATCTGCTACAGGTGCTCCTCGGGTAACGCCAAGAACCATGGATTAATATTTACTTACATTAAGACGTCTCAAATTTACAGCTCTATAGATTTACCAAATTTTTAACACTCCTTTATATTTACAACCATGAAAATCAGAAACTCCCGTGCGAAGAGCGGGTAGAACAGCTAATGTATATATAAATGTTAAATATTAAAGTTATGTTATCAAAAAGTGATATATGAAATGAGAGAACGGTGGCAGCCTATGGGGTCTCTATCCCTAAATATAAAGGCACAAGTCAAAAGTAAAAAAAGTATGGCAGATAAATTAATTTCATCTGATAGAGCATTGTTTCATTGAATATTTTTCACTGTCCCCAGTGGTGTCGGAACATGGGGGGACATGGGGGCAGCATGCCCCCCCCCAAATAAGTCAGAGGCGCAGGTACTGGGAAGGGGGAGTGCTTACCCCCGGATCCCAGCGGTGACTTCTCCTTTAAAAAGTGTGCTCTGTGGTGCCGCAGCATGCTGTACATATGGTCTTCTGTCTTGCCGGCTCTTCACAGATGCATTACTGAGAGGAAAAGATATGTGTACCAGCGCTGGCTGAATAAATTAAACACTTAAAATTTATATTAATAAAGCATGCTCCTGAGGAAGCTGGATTATACCAGTGAAACGCGTTGAGCCTACTCTATCCATCTGGACTTGAGCTTACTTTACCTGTCTGGACTTTGCTCTCCAAACCGGCCCGCAAAGCCGTGTCATCCTTCGGCAAAATTTGGACATCTCTCCCATCACTGGACTTTATAATCAAATTGGTCCACTTCACCCCTACAGCTACTAAAGGACTTGTTCCAACGCTGATGCTTACCAACGTGGGGATCTGGTAACTATTTACCTATTACAGTGAATGCACAAAGGGAGGCTGTCCTAGCCTTTAGGAATGGACTATTCTAATACAGGAGAATTTATGAAATTTTATCCAGATCAGATATATTGAAATTTTACCGCCACCTAGTGGCAATAGGAATTCCTTTCTTTTAGATTGTTACATGTGTCATGTCAAATAAATTGTTATCTTTTACATAGAGTAAACCATCCTTATTATTATTATTATTATTACCATTACATTATTAATATAAATTTTAAGTGTTTAATTTATTCAGCCAGCGCTGGTACACATATCTTTTCATTTGTTTAGTTTTGAGGAACTGACCTTCCTCCTACCTGCTGCTGTTGGTCGCGCACCTGCTTATTTATTATTTGCATTACTGAGAGGAGGCGGAGACATCCCAGCATGCTCAGGATGGCCTTGCCTCCTCCCAGTAATGCATTTGTGAAGAGCCAGTAAGACAGGAGATCATGGGTTAAGCAAGCTGCAGCAGCACAGAGCACGCTTTTTAAAGGAGAAGTCACCGCAAGGACCCAGGGGTAAGCACTGCCCCGCACTTGGGGCAGGCGGGAGGCCTGGGGATATTTGGGGATCGCCAATATGTAATTTTTTCTGTGCCCCCCAACCTCAAACCATTCTGATGCTCCAGCCCATCCCCATTTCTTAACCCTAACAACCCCCCTAGTGCCAAACCCTCACCTCCCCCTGGCAGCCTAACCCTGTCCTCCCCCAAGTGCCTAACCTCCCCCATGCAGCCAAACCCTGTCCTCACCCTGCAGCCTAACCGTAACCTCCACCTAGTGCCTAACACTAACCCTAACCTCCTCCGGCAGCCTAACCCTATCCTTCCACTAGGGACTAACCCTCCCGGTCCACAGCCTTACCCTAATATTGCCATTCTGAACGTGGTGGTATTTCACTTGCCCATATTTAAGATGTGAACATGTCGACATTCTGAGAATGTCGACATGTTGCATGTGGACATTTCAACAATGTTGACATTGTAACTGTTGACAACTGTTGGTATTGACATTATGATTGTCGGAATTGTGAATGTCGACCTATTGACTGCATCCCAATGGAAACAAGTACACCATAAGTCTGTGTCATGGCACAAATGTCACTGCATGCATACATTGGGGTTATCGGGGCTTGTATTGACCATGTAATAGTTAGTAGAAATCAGTGGTTTGAAGCCTGACAGAACAGGAGATGCTGAGGAACAGAGAACAGTAGAGGTTGGTAATGGGTTTAAAAAGCAGTGGTGTGCTGTGGCAGATGATATGCAGGCTGAGATGGAAGGGGAAGCGTAAGCTGGTCACAGGAGGAGGCACAGCAGAGTGCTACAGGCATCTATAGTCAAGCTGAGATGCAGAAAATAATTGCGATGGCCGCAGTGCATGTGGACAAAGATCAGGAATTCAGAAGACATCATATATATGTATATATATGTGTGTATAAGTAGAAGGAACGCGAGGCAGTTTATTTACCGCCTGTTGGGATCCCGGCGGAAGATACAGTATCAGAGACTAACATTGGTAGGGGAAAGAGAGTCAGCAAAGGGAGTCAGGGGCAATAAATATATTGATAAGAAAAGAAAAATGATCTGGATTACAATGGTTAATTTTAATTTATCCAGTGAGTGAATATTGGGGGTCATTCCGAGTTGTTCGCTCGTTATTTTTTTCCGCAACGGAGCGATTAGTCGCTAATGCACATGCGCAATGTCCGCCCTGCGACTGCGCCAAGTAAATTTGCTATGCAGTTTGGAGTTTTACTCACGGCATTACGAGGTTTTTTCTTCGTTCTGGTGATCGTAATGTGATTGACAGGAAGTGGGTGTTTCTGGGCGGAAACTGGCCGTTTTATGGGTGTGTGCGAAAAAACGCTACCGTTTCTGGGAAAAACGCGGGAGTGGGTGGAGAAACGGAGGAGTGTCTGGGCGAACGCTGGGTGTGTTTATGACGTCAAACCAGGAACGACAAGCACTGAACTGATCGCAGATGCCGAGTAAGTCTGGAGCTACTCAGAAACTGCACAGAGATGTCTTTTCGCTATATTGCGAATCTTTCGTTCGCAATTTTGCTAAGCTAAGATTCACTCCCAGTAGGCGGCGGCTTAGCGTGTGTAAAGCTGCTAAAAGCAGCTTGCGAGCAAACAACTCGGAATGAGGACCATTATATTTTGGTCTTTTAAGGAATAAGTTTAGCAAATATCAGGGCACAGCAACCAACATCGCATCCGGGCTAGGTATTATGTTCAGACTACTAAATAACAGAACACTGTATAATAGTAGGGTGGCTCCCTAAATAATGCAGAATAATTATGGGAACCATGGACAGCTGCTGTAAAGGGGAGTACGGCAATACCTACTGAGCATGCTCATGGTATTAGCCTTTGTAAGCTATTTCTTCTTCTGGTCTTCTGCATGTTTACTGCTCCTAATATGTTACTAATATGAAGAAGTGTTCGATTACTTTATTGATCTGTAAAACTTGTAATGTGTACAGTACGTGATCTATTATTACAAACTTGTTTCATCAGATTATATTGATATTTACTGTGTGTTCTTAACCTTTAACTGTTTATTAAGACAATTTAATTATTCATCTTTGAATCCAAAAAGTAGAATAGTAATAGCAGGAAAGAATAGTCAGTTACTGCCGGCATCAACATACAGTATGCTCTAAAATTAAGGTACAGTATACCGGTTGTAGTTACATAGAATACATCTCCCTTACACATTCATTCCAGTCTGGGGTAATCTAGCATTCCCCTCCTCACTTTTATCAATTTCAACTTTGTAACTTGGCATGACAAGGGGCTCAGCATTATAGCTGAGGTGTTTGACCAGGGTAGCACACTTCATTCGTTTAGCACTCTCCAACAACTACAACATACCTCGTTGTTACTTTTATATGTACAGTACCTGCAAACAAGGCACTATGTACATACTCTTCCACCAGCAACACCCTCATCGAGTTCTAATGACCTCCTAGTATTGACATTAAACTATATATCATGCATCCCCTATAAGACAAAAATTTAATATTTTGCCTTAGTCAATTCCACCTAAGAAATGGAGTGGGACAAGACTCTTCGAGCATGGCAAACACATTTAATTTCACTATCAGGGCCAAGTGAATTATTTTCCCACTTTGCTTCTACTTTACTTATTTTACAATACTCTTACTTATAAGAAGTACACTTAAGAACTATATTTAGGGCTTACATTGCTCTGGTTTGACACAAACACATAATACCCTCAGAAAGTGGTATCTGGGAATGAAGAAAATTTAAAAGTTTTGGAACAAAGTTATATCCTTTGTCAATAAAGTCTTTCAATGTATCTCCAACCAGATCATTTAGCTTGTCTTTGCTCTAACTTTAAAAATGGGAAATTAAAGTAGGTCCAAACAGGTCATCTTTAATCCCTGTCTCACAATTATTAAAACAGTAGTAAAGAAAGTTATTCTAATCCACTGGATTTCCTGTTCTTTCCCTTTGCTCCAGGAAATTAACCAGAAACTAATTTAACTTCTGTATTTTGATAGACGTTCCTCATTTCCTAATGTTAGTATGGAAGTGGAGACTTCAAAAAGTGGGGGACTAAGAATATTTAAATCCTTCTAGTCAACAACAGATGTATAAATTATTTAAATCTATGGATTAGTACCTATGCCAACAAGTATTATTGACCTCTCGAGGAATATTTTACATTGATTTACACACTCCTCCTGTTCTTAGTGCCAGCTCAATTCTTCTACTACTTGATGCCAACTTTACTCACTAGGAAATGCTTTTCACACCTCTTTCTTTCCTTTTGTGTTTTTCATTGTTGTTGTTGTTAATCTCCTTGTTGTTGTTACTGTTTGTCACTATTACTTTTTTCTTTATTTTTCTTTCGTCCATCTTTCAGTATTAAGCATTATTTTATTATTTTACTATTTCTTGATTTGTTCTCATTGTGATAGATATATAGGTTATCCACTGGACTCTGAGAGGAACACATCATCGTTTTTATGCATATTATGTACAGTGCTCTATATGCTGAAAGTTGATCATCATCCACAACAGTTCAGTGATAGATATTTGTTAATTTACCATTGGTCATACTAAGACCTTGTTGAGATATAATCCATCATGCCACGATATGAAGCCATGTTGCATTGCGATCTAATACACCAGATATAACCTGGTTGTATATACCTACCTCAACTGGTACAATTAGAGGTGTAGACGGTTTATCAAGTTATTCCCACCTCATTGTCTGAGAATCCGATTTCTGCACCCTGAAGAAGTCCCATTAAGGGACGAAATGCGTTGGTCCAATCTATCTTTCTGCATTTGTGTCATTCAGTGAATCGATACCAACAAAGAAACTGAATGCAAAATCGGATAAATCTGAAGACACAGCTTTGTGAAACCTTATTGATGCTCTTGATGTTTTATTGTATTTTTATGAATATATTTTACTTGAATGTATTTGAGACATTTATTGTATACCACTGCAATTAAGTACGTGAACAATACCATTAATCTAGCGCCCCAGATCTGTGCATCTGATGTTGTTTTTGAACCTTGGCTAACAGGAGGTTCTTCTAGAGGTGCTGCTTTAGACTCACATTTAGCGCTATTGGGTACCCCATTACCCCATTCTTTTATATATATATATATATATATATATATATATATATATATATTATTATTTTTTTTTTTATATATACTGTATATAATACATGCGATTACGGTTTATGCCACTACTATATATTATAACTTTTGTTATAGAGATTTCTTCTAATAAGAAAAAATACCCATTGCTACAGTAATTATATCTCTCGTTGAATAATATTTGGCTTTGTTGATACCATACTACATGTTCAATCACAAATGCTATATTCTTTTGATATTTTGGCTATTGTCTTATATTAGCTTACAACATAGCAATGCTATTTTCATGCTGTGTATTACCAAACTTTCAATAAAGAGATATTTTACAAAAAATAAAAAGAAGAAGAAGAAGAGATACAAGAAAGAGCACCTGGCAATAGAAAAGAAAGCAATGGCGGTGGTATCAAAATGAGGGGAATGGAGGAAGTATGTCATCACTCATGGGTCCAATTAGAGTACTAGGGTGCAGTAGATGTCCAATCTCAAAAGAGAGCCAGATTGATCAAACCTGAATAAACATATATCCTGTGTCATGCAGCTAATAGTTGAGCTTCTTCATACAGTAACTGCAATCTGCCAGATTTGTCTCTTTACAGCAAAAAGCAGCAGATGAAGTGGGCTCTTCTGCTGTTTTGCAACACAATTTGTTGCTGCAATCAATGGGCCTGATTCATAGATGTATGATAATACTGTCACAGATGCAATTTTTGTCTCAGAGGATGTGTAAAAAAAATGCTAATTGAACAGTTGCTGGGATTTGTATAGAGACTGGAGCCTTATCAGCTGCCCGCTACCACATACACATTCACAGCATCTATGTAGATCCACAAAACATAGACTGCCTGAGTGAGTTTATGGTCACTCAGAATGGCCGCTGAAACTGAGACACAGGAGACATGATTCCTGTGTACAGGATTGCAGTTGGTGGCAGATACACATCAAGAAAAAGGTCTCGACTTTTGTCCTGGATCTTTCCTGTGTTGACCCCACTGCTGCCAGGAGTCACAGTCTATTGTTGAGGACAGCATGTGGCCCTACACTGACTCATTGCAGTGCTTCTTATCAACTAATGTGACTTTCTCCAGGTATCTTACAGCCAGTCTCTGAATGCTCATGCAGTGAGTTTCCCTTCTTAGATACTTGCCCACCTCCAGCTGCTGGATCCTCCTCTGGTCCTGAGTGAAGCTGAAACTACCTCTGTCCACCTCACGGGTAGGGTGAACTTTATTAATGACCAACCAAAATTGCTGTTGTACTCCAATATTCCCCTGTTTATGTCCCAGTGTTTTTTTTTTTTTTTATTAATAAGCATATTTATTCCTTTGACAGGGGTATTGGTATTGGTTTCCGAACTCTATTCCAGTCTCAGGAAGTGGCGAGTCTAGTGGTGCCAGATATATGGATGTATTATCTAGCTGCTCTGCTTGTCCTTGGTTTTATACTCCAATAATATTGCAAGCGCTGGGTAATCCCATTTGCTACTCCAATTTTTCTTGGCAGACTTGCCAGCCAGAGTGGTTTTCTGTTGTCCTCCTGGCTTGTAAAATTAGATTTTCTGGGAAAATCTGGATTTTTTTCCTTTGTGCGATTCTAAGTAATCCCTAAATTATGATTACTGGAAGGTACTGTACTCATCATTTTGGACAGGATTTGTCATGCAAATGGTAGCTTGAAATCCTTTTCTCAACTCTGACAGGCGTTTGCTTTGCCTCACTTAATGTGCTATTGCTATTTACAATTAAGACGCATTGTGTGCACATTGTTGGAGTGTAGTCCTTTCTTTCTCTGATTCACCAAGTTGTGATGCCAGCTCCATGTCCCTGGATTGGCATGTGCTCTAGCAGTTTGCTGGGTGTATTATTTAGCCGATTGTGACATACAGTGTCCTAGGGATGTTAAATCTTAGTGGAGTGACAGTGTTATTTATCTGCACACAACTCTATACCTCCTAGCATGGAGTATTTGAGAGTGGTGGTTGGATAATAAAGTTAACTAGACTCTGGTTAGTGACATGTGTTTATCCAATGCATTTCAATTGCGCTCATGATGAGCTTCCTCAGGGAAATCATTTTGGTTTGAAATGATTCATTTAGCCAGCCTCCCTTTCAATGGCTATTTCCAGCTGTTGGCACTCTTTTTTTAATGATGCTGACAGTGAGGTACATTGTAATTGGCTTTTGAAGGTACAGTCTGTCTTGCAATCTTAAAGGTTAGCATAGATTTTAATTTATAAAAAATAGATGAATTCAACATCAATATGATGAAGTATTGAATGACTCTTATATAACAAGTTGTTATTGTTTAAATCATTGAAATGACAATATATATTGGAAAGAAGCTTATTAGAATTTAAGAAATGTTGAATTAATAGATACTTTTGAAAGTAATAAAAACTATCTGAAAATGTTACTTATTTATTCCAAAGAAACCTATCACTTTCTTGCCCACTCTTTCCCTTTTTTATACCAACCAATCATTTAAGTGTCAAGTCATTTTATTCACAGGCTGGCAACTCACCTCACTATGTTCTTTGATTCCTGTATTTTTTTAAGCTAGTGCTGGTTACAATTTAGGGAGAGAATTTTAACATAATAATAACCAGCTAGAGGTTCCTCTATTGGTTTAGCAAGGGTTTCTGCCACATTTTTGGCTACTTGCAAATCGCAGCCTTCAGTATCTGGAGATTTGTACCTTGAACGTTTAATAACTCAGGATGGCGACTTGCAGCAAATGTTTCATAATCTGAAGTATTTCTGGTGATTCACATTTCATTACATGAGGTGATTGCAAAATCACTGGAAACCCAAAACTTTTGCAGATTTGTTGGCTGTAACATGCTGTACTTGGTGTCACTTCTGTAAGAGTTACAGGTAAAATGTGTTATAGTGTGAGTAAAAAACATGCAATTCAGTCTAATGCACTCCTCACCTATTTGCAATGGAAGCAGTCATTTTATTGCTTCATAAAAATGGGGACTATCTATTCATTAGGACCCCATAGTTTCATTGCGGTACTAATATCCTAAGATGCGTGTTCCGCATTCCAATTTTTAAAAGTTCCACCAGAGAATTGGCTTCTGCTGTGTGTAAGTGTATGAATATGTGTCCACATTCATCTATTCTCAAATCGCACCAAAGAGCCCCAGGGGCCATGCCACAAACTTTGTGTATAATTTTGCCAAGATTTCCGTGCAGGACTTCTTATACATCTTATTTGCATCATTAAAGCAACAAAAGCCCGGCACCCTGTACTAACACTGACAAGTCACATACTGTATCTGACTATTGAGGTAATAGACAGAGGTCTGATACAATTGACCTGCAACATGCATCACGCCACATATCGTTGGCCTTACTCTGTAACTTTATACTAAGTCCTTTGTGACAATAATAGTAAGACGAAGCAAGACAGGGCCGCGAGGAGTGTGAGTTCTGATGGTGACAACTTGTCCCCTTTGCATGCAGCAGTATGTTCATTGGATTGACCCTTATAAGTGAATTTGTATGTGGCACTGGCTACGATAATAAAATTTGTTACATCTTAAAATCACCTTTGATTCACCAGGTTATGTATAAGTCAGTTTGCAACTGTTGGGTTAACAATGCATTATGCTATAAAGCATGTTACTCATTTTGGCAGTCGTATTGTGTACTGTAAGTCTCCATCAAAACTATAGTTTATACATTTTCGGGAAGTATTTTATGCACAGACACTTTTTTTTGTAAACTAATGTATAAAAATCACCTATGCATAACTGATACGTGACTACAGTATCTACAGTGTCATATTAGGTGAAATCTCATATTTCTGTGTGTCCTAAAAGCAGAGGTTCATTGTAGATATTTACAGAAAACGTGCTGTTTCTGACATGTTAATACTCGTTACTTGTGATTCACATGATGAGCCAACAGTCAAAGTATGCAGCAAGGGGAAAACACTTCACTACTTTGAAGACTCAATAGTCAGATAAGGTTTTGGCTCTATAAAATGTCAGTTTTGCAATGTGGATGAAAAAGTGCCATTTAACACTTAGAGTAACATGACATTAACAGAAAAGGATTATTTGGCCTCAGGACACTTACTGTATAACAAGCAGACTATCTTTACTACATTTTACAACTGAAGTCATTCCCAAGCCAACTTCTCATATACTTTGTTACAAAGGAGTGTATTTACTAAGTGGGGCAATTCAAAGCCACACATCTTCGAAGGTTTCAGCCACTAGTTTTAAAAGTGTTAATAAACAAGCTTTTAGAGATCGGATATGATATGGCCGTATGTAATTGGCTGTTGGATTTCCTGTTGGATCGTCCGCAGGCAGTCAGACTGGGCTCTGACTTGTCTTCGGAATTGATATTAAATATAGGAGTTCCGCAGGGTTGTGTGTTAAGACCTTTTTTATACTCCTTGTATACCACCAACTGTGAGTCCAATTCGAAAACGATCTCTGTGATAAAGTTTGCGGATAATACCACTTTATTGGGTTTGATAACTGAAGGAAATGAGGATAGTTATAGAGAGGAAGTGAGAAGACTCGCTGAGTAGGGGGGAAAAAGCAACCTGTTGTTAAATGGAAAGAAAAACAAGGAGGTTGTGTTAGACTTCAGGAAACCTAAGAAAACCAGCATGCGGCCGCTGATATTGAATGGTGAGGAGGTGGAGAGGGTTACTAATGTGACATTTCTGGGGATTAAATTTACTGATGACTTATCATGGTCTCTGCATATCACGTCAGTGATTGGGAAGGCCCAGCAATGACTTTTCTTGTCGAAGCTCCGAGCAGCAGGTCTGCAGCAGTCGACTCTTGTTAATTTTTACCACTGCGTGATTGAGAGCTTGCTGACCTATGCAATCACGGTGTGGTATGGAAATGACAGGTGATCTGATCTTGTTGCCTTGGATAGAGTGATTAAATCGGCGGAGAGCACCACTGGCCAATCTTTGCCTAGGTTGGCGGATGTAGTCACTGCAAGGAGTCTGTCCAAGGCAAATAAGATGATTGGAGATAGGAGTCAACCATGTAACGTGCTTTTTTCCCTTTTGCCATCAGGGAGACGTTATAGGTGTTTGGGATGTCGAACTAGCAGGTTGGGGAATAGCTTCTTCCCCTCTGTGATTGTTGGCTTGAATTCTCAGCTTTGCTAATTTTATTTATTCATTGGTGTATTTTTTTTATATGACATGAGAGAACTGTATGTAATTTTGCTATACATGTTTCATGTTGTAGTGACAATAAATTATTCTTATCTTATCAATAATACTGAATACAAACCCAGAACGTCTTGTATCTATTTATTTAATCAGTTAAGCAATTTTTTGTTAGAGCAACTACTCTGTAATGACACCAATTTTGTGTGTGAGGAAGATGTGCAATAAGGTCGCTGAATTTTGATAAGTGGTCAGGTCGTTGAGGTCGTTGAGGAATAATGCTTCAAAGTCATGATTTTTTTCCCATAGAAACAGCATTAAGTGGGGGGATCACACTTTTTTCCTTTTGGTTGTAAATTGCAGTGAAGCCCTTGCCAATTTTGTTCTGCCCTAAATTCAGTTGATATAATTAATTCTTTCTAAATACTATATCCATAAAGTTTACACTTTCAGTATACAGTAAACTTTTGGAATACAGTAATCTTTCAGTACACAGTAAACTTTCGGGATACAATAAACTATCAGTATAAAGTAGAGATGAGCGGGTTCGGTTCGTCGAGATCCAAACCCCCCCGAACTTCACGTGTTTTTCAAGGGTCCGAGGCAGCCTCGGATCTTCCCGCTTTGCTCAGTTAACCCGAACGAGGCCGAACGTCATCATCCCGCTGTCGGATTCTCGCGAGATTCGTATTCCATATAAAGAGCCGCGCGTCGCCGCCATTTTCACTCGTGCATTGGAGATTGAGCGGAGAGGATGTGGCTATGTTCTCTGCCTGAAAAGCTCCATATCTGTGCTCTGTGTGCTACAAATATCTGTGGTGACCACCAGTATTATAGTAGTACAGTACAGTAGGCCATTGCTGTATCTTGCAGCTCCGTGTCACTTCAAGTATCCATATCTGTGCTGCATTGTTTGTGAGCAGTATAGTAGTACAGTGCAGCATTTTGTGGACCACCAGTATATATATAGTAGTACAGTACAGTAGGCCATTGCTGTATCTTGCAGCTCCGTGTCACTTCAAGTATCCAAATCTGTGCTGCATTGTTTGTGAGCAGTATAGTAGTACAGTGCAGCATTTTGGGGACCACCATAGTAGTACAGTACAGTAGGCCATTGCTGTATCTTGCAGCTCTGTGTCACTTCAAGTATCCATATCTGTGCTGCATTGTTTGTGAGCAGTAAAGTAGTACAGTGCAGCATTTTGGGGACCACCAGTATATATATAGTAGTACAGTACAGTAGGCCATTGCTGTATCTTGCAACTCCGTGTCACTTCAAGTATCCATATCTGTGCTGCATTGTTTGTGAGCAGTATAGTAGTACAGTGCAGCATTTTGGTGACCACTAGTATATATATAGTAGTACAGTACAGTAGGCCATTGCTGTATCTTGCAGCTCCGTGTCACTTCAAGTATCCATATCTGTGCTGCATTGTTTGTGAGCAGTATAGTAGTACAGTGCAGCATTTTGGGGACCACCCGTATATAACTATATATATAGTAGTACAGTACAGTAGGCCATTGCTGTATCTTGCAGCTCCGTGTCACTTCAAGTATCCATATCTGTGGTGCATTGTTGTGAGCAGTTTATAGTAGTATAGTGCAGCATTTTGGTGACCACCAGTATATATAGTAGTACAGTACAGTAGGGCATTGTTGTATCTTGCAGCTCCGTGTCACTCAGGGGCGTCAGAACGTTTTTTGCTTGGGGGGGCCAAGATAAAATCTCTTTTTGGCGTCCCTAGCTTCTGGCCACCATAGATGGGTCGCTTGCACCTGTATGGCACTCTAGAGCAGCTGGGAGTGAGTGGCCTAGTGTATACATTACACCTGGTAGAGCCCATTACACACATTATGCCAGGCAGAGCCCATTATACACATTATGCCTGGTACAGCCCATTATACACATTTCGCCTGGTACAGCCCATTACACATGTTACATATGATGCCTGGTAGAGCCCATTACACATGTTACATATGACGCCTGGTAGAGCTCATTACACATTACGCCTGGTAGAGCTCATTACACATTACACCTGGTAGAGCCCATTGCACATGTTAGACATTACGCCTGGTAGAGCCCATTACACATTATGCCTGGTACAGCCCATTACACGTTACACATTACGCCTGGTAGAGCTCATTACACGTTACACATTACACCTGGTAGAGCCCATTACATATGTTACACATTACGCCTGGTAGAGCCCATTACACGTTACACATTACGCCTGGTAGAGCTTGTTACACATTACACCTGGTAGAGACCATTATATATGTTACACATTACGCCTGGTAGAGCCCATTACACGTTACACATTATGCCTGGTAGAGCCCATTACACGTTACACATTACGCCTGGTAGAGCTCATTACACGTTACACATAACGCCTGGTACAGCCCATTACGCGTTACACATTATGCCTGGTACAGCCCATTACACATAGTACACATTACGCCTGGTAGAGCACATTACACATGTTACACATTGCGCCTGGTAGAGCACATTACACGTTACACATTACGCCTGGTAGAGCCCATTACATATGTTACACATTACACCTGACAGATCCCATTACACGTTACATATTACGCCTGGTAGTGCCCATTACACATTACGCCAGGCAGAGCCCATTACATGTTACACATTACGCCTGGTAGAGCCCATTACACATATTACAGATTACGCCTGGTAGAGCCCATTACACATTACGCCAGGTAGAGCCCATTATACATATTACGCCAAGTATAGCCCATTATACACATTATGCCAGGTAGAGCCACTTGTACACATTACGCAAGGTAGAGCCTATTATACACATTACAGCTGGTAGATCCCATTACACGTTACACATTATGCCTGGATACCCATTATACACATTACGCCTTGTAGAGCCCATTACACATGTTACACATTACGCCAGATAGAGACCATTATTCACATCTGCTAGATAGAGCGACTCCTCCTCCTCCTTGTTCCTCTCGCTACTCCTTCCCCACAGCCAGCAGCTATGTTGCTGCTTACCTCTGCTGCCACGAGCAGCACGTCTCTGCAGAGCGTAGACACTTCAGGAAATGGGGTGGGGTTGGCGGAGCCAGGGCTGGCCCGAGCCTAATTTTTTTGGTAAGCGAAAATATATTTTTGCGCTCCTTAATGGAATATATAGGGGCATGATTTCATGTGGAAGAGGCATGGCCACAGAAAAGTACCAATTCACATTACACCTCACAGTAACATCAGATACTCACATTACAGCGCACAGTAGCATCCGTAACTCACATTACAGCTCACATTACAGCGCACAGTAGCATCCGTTACTCACATTACAGCGCACAGTAGCATCCGTTACTCACATTACACCGCACAGTAGCATCCGTTACTCATATTACACCGCACAGTAGCATCCGTTACTCACATTACACCGCGTAGTAGCGTCCGTCACATTACACCGCACAGTAGCGTCCATCACATTACACTGCACAGTAGCATCCGTCACATTACACCGCACAGTAGCGTACGTTACCCCTCACAGTAGCTTACGTTACACCGCACAGTAGCATCTGTCATGTTACACCTCACAGTAGCGTCTGTCACATTACTCCGCACAGTAGCATCCGTTACATTACACCGCACAGTAGAATCTGTCACATTACACCGCAGAGTAGCGTCTGTCACATTACTCCGCACAGTAGCGTCCGTTGCATTACACCACACAGTAGTATCCGTTACATTACACCGCTGTCACATTACTCCGCACAGTAGCATCCGTTACATTACACCGCTGTCACATTACTCCGCACAGTAGCATCCGTTACATTACACCGCACAGTAGAATCTGTCACATTACACCGCACAGTAGCGTCTGTCACATTAATCCGCACAGTAGCGTCCGTTGCATTACACCGCACAGTAGTGTCTGTCGCATTACTCTGCACAGTAGCATCCGTTACATTACACCGCACAGTAGTGTCCGTCGCATTACACCACACAGTAGTGTCTGTCGCATTACCCTGCACAGTAGCATCCATTACATTTCACCGCTGTCACATTACTCCGCACAGTAGCATCCGTTACATTACACCGCACAGTAGCATCCGTCGCGTTACACCACACAGTAGTGTCTGTCGCATTACCCTGCACAGTAGCATCCGTTACATTACACCGCACAGTAGCGTAGGTTACACCTCACAGTAGCGTACGTTACACCGCACAGTAGTGTCTGTCATGTTACACCTCACAGTAGCGTCTGTCACATTACTCCGCACAGTACCATCCGTTACATTACACCGCAGAGTAGCGTCTGTCACATTACACCGCACAGTAGCGTCTGTCACATTACACAGCAGAGTAGCGTCCATCACATTACACCGTACAGTAGCGTCCGTCACATTACACCGCACAGTAGCATCCATCACATTACACCGCACAGTAGCATCCATCACATTACACCGCACAGTAGCATCCGTAAGTAACGTCCGTCACATTACACCGCACAGTAGCATCCATCATATTACACCGTACAGTAGCGTCCGTCACATTACACCGCACAGTAGCATCCATCACATTACACCGTACAGTAGCGTCCGTCACATTACACCGCACAGTAGCGTCCATTACATTACACCGCTGTCACATTACTCCGCACAGTAGCATCCGTTACATTACACCGCACAGTAGCATCCGTCGCATTACACCACACAGTAGTGTCTGTCGCATTACCCTGCACAGTAGCATCCGTTACATTACACCGCACAGTAGCGTAGGTTACACCTCACAGTAGCGTACGTTACACCGCACAGTAGTGTCTGTCATGTTACACCTCACAGTAGCGTCTGTCACATTACTCCGCACAGTACCATCCGTTACATTACACCGCAGAGTAGCGTCTGTCACATTACACCGCACAGTAGCGTCTGTCACATTACAAAGCAGAGTAGCGTCCATCACATTACACCGTACAGTAGCGTCCGTCACATTACACCGCACAGTAGCATCCATCACATTACACCGCACAGTAGCATCCGTAAGTAACGTCCGTCACATTACACCGCACAGTAGCATCCATCACATTACACCGTACAGTAGCGTCCGTCACATTACACCGCACAGTAGCGTCCGTCACATTACACCGCACAGTAGCGTCCGTCAAATTACACCGTTCATTAGCGTCTGTCACATTACACCGCACAGTAGCATACGTTACACCGCACAGTAGCGTCTGTCACATTACACCGCACAGTAGCGTTCGTCACATTACACCGTACAGTAGCATCCGTCACATTACACCGCACAGTAGCGTCCGTCACATTACACCGCACAGTAGCGTCCGTCACATTACACCGCAGAGTAGCGTCTGTCACATTACTCCGCACAGTAGCGTCCGTCACATTACACCACACAGTAGTGTCTGTCGCATTACCCTGCACAGTAGCATCCATTACATTACACCGCTGTCACATTACTCCGCACAGTAGCATCCGTTACATTACACCGCACAGTAGCATCCGTCGCGTTACACCACACAGTAGTGTCTGTCGCATTACCCTGCACAGTAGCATCCGTTACATTACACCGCACAGTAGCGTAGGTTACACCTCACAGTAGCGTACGTTACACTGCACAGTAGTGTCTGTCATGTTACACCTCACAGTAGCATCTGTCACATTACTCCGCACAGTACCATCCGTTACATTACACCGCAGAGTAGCGTCTGTCACATTACACCGCACAGTAGCGTCTGTCACATTACACAGCAGAGTAGCGTCCATCACATTACACCGTACAGTAGCGTCCGTCACATTACACCGCACAGTAGCATCCATCACATTACACCGCACAGTAGCATCCATCACATTACACCGTACAGTAGCGTCCGTCACATTACACCGCACAATAGCGTCCGTCACATTACACCGCACAGTAGCGTCCGTCAAATTACACCGTTCATTAGCGTCTGTCACATTACACCGCACAGTAGCATACGTTACACCGCACAGTAGCGTCTGTCACATTACACCGCACAGTAGCGTTCGTCACATTACACCGTACAGTAGCATCCGTCACATTACACCACACAGTAGCGTCCGTCACATTACACCGCACAGTAGCGTCCGTCACATTACACCGCAGAGTAGCGTCTGTCACATTACTCCGCACAGTAGCGTCCGTCACATTACACCACACAGTAGTGTCTGTCGCATTACCCTGCACAGTAGCATCCATTACATTACACCGCTGTCACATTACTCCGCACAGTAGCATCCGTTACATTACACCGCACAGTAGCATCCGTCGCGTTACACCACACAGTAGTGTCTGTCGCATTACCCTGCACAGTAGCATCCGTTACATTACACCGCACAGTAGCGTAGGTAACACCTCACAGTAGCGTACGTTACACTGCACAGTAGTGTCTGTCATGTTACACCTCACAGTAGCATCTGTCACATTACTCCGCACAGTACCATCCGTTACATTACACCGCAGAGTAGCGTCTGTCACATTACACCGCACAGTAGCGTCTGTCACATTACACAGCAGAGTAGCGTCCATCACATTACACCGTACAGTAGCGTCCGTCACATTACACCGCACAGTAGCATCCATCACATTACACCGCACAGTAGCATCCGTAAGTAACGTCCGTCACATTACACCGCACAGTAGCATCCATCACATTACACCGTACAGTAGAGTCCGTCACATTACACCGCACAGTAGCATCCATCACATTACACCGTACAGTAGCGTCCATTACATTACACCGCTGTCACATTACTCCGCACAGTAGCATCCGTTACATTACACCGCACAGTAGCATCCGTCGCATTACACCACACAGTAGTGTCTGTCGCATTACCCTGCACAGTAGCATCCGTTACATTACACCGCACAGTAGCGTAGGTAACACCTCACAGTAGCGTACGTTACACCGCACAGTAGTGTCTGTCATGTTACACCTCACAGTAGCGTCTGTCACATTACTCCGCACAGTACCATCCGTTACATTACACCGCAGAGTAGCGTCTGTCACATTACACCGCACAGTAGCGTCTGTCACATTACACAGCAGAGTAGCGTCCATCACATTACACCGTACAGTAGCGTCCGTCACATTACACCGCACAGTAGCATCCATCACATTACACCGCACAGTAGCATCCGTAAGTAACGTCCGTCACATTACACCGCACAGTAGCATCCATCACATTACACCGTACATTAGCGTCCGTCACATTACACCGCACAGTAGCGTCCGTCACATTACACCGCACAGTAGCGTCCGTCAAATTACACCGTTCATTAGCGTCTGTCACATTACACCGCACAGTAGCATACGTTACACCGCACAGTAGCGTCTGTCACATTACACCGCACAGTATCGTTCGTCACATTACACCGTACAGTAGCGTCCGTTACATTACACCGCACAGTAGCGCCCGTCACATTACACCGCACAGTAGCGTCCGTCACATTACACCGCACAGTAGCGTCCGTCACATTACACCGCACAGTAGCGTCCGTCACATTACACCGCACAGTAGCGTCCGTCACATTACACTGCACAGTAGCGTCTGTCACATTACTCCTCACAGTAGCATCCGTTACATTACTCCGCACAGTAGCGTCTGTCACATTACACCGCACAGTAGCGTCCATCGCATTACACCGCACAGTAGCGTCCGTCACATTACACCGCACAGTAGCATCCGTCACATTAGACCGCACAGTAGCGTCCGTCACATTACACCGCACAGTAGCGTCCGTCACATTACACCGCACAGTAGCGTCCGTTACATTACATCACACAGTAGCGTCTGTCACATTACTCCTCACAGTAGCGTCTGTCACATTACACCGCACAGTAGCGTCTGTCACATTACACTGCACAGTAGCTTCCATCGCATTACACCGCAGAGTAGCGTCTGTCGCATTACACCGCACAGTAGCGTCCGTCACATTACACCGCACAGTAGCGTCCGTCAAATTACACCGTTCATTAGCGTCTGTCACATTACACCGCACAGTAGCATACGTTACACCGCACAGTAGCGTCTGTCACATTACACCGCACAGTATCGTTCGTCACATTACACCGTACAGTAGCGTCCGTTACATTACACCGCACAGTAGCGCCCGTCACATTACACCGCACAGTAGCGTCCGTCACATTACACCGCACAGTAGCGTCCGTCACATTACACCGCACAGTAGCGTCCGTCACATTACACCGCACAGTAGCGTCCGTCACATTACACCGCACAGTAGCGTCCGTCAAATTACACCGTTCATTAGCGTCTGTCACATTACACCGCACAGTAGCATACGTTACACCGCACAGTAGCGTCTGTCACATTACACCGCACAGTATCGTTCGTCACATTACACCGTACAGTAGCGTCCGTTACATTACACCGCACAGTAGCGCCCGTCACATTACACCGCACAGTAGCGTCCGTCACATTACACCGCACAGTAGCGTCCGTCACATTACACCGCACAGTAGCGTCCGTCACATTACACCGCACAGTAGCGTCCGTCACATTACACTGCACAGTAGCGTCTGTCACATTACTCCTCACAGTAGCATCCGTTACATTACTCCGCACAGTAGCGTCTGTCACATTACACCGCACAGTAGCGTCCATCGCATTACACCGCACAGTAGCGTCCGTCACATTACACCGCACAGTAGCATCCGTCACATTAGACCGCACAGTAGCGTCCGTCACATTACACCGCACAGTAGCGTCCGTCACATTACACCGCACAGTAGCGTCCGTTACATTACATCACACAGTAGCGTCTGTCACATTACTCCTCACAGTAGCGTCTGTCACATTACACCGCACAGTAGCGTCTGTCACATTACACTGCACAGTAGCTTCCATCGCATTACACCGCAGAGTAGCGTCTGTCGCATTACACCGCACAGTAGCGTCCGTCACATTACACCGCACAGTAGCGTCCGTCAAATTACACCGTTCATTAGCGTCTGTCACATTACACCGCACAGTAGCATACGTTACACCGCACAGTAGCGTCTGTCACATTACACCGCACAGTATCGTTCGTCACATTACACCGTACAGTAGCGTCCGTTACATTACACCGCACAGTAGCGCCCGTCACATTACACCGCACAGTAGCGTCCGTCACATTACACCGCACAGTAGCGTCCGTCACATTACACCGCACAGTAGCGTCCGTCACATTACACCGCACAGTAGCGTCCGTCACATTACACTGCACAGTAGCGTCTGTCACATTACTCCTCACAGTAGCATCCGTTACATTACTCCGCACAGTAGCGTCTGTCACATTACACCGCACAGTAGCGTCCATCGCATTACACCGCACAGTAGCGTCCTTCACATTACACCGCACAGTAGCATCCGTCACATTAGACCGCACAGTAGCGTCCGTCACATTACACCGCACAGTAGCGTCCGTCACATTACACCGCACAGTAGCGTCCGTTACATTACATCACACAGTAGCGTCTGTCACATTACTCCTCACAGTAGCGTCTGTCACATTACACCGCACAGTAGCGTCTGTCACATTACACTGCACAGTAGCTTCCATCGCATTACACCGCAGAGTAGCGTCTGTCGCATTACACTGCAGAGTAGCGTCCGTCGCATTACACCGCAGAGTAGCGTCTGTCACATTACACTGCAGAGTAGCGTCCGTCATATTACACCGCGCAGTAGCGTCCGTCACATTACACCGCGCAGTAGCGTCCGTCACATTACACCGCACAGTATCGTCCGTCAGATTACACCGCACAGTAGCGTCTGTCACATTACACCGCACAGTAGCATCCGTTACATTACACCGCACAATAGCGTCCGTCACATTACACCGCACAGTAGCGTCTGTCACATTACTCCGCACAGTAGCGTCTGTCACATTACACCGCAGAGTAGCGTCTGTCACATTACACCGCAGAGTAGCGTCTGTCACATTACAACGCAGAGTAGCGTCTGCCACATTACACCGCAGAGTAGAGTCTGTCACATTACACCGCACAGTGTAGTATCCGTTACGTTACACAGTAGGAGAGAGAGAAAAATAGAAGGGGGGGGGGTGAAAGGGGAGAGAGAGGGGAGGGTGAGAGAGTGAAGGGGTGGTGAGAGAGACCTACTCTGACATGGTCCGAGCTCCCTGTCCCTCCGCAAGCTCTTTGCCTTTGTGTCCTACAGCATCTCCTTATGTTCCCTTCCCCCAGACCCCTCTAACCTGTGTCTAGTCTGTAGTGTGAGCCACTGGAGTGGAGGGCTGGGCAGAGGTGGACCGCCATCATGGAGCCGCTGGGAGCCGCGGCTGGCGACCAGACAGACAGGCAGGAGAGGAGGGCTGGGCGGAGGAGGCACATCATTATGGAGCCACTAGGAGCTGGCGGGAGGCCGCGCGCTATGCCCTCCACTGACCGGCGCTCTACGCGGCTTGCAAAGCCCGCGTATGCTTTGCGCCAGCGCTGGCCAGACCACACGGGGAAGGCAGCTTCAGCGCTGCATGCTGTATACAGCGCAGGCAGCGCTGATAGCGGCTGCACAGGCATTCAGTTGTGGGTCAGAGTGAATGGCGCCTCTCTCATGATTTGGGGGGAGCGAGTTGCCCCCTTGCCCCCCCCATTCCGACGCCCCTGGTGTCACTTCAAGTATCCATATCTGTGCTGCATTGTTTGTGAGCAGTATAGTAGTACAGTGCAGCATTTTGTGGACCACCAGTAAATATATAGTAGTACAGTACATGTAGGCCATTGCTGTATCTTGCAGCTCCGTGTCACTTCAAGTATCCATATCTGTGCTGCATTGTTTGTGAGCAGAATAGTAGTACAGTGCAGTATTTTGGGGACCACCATAGTAGTACAGTACAGTAGGGCATTGCTGTATCTTGCAGCTCTGTGTCACTTCAAGTATCCATATCTGTGCTGAATTGTTTGTGAGCAGTATAGTAGTACAGTGCAGCATTTTGGGGACCACCAGTATATATATAGTAGTACAGTAGGCCATTGCTGTATCTTGCAGCTCCGTGTCACTTCAAGTATCCATATCTGTGCTGCATTGTTTGTGAGCAGTATAGTAGTACAGTGCAGCATTTTGGTGACCACCAGTATATATAGTAGTACAGTACTGTAGGCCCTTGCTATTGATATATTACTGGCATATAATTCCACACATTAAAAAATGGAGAACAAAAATTTGGAGGGTAAAATAGGGAAAGATAAAGATCGACTTCCACCTAGTGCTGAAGCTGCTGCCACTAGTCATGGCAGAAACGTTTCAATGCCATCAACGTCGTCTGCCAAGGCTGATGCCCAATATCATAGTAGAGAGCATGTAAAATCCAAAAAACAAAGTTCAGTAAAATGACCCAAAAATCTAAATTAAAAGTGTCTGATGAGAAGCGTAAACTTGCCAATATGCCATTTACGACACGGAGTGGCAAGGAACGGCTGAGGCCCTGTTCATGGCTAGTGGTTCAGCTTCACATGAGGATGGAAGCACTCGTCCTCCCACTGGAAAAATGAAAAGAGTTAAGCTGGCAAGAGCACAGCAAAGAACTATGCATTCTTCTAAATCACAAATCCCCAAGGAGAGTCCAATTGTGTCGGTTGCGATGCCTGACCTTCCCAACACTGGACGGGAAGAGGTGGCTCCTTCCACCATTTGCACGCCCCCTGCAAGTGCTGGAAGGTGCACCCACAGTCTAGTTCCTGATAGTCAAATTGAAGATGTCACTGTTGAAGTACACCAGGATGAGGATATAGGTGTTGCTGGTGCTGAGGAGGAAATTGACCAAGAGGATTCTGATGGTGAGGTGGTTTGTTTAAGTCAGGCACCTGAAGAGACACCTGTTGTCCGTGGGATGAATATGGCCATTGACATGCCTGGTCAAAATACAAAAAAAAATCACCTCTTCGGTGTGGAATTATTTTAACAAAATGCGGACAACAGGTGTCAAGCCGTGTGTTGCCTTTGTCAAGCTGTAATAAGTAGGGGTAAAGACGTTAACCACCTAGGAACATCCTCCCTTATACGTCACCTGGAGTGCATTCATCAGAAGTCGTTGACAAGTTCAAAAACTTTGGGTGACAGCAGAAGCAGTCCACTGACAACTAAATCCCTTCTTCCTCTTGTACCCAGGCTCCCAGTGCAAACCACACCACCAACTCCCTCAGTGTCAATTTCCTCCTTAGACAGGAACGCCAATAGTCCTGCAAGTCATGTCACTGGCAAGACTGACGAGTCCTCTCCTGAGTGGGATTCCTCCGATGGATCTTTGAGTGTAACGCCTACTGCTGCTGGCGCTGCTGTTGTTGCTGCTGGGAGTCGATCGTGATCCAAGAGGGAAAGTCGGAAGACCACTTGTACTACTTCCAGTAAGCAATTGACTGTCCAACAGTCCTTTGCGAGGAAGACGAAATATCACAGCAGTCATCCTGTTGCAAAGTGGATAACTCAGGCCTTGGCAGCTGTGTTGGTGTTAGACGTGCGTACAGTATCCACCGTTAGTTCACAGGGACTTAGAGAATTTCTTGAGGTAGTGTGTCCCCAGTACTAAATGCCATCTAGGTTCCACTTCTCTAGGCAGGCGATACCGAGAATGTACACAGACGTCAGAAAAAGACTCACCAGTGTCCTAAAAAATGCAGTTGTACCCAATGTCCACTTAACCACGGACATGTGGATAAGTGGTGCTGGGCAGACTCAGGACTATATGACTGTGACAGCCCACTGGGTAGATGTATTGCCTCCCGCAGCAACAACAGCAGCGGCGGCACCAGTAGCAGCATCTCGCAAACGCCAACTCATTCCTAGGCAGGCTACGCTTTGTATCACCGCTTTCCATAAGAGGCACACAGCTGACAACTTCTTATGGAAACTGAGGAACATCATCGCAGATTGGCTTACCCCAGTTGGACTCTCCTGGGGATTTGTGACGTCGGACAACGCCACCAATATTGTGCGTGCATTACATGTGGGCAAATTCCAGCATGTCCCATGTTTTGCACATACAATGAATTTGGTGGTGCAGATTTTTTTTTAAAAACAACAGGGGCGTGCAAGAGATGCTGTCGATGGACCGAAGAATTGCGGGCCACTTTCGGCATTCAGCCACCGCGTGCCGAAGACTGGAGCACCAGCAAACACTCCTGAACCTGCCTCGCCATCAGCTGAAGCAAGAGCTGGTAACGAGGTGGAATTCAACTCTCTATATGCTTCAGAGGATGGAGGAGCAGCAAAAGGCCATTCAAGACTATACATCTGCCTACGATATAGGCAAAGGAGGGGGAATGTACCTGACTCAAGCGCAGTGGAGAATGATTTCCATGTTGTGCAAGGTTCTGCAACCCTTTGAACTTGCCACACGTGAAGTCAGTTCAGACACTGCCAGCCTGAGTCAAGTCATTCCCCTCATCAGGCTTTTGCAGCAGCAGCTGGAGAAATTGAAGGAGGAGCTAAAATGGAGCGATTCCGCTATGTATGTGGGACTTGTGGATGGAGCCCTTAATTCGCTTAACCGGGATTCATGGGTGGTCAATCTGTTGAAATCAGACCACTACATTTTGGCCACCGTGCTCGATCCTAGGTTTAAAGCCTACGTTGTATCTCTCTTTCCAGCAGACACAAGTCTGCAGATGTTCAAAGACCTGCTGGTGAGACACTTGTCAAGTCAAACGGAACGTGACCCGCCAACAGCTCCTCCTTCATTTTCTCCCGCCACTGGAGCTGCCAGGAAAAGGATCAGATTTCCAAAACCACCCGCTGGCGGTGATGCAGGGCAGTCAGGAGCGAAAACTGACATCTGGTCCGGACTGAAGGACCTGCCAACGATTACTGACATGTCGTCTACTGTCACTGCATATGATTCTGTCACCATTGAAAGAATGGTGGAGGATTATATGAGTGACAGCATCCAAGTAGGCACGTCAAGCAGTCCGTACGTATACTGGCAGGAAAAAGAGGCAATTTGGAGGCCCTTGCACAAACTGGCTTTATTTTTCCTAAGTTGCCCCCTCTCCAGTGTGTACTCCAAAAGAGTGTTTAGTGCAGCCGGTCACCTTGTCAGCGATCGGCGTACGAGGTTACTTCCACAAAATGTGGAGAAGATGATGTTCATCAAAATGAATTATAATCAGCATTTGCCTCCAGAAAGTACACAGGGACCTGTGATGGTGGATTCCAGTGGGGACGAATTAATACTCTGTGAGGAGGGCGATGTACACAGTGAAAGGGGTGAGGAATCGGAGGATAAGGATGAGGTCGACATCTTGCCTCTGTAGAGCCAGTTTGTGCAAGGAGAGATTGATTGCTTCTTTTTTGGTGGGGGCCCAAACCAACCAGTCATTTCAGTCACAGTCGTGTGGCAGACCCTGTCGCTGAAATGATGGGTTTGTTAAAGTGTGCATGTCCTGTTTATACAATATAAGGGTTGGTGGGGGGCCCAAGGACAATACCATCTTGCACCTCTTTTTTTATTTATCTTTGCATCATGTGATGTTTGGGGCCAATTTTTTTAAGTGCTATCCTGTCTGACACTGCAGTGCCACTCCTAGATGGGCCAGGTGTTTGTGCCGGCCACTTGGGTCGCTTAGCTTAATCATCCAGCGACCTTGGTGCAAATTTTATGACTAAAAATAATATTGTGAGGTGTTCAGAATAGACTGGAAATGAGTGGAAATTATGGTTATTGAGGTTAATAATACTATGGGATTAAAATGACCCCCAAATTCTTTGATTTAAGCTGTTTTTGAGGAGTTTTGAAAAAAAAAACACCCGAATCCAAAACACACCCGAATCCGACAAAAAAATTTCAGGGAGGTTTTGCCAAAACGCGTCCGAATCCAAAACACGGCAGCGGAACCGAATCCAAAACCAAAACACAAAACCCCAAAAATTTCCAGTGCACAATTTCCAGTGCACAACTCTAGTATAAAGTAAACTTTAGGGATACAGTAAACTTTTGGTACAGTAACATTTTGGGATACAATAATTAAATAATAATGTTATTCTTTTTCATTATATTTTGAAATAAAAATACCAAAAACATTTTTTTCTTATAGTTTAACTATATCATGAGAATATGCAAACATAATAGGTTTTTTTCATCAAAGGCAAATGTATCACCCTTGCCAAATTTTTTCTGTCCTTAATTCAGTTGTTATACAGTAATGAATTCTCTCTAAATACACTTTTGGGATACATCAAACTTTCAGGATACAGTAAAATTACAGGAAACAGTTAAATTTCGGGATACAGTAAACTGTCAGTATACAGTGAATTTTAGGGATACAGTAAACTTTAGGGAAACACTAAATTGTTGGTCAAAAAACATCTAAAAATTAGCAAATAAATTTCACGCACTGTTTTTAAGAAAGTTTTTCTTACTAACAAAGTGTCCTTACTAAAGCAAATGAGACAGATGGCACAACAGTAAACTTTCAGAATACAATAAAATTTCGAGATACAGTTACATTTCAGGATACCATACATTTTTGTGTATACAGTAAAATGTCGGAAGACAGAAAACTTTAGGGCTACAGAATACTTTCAGTATACTGTAAACGTTTGAGATACAGTATACTTTCAGTATACAGTAAACATTTGGAATACAGTAAAATTTTGGGATACAGTTAAATTTCGGGATACAGTAATCTTTTGGGATACAACAAACTGTCAGTATACAGCAAACTTTAGGGATACAGTAAACTATAGGAAGTCATTAAACGTTCAGTATATACTAGTAGTAAATATTAGGAATACTGGAATATTTGTGGTCAAAAAACATCTAAAAAACTTTGCAATAACATTTCACACATTGTTTTCGACAATGTTGTTTCCTACTAACAAATAATGTCCATTCTAATGAAAATGCCACAGATAGTGTAAGAAAATAAAGAAGCGGTATATATTTCTCATTAATTCAAAGCTTTCTTACCGATTATCCTCTCTATAATTTGAACATGTCAAAATTAAAAATCATTGTTAGAGTCAAAGCTAAGTTTAATATTCAAAAAGAAAAAGTTTGCTAGAAATGAAAGCATTGTAGAACACAACATTTTATTTTATTTGCTCAATTTTGAGAAATGGGATTTACTAGTTTAACATTATTGCTTTTTTAAATCCAGTGACTGAAACCACCAAAGAAGTGTTGGCTTTCAAAAGCCATGCTTAGTAAATTTACCCCTAAATGTTCCTAGACGGTCTCACTTCTTTAGTGCATGTAATGAGTCAGACATGGGTTTCCCAAGTCAGTACCTGGTAAAAGACAAATATTCTACCACTCAGTGGTCTCCAATCCAGATTGAGCTTGAGCTGTGCACCAAGAAATAGTGGTTAAGGTGCCCATACACTAGACGATATTATGACCGATTTGCCCATTTCCAACGGATCGGAACTACAAATTGTTCATAATAGTGCAGATCGTTGAGTGTCTGTGAACGATAACGATCGCGATGCGCGGGCACGCTGGTTGTTGGTCAGAGCTTCTGATCTTCCCTTGTGCAGGGAAGATCTGAAGCTATCGTCAACCACAGCATGCTCCTGGATGTAGCCACTCCCAGATCTTAAGATATATCTTACGTGCGTTGTACTATTTTGTTTGCCCAGCACTGCAGGGGGAGTTCAAGGGAAATCATTAACAACAATGCATTGTTTACAGGTCATGTAGTGTATGGGCACCTTAAAACTTTGCAGTCTGACATACCCAGAGACATTTATCTCAAACCCAGAAACATGCAGGTCCTATGGGCTACACACTTTCACAATAACTCTATAAACATATTATATAAAATTATTTTTTTCTTACTGTATTTTCTCCATATTATTGCATAATCTGTGCCTACAAGTTTATGCACATGAATATTCTAACAAATATCCATCAGTAGATTAGGGGTCAAAGATAAATGAAAGAGCCAATACATCCTTGTGTATACTATTCAGTGTATTATCCCTACAATACCCCAACCGAGCAGTGTAGGGAGGTTTCTTTTACAGAAATGCATACAATGCACAGGACATCCATTCTTATACTCACATAGGAGTCATGTTTTCGTAACTTTTGTTCTATTCACTCACATCTGAAATGATTAGAACATAAGCAATGCCTATGTGAACACATCCTAAATTGTACATTTATCTACACCTGCCCTAAATGCAAACCAAAGTAGGAATAGAAAATAGAATGTGCGAAAGTTAAAAATAAGGTGGTTAAGGATGTAGCTATGTGACCGGCACCTACCATCCGCCCCCTCACTATCCCGACGGTCCACATGCCGATCAACAGGGACTATTCCCACTTGTGGGAACAGAGCCTGTGGTGAGCACAGCTTGCCCCTGAGTCCGCAGCGTGGCGATTGCAGCGTGCGGAGCGCAAGAGGCATCGTTGTGCTCGTCCACTCCCCCCCCCCCGGTCAAGCATGTAGATGCCGGGATCCCGCCATCAGTATTGTGACCACCGGTGTCCTGACTGCCAGTCACACATACTCAACCCATTAAGGATGTTGGAAAAATGTATTTCTAAATTGGGCCAACAACAGAGTTTTTAATTAATCTAATTTCCTGTCTAAATAGAAAAATACATTGCATCCATGTGGGCTCATTTAGATGTGGAAGCACATGTACCTTTTGGCGTATGTAGGAAAACATAGACACAAGTAAAAGCATACAGTACACCCATATTAAGATACAAAGAGTAGTACTTACCTGTCTGTGCATGTAAGTGTGAAGGATTAACCATTTCATATAATTTCTCCATCCACTTTCAAGTAGTTTAAATTTACTTGCACTGATTATTAATTATCAGCATTTGATCACAATAATTATAATTTTATATTGATGTTTATTGAGACAGTAAGAAATTAACAAATATCACAAGCAAATAGGATCCCATCCCTTCGCTGTGTCATAAGTAAAGTGATTGAGTTTGGGACCTGCCCGTAATACTGTGCATGCGCGGTGAACAGACTGCACGTGTTCAAGAGGCCATTGACAGTGATGATTTTACTGTAAAATGTTGTGAAATGTAGGCCATCAGTTACAATGGCTAATGCAAGTGTCAGAATGAGTCGAGTGGCAACTACAGTCAGGTGGCTAAAGGTGGCTACACTAAATAACATGCTTAATAGTCAGGAAAAATGGAGAAGAAGCTCCCCGGCCACTCCAATTGTGTTTGAAATATAGTCAAAGTGGTTGGGCAGCGTCCATTGTTGTTTGTCCAGTCCAGGCTTTACAGTACTTTTAGAAATATAGGTATTACCAGTGGTAGTTGCTTCCTGGGGGCCAGTCGTGGATTTCCGACTAGGAACATGAGGCATGTTCCTAGGTATGACACTTGGTGGGGGACAGCACAGCATGCTCTCCCGAACGAGAGCCCTGCCAGGTCGTGGCCAGGTGAGGCAAGGTGGGTTTTTTTTTTTTACTTTTGCCATTACAGCTTGTTTTTTGTATCTGTGGGGGGGGGGAATTAAACTGTGGAGGTGGAGGGGGGTGAGGTTGCTTTTTGGCACTAGTGAGGCTTTGGGACCGGTCATGACATGAAGGGGGGCATTGACATGATGGGGGTGACCAATTATGTAGTGCCTAGGGGTGGCCTGATTCCTAAATTTGCCCCAGCCAGGGGCTACAGTGCATTAGCACTGTGAGTGGGGTGGGGGACATTAGTACATGCAGTAACTCTTTAAACTAGGTTTAAATAGCTGCGGGTGTCTACCCGTCTCTGAGGATCAGTGCCGGGATTTACTGCACCCAAGACACAGCAGTCATTGTCTCCTTCCTGTGTTTGCCTGCCACCCAGACTCCTGTGTAACTAGCCAATGGAAGTCTGGGGGACAGGAAGATACAGGAAGTAGACGCTGACTGCTGTGTCCTGGCTGCAGTGGCTGTAATACATGGCGCTGGTCCGCAGGGACAGGAAGGGACAGACACCCACAAGTATTAAAAACTAGCTTAACGGTGCAGTTATGGATGTGTACTAACTGCTTCCCCCCTCCTGTCCTCTGCTATTAGTGGTGTGTGCTGCAGCCCCAGGGGAGCAACTGCCTCTGGTTATTACAGAAAATCACATATATGAATATCGCATGGACCCACCACAGCCCAGCATACAGCAGCATGTGCTTGATTGGGGAGGAAGCAGCGGTGGCTCCTACCTTATTGGAGGAGTAGGGCTGCTACTGGTGATGCTGCCGGGTCTCCGCTGCCTTGTTGTCCCCGCCGCCTGGGTCCTGGCTTCTGTACTATGTACAGTTTACAGACGCCAGGACCCGATGCATGCTCAGTAGGAGCGACGGTACAGCGCAAAACCACAGCATTTATGGACTGCATCTGCTGCAGTTCATAGAAGCCAGCTAGGGCTGACAAGGCAGGGAGCCTGGCCAGAAATTATAATGAAAGAGAAACCATTACACAAGTGAAAGGTCTTGTTAGCTTACTTATAGAACCCCTCTTGTATTAAGTACACCATCATTTTAGCACTTTAGCTTTGTGTTGTGCTGCCTGCTGCTCCCACAGAGACTGTACATGGCTTATAGTTAGTAAGAAAACAAATTAGAACTGGGAAGTCACAATTTTCAAGTAGAATTTAAGAGAGAAATATTGCTGCCATTTGTGAATGTTCATCCAAAATTTACCCAAATTGCGGAACAGAGATTTTTTGGCAGTCCATACAACTTAAGCTCAGTTTTGGAAAGCATGCAGTAACCTTTCCATTAATGCAAGCAAATTTGAGACCTTAATGTAGCATGTTATTGGTTTCCTGGTACTCTGTTCAGGTTCCTCAGCTATTGCCTGTGTGATTAACCCAATTCCCACAAGCCTAACCTCTCACAGCAGAAAAAAAGAAGAAGAAAAAAAGTCTTGAAAAGTGACTATTCCCTCCCCTAAAATACAATATAATTATACTACCATTAATGAAACTAATGAGTCTGCAATATGAACACATAAACAGCTAGGCATATTAATTTACTTTGGCATTAATAGTAGCTCTATTGAGGAATGTTCATAGGGGAATAGAATACAATATTTCTTAGAGGATTGGCTGGAGCCAGTAACTTATCTGGATAAACATTGCTGAGTTCTGAAATTGTGGCAGTGATACATCCCGAGGAAATGAGCTGCCAAGTGGATTTAGTTATGGTAGCATGCTGTGAATTTGTAGCCTTTCTTCCTTCAGTTAAAATGTTGGATAAACGTTAATTTCAACTTTCTTTTGTCATGTGCATATGAGAAAGCGTTAAATGATAAATGTGCATATTCATTTGTCTCACAGACAAGCAACATTTTATAACTGACAAATACTGTACCTCTCTCTAGAAACAGGAAACTTTGTTACACGCAATATATTTATTTAATAAAGTGCTGTTGTGCATACAGATACATGCACTACTTTGCTTTGGGCCTAATTCAGCATGGAACGCTGCTGCGGCAGCATTCGCATGCTGATACCCTGTGAAGTATGCTCAGAAGCCGTACTGCGTGTGCGCACACAGTGGGATGCGACGGCATCACACATCTATGAACGCCTCTGCCTGATTGACAGGCAGAGGTATTCGTGAGGCGGGAGGGGGTGTAGCAGCGACGTTTAAGGGCCATCGGTGTTGGGTGGGGCACAGTCCGGAAAACGCACGCATGTCTGGACCGCTTGCGGAGTGGGCCGCAATGGCTGCATGATGTCATACGCAGCCGCTGGGACTTGAAACATGCATTAGCATTAGCAGCTAGGCTACATAGGCAGAGGGCTACCCTTAACCGCTGTGCAATGCTTTTGCATGTGTGTAGGGGGGGGGGGGGGAGGGGCTGGATCCGGCATGCGAAACGGACTTGCACGGTACTGGGCGTCCCCCCTCATGTCAGTGTAATAGATTGTAGATGTGCAATTTTTCGCACATCTACGATCCATGCTGAATTGGACCCTTAGTACATCTGCTGCGGCTACCTGCTTTCTACCTCATGTCAAACCAAGTAATGGCCTGTCTATGCTGATTAGCTCTCTGTCATCATGTGGAAGGCCGTGCCACTGTTTTTCAGTAAACAAATAGCCTTTATCATCAGCACCCCCACCCCACCCTCCAGTAAAATCAGCCACTTTAGTAAGCTCAGCATTTCTATCAGAGCTCTGTAGTACCTGCTGCAGAGTTAATAGGCTCTGTTCCAGGAGTCCTGCTATCACCTGCAATAGGGGACAGGATGGCTCCCATCTGGTACCACTCAGCATGCACTGCAGCAAGCGAGGGTACACCCGCTGCACTGCTGGACTGTGAGATGGGACACACTGATTAACACTGATTCCACATGCTAGGGAGATGCCAATTCACTGCATGCTCTGGTCACTGTAGACGGAATTAGAGTGTAATCAGTAGCGGATCTTGCCACGGGCAAGCAGGACTTTTGCCCGGGGCGCCGCCTTCCGGAGGGCGCTGGCGCCCTCCGGAGGGCGCCGCACCATGGCAAGATCCGCCACTGCTGCACGCTGTGTCCCCCGTCCGCCTCCGCTGCCCGCTGCCGTCCCCGTCCGCCTCCTGTGAAGGGAACTAGACGCTATGCGTCTAGTTTCCCTTCGTGGAGAGTAACTTTGCTGAGTGGTGCGCGATGACGTCATCGCGCACCGCACAGCAAAGGTCCTCTCCACGAAGGGAACTAGACGCACAGCGTCTAGTTTCCCTTCGTGGAGAGGACCTTTTGCTGTGCGGTGCGCGATGACGTCATCGCGCACCGCTCAGCATTCAAGCGGCGCTAGCAATGTACATGGGGCGTAACTGACCACGCCCCTGTATTAGGCCACACCCCTTTTCCTGCCCGGGGCGCAGAGCGCCCTTGAACCGGCCCTGAGTGTAATATATATAATTCTGTTAGTTGTGTGTGTATATGTATGTATGTATGTACACATGCACACCATATTTGTTTTCCCTTTTTTAAGGAGGGTGGGGGCATCAAACTCCAACTTGCCTCCGGAGGTAGGGATGAAATTACACCCCCGTGCAGATATTTTGGGTTACAACTTCTACGGGTTGTATATTCCACCCACAAAAGGTACCAGGTGAGGCAGCATTCTTAGCAGTGCTGGATTAAGGTAAGTACCCCAGGCCCCACACTCAAATGGGGCCCCCCAGCTGGAGCTGCTGTTTAGGGACGATTCTACTTCCCTTCATGCATCACAACCAGCAGCAGACTCTCAGCAGCAGCGGAAGCTACTGATGGAGCTGCACCTGACGGCGGAGCCTGGCAAAAAGTAGAATCATTTGCCTGCCATGCACCAATGTCACTCTGTACCCGCGGCGGGACCTAATGTGGCACTGCATGCTCCCCTGCTACTTCGGTGCTCCGGCTACTACAGCACCGGTGACTACTAGAAGATGACGGTGCTGCACATCTGCCAGGAGGAGCGAGAGGTTGGCGATAAGTTGCCCGACTTTGAGTGCACATCAGCAGAGGTCAGTGTATACAGATATTAAAGGGGGGGGGGAGGTCCGTTAAATATATTTTATAAAGTGGAAGTGAGTGCAGTTAATTGAATATATACAAGGTGGTGATGAGGTGGGATCATTAAATATTTAAGGGGTGGAGACTCATATATAAGGGATGGGAGGATCATTAAGTATATAGGGGTGGATGTGATGAGTTTCTGAGAGGGGGAAAGAGACACATATGTATATACAGGGCCGGTTCTAGCCCTTGTGTTGCCCTGGGTGAAAATAGGGGCGTGGCTTCATACAGGGGCATGGTCAGTTAATCCCCCTGCAGAGTTGTGCCTCCATTTGTGCCCCCTGTAGAGTTGTGCCCCCATTTGTGCCCCCAGTAGATTTGTGCCCAGTTTGTGCCCCCAGTTGAGTAGCGCCGCTTACAAAAAAAAAACCAAAAAAATAATAATTAATTAATACTATCCCCGCTCCTGATTCCCGACCGCTGCTGACCTCCGCCAGCGCCGCTCCTCGGATCTATGGGAGGTCTCTTCCATAGCACAGCATAGACACTAGAGGTTAATTATGACCCCTAGCATCTATGTGCCAGTCCCACAATGCTTTGCTGTGCACGATGACATCATTGCACACCGCACAGCAAAGGTCCTCTCCACGAAGGGAAACTAGACGGGTAGCGTCTAGTTTCCTTCACAGCACCACATAGCACTGGGGGGGACTGACCAACAGTAGCGGATCTTGCCATGGCGGCGGCCCCCTTCGGATGGCGGTGGCACCCTCCGGAAGGCGGCGCCCCGAGCAAAAATCCCGTGTGCCCGTAGCAAGATCCGCTACTGTGTATATATACAGTATGTGTGTGCAGTAGCGGATCTTGGTATGGGCACGCAGGATTTTGCCCGGGGCTCCGCCGCCATAGTGAGATCCGCTACTGTTGGTCAGTACACTACGGTGCTGTGAAGGAAAGTAGATGCTACCCGTCCAGTTTCCCTTTGTGGAGAGGACCTTTACTGTGTGGTGCGCGATGACATCATCGCGCACCGCACAGCATTGTGGGACTGGCACATAGACGTCATAATTGACCTCTAGTGTCTATGCTGTGCTATGGGAGAAACGTCATGACGTCTCTCCCATAGATCCGAGGAGCGGCACCGGCAGAGGTCAGCAGCGGAGGTCAGCAGCTGTCAGGAATTAGGAGCCGGGATAGTAAGTATAAAAACATTTTTTATGTATTTTTTTTGTAAGTGGCGCTACTTAACTGGGGGCACAATAGTGGGCACAACTCTACTGGGGGCACAAATGGGGGCACAACTCTACAGGGGGCACAAATGGGGAAACAACTCTACAGTGGGCATAACTGACCACGCCCCTGTATGAATCCACGCCCCTATTTTCACCCAGGGCACCACAAGGGCTAGAACTGGACCTGTGTGTGTGTGTATTTTATATATATATATATATATATATATATATATATATATATATATATTTAGAGATGACAGGTCATGTTCTGCAGACTTGTTAATAGTTTTAAAAATGGCCTTTATTCCTATGTTTTAGGCTTGCAACCTGTGTCAGGCATAATATTGTTCTGATGACAGATGCATGCCCGACATGTAGGAATAAAGTACGTTTTTTAATCTGTTAGCAAGTCTGGTGAGTGCAACCTGTCATCTCTATGCATCTATTGGGTCTACCAACCCTAGGAGTGCACCACAGCAAGTATATCTGCCACCATTAGTGAGTGCCAGACACATGGAGCTAGTTATATATATATATATATATATATATATATATATATATACTGCTCAAAAAAATAAAGGGAACACTTAAACAACACAATGTAACTCCAAGTCAATCACACTTCTGTGAAATGAAATCAAACTGTCCACTTAGGAAACAACACTGATTGACAATCAATTTCACATGCTGTTGTGCAAATGGAATAGACAACAGGTGGAAATTATAGGCAATTAGCAAGACACCCCCAATAAAGGAGTTGTTCTGCAGGTGGTGACCACAGACCACTTCTCAGCTCCTATGCTTTCTGGCTGATGTTTTGGTCACTTTTGAAAGCTGGCGGTGCTTTCACTCTAGTGGTAGCATGAGACGGAGTCTACAACCCACACAAGTGGCTCAGGTAGTGCAGCTCATCCAGGATGTCACATTAATGCGAGCTGTGGCAAGAAGGTTTGCTGTGTCTGTCAGCTTAGTGTCCAGAGCATGGAGGCGCTACCAGGAGACAGGACAGTACATCAGGAGACGTGGAGGAGGCCGTAGGAGGGCAAAAACCTAGCAGCAGGACCGCTACCTCCACCTTTGTGCAAGGAGGAACAGGAGGAGCACTGCCAGAGCCCTGCAAAATGACCTCCAGCAAGCCACAAATGTGCATGTGTCTACTCAAACGATCAGAAACAGACTCCATGAGGGTGGTATGAGGGCCCGACGTCCACAGGTGGGGGTTGTGCTTACAGCCCAACACCGTGCAGGACATTTGGCATTCGCCAGAGAACACCAAGATTGGCAAATTCGCCACTGGCGCCCTGTGCTCTTCACAGATGAAAGCAGGTTCTCACTGAGCACATGTGACAGATGTGACAGAGTCTGGAGACGCCAAGGAGAACGTTCTGCTGCCTGCAACATCCTCCAGCATGACCGGTTTGACAGTGGGTCAGTAATGGTGTGGGGTGGCATTTCTTTGGGGGGCCGCACAGCCCTCCATGTGCTCACCAGAGGTAGCCTGACTGCCATTAGGTACCGAGATGAGATCCTCAAACCCCTTGCGGTTGGCCCTGGGTTCCTCCTAATGCAAGACAATGCTAGACCTCATGTGGCTGGAGTGTGTCAGCAGTTCCTGCAAGATGAAGGCATTGATGCTATGGACTGGCCCGCCCGTTCCCCAGACCTGAATCCAATTGAGCACATCTGGGACATCATGTCTCGCTCCATCCACCAACGCCACGTTGCACCACAGACTGTCCAGGAGTTGGCAGATGCTTTAGTCCAGGTTTGGGAGGAGATCCCTCAGGAGACCATCCGCCACCTCATCAGGAGCATGCCCAGTCATTGTAGGGAGGTCATACAGGCACGTGGAGGCCACACACACTACTGAGCCTCATTTTGACTTGTTTTAAGGACATTACATCAAAGTTGGATCAGCCTGTAGTGTGTTTTTCCACTTTAATTTTGAGTGTGACTCCAAATCCAGACCTCCATGGGTTAATAAATTTGATTTCCATTGATAATTTTTGTGTGATTTTGTTGTCAGCACATTCAACTATGTAAAGAACAAAGTATTTAATAAAAATATTTCATTCATTCAGATCTAGGATGTGTTATTTTAGTGTTCCCTTTATTTTTTTGAGCAGTGTATATATATATATGAATATATCCTGCAAATGGGAAGGTGGCACGTTGAGCATAGCCGGGGGTGCGATACTGATGTGAGGCAGAGGCCTCGCTATCTTAAGTACATTGGGCTCCCCGGAGTCTTAATCCAGCCCTGCATTTTAGGAATACTAGGTAGGATTACTCTGGGTGGAATATGCCATACCCAGAAGAGATTACACAAAACGGGTGGTTGCAGCATCTTAACGCTAGGAGTAGGGTCCCCAAATAATCATCAGGTACATGTATTTTTCATCCCATCCACGAGCGGGAGCACGCATCGTAAACGACATAGGGGGTAATTCCAAGTTTATCGCAGCAGGAAATTTTTTAGCAGTTGGGCAAAACCATGTGCACTGCAGGGGAGGCAGATATAACATGTGCAGAGAGATAGATTTGGGTGTGGTGAGTTCTATCTGCAAACTAAATTTCAGTGTAAAAATAAAGCAGCTAGTATTTACCCTGCACAGAAACAAAATAACCCACCAAAATCTAACACTCTCTGCAAATGTTATATCTGCCCCCCCCCCCCCCCCTGCAGTGCAAATGGTTTTGCCCAACTGCTAAAAAATTTCCTGCTGCGATCAACTTGGAATTACCCCCATAGAGTGTACATACTGGATGAGACTGGCCCTTCTGAGCGAGATCTTTTACGTTCTTGTCTAGTGTGTATAGGGCTTAAGTCTTTCCACCAGGCCAACTTTCAAATAGTTTATAGACAACACAAAATGGGGCACTTACTCCAAAGAATGTTTAATTTGGAAAGTGTTTACTTTGGATATGCATGGCCCATTCCACAAGTGAGTATCTGAAGTAATGGCTATATCCCTAAAATGCAGAAAGAATCTTCTTGTTGATGCAATTAACTGACAGAGGTTTTCCTGATTGTGACAATCCCACTTAACAGCTGTTTTCTAAAGTATATTCATAAATATAACGGGATTCATATGATATCCTGTCAGACGCTATTACCACGGGTCCTATTCCCACTTGGTTAGTGGCGTGCACCCACCAACTGAGTGGGACTATTGGGCTAGTATCGGGATTCCGTTTGTTGGTAAAATGCCGGCTGTCAGGATTCCGGCATCGGTTTCCTTAGGCTTCACTCTCCTAATCCAGCCCCCAGATTCCGATGAATTTAGGCAATGAGAGTGTGGGGGCCGGTTTAGGAGAGTGAATTCCAGAGGCGTAACAAGGGTAGGGCGAGTGGGGCACATGCCCTGGGCGCCTTGGCAGGCCCAGGAGAGGGGGGCGCCGCGGGCGGCCAGGGCATCATGCCCCACTCGCCGAAATGTGAGGGGAGGAGAGCGCAGCATCTCTCCCTCCCCTCACCGCCGCCAGAGCACTAACAGCGCTGCCAGCAGTGCTGCGTGTGTCCGGTCTCCGGCGTTAGTCAATCAGAGCTTGCGGACTGGCTCCTGATTGGCTGCCGGTCCGCGAGCTCTGATTGGCTGGCGAACCGGCGCCACACAGCCGCCGGAGACCGGGAGCGGTGAGGGGAAGGAGAGGCGCTGCGCTCTCCTCCCCTCACAGACACAACAGCAGGTGAGTGACCGGGGGGGGGGGGGTGCACAGTGGGGCATGTATCTGGCACAGTGGGGCATGTATCTGGCACAGTGGGGCATGTATCTGGCACAGTGGGGCACAGTGGGGCATGTATCTGGCACAGTGGGGCATGTATCTGGCACAGTCGGGCACAGTGGGGCATGTATCTGGCACAGTGGGCCATGTATCTGGCACAGTGGGGCATAGTGGGGCATGTATCTGGCACAGTGGGGCAATGTATCTGGCACAGTGGGGCAATGTAACTGGCACTGAGGGGCATGTATCTGGCACTGTGGGGCATGTATCTGGCACTGTGGGGCAATGTATCTGGCACAGTGGGGCAATGTATCTGGCACAGTGGGGCAATGTATCTGGCACAGTGGGGCATGTATCTGGCACTGTGGGGCAATGTATCTGGCACAGTGGGGCATGTATCTGGCACAGTGGGGCATGTATCTGGCACAGTGGGGGCACAGCGGGGCATGTATCTGGCACAGTGGGGCACAGAGGGGCATGTATCTGGCACAGTGGGGCATGTATCTGGCACAGTGGGGCAATGTATCTGGCACAGTGGGGCAATGTATCTGGCACAGTGGGGCAATGTATCTGGCACAGTGGGGCAATGTAACTGGCACTGAGGGGCATGTATCTTGCACTGTGGGGCATGTATCTGGCACTGTGGGGCAATGTATCTGGCACAGTGGGGCATGTATCTGGCACTGAGGGGCAATGTATCTGGCACAGTGGGGCACAGTGGGGCATGTATCTGGCACAGTGGGGCATGTATCTGGCACAGTAGGGCAATGTATCTAGCACAGTGGGGCAATGTATCTGGCACAGTGGGGCAATGTATCTGGCACGGTGGGGCAATGTAACTGGCACTGATGGGCATGTATCTGGCACTGTGGGGCAATGTATCTGGCACTGTGGGGCAATGTATCTGGCACAGTGGGGCATGTATCTGGCACTGTGGGGCAATGTATCTGGCACTGTGGGGCAATGTATCTGGCACTGTGGGGCAATGTATCTGGCACAGTGGGGCATGTATCTGGCACAGTGGAGCATGTATCTGGCACAGTGGGACACAGTGGGGCATGTATCTGGCACAGTGGGGCATGTATCTGGCACAGTGGGGCACAGTGGGGCATGTATCTGGCTCAGTGGGGCATGTATCTGGCACAGTGGGGCATGTATCTGGCACAGTGGGACACAGTGGGGCATGTATCTGGCACAGTGGGGCAATGTATCTGGCACAGTGGGGCAATGTATCTGGCACAGTGGGGCAATGTAACTGGCACTGAGGGGCATGTATCTGGCACTGTGGGCATGTATCTGGCACTGTGGGGCAATGTATCTGGCACAGTGGGGCATGTATCTGGCACTGTGGGGAAATGTATCTGGCACAGTGGGCACAGTGGGGTATGTATCTGGCACAGTGGGGCATGTATCTGGCACAGTGGGGAAATGTATCTGGCAAAGTGGGGCAATGTATCTTGCACTGTGGGGCAATGTAGCTGGCACTGTGGGGCAATGTAACTGGCACAGTGGGGCAATGTAACTGGCACTGTGTGGCATGTATCTGGCACTGTGGGGCAATGTATCTGGCACAGCGGGGCATGTATCTGGCACAGTGGGGCATGCATCTGGCACAGTGGGGCAATGTATCTGGCACTGTGGGGCAATGTAACTGGCACTGTGGGGCATGTATTTGGCACTGTGGGGCATGTATCTGGCACTGTGGGGCAATGTATCTGGCACTGTGGGGCAATGTATCTGGCACTGTGGGGCAATGTATCTGGCGATGTAACTGGCACTGTGGGGCAATGTATCTGGCAATGTAACTGGCACTGTGGGGCAATGTATCTGTCACTGTGGGGCATGTATCTGGCACTGTGGGGCATGTATCTGGCACTGTGGGGCAATGTAACTGGCACTGTGGGCCATTTTCAGTGGCCACACCCCTTCTGGTGCGTGGCCACACCCCTTCTGGTGTGTGTCCACGCCCATATTTTCGGCGCGCGCACATGCTTCTTTTGCTGTGTTTTTTTTTTTTTTGGGGGGGGGCGCCATTTTCCATCTTGCCCTGGGCTCCAAAAACCCTAGCTACGCCTCTGATGAATTCCCTGGTTCTGCACAGCAGCTGTGATATACAGTCCCTTCACTATGTAGTCAGTTATGTCAACTCCTTTTTCATCCCCTTTGGGGGGATTTATTCAAATTCTAATTGCGTAGTTTTCCTATTTCCCACCTGCAGAATACCTGTGTTAAATTTCATTTTTCTAACATACAGTATCAGAAAGTAAGAGAATTGGTAATAGTGATTGAGTGAGTGAATGAGGGCTTTCACACACACATATATATATATATATATATATATATATAACGAACTGGTAACCGGCACTCTCAGTTCATCATCATCCTGCCGCGGTGCACATTAATATGGTACATACATTCCTCCAAGATACGGCACTCAGCGGACTCGTTCAATAAGTAAACTTCAACAACAGCTGCTACAACTGTTGTTGAAGTTTACTTATTGAACGAGTCCGCTGAGTGCCGTATCTTGGAGGAATATATATATATATATATATATGTAAAAAAGAATGACACAGCGCCACTTGTGAGGTGGGTTCTCAGTAAAATATGAAAAACAAAATTGCTAACAAAACACACGTAACCTTGTTGGAAGGTGTCTGCCAACCCTTAAGAGTGCAATCCTGGTACTGTACTGCTGGGATAAGTATAAAAATGGGGGGATAAGGGTAACGGCGACTTGTGTTGTTTAAAATGCAATAGTTTAAAAATAGATTTTAAAAGCCAAAAAATATGTAATAATACAAACGAGCTTTAATATCACATAAAAGCGAATCACAACATAAAACGTACTTCAAATATTAATAAAAGCATAAAAACATAAACATAAAAGGTCTTTGTAAAAGGTAAGGAAGTTCTGACTTAACTCTTTAAAAATAGGCAAGGGAGTCACCACAGGGATCCAACGCGTTTCGTCACAACTGACTTCTTCAAAGGGTCATTTCTATATATATACTCATACAGCATATTCTACCTCCCTTTCGATATAACATCTATCGTGCACTAGCAGTAATGTTGACCTTATTGTTATGCCCTTTGTTGTGGTACTACCACTAAACTTGATACCTTAGATAATTAAGTCAACAATGTTAATCACTTACTCATACAGCATATTCTACCTCCCTTATTGTTATGCCCTTTCAAAACAAATATGAAACATTGCTAAAATGAACCTACATATTCCTAATGGCAACCAATAGTTAAAGTGGCTTCACTCCTAAACCTTCCCTATTTATATAAAGGCAACCATCCCTGATGCTCCACTACGTTGCAGAGGCATCATACTGACCTATAAGAAACAATTCAACGGTATCTGAGGCCACTTTAACTATTGGTTGCCATTAGGAATATGTAGGTTCATTTTAGCAATGTTTCATATTTGTTTTGAAAGGGCATAACAATAAGGGAGGTAGAATATGCTGTATGAGTAAGTGATTAACATTGTTGACTTAATTATCTAAGGTATCAAGTTTAGTGGTGGTACCACAACAAATTCCACTTCATGTCATTTTTATGGGATGTTATGCACTAAGTGATATTTGTATATCTGTTCCCTAGGTGACCGGGGCCGGGCAGGAGGAGAGAGCGCGTCTCTCAGCCGGGACGTGATGACGTCACTGGTCTCTGCTAGCGCGCAGGGCTGCAGGGAGTACTGGAAGAAGTGGGCAGTGAACGGCGCGATGCGGAAGGCGGGACGAGGTCACACGGCTGAGCTGCGACAACGTCATCCATCCCCGCCAGCGCACCGGACCAGGGAGGAGTGAGCACCAGGTGTGGGGTAAGGTATAAATGTTTGTTTAATGTTCATATGTGTTTGGTCTGACGAAAGCTAGAATATAGCTGAAACGTTACCAGAGCTCAGTCTCTCTCGTTATTTCATTGGTTGTTAAAGTTCCCCGTGAGTGCCACCCAGTTCACACAGAATATATATATATATATATATATATATATCCAGCAGTCAAGATGGCACTCAGAGACTTATAGCGGTGAAAAATACATCTGTATTAGATGTTGATACATCAAAAGTTTTCGGAGCTACTGCCCCGTCCTCAGGACAACATCTACAGCAATGAACAAACACAAAACACTTACATAAATACCCTTACCTGTCCCTCGATTCCCGCTCCGTCCAGCGCTCAAACTGCACGCCCGCCGGAAGTACCAACTGCTGTACTTCCTGGTGCGCGGCCTCCGTTACTATGGATACCGCTATGAGTGCGTTCCACAGCCAGCTTCCTGCACTCCATTAGGCCAGCAGAGGATCCCGATGTGGCTGCAGCACGAGAACTGCAGGGAAGAGGAACAATAACAAGACAACTTTAAAAACACATAACATCAAAAAAGATATTCAGAGGCTAAACACAGGGTCAAGTGTAGACAATGTTAACTATCAATATCACAAGGAAATTTAAGCTATATGATCACAGTGACTGTAATGTATCAAAGCATACTATTCCAATTGATCTTTTCATTTAACCCCATAGGATTCGTAGTGCCCAAGCGGATGATCCAACAATTGTTTAGCCCGGTCCCCACCCCGAAGGGAAACTGGCACATGATCAATGATGTAATATTTTAAATCATCTAATGAATGACCTGCCATCTTGAAATGTCGGGATACCGGCTGGTCAATATCTTTCCCGTTCAAGGTCATATTAATTGCCGACCTATGGACATTCATCCTCTCCCTAAACTTGCGGGTGGTCTGGCCAATATAATATAGGCCACAGGGACACACAATGATGTACACTACATGGGTGGTAGTACATGTGAGGACAAATCTAATATCATAGATCTTATCTATATGCGGATGCTTGAATTCTCTACAGGCTACCATATATTTGCAGGTAATGCAATTATGGCATCTGTAACAGCCTGGAGGTTTGGTGTACACATTGGTGGGTTTTTTACTCCCTAACCCCGTAATATCAGCATGAACAAGTCTATCACGTAGGTTATTACCACGTTTGAACGCTGCCAAAGGTCTCATGTTTTTAAAGATTGGAAGCTCTTTATCGGAGCTCACAATGGGCCAGAGTGCATTAGTGGCTCTCCGAATAATTGGACTGGCCGTAGTATAATTACTAACCCAAGGGATAACCTTATCTTGGTGACGTTTGACCGGATTGAGTAAACTAGCTCTATCCATAGTTAACACCTTCCTTTTTTGTTCCTCTAAGGTTATTGGACAATATCCCCTGTCAGTAAATTTAATAATAAGGCCATCAAGTGCCTCTGGCAATCGTTCAGGTTCACTAGTGATGCGTGCAAAACACATCATCTGCGATAACGGGAGACCTTTCTTTAGGGCCACCGGGTGATGGCTTGAGGCCCTCAGAAAGGTGTTCCTATCAGTACTTTTCGAATAAACATCTGTTGTGATTTTACCATTGGTGACTGTCACCCGCACATCCAGGAAGTTGGCACTACTGGTACTATGGGTATAAGTAAACTTGATGGGTGAGTCAAGACTGTTAATGGAAACCATAAGTTGCAGAAAACTTTCCTCCCCCCCGGTCCACAGAAGAAACACATCGTCTATGTACCGGGTGAAAAACAATATATGCCGACTAACATTTGTATCACTGAAGAACATATCATCCTCCTGGAAAAACATGTATACATTTGCATACGAGGGGGCCACGGGAGACCCCATGGCACACCCTCGTAATTGAAGGAAGAACCCACCATCAAACAAAAAGTAATTGCGCCTTAAAGTTAACTCTAATAAGGTCAAAAACAACACATGATCAAAACTTGATATAGGAAGATGTCGTTCAAGAAAACGCCTCATAGCTGTCAGTCCTCCCTCATGGGGGATAGAGGTATAGAGACTGGACACATCTAGACAGCATAACAAAGTACCACTCGGTATGCTGTCAATGTCTCCCAAACGGTTCAGAAAGGAAGTCGTATCTTTCAAGAATGTTTTTTCTTTCAGCAATAATGGCTGGAGGACACTGTCCAATAATTGAGAGATAGGCTGTAACAACGAGTCCCTTGCAGTGATTATAGGCCTACCTGGAGGCTCAGTAGGATTTTTATGTATTTTCGGCAAAGTGTACAGCACCGGCACCTTAGGGTGCTGCACACAAAGAGCCTTGAAAACTTTTTGGGGAATTTTGTTCTCGTTGTATGCCTTCTCCAAGATTTCAAACAGTTCTTTTTGATAGGCGGCAGTAGGATCCATGCCCAATTTCATGTACACTTCCCGATCCTCCAACTGTCTTATGATTTCCAATCTGTACTTGTCTAGATCTTGGATTACTATGGCCCCGCCTTTATCGGCGGGCCTGATGACAATATCCTGGTATGATGCGAGATCTTTCAAAGCCAAATGTTCCAGTTTGGAGAGATTGGGGCGTACCTGGCAAGGGGTAGATGTAAATTTATTCACCGACTCGTCCAGCAGGCGATTAAAGGTTTTTAAAGAAGCATTAGTTGATATAGGATCATAATTAAACCTTGATGCAGACTTCAAAAAGGGAGTGAAAATGTTATCGTCATGTATGGGAGTGCTTGATTGGAAATGTTCCTTGAGTTGCAACTTCCTAGAAAAATTATGTAGATTGACTTTTCAGTCAAATTCGTTATGCTTATTAGTAGGAAAAAAGCTAAGTCCCATATTGAGTACTCTTGATTCTATCGGAGTAAGAGACCGTTTAGACAGATTGAAGATCAAGTCTTCTTTTTGTTCACCAGCGTGACTTTTCTGGGTTCTCTTGTTCTGGCCACCCCGGCGGGTGGGAGTGATTCGTGCTGATTTCTCACCTCCTTTTCTCGTTGATCTAAAGGGACCACAGACTGTGTTCCATTCTCCTTGGAGTCAGAGAACCTAAAGTCACTGTCACTGCTTGATTTATTCCGGTCAAATCTTCCTCCTTGTGTTCTTTTCTGCCAAGGTCTATGTTTTTTGCCGCCATCCGTAGTAGATTGTACAGTGTCACCACCGTACAGCCATTTATATACACGATTATCATCGTAGTCAGAATCAACTGCAAATTTCTTATTCCTTTTGAACTTTAATAGATCCATGCGATAACGATCACATTGCGTTTGTAATTTCTGAAGCCAATCTTGGCTGGCATCCTCATCAAGTTTCTGTCTGTTATCTCTTTCAAATGCAGTAATCTTGGACCTAATGGTAGTGAGTTCTTTATTGGCTTCATCCACCACTAGGATCATCAGGTCGAATGCGCTTTTATTGAGGATAGCAATCCACTTCCTCACAAAGTCAGGGTTATTCCTTCCTATAGTCGGAACGTTCCGAACCCTGAAGCCTCGTGGTATCTTATGTTCTCTAAAATAATTAGACAAAGTAACACTGTGCAATAGATAATCAGTTTCGCGTTTTTTCATTTTGAGTAATTGAAAATAAATGTCCTCCGCTTTCAACGCTGGATCAGAAGGGGTTAACAACTCTTTAGATAAAATATTTTCGATCTCTGCAGCCGAAAAACTAAAGGTTTCTCCAGGTGGAGTAAGTAATAACCCTTGAAAGCCTGATGTTTCACATGCTTGTGCTGAATTGGCTTGATCCATACTGAACCACTTAAAACACAGTGTCACTATGTAAACAGATATCGGTATGTTGTAAATGATGCGCTTTAAACAAAACAATAAGTCAATTGTATCGGAGGTGCCTTGCAATGGGTGCTGTAAAACAACACAAACATACCCATCCACAGTATGCCGGCACTCAATGTAAAAAGTCCCAGCTGCTCAGGTGCCCTTCCAAGTGAATGAATATCCAGCAGTAAAGATGGCACTCAGAGAATTATAGCGGTGAAAAAGAAATCTGTATTAGATGTTGATACATCAAACGTTTTCGGAGCTACTGCCCCGTCCTCAGGACAACATCTACAGCAATGAACAAACACAAAACACTTACATAAATACCCTTACCTGTCCCTCGATTCCCGCTCCGTCCAGCGCTCAAACTGCACGCCCGCCGGAAGTACCAACTGCTGTACTTCCTGGTGCGCGGCCTCCGTTACTATGGATACCGCTATGAGTGCATTCCACAGCCAACTTCCTGCGCTCCATTAGGCCAGCAGAGGATCCCGATGTGGCTGCAGCACGAGAACTGCAGGGAAGAGGAACAATAACAAGACAACTTTAAAAACACATAACATCAAAAAAGATATTCAGAGGCTAAACACAGGGTCAAGTGTAGACAATGTTAACTATCAATATCACAAGGAAATTTAAGCTATATGATCACAGTGACTGTAATGTATCAAAGCATACTATTCCAATTGATCTTTTCATTTAACCCCATAGGATTCGTAGTGCCCAAGCGGATGATCCAACGGGATTCTTTTAGCAACAATTGTTTAGCCCGGTCCCCACCCCGAAGGGAAACTGGCACATGATCAATGATGTAATATTTTAAATCATCTAATGAATGACCTGCCATCTTGAAATGTCGGGATACCGGCTGGTCAATATCTTTCCCGTTCAAGGTCATATTAATTGCCGACCTATGGGCATTCATCCTCTCCCTAAACTTGCGGGTGGTCTGGCCAATATAATATAGGCCACAGGGACACTTTGCCGAAAATACATAAAAATCCTACCGAGCCTCCAGGTAGGCCTATAATCTCTGCAAGGGACTCGTTGTTACAGCCTATCTCTCAATTATTGGACAGTGTCCTCCAGCCATTATTGCTGAAAGAAAAAACATTCTTGAAAGATACGACTTCCTTTCTGAACCGTTTGGGAGACATTGACAGCATACCGAGTGGTACTTTGTTATGCTGTCTAGATGTGTCCAGTCTCTATACCTCTATCCCCCATGAGGGAGGACTGACAGCTATGAGGCATTTTCTTGAACGACATCTTCCTATATCAAGTTTTGATCATGTGTTGTTTTTGACCTTATTAGAGTTAACTTTAAGGCGCAATTACTTTTTGTTTGATGGTGGGTTCTTCCTTCAATTACGAGGGTGTGCCATGGGGTCTCCCGTGGCCCCCTCGTATGCAAATGTATACATGTTTTTCCAGGAGGCTGATATGTTCTTCAGTGATACAAATGTTAGTCGGCATATATTATTTTTCACCCGGTACATAGACGATGTGTTTCTTCTGTGGACCGGGGGGGGGAAAGAAAGTTTTCTGCAACTTATGGTTTCCATTAACAGTCTTGACTCACCCATCAAGTTTACTTATACCCATAGTACCAGTAGTGCCAACTTCCTGGATGTGCGGGTGACAGTCACCAATGGTAAAATCACAACAGATGTTTATTCGAAAAGTACTGATAGGAACACCTTTCTGAGGGCCTCAAGCCATCACCCGGTGGCCCTAAAGAAAGGTCTCCCGTTATCGCAGATGATGTGTTTTGCACGCATCACTAGTGAACCTGAACGATTGCCAGAGGCACTTGATGGCCTTATTATTAAATTTACTGACAGGGGATATTGTCCAATAACCTTAGAGGAACAAAAAAGGAAGGTGTTAACTATGGATAGAGCTAGTTTACTCAATCCGGTCAAACGTCACCAAGATAAGGTTATCCCTTGGGTTAGTAATTATACTACGGCCAGTCCAATTATTCGGAGAGCCACTAATGCACTCTGGCCCATTGTGAGCTCCGATAAAGAGCTTCCAATCTTTAAAAACATGAGACCTTTGGCAGCGTTCAAACGTGGTAATAACCTACGTGATAGACTTGTTCACGCTGATATTACGGGGTTAGGGAGTAAAAAACCCACCAATGTGTACACCAAACCTCCAGGCTGTTACAGATGCCATAATTGCATTACCTGCAAATATATGGTAGCCTGTAGAGAATTCAAGCATCCGCATATAGATAAGATCTATGATATTAGATTTGTCCTCACATGTACTACCACCCATGTAGTGTACATCATTGTGTGTCCCTGTGGCCTATATTATATTGGCCAGACCACCCGCAAGTTTAGGGAGAGGATGAATGCCCATAGGTCGGCAATTAATATGACCTTGAACGGGAAAGATATTGACCAGCCGGTATCCCGACATTTCAAGATGGCAGGTCATTCATTAGATGATTTATAATATTACATCATTGATCATGTGCCAGTTTCCCTTCGGGGTGGGGACCGGGCTAAACAATTGTTGCTAAAAGAATCCCGTTGGATCATCCGCTTGGGCACTACGAATCCTATGGGGTTAAATGAAAAGATCAATTGGAATAGTATGCTTTGATACATTACAGTCACTGTGATCATATAGCTTAAATTTCCTTGTGATATTGATAGTTAACATTGTCTACACTTGACCCTGTGTTTAGCCTCTGAATATCTTTTTTGATGTTATGTGTTTTTAAAGTTGTCTTGTTATTGTTCCTCATCCCTGCAGTTCTCGTGCTGCAGCCACATCGGGATCCTCTGCTGGCCTAATGGAGCGCAGGAAGCTGGCTGTGGAACGCACTCATAGCGGTATCCATAGTAACGGAGGCCGCGCACCAGGAAGTACAGCAGTTGGTACTTCCGGCGGGCGTGCAGTTTGAGCGCTGGACGGAGCGGGAATCGAGGGACAGGTAAGGGTATTTATGTAAGTGTTTTGTGTTTGTTCATTGCTGTAGATGTTGTCCTGAGGACGGGACAGTAGCTCCGAAAACGTTTGATGTATCAACATCTAATATAGATGTCTTTTTCACCGCTATAAGTCTCTGAGTGCCATCTTTACTGCTGGATATTCATTCATTTGGAAGGGCACCTGAGCAGCTGGGACTTTTTACATTGAGTGCCGGCATACTGTGGATGGGTATATATATATATATATATATATATATATATAGATCACAGAGTCCAAAGCAATGTGTTCCCCTAAACGCAGTAAAAATGCCACAGCTGAAATATTGGTGGTCATTCCGAGTTGTTCGCTCGCTGCTATTTTTAGCAGAATTGCTAATAGGCTAAAATCCGGCAGTTCTGCGCATGCGTATGCACAGCAGGGCGCACGCGCTAAGCAATTTTACACAAAACTATGCTATTTTACTCACGGGCGAACAAATCTTTTCAATCGCTCTGCTGATCGTAGTGTGATTGACAGGAAGTGGGTGTTTCTGGGCGGAAACTGGACGTTTTCAGGGAGTGTGCTAAAAAATGCAGGCGTGCCAGGTAAAAACGGAGGAGTGGCTGGCTGGACACTGGGCGTGTTTGTGACATCAAAGCAGGAACTAAACGGACTGAGGTGATGGCAATCTAGGAGTAGGTCTGGAGCTACTCAGAAACTGCAAGGAATTATTTAATAGCAGAATTGCTAATCTTTCGTTAGCAATTCTGCTATGCTAAGATACACTCCCAGAGGGTGGCGGCTTTGCGTTTGCATTTCTGCTAAAAGTAGCTAGCGAGCGAACAACTCGGAATGAGGGCCATTGTCACTAGATTGAGGGATGTTCTATAAATTGGCTTTTTTACAGGTACAGTGAAACCAGTTTGTGGTGGAATGAAGAAAAGTCCACTCTCACTCCTGCTCTTTGTCCTCAGAAGCAATGTTGCTCCTATTTGATGGAGGGTCCATCATCCTGTCTGTGTTAAGTAGGTTTTGTAATTGGGACCTCAGTGAGTTTATGCCAGTTGCCAGCAGGGAATGTCTCATGTTTACGTAAGCAGATTGAGTCATTTGTTGATATGAACAAAGTTTAGTTAAAGCAGATGCAGTACTTACTTAGTATTCTCAATTGTGATTGTTACGTCAAGAAGGATTTGCAAGTTTGACTTTATTTTTTGCATTATGTTAATAGGGTTTATATTTGGTTATTCCAACCTATTGCTAATTCAGACATGCAATTTTTTACAGATGCATCATGTTTTGGAGTATTTTCGAAGTAGTGTGTGCAGAACTTTTGCCTGATTTTTGGTGGTAACAAAGCTTGACCTCCAACATGCTATTGTTGGATTTGTTTTCAGTTGTGGTGGAGGCTGAGCTTTGGGCAGACAGCAGGGCCGGTGGAAGGTTTCTAAGCACCCTAGGCAAAATCTGAGCTTTCTGCCCCCCTGAAGAGACGAGGAGCCTGGTGAAGCTGTGACACAGGACACGGGCACATGAGGGACGACATGGGGACATGAGGTGGGTAAGAGGGGAAGGAGTGACACAGGACCTGGTGACATGAGATGGTATGACACAGGACCTGGGGGGGGGTGACAAAGGACCTGGGCACATGAGGGAGAGGAGGTGTCACAGGATCTGGGGACATGAGGGTGGAGAGTGGGAGAGGTGGGACACAGAACCTGGGGACATGGGGGGAGGTGACACAGGACAAGTACAGTACACATGAGGTGGAGTAGAGGACACAGGACCTGGGGACATGAGGGTAGAGCGAGGATTTGGAGGGACACTGGACCTGGGGGGGGGTGACACAGGATATGGGGTGGTGACACAAGCACTGGGGACATGGCGGAGAAGGGGTGACACAGTACCTGGGAACCTGAGTGGGAAGGGGTTACACAGGACATGGGGCACAAGACAGGGGACAGGTGAGGAGGGACATAGGACCTAGGAACATCAGGGGGTGAGGAACACAGGACCTAGGGACATGAGTGGGGGGGAGAGGTACATAGGACCTAGGGACATCAGTGGGGGAGAGGTACATAGGACCTAGGGACATTGGGGGGAAAAGTAGTACATAGGACTAGGGACATCCGGGGGGGGGGGTAAGGTACATTGGACCTAGGGACATCAGTGGGAGAGAGAGGTACATAGGATCTAGGGACATCAGGGGGGGGGTACATAGGATCTAGGGACATCAGGGGGGAGAGGTATATAGGACCTGGGGACATCAAGGGGGAGACATACATAGGACATAGGTACATCAGAGGGGGGGAAAGAGGTACATAGGACCTAGGGACATCAGGAGGGGGAGAAGTGCAAAGGACCTAGGGACATCAGGGGTGGAGAGGTACATAGGAACTAGGGACATCCAGGGGGGAGAGGTATATAAGACCTAGGGACATCAGGGGGGGGGGGGGGGAAGAGGTATATAGAACCTAGGGACATCAGGGGGGAAAAGGTACATAGGACCTAGAGACATCATGGGGGGAGAGGTACATAGGACCTAGGGACATCAGGGGGGAGAGGTACATAGGACCTAGGGACATCATAGGGGGAGAGGTACATAGAACCTCGGGACATCAGGGGGGGGAAAGAGGTAAATAGGACCTGGGGACATCAGGGGGGGGGGGAGGTACATAGGACCTAGGAACATCGAAGGGAGAGGTACATAGAACATAAGGAAATCAGGGGTAGCAGGACACAGGACTTCACCTGGTCACATCGGGGAGGAAGAGAGCATCAGGGGGATGCAGAATCCAACACTGTGCCAGCGCTTCAGTGTTGTGTATGCTGAGTAGAGATTCTTTCCTCACCTCAGATTTGTTTCTTTTTCTCTACCCGGTGACTATACTGTGGGTTCTCGAGTCTCCTTCTCGTAGTGGAATTAGGTTTTGGTGATGGCCTTGGTGAAGGGTGGGGTGGAGAGCCCTTCCATTGTTGAGCAATGGTGGCCCTGAAAGATATGGGCATATGACTGGGGACACGGAGACAGCAGTCAGACTTTGGGACTGCAAGGGTGTAACCATTCAATAAGGTCAGAGCAGGTTCGGGGTCGAGGGTAAGACCTAACACATGTCTAATGAGGTTAACTACTTACACCCAAAAGGGTCACAGAACAATTCCAAAATATGTGCATGATTGTACCCTACATGTGGTAAACATGCCAGCATAGTTTAGAAGACAAGTGCCATATACTATGGAGTTTAGTAGGGGTTAGATAGAGTCTATTCAAGAGCTTGATATGCATTTCAGTATGATTGGTGCACTTAGATATGGAAAAGGAGGACAGATGAATTGATTCCCACTGTTTAACCACTTGCTTGGCATGGTCATATCAGATGTGACCCCACCAGGCTGGGCTTTCCCTGACATGGTCACATCATATGACCAGTCTAAAAGCTCACTGTGTGGGGCTGCTGGAAGAGAATCTTCCTGCAATTGCCACTCTCAGTGGGACATCCTGGCCCTTCCATGCCTTCCATGCTTCTGATCACTGCTGACTGGGAATCCCGGCCGCATCCCCACCCCCACAGCTGCAGAGATTAGCAGCTGCTGGGAAGATGTTAAAAAGCACCCCTCACCTTCCCTATGGACCCCCGGATTCTGCAAAGAGGAGCACTAGAATATGCACCATTAAAATGTGAAGTAACGATGGTCATGATGATCTGATCATCGATGGTCAGTTATTCCACCCATTAATGTTTGTGCCGTTATGTTACATGAAAATGACCTTTTAAAAGATAAAATCGTATTGGAAATATTTAAAATAAATGTTATGAACCTAATTTAATCATAAAAAATTATTTCTTAACAGTTTTTGTAAAAATTATTAGCCAGTTAAGGGGTATATTCAATTATGGTCGGATCCATTACGACATGCATTGGTCGGAATGGATCCAACAACCCCTATTCAATCTCATCTCAATTCGACTTTTAAAAAGTCGAATTGAGATGATGGACCGGAGGGGGAGGAGAGGGGGGAGCCCAGCAGGGACAGCCACTGGCAGATGTAGGAGAGCAGCGCTACAGAAGGATGTCTCACAGCCGCCAGACCTCACGGCTATGTCCATCCGGCTCCAGCAAGCGTGACCTCACTTGCTGGAGTCGGGTGGACGCTGCCGTGAGTGGCGCGGCTGTGAGACATCCTACTGCAGCGCTGTGCTGTAGCGCTGCTCTCCCCTGTATGCCTGCAGCTGTCTCCCATCTCCCCGCGGCTCCCCCACCCTCTCCTCCTCTGGGTCCCACATCTCAGTACAACATTTCTTTATGTCGGACTGAGATGGTCAGAAACGGGGCCAAATCCCGTCAAATTTGGCCCCATTTCACTCAAAAGTACGTGAATCGGCAGCTATACCGCCGATTCACATACTATTCGACTAGTCAAATTCCACGACTTGTCGAATAAAAACTGCAGGGATAGAATAGGTCGAATCACTATTCAACCTTAAAAAGTCGAAAACAGCCATCTTTTCGACAGACGGCAGTTTTCGACCCTAATTGAATATACCCCTAAGTGTTTAAGGGTAGAAGTATTTTGGAAGTCCATTTCCCATTTTATACGAATATGGGATTTAACTAAATGTTTGGGAGGGTAAATAAAGAAATACCAATAGGATATGGCTCTATGAAAAGAAGCAGTAGACAATCAGTTTAACACATGTGGGAGGGAGAGTGGAGAGTTCTGAATCTACCTGAGGCTAGGGGGGTCATTCTGAGTTGATTGTAGCTGTGCTAAATTTAGCACAGCTACGATCATCTTCCCTGACATGCGGGGGGACGCCCAGCACAGGGCTAGTCCGCCCCGCATGTCAGTCCGCCCCCCCCCCCCCCCCCTGCACAAATACAAAAGCATTGTACAGCGGCAATGCTTTTGTATTTGTGGAGTAACTCCCGGCCAGCGCAGCTCCCGCGGCTGGCCGGAGTTGATCCTCGCTGCCACTGGCCGCAGCGGCTGCATGAGACGTCACACAGCCGCCCCGCCCCAACGGTCTGGCCACGCCTACGTTGGCCGGACCGCGCCCCCTAAACGGCGGCATAATGCCGCCGTCCAGCCCCCACCCGCCCTGCGACCACCTCTGCCTGTCAATCAGGCAGCGATCGCTACTGAACGACGGCCTTCGGCCGTCCAGCATGCGCAATTCCAACCCGATCGCTGCGATAAACTGCAGCGAGCGATTGAGTCGGAATGATCCCCAAGGACATATCCACCATCCACCATCTCAGGAAAGAAGGAGTGGGACTGCCTAATCCTGTTTGTGCTGGGGTGGGTGCAGCTCCATCTAAAAGCACAATGGTCTGACAATTATATCTTTTAAATTATTATATCGTTTTTGAAATGTATTATTAAATTTATTTTAATTGTTTTGAATGCTGATTTTGTGCATGTGCTCTCTTTGGTGATACACATTTATCACATTGCTTGATATTTGTTTCTTAGGCAAATCAGAATAGCCTTTTAGGAGTTACATCTATCTGCTTATGCTTAAGGGTATTATCAGTGCTTCTAATTAATTATACTATTTTATATTTATTAACTTCTTCGGTGGTATGCACAGAAATCTTCCAGGCAAGCCAGCGCAGTCGAAAGATTTCAGTGCATACTACCTCCTGATTTGGGGACAGCCGTACAGTGTGCACGGCGCCCGGGAATCAGCATACTCCATTATGGAGTTAAGCCCATCCCCCAGACTCCTATTGGCCAGGGGGCGGGCTTAGCTGTAAAATGGCTTGTGCTGATTCCCGGGTGCGGCAAGGCAGCCGGGAATCAACGCTGTGGCTGGCGATCCCCGCGGGCAATAACCTCGCCCTGCCCCGTCACTCACCCCCTCCTGCACCTTCCCCCTCGCTCCCACATCAGTTTAAAAACACCCCCCGCAGGGTGTGTTTTTAAATAAAAAATTCACCACTGAAGGGGTTAAACTTGTTTATTTGTAAATGTGACCAACGCTCTACTTATATAAGTAATACTGGGCTGGCAGCAGTACGTGTGAGAGGTTAAACCCAGAAACCTCCAGTAATTAAAGTTCAAACAGGATTTACACAACTGCGCCTGCTTGCAAAATAAATTGTCAGTTTAAGTGAAAGAACCACGGAATAATATGTAGTATGAAAAAAAATGACGTTTATTTGTATATAAATAGTATAGGGTCAAAATTTTCATTTACCCAAATACATGAAAAAAATGATAGTGATAATCATGAAGTTAGGCAAAGAATGATGATAAAGAAAAATAAAAAAATAAAAAAATTATATAAAAATAAAAAATAATGATAAAAAAATGTAATATAAAAATGAAAAATAGGAAGTGGAAATGAAAAAATTGGAAAAAATATGTCTAAGTCCCAAAATGTCTGGTGTGAGCAGAGTGTGGCGTCCCACCTCTTTTCCACCTTACTGTCGTTTTGTACTATCCGGTATCACAGTATAAAATAATATTTCTGGATTAGCAGAAATGTTGAATTTTACAGTTGGTCACAGTATCGCTGTGGGGTACCCCAATCTGGACAGTGGTGGGATGAGGTGAGCAGGGTGAAGGTAAAATTAAATATCCCCGGACTCCCCGCTAACCTCCTCCGTCCTGTGCAGCAGGAGACGTCCGCAAACACAGACGTCTGCCAGTGTTCAAAACCGGAGGGACACGGTCATGCCTCTGGGGGGAAGGTATCAACGACTTCTGGACCCACAAGGGGACTGTCCGCCGTGAACCTTCCCTCCTACGGGGTGTATTACCTTTTCTCCTGCGCTCGATCCCGTCACACACTTCCACTCCTTTCTTCTGTCTTCTCTCAGCCTGATGATCGGTGTTCCGCTCTCAGGTCTGTGTCCTCTCGGCCGTGCGGCTCCGTTTCTCCTCCACAGTGTCTCTTGCGAATTAGTTTGTTCCGTCCAGATATATTTTAAATACTGTTGTTTTCTATAGATGATATGGAGAGTGGTGATGCAATGCTCAGTTCCTTCTCCAACGCGTATCGACCCGTTTGGGTCTTCCTCAGGGAGTCCTTCTTGTGCCTGAATTTATTATTTTTCATTTTATTATTTTTTAAAGTGATTTAAGTATACCCAAAAATCTATTTTCTAAGTACAAATGTTGTAGTATGTGTTAGCGTAGGACAAGCTGTATAGCTAGGTTTATATGCACAGTGGTGAACTAATCAATTACCTCTAAAACTAACTGTAAAACATTGAACTGTATATTTATGCATAAGCATAAAGTTAGCCTCACAAAAATAAAAGGACATTCATTTGCTTGTGTCTGGTAAGTCTATTTTTCTCCTTTGATTTAATCTTTTTAAGGCCGTAAGATGAATGTGGTAGGTTAGCATTACCATGGAGTAAGTCTGACTTTAATATCAACATAGGAATTACATGTGTTTGTTTTTAAAAGTCATGTGGTTGTGGTTGCATAAGATCACACGCTGTTACTGTGCTTTATTCTGCTCGATGTGGATTTGTAGCTGCATATGTTTTGCAGCAAATGTTAGTAATTTGGATATTCCGTATGGAGACACAGGGTAATGTGCTTTCCTATATGCCTTGAAACACATTTTATGTATAAGGTAAGTCATAAAATGATCTCATAGCTCTAAATCAAGGCAAAAAGGCCATTCTTTTTTAATGAAAATAGGTTTAGGTCCTTGTGTAAACAAAGAAGTACTTTGATAATGGAAGACCTAGGAAAGGTAAAAAGAAAAAGACAAAAATCTGTCAAATGTAACCTTTGTGGGATCCCAATTTGATCTCACAGACAATACCCCAGCATGAAACAATTTACAATGTTTTTCTCAAATGGAAAAATCAGTCATTTACCTTAAATGGTACATTTTTTTTTATTTATACAGTATACCCTCTAAAATAAGAGCCGTAAATGAGAGAGAGAGAGAGCACAAGAATAAATTATATAAGATGTTTTTTGTAAACAGCGTGCAGTATACATTGATTACATCATGATGGATAGAGGTGCTAGTCATTACAGGCAGAGCTTCAAGGAGGCAGAAAACAAGTGCAATTAAAAATTGACTGTCTTTTTTTTTATTATTATTTTGTAATTACCTGCCGCCCCCAACCTCCTAATATAGTGAAAGCTTATGCTGGGTACATCCTAGACGATATATTACCCAATATATCGTTCCGAGGCGGAGCAGAATAATATATCGAACATATCATCTAGAGTGTATGCCTGATCTGTGCGATCCTACAGTCATTAGCGGTGTCTTCTGGTCGGTCCTGCTGCAGAGTCAAAGAGAAGACATCACTAGTGATGCCATGCCAAATGCAGCATGGAATTCCCCATCGCTCTGTCGCCCTGTCGTTTTATTACCCGCCATATCGGCCGGGTAGGCATCGCTCTAGTATGTACCTGGCATTGCATATACTGTAGGTTATCAGTGGCTGAGGCAAAATTAACCCCATTAGTTTTTTTACTTTAATATAAAGCTCTCCAGATGAACATAGAGAATGCAGCTGGTAGGAGAAGCCGAATTGACAACCTCCATGCATGCACAGATGGTAACTTTTAACCTGCAGGCTGTGAGCAATGATGGGGGCTGCTGCAGTAGGATTTATCAGAAGAATAAATAATATTCATCCCCTTTTAAAATATAGGAAACACATAATGGGGTGCGTATTAATAATATACATAAATAGGAGAAATGTGTAATATATAGATTTACGAAGTTGTAAATCGGAAACCTATGCTAAGTGAGATGTACTGTACCATGATCAATTCTTCAAGGAAGAAGTTTCTGTGTTGTAGAAATGCCTTATTATCTCATTATCAGTGATGATTAATCACTTGTCAACAACCTACCACATTAATATGTCAGCGAGTAGCCTCTATACACAGCTTCACAATGCTAATTCCACATGCCCAGGCTGTCACTTAATGATCCAGATTGGGAGCCAGGCACGGCAGCACACAGTGCTTAAAATGAACGCTATGTGCTACCTCCTTTTGTGAGACAGAAAACCTGTGAGATGTGAGGTTATAGTCAATGTGTTTTTTTTTTCTTGAATCTGTTTGTCCTGTTTTATTTCACTGCAACTTCAATTATCTCTATTTCAGGGGCACAGAATGGTGGGAGGAGAGGATCCAATTGCTATGTAACCCTGGGATTTAGGGGGCCCACTCTAAGGTGCACTTGTCTGCACCCAATTCACATTGGTATCAGGGTTGAACTCAGCACTGTAATTATGCTGCTTGAAGAAATGCACCGAACATCCCAGTTGCCTGCTGGCAGCAACTCCATATGTCTCTCCACTGACATGGTGTTATTACTGCAGTACCAGAAAGGAGACATACAGTATGTAGGAGCCAACTGAAGAATCACATAAGGTAAGTTATAATTAGGAAACAGTTGAGACATGCATGGGTCTGGGCCCAGACTCTTGGGGTACATAATATAAACTATGACAGTAAAGTGATTTTTCAGTTTATTATGGACTGGGGCTTACTATACACAGAAAGTATTATGCGGTTGTTGTATAATATCATATGGGTTGTATAATATCATATGGAGTAATGACTATGATAGAAGAACATAATGATTATATGTAGGGATGTGAGGTGTGACGAAACGTAAAGATGTGCATGCATTAAAATGATACGTAGAAGGAAACAGGCCCACTGGGAAGCACTGGGTATTCCCATTCTGGAAGAGTGCTACGGACAAAGGTTTCTCTCTAGAAACATTGGGGGACTCTCAAAATGTTGCTATGGGGCCCATAAAATTCTAGTTCTGCACATGATACAGTACTTGTAAAGTTACATGGGTCCCCTATTCAGTGCTAAAATCTCTCATTGTCAAATTATTCCATAGCTTGGCCTCACTATCACAGCAACAAAATTACTTAAGTGCTCTTTTGTGGCTCTACCTTTACCTTACTACATGAGATAAAGGTGATGTACAGAGGTGTCCTCATACATCATTGCTGCAGTCGTGCCAAACAGCTCCTCTTGGCACAACGGCTCCCGTTAGACTCTGCTAGTGCCGGGAATCGTATTCTCTTATTTTTTGTTGAAAATGCTTCTTAATCACAATATGATGTGACTAGTGCTGATTAATTTCATTTAATATGTGACACTTGTATATTTGTGTGCGACTTTGAATCTGTATACAAAGTGCTACAACGCAGCAGCCACAGCTTTTATCCATCCCGAGTTCTGTTGTGCTTCATATACTGTACAGACTCAGTAGCACAAGTACCTAATTTTGATTTGGGACTAAAGTAAGAAAGACCAAGCATCTGTACACCTGGACAAAGCTTGCGGCAATGCAAGGGGTAGAAATACAAACTTTTTTTGCCTGCAGGGTAAATACTTGCTGCTTTTGCATGTAGCCCACAAATACTGGACAGCTTTATTTTTACACAGCAATTTAGATTTGAGTTTGTACATGCCTCTCTCAAACCTAAATATCTCTGCACATTTTAAATCTTACCCACCTGCAGTGCGACATGGTTTTGCCCAGGTGCACAGTTACTTACTCTTTCTTTATACCCAAATCAGAATCAGGCCCACAAATACAGTATATATATAAAGTGTTGCATATCAAATGAATCTGTCACATCATATTTTAAGTTGCGTTTTCCAAAAAAAGAAGTAAAAAAGACGCCTGATGCTTGCAAAGACTCCTGGAATTTCCTAGTCGCATCGTGTTGTGACTAAAATGTATTTTTGGCAAAAAAAGATGCGTGACGCTTGCAGAGTTGCATGGGACCTGGCAGCTCACTCGCACCAGATATCTTGTGCTACATGGCATGTTGAGGCAGACACATCTGTATCACTTTTAGCTGTAAAAGACAATATTTTAGATATCATTTAACTTAATTTAATTTATTGTAATTTAAATGTATTTTAATTTATTTTATTTAATTAGGATCAAATTCTTCATTTCCTAAAATATATCTTCAAAAATGTCCAAAAGTTCAGTATATAAGTGTGGAGAGTTATATATTCATTTAATTTAAATTTAACAAATTTATAATTACTATTAATAATTTAAATTTGAATTAATCACAATGTGGTGATAAGAATTATGAAAATAGGACAATAAGTTATAACATAAGAATATGAGCTACGGACACCACACCCTGAAATAGACGGAGCACGCCTGGATGTATTCTGGGAGAATATAGCATAAAATATAAAAAAAGATTATATTTTGGGTGGACTGACAGAATAACCCTAGATGGATGGAGCAGCTGCAGTCCCTGGATGTATACTGGGTTAACACAGCACAAAATATTAATTTAAATCAAATATATATATTATTTTTTATATCACATACTGCGGTTACAGTGTCGCACAAATGAGTCAAAAATATATAGAAGACGAAGTATATTTTATATCACACACCGGTGGTTATAGTGTCGCACAAATAAATAAGAAATATATATACAGGTTGAGTATCCCATATCCAAATATTCCGAAATACGGAATATTCCGAAATACGGACTTTTTTGAGTGAGAGTGAGATAGTGAAACCTTTGTTTTCTGATGGCTTAATGTACACAAACTTTGTTTAATACACAAAGTTATTAAAAATATTGTATTAAATGACCTTCAGGCTGTGTGTATAAGGTGTATATGAAACATAAATGAATTGTGTGAATGTAGACACACTTTGTTTAATGTACAAAGTTATAAAAAATATTGTATTAAATGACCTTCAGGCTGTGTGTATAAGGTGTATATGAAACATAAATGTATTCTGTGCTTAGATTTAGGTTCCATCACCATGATATCTCATTATGGTATGCAATTATTCCAAAATACGGAAAAATCCCATATCCAAAATACCTCTGGTCCCAAGCATTTTGGATAAGGGATACTCAACCTGTATAATAATTACACACTGCAGTTGACTACACTGAGAGCATCGCACAATACGTTTATGAGTAGGAAATAATATACTGCGGTCTGACCGGCAGTGTCACAGTACTTATGAAAAAAAAAAATATATATATATAGTACACTGGGGTAGAATACAAACAAAAAAATAGATAATTTTTTTTAATTATAATTTTAGACTTTTTGTTTTTAGCTTTTTTTATTTTATACTGGGGCAGAGCCACTGTATGGATGGACAGAGCACCCCTTAATGAACGGAGCAGCCCCATGATGGACAGATGCAGCAGGAGCCTCTGGATGTTTATTGAATATATATTTTTATTATTTTTTTAACACTGGGGCAAAGCCCATGGATATACTGACAGAGAGCACCCCTTTGACAGACAGAGCAGCCCCTGGAGGACACAGCAGTCCTTGTATGAGGACGCAATAGCCCCTTAGATGACACAGCAGCCACTAAAAGTGTGCCCACAGCAGCCCCTTAGATGTCACAGCAGCCCCTTAGATAGATGACACAGCAGCCCCTAAATGTGAGCACACAGCAGCCCCTTAGATGTCACAGCAGCCCCTAAATGTGAGCCCAAAACAGCAGACAGCTGAACAACATCCAAAGCCGGAGTGAAGATTGCGCCAATCACTGGGACTTATATAGAATCCAAAACCCACAAGAATCCAACAGCGGGATGATGCTGTTTTGCCTCGTTTTGGGATCCAAGGAAGGAAGAAAGTCCCGAGCCGGACCTGGATCCCTCGACAACCGTACCCACTCATCACTAGTCTTGATATAAATGTGTATTTAATATAGAGATGTGCGGCGGGCACTTTTTGTGTCTTGTGTTTTGGTTTTGGATCTGGATCCTCGCTCGTGTTTTGGATCTGGATTGGTTTTACCAAAACCACCCTTTCGGGTGTTGGTTTTGGATCTGGATGATTTAAAAAAAAAAAACACAAACGCAACTAAAATCACAGAATTTGGGGGTCATATTGATCATACGGTATTATTAACCTCAATAGCATTCATTTCCACTCATTTCCAGTCTATTCTGAACACCTCACACCTCACAATATTGTTTTTAGGCAAAAGGTTGCACTGAGGTAGCTGGATGACTTTGCTAAGCGACACAAGTGTGCGGCACAAACACCTGGCCATCTAGGAGTGGCACTGCAGTTCAGATAGGATGGCAGTTTTAAAAATTAGGCCACAAACAGCACATAATGCAAAGAAATAAAGAGGTGCAAGATGAAATTGTCCTTGGGCCCACCCACCCTTATTTTGTATAAACAGGGCATGCATACTTTAACAAACCAATCATTTCAGCAACAGGGTCTGCCACCCTTGAATCCTGGCAAAGCAAATGAAGGGCTCCATCCACAATTCCCACATACATAGCAAAATCGCTCCATCTTAGCTCCACCTTCAGTTTCTCCAGCTGCTTCTGCAAAAGCCTGATGAGGGGAATGACCTGACTCAAGCTGGCAGTTTCTGAACTGACTTCATGTGTGGCAAGTTCAAAGGGTTGGAGAACCTCACACAACACGGAATCATTCTCCACTGCGCTTGAGTCAGGTGCATTACCCCTCTTTTGCCTATATCGTAAGTGGATGTATAGGCTTGAATGGCCTTTTGCTGCTCCTCCATACTCTGAAGCATATAGAGTATTGAAACCACCTCTTGCTTCAGGTGATGGCAGGGCAGGTTCAGGAGTTTTTGCTGGCGCTCCAGTCTTCAGCACGCAGTGGCTGAATGCCAAAAGTGGCCCGCAATTTGTTGGGCCACCGACAGCATCTCCTGCACGCCCCTGTCATATTTCAAAAAATTCAGCACCACCAAATGAATTGTATGTGCAAAACATGGGGCGTGCTGGAATTTGCCCAGATGTAATGCACGCACAACATTGTTGGCGTTGTCCGATATCACAAATCCCCAGGAGAGTCTAAGTGGGTTAAGCCATTGTGCGATGATGTCCCTCAGTTTCCGTAAGAGGCTGCCAGTGGTGTGCCTCTTACGGAAACTGGTGATACACAGCATAGTCTGCCTAGGAACTAGCTGGCGTTTGTGAGATGCTGCTACTGGTGACGCTGCTGTTGTTGCTGCGGGAGGCAATACATCTACCCAGTGGGCTGACACAGTCATGTAGTCCTTAGTTTGCCCTGCCCCACTTGTCCACAGGTCCATGGTTAAGTGACACTAGGTACAACTACATTTTTCAGGACACTAAGGACACTTTTATTTATGTAAATAAATTCAATATGGAACCGCACTAGTCTTAACAATTCTAAACTGAATATAGAGATAACATAAATATAAAGAAACCAATGTATGTGCAGTTTAGCAAAAAAGTTTTAAAACTGCTCATGATTGGCGGTGCTCCCAGGAATTTTGTAGGCTGAACTACAATTGAAAAGGAGAGAAAAGACAAAAAAACCTTTTTTGGGAGCACTCGTTTGTGATAATTTGTATAGATGAAATAAATGATGAGTATAATAAAACTTAACCTTTAATTGTTTCTTGAATAAAAAGAGAGATTAATGTGGAATGATTATGAGACTCGTGTCTAATGTTTACGAAGAAACTTGTTTTACATTTTTAGCAAATGAGGTACAAGTTATTGAGAGAAGGTGAAAATATCAGAAGCAATATGTTAGATGAATATCCATGTGTTCTGATGAAGTAAAATGTATCCAGAACAATCACTGTGCATGCCTTAGAAGTGAAGGTATCAATAGAAACGTAGTATGGTAGCAGGATTGAGTGAACTGAATATTGTAAAGAGATAGATAGAAGAAGGGGCCCACTGCACCTGGTATTCTCAGGAGGTTTCCCATCCTGATACTGACCAGGCCATACCTGCTTAGCTTCCGAGATCGGACAAGATCGGGCGCATTCAGGGTAGTATGGCCGTGGGCCTATTGTGCGGTTTGGGAGGAGAAAATTATGAGGGAGAGGGTTCACTCCTATTGTCCGTACTGTGCATCACACAACCATGTGTAGTCCGGGAGTGTTTTTCCAAAAGCAGGAAATGGAGAATAGAAAGCGTTGGAGAATTAAAAACGGGCCCACCGCACCTGGTATTCTCAGGAGGTTCTCCTTCCTAGTACTGACCAGGCCATGCCTGCTTAGCTTCCGAGATTGGACAAGATCGGGCGTATTCAGGGTAGTATGGCCGTGGGCCAGTATGGAGAAAATATATAGAAAAGAAGAGTACACTGCTTTCTATACTTCGCACTCAACCAGGGCCACTGATGGTCTCAAATGGTAACTCCGGACAGGGTGTGTCAAGATGGTTCTAAGTGTATGGAAAAAATATATGGTGTGGTTGGTGAAGTATAGTAGATGGTAAAATTCCCACAGAAATACTGTGGGGATGTTGTAAGATATGTGTAGATATCTTATGAAAAAAAGAGCTCAAAGCTGGCTCATGAACAGTGTATATGATCTCAGAGTAGAGAGGGTTAATAACAAAATGTCAATTAATCTATAATTAGAGCCGAAATTGTTGATAAGGAGCTCAAGGCTATTTCACAACTGGTACTCTCACCCTTAAATTCAGAGTGGGAGCAATTGATACCAAGTGTCAGTTTTTCGTTGATGAATACCAGAGAAAGCAAAAATTATAATAATAAGAATGCTACCATAAATACATATATGTATTGAAATCGTAAATTGATACCCTAAATACATAGGTTGAGATTGCAACAGACAAAACAGATATACATATGTTTACCATAAACGCACTTGTGTATAAATCACGATTAGGTATCTGTAGCTAATAAATCAACCATGAGGGCATGGGCGGGTATTTAGAACATGATTATGCAAATTATTATATGCAATTAGAACATTGTTCAAGGTCAATGTTCAAAACAGAGAGTATAGCGATAGATTTAATATCTATTGTCACTACTGGTGTGTTACTGGACAAAGCAGCGGTATGCAAATGGTATTAGGTAATGGACTTAAATGTCATTGAGCACCTGTGATTCCTGCTGCTTATTTATATCCTGGCGATCTAGTAATGATTGCACCAGTAAGCAGTTGGTATTAGGCAGCAGATTTAAACTATAATAGTGATTATTGCTGTACATTTAAACCTGGTGATCTAGTGTCAGTTTACCGCAGCCGCAGGGTGTGCGGCGAGTGTTGTCCCGGTCCCCTCTGTTCGCGATCCCGCTGTAGAGATGAACGCGGCCGCCCGCTTCCGGAATGGGCGTGGCCGCGATAACGTCACAACGGACGTTCTCTCCTCGACGTACGTTTCACCTATTAGGGCTTGGTCACGAGAGGCTCCCGTGACCAAGCCCTAATAGGTGAAACGTACGTCGAGGAGAGAACGTCCGTTGTGACGTTATCGCGGCCACGCCCATTCCGGAAGCGGGCGGCCGCGTTCATCACTACAGCGGGATCGCGAACAGAGGGGACCGGGACAACACTCGCCGCACACCCTGCGGCTGCGGTAAACTGACACTAGATCACCAGGTTTAAATGTACAGCAATAATCACTATTATAGTTTAAATCTGCTGCCTAATACCAACTGCTTACTGGTGCAATCATTACTAGATCGCCAGGATATAAATAAGCAGCAGGAATCACAGGTGCTCAATGACATTTAAGTCCATTACCTGATACCATTTGCATACCGCTGCTTTGTCCAGTAACACACCAGTAGTGACAATAGATATTAAATCTATCGCTATACTCTCTGTTTTGAACATTGACCTTGAACAATGTTCTAATTGCATATAATAATTTGCATAATCATGTTCTAAATACCCGCCCATGCCCTCATGGTTGATTTATTAGCTACAGATACCTAATCGTGATTTATACACAAGTGCGTTTATGGTAAACATATGTATATCTGTTTTGTCTGTTGCAATCTCAACCTATGTATTTAGGGTATCAATTTACGATTTCAATACATATATGTATTTATGGTAGCATTCTTATTATTATAATTTTTGCTTTCTCTGGTATTCATCAACGAAAAACTGACACTTGGTATCAATTGCTCCCACTCTGAATTTAAGGGTGAGAGTACCAGTTGTGAAATAGCCTTGAGCTCCTTATCAACAATTTCGGCTCTAATTATAGATTAATTGACATTTTGTTATTAACCCTCTCTACTCTGAGATCATATACACTGTTCATGAGCCAGCTTTGAGCTCTTTTTTTCATAAGATATCTACACATATCTTACAACATCCCCACAGTATTTCTGTGGGAATTTTACCATCTACTATACTTCACCAACCACACCATATATTTTTTCCATACACTTAGAACCATCTTGACACACCCTGTCCGGAGTTACCATTTGAGACCATCAGTGGCCCTGGTTGAGTGCGAAGTATAGAAAGCAGTGTACTCTTCTTTTCTATATATTTTCTCCATACTGGCCCACGGCCATACTACCCTGAATACGCCCGATCTTGTCCAATCTCGGAAGCTAAGCAGGCATGGCCTGGTCAGTACTAGGAAGGAGAACCTCCTGAGAATACCAGGTGCGGTGGGCCCGTTTTTAATTCTCCAACGCTTTCTATTCTCCATTTCCTGCTTTTGGAAAAACACTCCCGGACTACACATAGTTGTGTGATGCACAGTACGGACAATAGGAGTGAACCCTCTCCCTCATAATTTTCTCCTCCCAAACCGCACAATAGGCCCACGGCCATACTACCCTGAATGCGCCCGATCTTGTCCGATCTCGGAAGCTAAGCAGGTATGGCCTGGTCAGTATCAGGATGGGAAACCTCCTGAGAATACCAGGTGCAGTGGGCCCCTTCTTCTATCTATCTCTTTACAATATTCAGTTCACTCAATCCTGCTACCATACTACGTTTCTATTGATACCTTCACTTCTAAGGCATGCACAGTGATTGTTCTGGATACATTTTACTTCATCAGAACACATGGATATTCATCTAACATATTGCTTCTGATATTTTCACCTTCTCTCAATAACTTGTACCTCATTTGCTAAAAAGGTAAAACAAGTTTCTTCGTAAACATTAGACACGAGTCTCATAATCATTCCACATTAATCTCTCTTTTTATTCAAGAAACAATTAAAGGTTAAGTTTTATTATACTCATCATTTATTTCATCTATACAAATTATCACAAACGAGTGCTCCCAAAAAAGGGTTTTTTGTCTTTTCTCTCCTTTTCAATTGCACTTTTATTTATGTCCCTGTACAGTCCGTAAATCGCTTTCCTAGTGAAGTGGAATCTAGATGGGATTTGGTACTGGGGACACACTACCTCCATCAATTGTCTAAATCCCACTGCGCTAATGGTGGATAACGGACACACGTCTAACACCAACATAGGATGACTGCTGTCATATTTAATTTTCCTCGCAAAGGACTGTTGGACTGTCAGTTGCTTAGATGAAGTATTACAAGTGGTCTTCTGACTTACCCTCTGGGATGACGATCGACTACCAGCAGCAACAACAGCAGCGGCAGCAGCAGCAGAAGTAGGCAAACCACTCAAGGATCCTCCGGAGGAATCCCGGTTAGGAGAGGACTCGTCAGTCATGCCAGTGACATGGTTTGCAGTACTACTAACTTTCCTGAGGTGGAAATTGACGTTGAGGGTGTTGGTGGTGTGGCTTGCAGGAGCTTGGGTACAAGAGGAAGAAGGGATTTAGGTGTCAGTGGACTGCTTACGCTCTTACCCATAGTTTCTGAACTTGACAATGACTTCTAATGAATGTGCTGCAGGTGACGTATAAGGGAGGATGTTCCTAGGTGGTTAACGTCCTTTCACCTACTTATTATGGATTGACAAAGGCAACACATGGCTTGACATCTGTTGTCCGGATTTGTGGAGAAATAATTCCACACCGATGAGGTGTTTTTTTTGTATTTTGCCCAAGCATGGCAATGGGCTTATTCATCCCATGGACAAGAACTGTCTTCCCCGGTGCTTGATTTAAACAAACCACATCACCATCAGAATCCTCCTCGTCAACTTCCTCCTCTGTGCCAGTAACACCCATATCCTCATCCTGGTATACTTCAACAGTGACATCTTCAATTTGAATATCAGAAACTGGACTGTGGGTGCTCCTTCCAGCACTTGCATGGAGCGTGCAAATGGTGGAAGGAGCCACCCCTTCCCGTTCAGTGTTGGGAAGGTCAGGCATCGCAACCGCCGACACACTTGGACTCTCCTTGGGGATTTGTGATACCATTTTACAACGCACAGTTCTTTGCTGTGCTTTTGTCAGCTTAACTCTTATCATTTTTCTAGTGGGAGGATGAGGGCTTCCATCGTCATGTGAAGCTGAACCACTAGTCATGAACATAGGCCAGGGCCTTAGCCATTCCTTGCCACTCCGTGTCGTAAATGGCATATTGTCAAGTTTACGTTTCTCTTCAAACCATTTAAATTTATTTTTTGGGGTCATTTTACTGAACTTTGGCTTTTTTGATTCTACATGCCCTCTACTTAGACATTGGACATCTTCCTTGGCAGACAACGTTGATGACATTTCATCATCTATGTCATGACTAGTGGCAGCAGCTTCAGCACTAGCAGGAAGTGGTTCTTGATCTTTCCCTACTTTAGCCTCCAAATTTTTGTTCTCCATTATTTTTCTGGAGTTATATAACACAATATGTGGCACAGGAGAGCGTACCCCTACACCACACAGGGCAAACCCTGTAAAAATAATTTGGATTAAATATTAATAACCCGTTTATTTGGAGTAAATAATATACTGGACCTCACCACTGGACTTATATGGCAGTACCACTGGACTGGACTTATGCGGCAGTACCACTGTACTTATACAGCAGTACCCCTGGACATATATGGCAGTACGACTGCACTTATATGGCAGTACCCCATGACTTATATGGCAGTACCACTAGACTTATACAGCAGTATCACTGGACTTATATGGCAGTACCACTGGACTAGACTTATACAGCAGTACCCCTGGACTTATACGGCAGTTCCACTGGACTTATATGGCAGTACCCCTGGACATATAAGGCAGTACCACTATACTTATATGGCAGTACCCCTGGACTTATACGGCAGCTTCACTGGACTTATATGGCAGTACCACTGGACTGGAGTTATATAGCAGTACCCCTGGACTTGTACTGCAGTACCACTGAACTTATATGGCAGTACCCCTGGACTTATACGACAGTACCACTGGACTTATACAGCAGTATCACCAGACTGGGCTTATATGGCAGTACCCCTGGACTTATAGGGGCAGTACTACTGAACTTATATGGCAGTACACCTGGACTTATACGACAATACCACTGGACTTATATGACAGTACCCCTGGACTTATGCAGCAGTACCACTGGACTTATATGGCAGTACCACTGGACTGGACTTATACGGCAGTATCCCTTGACTTATATAACAGAACCACTGGACTTATATGGCAGTACCCCATGACTTATACGGCAGTAGCACTGGACTTATACGGCAGTACCACTGGACTTATATGGCAGTACCACTGGTCTGGACTTATACGACAGTAGCCCTTAACTTATACGGCAGTTTCACTGGACTTATATGGGAGTACCACTTGACTGGACTTATACGGCAGTACCCCTGGACTTATACGGCAGTTCCACTGGGCTTATATGGCAGTACCCCTGGACTTATAAGGCAGTACCACTATACTTATATGGCAGTACCCCTGGACTTATACGGCAGCTTCACTGGACTTATATGGCAGTACCACTGGACTGGAGTTATACAGCAGTACCCCTGGACTTATACTGCAGTACCACTGAACTTATATGGCAGTACCCCTGGACTTATACGGCAGTACCACTGGACTTATATGGCAGTACCACTGGACTGGACTTTTACGACAGTAGCCCTTAACTTATACGGCAGTACCACTGGACTTATACGGCAGTACCACTGGACTTATATGGCAGTTACACTGGACTTATATGGCAGTACCACTTGACTGGATTTATACGGCAGTACCCCTGGACTTATACGGCAGTACCACTGGACTTATACAGCAGTATCACTGGACTGGGCTTATACGGCAGTACCCCTGGACTTATAGGGGCAGTACTACTGGACTTATACAGCAGTATCCCTTGACTTATACGACAGAACCACTGGACTTATATGGAAGTACCACATGACTTATACGGCAGTACCACTGGACTTATACGGCAGTACCACTGGACTTATATGGCAGTACCACTGGACTTATATGGCAGTACCACTGGACTGGACTTATACGGCAGTTCCCCTCTTGACTTATTCGGCAGTACCACTGGACTTATATGGCAGTACCCCATGACTTATATGGCAGTACCACTGGACTTACCCAGCAGTACCACTGGACTTATATGGCAGTATCCCTGGACTTATTCGGCAGTACCCCAGGGCTTATACAGAAGTACAACTGGACTTATATGGCATTACCACTTTACTTATATGGCAGTACCCCTGGACTTATATGGCAGTACCACTGGACTTATATGGCAGTACCACTGCACTTATATGGCAGTTTCACTGGACTTATATGGCAGTACCACTTGACTGGACTTATACGGCAGTACCCCTGGACTTATACGGCAGTACCACTGGACTTATACAGCAGTATAACTGGACTGGGCTTATACGGCAGTACCCCTGGACTTATAGGGGCAGTACTACTGGACTTATTCGGCAGTATACATTGACTTATACGATAGAACCACTGGACTTATATGGCAGTACCTCATAACTTATACGGCAGTACCACTGGACTTACCCGGCAGTACCACTGGACTTATACGGCAGTACCCCTGGACTTATGCGGCAGTACCACTGGACTTATTCGGCAGTACCCCTGGACTTATTCGGCAGTACCCCTGGACTTATACGGAAGTACAACTGGACTTATATGGCATTACCACTTTACTTATACGGCAGTACCCCTGGACTTATATGCCAGTACCACTGGACTTATACGGCAGTACCCCATGACATACAGCAGTACCACTGGAGTTTTATGGCAGTGCCACTGGTCTGTACTTAGACGGCAGTACCCCTGGACTTATACGGCAGTACCCCTGGACTTATACGGCAATACCACTGGACTTATACGGTAGTACCTCTTGACTTATACAGCATTACCACTGGACTGGACTTATATGGCAGTACCACTGGACTTATACGGCAGTACCACTGGACTTATACAGCATTACCACTGGACTGGACTTATACGGCAGTACCACTGGACTTATGGCTGCGCAAGACACCACCACTGGACTTATGGCAGCACAGGACACCACCACTTCACTGATGCAGCACAACACAGCACCACTGAACTGGACATATACAGCAGCACCACTGGACTTATGGCAGCACAAGACACCACCACTGGACTTATGGCAGCACAGGACACCACCTCTGGACTGATGCAGCACAAGAGAGCACCACTGGACTGGACTTATACAGCAGCACTTGACTTATAGCAGCACAGGACACCACCACTGCTACTGGTCTGATGCAGCACAAGACACCACCACTGGACTGATTAAGCACAAGACATAACTGGAATGACTGAAAAGAGCAGGTCGCCACCCCTTTCACCACACCACTTTCCCACACAGACACTGAGGAGACATGTCCTCTCTCCTTACTGTCCAGGACTGTAGTGAAAATGTTGGCGACGCGCGGCTCCTTATATGGGATCCAAAACCCACGAAAATCCAGCAGCGGGATGATGGCGGTTTGCCTCGTACTGGTTTCCTAGTCTGGTGGGAAAACCAGAGCCAGACTCAGATCCGGGCTTGGGACGTGATGTTTGGTATGGTTCGGTTCTCAAGGAACCGAACCCACTCATCCCTAATTTAATGTATGTGTTTATAATATGAATTTTAAAGTTACCTGCTAGTACTGAAGCACGGAAGTAATTCCAGTGCAATAAATGTTTCCTTTTCGTTTTGTGTGTGTTGTAGAAATGTGAAAAGTTTGCCTTCAAATATTACTTTGAATGCATATATGTTCCATTTCATATTTAGTTTTTTTTCCTGAGAACTAAATTGTTTTGATTGAATAAAGAAATTCTTCTTAAAAAGTTTGGTTATTGTGCCAAGGACCATATTCCTTAACTCTCTGGTGGAACAAAAGGATAAGGTAACTCTAAAGCACACCTGTCATGGTACCTCATTAGTCTATTTCTTCACATAATCACTTCCTTCATTTAAGCATTGATCTTATCTGTGCACAAGCTTTAGAATTCCCGTGTTATACTCAGCTGCCTCCAGTCCACTGAACCAATTGTTGACTGCAGGATTCACCTCATCATCACTTCCAAAATATTTTCTGCCCAGGAACTCTTTGAGCGTAGTGAAAAGGTGAAAACTGCTTGGGGCAAGGTCTGAACTATAGGGTAGATGATTAAAAACCTCACACCCAAAATTGTGATGGGGTTCCCAGTTGATTTTCACCATGCAGTTTTGTTTGTCCATTATTAAACCTTTCACACCTCTTTCTCACATCACCATGCAGCTGCCTCCATCCATAAAGTTAAGTTTCTCCAACTGACCCCATAGGCACTCCAATGTTGTTAAGGCGCAATATTAATTAGAAATGAGCGCCTGAAATTTTTCGGGTTTTGTGTTTTGGTTTTGGGTTCGGTTCCGCGGCCGTGTTTTGGGTTCGAACGCGTTTTGGCAAAACCTCACCGAATTTTTTTTGTCGGATTCGGGTGTGTTTTGGATTCGGGTGTTTTTTTCAAAAAACACTAAAAAACAGCTTAAATCATAGAATTTGGGGGTCATTTTGATCCCAAAGTATTATTAACCTCAAAAACCATAATTTACACTCATTTTCAGTCTATTCTGAATACCTCACACCTCACAATATTATTTTTAGTCCTAAAATTTGCACCGAGGTCGCTGTGTGAGTAAGATAAGCGACCCTAGTGGCCGACACAAACACCGGGCCCATCTAGGAGTGGCACTGCAGTGTCACGCAGGATGGCCCTTCCAAAAAACCCTCCCCAAACAGCACATGACGCAAAGAAAAAAAGAGGCGCAATGAGGTAGCTGTGTGAGTAAGATTAGCGACCCTAGTGGCCGACACAAACACCGGGCCCATCTAGGAGTGGCACTGCAGTGTCACGCAGGATGTCCCTTCCAAAAAACCCTCCCCAAACAGCACATGACGCAAAGAAAAAAAGAGGCGCAATGAGGTAGCTGACTGTGTGAGTAAGATTAGCGACCCTAGTGGCCGACACAAACACCGGGCCCATTTAGGAGTGGCACTGCAGTGTCACGCAGGATGTCCCTTCTAAAAAACCCTCCCCAATCAGCACATGATGCAAAGAAAAAGAAAAGAAAAAAGAGGTGCAAGATGGAATTGTCATTGGGCCCTCCCACCCACCCTTATGTTGTATAAACAGGACATGCACACTTTAACCAACCCATCATTTCAGTGACAGGGTCTGCCACACGACTGTGACTGATATGATGGGTTGGTTTGGACCCCCCCCCAAAAAAGAAGCAATTAATCTCTCCTTGCACAAACTGGCTCTACAGAGGCAAGATGTCCACCTCATCTTCACCCTCCGATATATCACCGTGTACATCCCCCTCCTCACAGATTATCAATTCGTCCCCACTGGAATCCACCATCTCAGCTCCCTGTGTACTTTGTGGAGGCAATTGCTGCTGGTCAATGTCTCCGCGGAGGAATTGATTATAATTCATTTTAATGAACATCATCTTCTCCACATTTTCTGGATGTAACCTCGTACGCCGATTGCTGACAAGGTGAGCGGCGGCACTAAACACTCTTTCGGAGTACACACTTGTGGGAGGGCAACTTAGGTAGAATAAAGCCAGTTTGTGCAAGGGCCTCCAAATTGCCTCTTTTTCCTGCCAGTATAAGTACGGACTGTGTGACGTGCCTACTTGGATGCGGTCACTCATATAATCCTCCACCATTCTATCAATGTTGAGAGAATCATATGCAGTGACAGTAGACGACATGTCCGTAATCGTTGTCAGGTCCTTCAGTCCGGACCAGATGTCAGCATCAGCAGTCGCTCCAGACTGCCCTGCATCACCGCCAGCGGGTGGGCTCGGAATTCTGAGCCTTTTCCTCGCACCCCCAGTTGCGGGAGAATGTGAAGGAGGAGATGTTGACAGGTCGCGTTCCGCTTGACTTGACAATTTTGTCACCAGCAGGTCTTTCAACCCCAGCAGACTTGTGTCTGCCGGAAAGAGAGATCCAAGGTAGGCTTTAAATCTAGGATCGAGCACGGTGGCCAAAATGTAGTGCTCTGATTTCAACAGATTGACCACCCGTGAATCCTTGTTAAGCGAATTAAGGGCTCCATCCACAAGTCCCACATGCCTAGCGGAATCGCTCCGTGTTAGCTCCTCCTTCAATGTCTCCAGCTTCTTCTGCAAAAGCCTGATGAGGGGAATGACCTGACTCAGGCTGGCAGTGTCTGAACTGACTTCACGTGTGGCAAGTTCAAAGGGCATCAGAACCTTGCACAACGTTGAAATCATTCTCCACTGCGCTTGAGACAGGTGCATTCCACCTACTATATCGTGCTCAATTGTATAGGCTTGAATGGCCTTTTGCTGCTCCTCCAACCTCTGAAGCATATAGAGGGTTGAATTCCACCTCGTTACCACTTCTTGCTTCAGATGATGGCAGGGCAGGTTCAGTAGTTTTTGGTGGTGCTCCAGTCTTCTGTACGTGGTGCCTGTACTCCGAAAGTGTCCCGCAATTCTTCTGGCCACCGACAGCATCTCTTGCACGCCCCTGTCGTTTTTTAAAAAATTCTGCACCACCAAATTCAAGGTATGTGCAAAACATGGGACGTGCTGGAATTTGCCCATATTTAATGCACACACAATATTGCTGGCGTTGTCCGATGCCACAAATCCACAGGAGAGTCCAATTGGGGTAAGCCATTCCGCGATGATCTTCCTCAGTTGCCGTAAGAGGTTTTCAGCTGTGTGCGTATTCTGGAAACCGGTGATACAAAGCGTAGCCTGCCTAGGAAAGAGTTGGCGTTTGCGAGATGCTGCTACTGGTGCCGCCGCTGCTGTTCTTGCGGCGGGAGTCCATACATCTACCCAGTGGGCTGTCACAGTCATATAGTCCTGACCCTGCCCTGCTCCACTTGTCCACATGTCCGTGGTTAAGTGGACATTGGGTACAGCTGCATTTTTTAGGACACTGGTGACTCTTTTTCTGAGGTCTGTGTACATTTTCGGTATCGCCTGCCTAGAGAAATGGAACCTAGATGGTATTTGGTACCGGGGACACAGTACCTCCAACAAGTCTCTAGTTGGCTCTGCAGTAATGATGGATACCGGAACCACGTTTCTCACCACCCAGGATGCCAAGGCCTCAGTTATCCGCTTTGCAGTAGGATGACTGCTGTGATATTTCATCTTCCTCGCAAAGGACTGTTGAACAGTCAATTGCTTACTGGAAGTAGTACAAGTGGGCTTACGACTTCCCCTCTGGGATGACCATCGACTCCCAGCGGCAACAACAGCAGCGCCAGCAGCAGTAGGCGTTACACGCAAGGATGCATCGGAGGAATCCCAGGCAGGAGAGGACTCGTCAGAATTGCCAGTGACATGGCCTGCAGGACTATTGGCATTCCTGGGGAAGGAGGAAATTGACACTGAGGGAGTTGGTGGGGTGGTTTGCGTGAGCTTGGTTACAAGAGGAAGGGATTTACTGGTCAGTGGACTGCTTCCGCTGTCACCCAAAGTTTTTTAACTTGTCACTGACTTATTATGAATGCGCTGCAGGTGACGTATAAGGGAGGATGTTCCGAGGTGGTTAACGTCCTTACCCCTACTTATTACAGCTTGACAAAGGGAACACACGGCTTGACACCTGTTGTCCGCATTTCTGGTGAAATACCTCCACACCGAAGAGCTGATTTTTTTGGTATTTTCACCTGGCATGTCAACGGCCATATTCCTCCCACGGACAACAGGTGTCTCCCCGGGTGCCTGACTTAAACAAACCACCTCACCATCAGAATCCTCCTGGTCAATTTCCTCCCCAGCGCCAGCAACACCCATATCCTCCTCATCCTGGTGTACTTCAACACTGACATCTTCAATCTGACTATCAGGAACTGGACTGCGGGTGCTCCTTCCAGCACTTGCAGGGGGCGTGCAAATGGTGGAAGGCGCATGCTCTTCACGTCCAGTGTTGGGAAGGTCAGGCATCGCAACCGACACAATTGGACTCTCCTTGTGGATTTGGGATTTCGAAGAATGCACAGTTCTTTGCTGTGCTGCTTTTGCCAGCTTGAGTCTTTTCATTTTTTCTAGCGAGAGGCTGAGTGCTTCCATCCTCATGTGAAGCTGAACCACTAGCCATGAACATAGGCCAGGGCCTCAGCCGTTCCTTGCCACTCCGTGTCGTAAATGGCATATTGGCAAGTTTACGCTTCTCCTCCGACAATTTTATTTTAGGTTTTGGAGTCCTTTTTTTTCTGATATTTGGTGTTTTGGATTTGACATGCTCTGTACTATGACATTGGGCATCGGCCTTGGCAGACGACGTTGCTGGCATTTCATCGTCTCGGCAATGACTAGTGGCAGCAGCTTCAGCACGAGGTGGAAGTGGATCTTGATCTTTCCCTAATTTTGGAACCTCAACATTTTTGTTCTCCATATTTTAATAGGCACAACTAAAAGGCACCTCAGGTAAACAATGGAGATGGATACTAGTATACAATTATGGACTGCCTGCCGAGTGCCGACACAGAGGTAGCCACAGCCGTGAACTACCGCACTGTACTGTGTCTGCTGCTAATATATAGACTGGTTGATAAAGAGATAGTATACTCGTAACTAGTATGTATGTATAAAGAAAGAAAAAAAAACCACAGTTAGGTGGTATATACAATTATGGACGGGCTGCCGAGTGCCAACACAGAGGTAGCCACAGCCGTGAACTACCGCACTGTACTGTGTCTGCTGCTAATATATAGACTGGTTGATAAAGAGATAGTATACTCGTAACTAGTATGTATGTATAAAGAAAGAAAAAAAAACCACGGTTAGGTGGTATATACAATTATGGACGGGCTGCCGAGTGCCGACACAGAGGTAGCCACAGCCGTGAACTACCACACTGTACTGTGTCTGCTGCTAATATATAGACTGGTTGATAAAGAGATAGTATACTCGTAACTAGTATGTATGTATAAAGAAAGAAAAAAAAAAACCACGGTTAGGTGGTATATACAATTATGGACGGGCTGCCGAGTGCCGACACAGAGGTAGCCACAGCCGTGAACTACCGCACTGTACTGTGTCTGCTGCTAATATAGACTGGTTGATAAAGAGATAGTATACTCGTAACTAGTATGTATGTATAAAGAAAGAAAAAAAAACCACGGTTAGGTGGTATATACAATTATGGACGGGCTGCCGAGTGCCGACACAGAGGTAGCCACAGCCGTGAACTACCGCACTGTACTGTGTCTGCTGCTAATATAGACTGGTTGATAAAGAGATAGTATACTCGTAACTAGTATGTATGTATAAAGAAAGAAAAAAAAACCACGGTTAGGTGGTATATACAATTATGGACGGGCTGCCGAGTGCCGACACAGAGGTAGCCACAGCCGTGAACTACCGCACTGTACTGTGTCTGCTGCTAATATATAGACTGGTTGATAAAGAGATAGTATACTCGTAACTAGTATGTATGTATAAAGAAAGAAAAAAAAAAACACGGTTAGGTGGTATATACAATTATGGACGGGCTGCCGAGTGCCGACACAGAGGTAGCCACAGCCGTGAACTACCGCACTGTACTGTGTCTGCTGCTAATATATAGACTGGTTGATAAAGAGATAGTATACTCGTAACTAGTATGTATGTATAAAGAAAGAAAAAAAAAACACGGTTAGGTGGTATATACAATTATGGACGGGCTGCCGAGTGCCGACACAGAGGTAGCCACAGCCGTGAACTACCGCACTGTACTGTGTCTGCTGCTAATATATAGACTGGTTGATAAAGAGATAGTATACTCGTAACTAGTATGTATGTATAAAGAAAGAAAAAAAAAACCACGGTTAGGTGGTATATACAATTATGGACGGGCTGCCGAGTGCCGACACAGAGGTAGCCACAGCCGTGAACTACCGCACTGTACTGTGTCTGCTGCTAATATATAGACTGGTTGATAAAGAGATAGTATACTCGTAACTAGTATGTATGTATAAAGAAAGAAAAAAAACCCACGGTTAGGTGGTATATACAATTATGGACGGGCTGCCGAGTGCCGACACAGAGGTAGCCACAGCCGTGAACTACCGCACTGTACTGTGTCTGCTGCTAATATATAGACTGGTTGATAAAGAGATAGTATACTCGTAACTAGTATGTATGTATAAAGAAAGAAAAAAAAACCACGGTTAGGTGGTATATACAATTATGGACGGGCTGCCGAGTGCCGACACAGAGGTAGCCACAGCCGTGAACTACCGCACTGTACTGTGTCTGCTGCTAATATAGACTGGTTGATAAAGAGATAGTATACTCGTAACTAGTATGACTATAAAGAAAGAAAAAAAAACCACGGTTAGGTGGTATATACAATTATGGATGGGCTGCCGAGTGCCGACACAGAGGTAGCCACAGCCGTGAACTACCGCACTGTACTGTGTCTGCTGCTAATATAGACTGGTTGATAAAGAGATAGTATACTACTAATATTATATATACTGGTGGTCAGGTCACTGGTCACTAGTCACACTGGCAGTGGCACTCCTGCAGCAAAAGTGTGCACTGTTTAATTTTAATATAATATTATGTACTCCTGGCTCCTGCTATAACCTATAACTGGCACTGCAGTGCTCCTCAGTCTCCCCCACAATTATAAGCTGTGTGAGCTGAGCACAGTCAGATATATATATACATTGATGCAGCACACTGGGCTGAGCAGTGCACACAGATATGGTATGTGACTGAGTCACTGTGTGTATCGTTTTTTTCAGGCAGAGAACGGATATATTAAATAAAACAAACAACTGCACTGTCTGGTGGTCACTGTGGTCGTCAGTCACTAAACTCTGCACTCTCTTCTACAGTATCACAGCCTCAGGTCAATCTCTCTCTCTCTCAACCCTAATCTAAATGGAGAGGACGCCAGCCACGTCCTCTCCCTATCAATCTCAATGCACGTGTGAAAATGGCGGCGACGCGCGGCTCCTTATATAGAATCCGAGTCTCGCGATAGAATCCGAGCCTCGCGAGAATCCGACAGCGTCATGATGACGTTCGGGCGCGCTCGGGTTAACCGAGCAAGGCGGGAAGATCCGAGTCGCTCGGACCCGTGAAAAAAAACATGAAGTTCGGGCGGGTTCGGATTCAGAGAAACCGAACCCGCTCATCTCTAATATTAATACTTGTTTACCATGAATTTTTTTCTTTCTGGCCCACATATGTGAATTAAAGGATGGATTCCGGGAGATGTAAGTATTAAATATTTACTTTGATGTGGATTATTTCAATGACATTGTATTACTATATGTGCTTCCTTTATTGGCAAATAAGCACCATGTAATAACAAGCAGATCATTGTATGCTTTGCATTTTTCTTGTGTTGATTGATGCTAAAATGTATCCAGCTTATATATAATCATGCAGTGTGTTGTATAATTCTGTTATCATGCAGTTGAGTATACAGTATGTATGAATAAACCTGTTATCTTTTTGTTTTAGGTATAGCAAAGGGAAATTATTCCCCATGAATAAATTTACTTAAAAGAAAAGAAATCTGCAAAGACTGTGCAAGGTGTCCACGCTGATGGGCTGCAAGATGAAAGTCGGGAATGACAATATAAAATACTGTACATACCATACATTGAAGTACTTATTCTTCAGATTTCAGGTATCAGCATATGTATGCAGGATTACATTTGTCATTGATTGTCTCAGAACTTATAAAACATGTTTTCTGACAAGTCTGAGGTTATAGGTAGCTTAAATATGTTTTGGATTTTGAAGAGTACATTGAGGTATTAAAAAGAGCCTCATGATGTTAGTTGAATTCATAGCATTTAAAAATCAATCAAATATCTTTCAAGTTTTTACTTAAATTTGCAACATTTGGAACTGGCCAGATTAGAACTAGTGTTTACACAGGTTACAGAGAAGCACATGGACCATCTTTAAAACTTTAACATATCAAAGCCTCAAAGGAGCAGGAATATAATTTAGCATTGAGACGCTTTTCCCTCAGCACATACACGTGTGTATAAATGAAAATTCACAGATGATCTGAGAGTTGCAATGCTTCAGTGAGCTCAAACTGTGTACTACCCATGATGCTACCGCACCCCCACTTGTGTTTCTTTGTCTCAATCATATTACACTTATGTGTATTTGTCTTATTTATGTTTCATGTTTGCTATTTTTACTCTTTTACTTACATTTTATTTCATTGCATGCATTGTGTGGTGTGTGTGTTTATTTATTCAAAACCCATTGAATGTCCATCCCAACAAACAGAATTCAAGGGGAAAAAAAAGAAAACCTTTGATCATTGCATTTTACAGATACGGTTACCTTCTCCTAAAGGTTACCAATATTCCGGGCCTGATGCAGAACGTTGCACATTATTCCTTAAAAAAGTGTATTGTCACCTGGGTGTAGAGTTGTGCTAATATCAAGATACTACCACATCTGCACGTATGCCTCATTTACTCCTAGTCATTATCATCATCATATTCATCATCATCATCATCATCATCATCAGAGTGTTCCTGCACTTATTCTATACTAATTGCAAAGAAATTCCTCCAAATTTGGGTACTTTCACTTACTGTATATCCAGTTCTGTATATCTCATATTAGTGAGAACACGTTCGCTGAACTCTGCCTACATGAGAACGCCTCATTACAACCCAGCACTGCCTCTTTGGACACAAGAATAATGCAACATCTGTCCATTTTTGGAGCATTCACAGTGAACTCACATGGGTCTTCTGGCCCATGACATTTTGAGATATTTCAGCATTACAGGTTGAGGCTCCCATATCTAAAATGTTGGGGACCAGAAATATTTTGGATATTGGATTTTTCATATACACGTTATACACATAGCCTACAGGTAATTTTATACAATATTTGTAAGAATTTTGTGCATGAAACAAAAGTTGAACTATCAGAAAGCAAAGGTGTCACTATCTCAGTCACGCTCAAACAATTATGTATTTTGTAATATTTCATAATTCAGAATTGTGGATATGGGAGACTCAACTTTCATATACAGTATCAATTTTGTCTCAATTTGACCAGCTTTATCATCTCCCTTATCCTTATTATAGAGTACATTTATATTTGTCAGAAGTAAGATATATATATATATATATATATATATATATATATATATTGTGACAAAAACACTGGAATAGTGTTTGAGGGCAGGTATGTTTGTCCCAGGTTCTTGTCTTACATGTTCTAGGAAAATGTTTTGTTTTGTTAGAACCTTTTCAGTTTGCTGGGAAAGCTGCATAAGGGCCCTGAGAGAGAGAGAGAGAGAGAGAGAGAGAGAGGGAAAGTTCCAGACATTGGGCCCAGTTCGGGTCTTTGGCCTCACAGAGGGCTAATCAGGGTTTCAGCTGTGTAAGAGTGTTATAGGACTGCTGGCCTGATCAGTGTGTGCAGACTGCCTGGGGAGACTGCAGCAAATCTTGTCTGGGGAGAAACACGTTTCCTTATACAAGTGAGCTATACAGTGTTTCCTGGAGAACTCTGTGTTTTTGTTTAGAGATAGTTAGGAACGTCCAGTGTTTAGTTAGTGCCGGACAGGCAAGGTATTTTCTTTTGATGTTTGTTTTATTTTCTGCTTAATAAAACTGGTTGCGGCCAGTTGCACCACAAACTGGACTTGTATGATTCCTCAGCTGCTGCTTGCTGCCATTTACCCCAGGAATCGGCACCTTGCTCCCTTACAGTGTTACAATATATATATATATATATATATATATATATATACAATACTCTCTCTCTGCACTATTTGAGTATAACTAATGTGGTGATAAAGATTTATGACTGGCAGCCTAATTCACCTAAGTTGCTTGCTAGGAGGAACTGACAAAAGAAATATACAAGAATAGGTGAGCTGGTGCCTGAGGGTTGAGTCAACACCCTGTGTTACAAAAGGCACTTATGATTCACACCTTTAAGAGTCAAAACGGAGTGGCCACGTGGTGGCAACCCTCAGGCGCCAGCTCACCTATTGTTGTATATATATATATATATATATATATATAAAACATCAAAAGAAGAGACAATACTCCCAAAAAATTTTACTTATATAAATCTATATTATAAATCAGTTTACCAAAACGTCATAATCATAACTGACATGCAATGCATACAGGGTCCAACGTTTCAATACCAAGCAGCAGGGGCAGATTAACAATGTGGCAGATGTAGCTGTAGCTCCAGGTCCCCTTTCAAAATAGGCCCACCACCCACAGGACCTGCTGTGCAGTTTTACACAAGAACATTTATATTTCCTGTTACAGCCTGCCAGAGTCATCTGACCAAGGCCCCCTTCCAGTGGCGTAACTACCAGTTTCTTGCGGTGGGGTGAGGCAGGTGAGGCAAACCCTTTACTGTCATGCTAACATTTGTGCCAGAATTTTTACTGTATAAAGTATATGAAAAATATAAAGAATATATTTGAAATATCTTCTTTGCATTATTCTAATCATTTTTATAGCCAGAACTCTGGACTGAAAAGTCTATGGCAGGTGAGACAGTGCCTCACCTTCCTATCTTTTCTTTTTTATCTCTGATCAAAACTCACAAAATGTCCAGGAGTTGATACTGCTGCTCCTGTGTATAATGCCCAGATGTACCTTATTTTCTCATACTGTATATTGTGTGTAAATCTGGCTCTGGTGCTAGCCAGTACCTACTGAGCCATTTAGTTCACCACACGTCCCTGGTAACTACATTGGTGCAGCTGATATAAGGCCCGGGCTGCTTCCAGATTCTGCCGCTCCTCCTGCACCCCACCAGCTGGACGGAACTGCCAATAGCAAATCCCCCTGCCGGAGGCTGCTGCAGCTGGCTCCCAGCAGTAGAGCAGTGCCGCAATTTGCGGGTATATAGGGGACGGGGCTTAATGCTGTGAATTACCCCCCCCCCCCATCAGAGACCTGTGCTGTAGTAGTAAGGTAAGGTTTTCTCTCACCATCGCTTTAAAGTCTGTCTCTCCCTAACACCGTCTCTCTCTCTGACAGTCTCTCCCTCTCCCTCCCCTCTTTTGTGTCTTTCTCCCTGGCACTGTCTCCCTTTCCCTCCCTCACTGTCTCTCCCTGACACTGGACCTTATTCAGAGATGAATTACATCATGTAGCTGCCCAGAAAATGGTCCCACCCGCCCCCCATCACACTGTCTCTCTATCCTAGATACTATCTCTCTCTACCACACTTTCTGGCACCATGGGTGTCTCTCCCTGACACTGTCTCTTTCTCTCTCCCTGCTACTGTGTCTTTCTCTCTCTCTTACTGACACTGTCTCTATCTCTCCCTCTCTGACATTGTCTCTCTCTCTGACACTGTCTCTCTCTCCGTCTCTACCTGACACTGTCTCTCTCACTTTCCTTGACCCTGGCTCTCTCCTTGACCCTGTCTCTCTCCCTCTCCCTGACACTGTACCCACCTCCTCTCCCTGATGCTGTATCTCTCCCTCACAGTGTCTGAAACTGTCTGTCTCTGACACTGTCTCTCTTACTCCCAACACTGTCATTCTCTCTCTCTCTTACACTCTCTCTCATACTCTCTTTATCCCAGACACCCTCTCTGTCTCTCCCTCTTTATCCCCCTGATACACTTTCTCCCACTCCAGCTCACTCCCCTCCCTCTCTCTTGCTCCTCCTCTTTCTCACTCTCTAACACCCTTTTTCCTCTTCCTGATGCCCTCTCTTGGTTCACTTTTATCCCTTTGTCTCTCTTTCTCCCTGGCACCCTTTCTCTCTATCGTTCCTCTCTCTCTCTTTCACTCATTCCCTCATTTTCCATGAAACCCTCTCTCTTCCTGACATTGTCTCTCTCCCAATCTCTCTCTCTTTCCCTGACACAGTGTCTCTTTTTCTGACATTGTCCCTCTCTCCCTGACAACTGTTTCTCTCTCTCTCTGCTTTGTAACTACTAGATGGAATCAGAGAATAAAAGTATTGTAAACTCAAATTTAAAAACATGTTTACCAGTAAATTCTGACCTAAATAAAACTAATAATCCAAAAGAAAAAAGGAAGAAAAAAATATTGAAGTAAGGGCTAAAAACAACAAAAAACAATAAAAAACAAAATAAAAAATGTAAAGAGAGCATATAAAGCAAAACACTAAATACATAATGCTAAATATTGTATACTGAAGAATAATAAAAGTATATCACCAAAAAATAAGGGCAAAAAATACAGAAACAAATGAATGAACATAAACAAAAATCAACCAAATAGCAAAAAATAATAACAAATATATGTGAAGAAAATGACAGAATTTTATAAGGGTCAAAAAAATTAAAAAAATCTAGAAAAAAGTTAATCAAGTGAAAAAAAAAGTGAGAGCATCCAGAAGTCACATAAGAATGTTCCAAGAAATTTTGATCATTGAATCCCTTGGGGGCCACACACCACTCTGCACAGTATCCATTTCTGCACATTGTAGCAGTTTTTTTTCATAATCTTCACCTCAAATTAAATCAGGAATATGATTGATATGGGCGATTGTCATTCCAAATACTTCAGATTTTTTAAATTGAATCTCAGTGATACCAGTATCTATGAAAAACTTTCAACTGAATCTGAATTTGTGCAAAAAAGGTCTCTAATGGAGAGGTTGTGTCTTTTCCTCACGCCAAGTTCCATAGTGCTTAATCTGCGACTCTGTATGTTTGTAAAACCAATTACAATACACAGTTAGCATTTTCTTTGCTGATTCTGTGATGGATATAAGATGCAAAAATGTAAAGAAATATATGGTACGCCACTCCTCTCAGGGTGTCTCATTCATGCTTGGTGTTTTGATCTATATGGTGCAATGAGGGTGAATGAGCACTGAGCACCTCGACCCCCCGTCACCATCTGTTGTCTATACTGTCTTTAACATTCTCTCTCTCTCTCTCTCTCTCTATATATATATATATATATATATATATATATATATATATGTATATACTGTATATTCTTTCTCAGCTTCTGGTTATTACATTAGTCTCTCAACTTAAAAAGATAAACAATCATCTGGTATGTATTAAAATACATATGGGGATGGGTATTTTGGACTGAATAATAGACAAAACAAGCTTGTATGTATCCTACTGGGCAACCCCCGAAACGGGATAGTCCCCCGATGGATCTGGTCCAAATGTCCCCATGTAGTTCTCCAATGCATTTTGATACTCTGCGGTACCATTCTCTTTTGTCTTTTATTCATGATAGACAAATTCATATGGGAGAAACTAGGGGAATCTGTACTGGAAAAAGACTTAGGTGTTCATATAGATAACAAACTTAACAGTAGTACCAAAAGTAGGAATGCAGCAAAAAAAGGCAAACAAGGTATTAGCATGCATTAAGCGGGGAATTAATGCAAGGGATGAGAGTGTTATACTCCCATTATATAAATCACTAGTGAGGCCACATCTCAAATACTGTGCACAATTATGGGCACCACACTTCAAAAAGGATATCCTGGAACTAGAAGAGGTTCAGAGATGGGCGAAAACATTGATTAAGGGGATGGAGATGCTAAAATATGAGGAAAGGCTTGCTAGGCTGGGCATGTTTACACTGGAAAAAAGGAGATTAAGAGGGGACATGATTAACATTTACAAATATATAAGGGGTCAATACACAGAGCTAGCAGGGGATTTGTTTTTGGTAAGATCATCAAAAATGACACGTGGATACCCGCTTAGGTTAGAGGAGAGGAGATTTCACACACAGAAACAGAAAGGTTTCTTCACAGTAAGGACAATACATATTTGGAATTCCCTGCCTGAGAAAGTAGTAATGGTGGACTCGGTCATTACTTTTAAGAATGGGGTAGATAAATTTTGAATGGATAAGGATATACAGAGTTATCGTGGGTAGATCATGTACTATAGTAAAAAAACCCATATGAGTACTTTAGTTTACAGCTAAACATTCACCACAGTTAAGTTTAGTCTTAAAAAATTTTCAGTGTATCAGATCACTAACTAAGGATCAATTCGATGGACAAATCGTGTTTTTTCAACCTCAGAAACTATATTGCTATGTTACTATATGTTGAGAGTCCATTGTAGCCCCCTGTTTTATGGATGTATTGTTTGTGGATACATTTTTTTTTTATTGCACTACAGTATTTGGAACGTTTTCTCTTTTTGATGTCATTGTATTGAGAAACATGTTAAATGTACAAAACGGAGGGCAGAGATTCCATATTGTACAGTGTATAGGATCATGTTGTGATAAGTCTACCAGTTTGAGTAGACCAATATCTCTGGTACAGGCCTCTATATGATAAATAATCATTGAAATTTCAACAGTATTACACTATTGGATGTTTTTCTTTTTTTTTCTTTTTGGAGTGTCATCAGCTAACTGTGACCAAGAGACACATACTTGGAAAATCACAGAGACACCTTGACTGAATAAAGCGCTTTGGGACCCAGTGGTGACCTTTTCGTATATTGTTCTTTATTGGATCTAAGGTAACACCAATCAGTCATTTGTGACTTTAAGCTGCTATAAGGCACATTTACTTACCAATTTCCATATAACAGGTGAAAAAATGTTAATTAAAATAAGTGAAGTATTAGTAGAACAATTATTAGACAGTATTAAAAAAGTGCTGTGTTAGAACTTTCTTATTAACACTAACTAACACCTTAGCCTTTCACTAGTGTGCTGCCCTGGAATGACTGACCTTTACCGGCTTGGTGGGGTTATGCACCCTGGACTTAAACTTAGTATTAGGGACCAACCATACACGAGGTCACCTAGATGATGGTTGGTGGGCTGGTATTTTTTAGCCAAAAAGTACATGCAATAAATTAGCTGGTGGTATGGTGTACATAAATATATATATATATACACACACACACATATATATATATATATATATATATATATATAGAGTAGGGGATTGAAAGTTTGGGCACCCCAGGAAAAAATTCATTTTAGTGTGCAAAAAGAAGCCAAGGAAAGATGGAAAAATCTCCAAAAGGCATCAAATTACAGATTAGACATTCTTATAACATGTCAAAAAAAGTTTGATTTTATTTCCATCATTTACACTTTCAAAAGAACAGAAAACAAAAAATGGTGTCTGCAAAAGTTTGGGCACCCTGCAGAGTTAATACCTTGTACTGCCCCCTTTGGACAGCTGAGACCTGACAGTGTCATGGATTGTTCTCAATCATCGTCTGGAAAGACCAGGTGATGTCAATCTCAAAGGTTTTAATTAAAAGCCCAGACTCATATGACCTTGCTCCAACAATCAGCACCATGGGTTCCTCTAAGCAGTTGTGTAGAACACTAAAACTGAGAATAGTTGATGCTCACAAAGCAGGAGAAGGCTATAAAAAGATAGCAAAGCGTTATCAGATGCCCATATCCTCTTTCGGAATGTAATTAAGAAATGGCAGTCATCAGGAACAGTGGAAGTTAAAGCAAGATCTGGAAGACCAAGAAAAATATCAGACAGAACAGCTTGCAGGATTGTGAGAAAAGCAAGTCAAAATCCACGTTTGACTGCACGATCCCTCCAGGAAGATCTGGCAGACACTGGAGTTGTGGTACACTATTCCACTATAAAGAGATACTTGTACAAATATGATCTTCATGGAAGAGTCATCAGAAGAAAACCTCTTCTACGTCCTCACCACAAAAATCAGCATTTGAAGTTTGCAAATGAACATATAGACAAGCCTGATGCATTTTGGAATAAAGTTCTGTGGACCGATGAGGTTAAAATAGAACTTTTTGGCAAGAATGAGCAAAGGTATGTTTGGAGAAGGAAGGGCACAGAATTTAATGAAAAGAACCTCTGTCCAACTGTTAAGCATGGGGGTGGATCAATCATGCTTTGGGGTTGTATTGCAGCCAGTGGCACAGGGAACATTTCACGAGTAGAAGGAAAAATAAATTCAATAAGATTACAGCAAATTTTGGACGCTAACTTGATGCCATCTGTGAAAAAGCTGAAGTTAAAGAGAGGCTGGCTTCTACAAATGGATAATGATCCTAAACACACCTCAAAATCCATGGTGGATTACATCAAGAGGCGTAAACTGAAGGTTTTGCAATGGCCTTCACAATCTCCTGACCTCAACATAATTGAAAATCTATGGATAGACCTTAAAAGAGCAGCGCGTCACAGACAGCCCAGGAATCTCAAAGAACTGGAAGACTTTTGTAAGGAAGAATGGGTGAAGATACCTCAAACAAGAATTGAAAGACTCTTGGCTGGCTACAAAAAGCGTTTATAAGCTGTGATACTTGCCAAAGGGTACAAGGTATTAACTCTGCAGGGTGCCCAAACTTTTGCAGACACCATTATTAGTTTTCTGTTCTTTTGAAAGTGTAAATGATGGAAATAAAATCAAACTTTTTTTGACATGTTATAAGAATGTCTAATCTGTAATTTGATGCCTTTTGGAGATTTTTCCATCTTTCCTTGGCTTCTTTTTGCACATTAAAATGAATTTTTGCGTGGTGTGCCCAAACTTTCAAACCCCACTGTATATATAGACACACACACACTCACTCACTCACTCACTCACTCACTCACACAGCTCTATCTCCGGCATGCGGTTGATCCTCCTGCAGCCTGGCTCCCTCAGATAGCATCACTGCAGTCTGTGTGTGCCAGTGCCTGAGGGTACTGGCCCAGATATTTTTCATATATATAAAATATATATATATATATATATATATATATATAAAATGTTGTCAAGATGCCTGGCACTCACTGCAGACTGCTGATAGACCTGGGTGCCCTCCGCAGGTAGTGTTGATACAAGTAGAGAAAATGGTAGCGGCACTATAGGGTTTGGTGAAACAAGTAATGCTTATATTGTTGAAAAATGATCACATAAAGGCTTTATGTGATCGTTTTTCAACAACATAAGCATTACTTGTTTCACCAAACCCTGGAGTGCCGCTGCAATTTTTTCTACTTGTGTATATATATATATATATATATATATATATACACACACACACACACACACACAAAACAGTAGTGAGTCAGCGCCTTAATAAGTAGAATACTTGGACCAAGATTTGTTTGTCACCTATAGACCAATAAAATCTTGTTCCTTAGTTCACAATTACAATTGTAATCCCCGATCTTCATAACAAGAAGCAGGGGGAAAAGGAATTCTGTCAAAGGAACGGATACCATGATATTATGTAAAATGGACTTTTAATAAATATGCTAAATTGTAACTTTTTATCATTTGTCTAATTGTGAACTAAGGAGCAAGATTTTGATAGGCTTCAGGTGACCAACAAATTTTGGTCCAAGTATCCTACTCATTAAGGCGTTGACTCACTATTGTTGTTTATGTGTTGGGCTTAGTTCTTGCTAACAGGGAGCTTAGTGAGAGTAGCAGCCTGGTATAAACCACATTTTCAAAGAAGTTTTCTATTAGCGCGGAAGAGGAGTATTGTCTGTTTTATAGATAAGCCATAAGGTAATTGGCAGGTGCACATTAAACCAAGTAGGCATATTTTCAGTTATCATATGTGTGAAACAGTTGTTAGGTTTTAAGACTCTGTGATAGTGTAGGACCTGCATGAAGGTGAGGTACCTTGGTGATTGGTTTGCAGGCTTCTGTGCATTGGCCAATCACTAACTAAACCCCCATCATTTATTTATTGATGTGTTGAGGATAAGTGAACTTGCTATGGTGAGTGCTGGGTTTTCTGTTTGTATGTATTTGAGTGATGTGGTCATGGGCTACATGCACCCACCCTATGAGTTGTAAAGTGCATTTGTGTACCCCACTTCTGGGGTGGTGAGTGCCGAGGTTACGTGCACCCCAACCTATGAGTGATGAGTGGCACTTGTGTGCCCTGCTTCTGGAGTGGTGAGTGCTGTGGTTTTATATTTGTGTGTATATTGCGGGGTTAATCTATAGTTAACTCTTATTAACTGTGATCACTAGCTTTCTCATGCACCCGATGTAGACTCTATTATCCTTAACCTGTGTCAGCTGTTCCTTAGTAATTTATCAGCTAGTGTCAGGTGACTAGTGTACCTTTAAAAGCCATAAGGTATTTGGCAGGTGCAGATTAAACCAAGTAGACATATTTGCAGATATAATATGTGTGAAACAGTTGCCAGGCTTTAAGACTCTGTGATAGTGTAGGACCTGCATGAAGGTGGGGTACCTTGGCGATCGGTTTGCAGGCTTCTGTGCATTGGCCAATTCACTAACTAAACCCCATCATTTATTTATTGATGTGTTGAGGATAAGTGAACTTGCTATGGTGAGTGCTGGGTTTTATGTTTGTATGTATTTGAGTGATGTGGTCATCGGCTACATGAAGGTGGGGTACCTTGGCGATCGGTTTGCAGGCTTCTGTGCATTGGCCAATTCACTAACTAAACCCCAGCATTTATTTATTGATGTGTTGAGGATAAGTGAGCTTGCTATGATGAGTTCTGGGTTTTCTGTTTGTGTATATATATATATATACATACATATATTTACTGTGGCGCATCCTTTGTACCCTTTGTCTTTCATGTTCAATAAAATAATTTTAACACCCCCCACTGAAATTGAAATAAAAAATAAGAAAACCCATAACATTCAGAAGTAGGCAGACAATACTTCTGTGACATCACAAGTTGGAGAGACATTAGCTTCTCTGATAATAAAGTTGTCTAGTTGGCTGATGAATACTTTGGTTAGGTGTGTGGAGCACCGTTTTAGTTGGAAAGTTGATAAGTTGGCCAGTTGGATGGTTGGAGGATAGTTGGTCTTATGTATGGCCATCTTAAGAGAAGGCTACAGGTGAAGAAGAAGGTTACCATACCATACTGTATATCTGAGCGGCTATTCACCACAAGGACAATGGGGAGGCTTCACATGTATCATTTACTATTTTTTTTCATAGCCATATAAAAAAGAGTGGTATCTAAAATACAACAGACAACACATTGTAATTAAATAGCAATACTCTGATACTGTATATCACTGCTCACCTCATCCCTGTGTTTTGCATGCTGTACCAAATATGTAATCCAAAGACTAGATTTAGTTTTAACAAAACCTAAGAACTGTATCTCTATCTATATTATAAAGGCTTTAATAAAAACTATTGAAGGAAGCCAAATGGATTTATATTACAATAGTTGAATGAGGGCATATACAAGCCAAACAAGTTGTTTGAATGTGGATGTCCTTTAACTGTTCTTAAAACTGTCTGATTAAATTAATCACGGGTACTATATTTAGTGGCGTGCATGACATATTGTGCAAAAATAGTATTGAAGCCTAGAAAATTAAAGTCACTCGGTCAATAAACAGCATAACACCTCTGACGTTTTCCTGTTCTGCATGAAATGTACAGCTTACGTACAGTTAAACTTCAGATAACCTCTTGGTAATTAAACACATATTGCACAATGTTTGCCCAGGAAGTTAATCGCTATGAAGTATAAGCCCTGTAATTCGGTGTGATATACATTGTTTCATAAGAAAAGGTCTTTTCAAAACATAAACTCACATAGTATACTTTATATACATTTACTATCAGCTTCGGGCAAAACAGCTAGGTTTTGATTTGATCAAAGAGATTGGTTAGAACTTAAAATATCAAAACTTATCATAAAAATGCTCAAAAAATAAATTAATAAAATAACCAATGATAACAGAACATAGGGTTAAATGTAATATCTGGCAAGTTGCAGACACCCACTAGATTTCAACAAGTTAACTGCTAGAATTTAACGAGCAAATTCAGGTTGGTTTTGCTTTTTACATTGTTGCAGATTTATAACTAGTGGCTAAATCACTAAAAACTCGCATGTGAATGCAACTACATGTATCCCATAGAATTAGTATTCTTTACTTGGGGACATTATTATGTCTTAGACAAAAGTGTGATATTTGAAGTTTAGCATCAATGGCACAGCTTGATCTTAGTGGGCCCCACTGTAAAAAAAATTTAATAGACCCAAACACTTGGCCAGAGTGATGGGGGAGGGGGACAGAGCAGTCGGGAAGAGGTCAGAAAAGGAGAAAGGGTATGAGGACTGACAGAGTGGACTTGTGGCGGCTCCAGAGGAGGGGCTGCAGGTCAGTTCAAATTTCAAATAGGGGAGCCACACCAACTGCCACCAACTGTTATTTCAAAGTGACTCACTGGCAGTTGGTGTGGCTACTCTATTTGAAATTTGAACTGAGCAGAATTCCCCCCTCTGGAGCCGCCCCTGAAGTGGACTGTGAGACAGACTGGGTGGATGCACTAACCTTGAGACAGTTGACTGCAAAAGTTCCAGCGCTGTAAGCTGATCTAGTTCCTCCTGCAGAACATGGCCTAAAGGTCCACTCTCACCATACTCTGCTGGCACACTGGATCGCCTACATCTGTTTGTTTCACCATCCAGGACTATCACTCTACCTATCCAACTAAACAGCATTATCCCCTCTGCCTTCCTTTGTCACAAATGCTCTCTCCTCTATCCTTTACCTCTTGCTTTTTCCCTTCTTTATCTTTCTGTTTATTTCCATCTCTCCCTCTTTTTTTGCTTATTGTCCACCCCCCTCTACCCCCACAGATAACCATTGCCATGGGCAAACACAGGATTGCTAGAGGGGGGTTTCAAAATGCAAACCACAATATCCCATTCTACAGAACACTGGTGCAAGTGTGGGAGTCTGGCGGAGCGGTAGACGAACCTAGTAACAACCCTGGATATTGGTATTTTTATACACTGGATACTGTATGGAATACAGTATTAATATTTAACACAATAGATGGTCTACAGTATAGGCTGTATCAAACATACAGTATTTAAATAATATAAATAAGATAAGTGGCCAAGAAAAGGTTTAACATCCCATAATAAATAAATAAATAAATAAATACACAAACATAACAGAACCAGTACTGCACTTTCTAAGCACTCATTTTCCACCTCATGGTAAGGCTCCTGTCTCTTCTTCCTGGTAGCTAGTCTTAGGTCCAGTGCACTGACTGAGAACTCAGATCCACACTCACAGCCAATTTGGTAGCAGAAGTTGCTACTACTGGACATGTGCAGCATCTCTTTCTCTCTCTTCTGCTAAGGCCACTGCTGTTGTTCTTCCTAAGCCTTCCAGCAAACCCTCCCTAGTCTCTCTTCTCTTGTAACCTTACTTCTGCTACACATACAGCCCCCCTTCCCCTGCTCTGTCTAGCCCCCATATCTGCTAGTCAGACTTGACCTCTCTTATCTGGCCCATACCCTCTCCTCATCCAGCCTTCCCATCTCATCCCCCTCTCTTTATACAGGCTGTTTCCTCTCCCCTGATCTGGCCTGTCCCTCTCCTCATCCAGCTTGCTTTCCTCTTTGTCTGCTGTGCATAATAGCAACATGGCAGGCAAATGTGTGCTTGCAGCGGAGGGAGGATGACATGAGAGAGGGGAGCTCTGAACATATGCACAGCACCACCCCTTAATTTGAATCTGCTGTGGTGCCTCCTGCCAGCTAGGACGTTCACACTTCCTTCTACAGATGTCCAAGTAGGGCAAGCAGCATCACAGCAGACAGTTTTGTTTTGTGGATAGTGTGATTGAAGCAGATAGTGCCGCGTGACTGGGTGCAAGCGGAGCTATAGGCCCTGGAAGCAGACTGGGCCCCATAGCAGGCGTACCCACTGCACCAACGGTAGTTATGCCTATGGTTTACATGTACTGTACAGTATGAAACTAGTAAATACTGTATGCACCCAGTATGCTAGTTCACTAGCACTCTTTCACATGACTATATACAGACACATCATTGCCCAATTGAGCAATTAAAATATAATAAAAATGAAAACAATAACATAACATACTGTAAGGCCGTTTATATGCTGCCCCCATGGACATTGCTGTACTAGGTAGGAGCATGTCTTGCTATAATCCCACAGTGAACATTTTTCTGTTTATCATTTCAGACTGACAGATTGATAATGGAAAATAGACTGAAGCTCAGGGAGTAAAAAAGATGTGTTTATTAACACTTTCATAAATTAAACTTATATCATCAAGCTTATTTTTTCACACCCCAAAGTAGTCTGCTAAAACAAAACATGTGTTATCTACCTACAGCTGTCAAAGGCTACATATCTGGAGCATTTCATGACAAATGGCATCCTTCTCCCAGATGTCCCTAAATTGGACAGAATGTGCATTTCTATGTATTTTACAGCGTTGTTTATGGCTTTTATCTAATGTAGTACATATGTCCTGATTCATAATATCAAACAGAGGATTGATGATCCTGGAGTTTTATTATTCATTTAAAGAGCTAAATGGATACCATTAAGAAATAATGCTTCTTTTAGACACCAATATTTAACACACAATAAATTCCAGATGCAATCTGTCATATAGTAACTCTGGTTTAGTGTGAGTCTCAGTGCTTTTTTATAATTCATAATTAGGTGTTTATAGTGAGATCATCCAAACTATTGTAACTTAAGGCTTTTGTGTAGAGCATACATTATCATTAGCAACTAAATACTACAGCTATAATATGTGCTCCTTGCCCTTGTAACTAGGGCCGGTGCTAGGGTGTTCGGCGCCCCCCTTCAAACTATAAATATGCGCCTTACCATAATTTACAAAGGGACAGCGTGCATCAAAAAGGGGTTGGTCTCACAACGTAGGGGTGTGGCCACACAATAGTACCCCATTTAAAATTACGCCACAGAGTAGTACAATCTTATTCACATTACACCGCAAGTAGTAGTGCCGCTTATAAACATAATACCCCCAGCAGTAGCACCGCTTATACATAACGTCCCCAGCAGTAGTGCCGCTTCTACATAACGCTCCCAGTAGTAGCAACAGTAGCGCCGCTTATACATAACACACCCAGTAGTAGCGCCACTTATATAAAATGTCACAGTGGTAACACCGCTTATACATAATACCCTCAGCAGTAGCACCACTTATACATAATGTCCCCAGCAGTAGCGCCTCTTCGACATATTGCTCCCAGTAGTAGTGCCGCTTATACATAATGCTAACAGCAGTAATGCCGCGTATACAAAACATCCCCAGCAGTAGCGTTGCTTCTACATAATGCCCCCAGTAGTAGCACCGCTTATACATAATGTCCCCAGCAGTAGCGCAGCTTCTACATAATGCCCCCATTAGTAAAACCGTTTATACATAATGTCCTCAGTATTAGCAGTAGTAGTGCTGCTTGTACAGATGGAGCCACTCTAGTCGTGGCTCTGTCTGTGCCTGGGCACACCTGCCTGGGCATGCCTAACACCGAGAGCATCTCCGTCTGGGCGAACGCGCCCCATTCACTAGAAGGAGAGAGTGTCTCTGACTGGAGCGTGCGTGCCCGTGACGAAGATGCTGATGGAGACGCGACCCATTCACTAGACTGGTAGAGCATCTCTGTGCACTCCCGGCGGGGCTAAGCGGACAGATCGCCTAGTCAAGGCGGGAGTGCACACTTGCGATGGAGCCGCCTCAGAGGAGCGTGTCTCCATCTGTACATAACACCCCCGGTAGTAAAGCTGCTTTAAAGCCACTTATACAAAATGTCCCAGTGGTAGCACCGCTTATACATAACGTCCCAGTGGTAGCATCCCTTATACATAACGTCCCAGTGGTAGCGCTGCTTATACATAATGCCCCCAGTGGTAGCGCCGCTTATACATAACGTCCCCAGTAGTAGTGCCGCTTATACATAATGTCCCAGTGGTAGCTCCGCTTATACATAATGTCCTAAGTAGTAACGCCGCTTATACATAATGTCCCCAGTAGTAGCGCCACTTATACATAACGCCCCAGTAGTAGCGCCACTTATACATAATGTCCTCAGTAGTAGCGTCGCTTATACATAATGCCCACAAAAGTGCTGCTTATTCACATTATGCCCCCCTTAGCCCCCCCACACATGCATACTCAATCAGATATACACACACACAAACATGCATACTCACTCAGATACACATACACACATATACATACATACAGTACATACATACATACACACACACACACACAGACACACACACACACACACACACACACACACACACACACACACTACACCTTTCATACCTATCATGGTCTTGCTGGATGAATCTAGAGCAGCTTATCCTCCTCAGTCTGATAGTCCCATGTAGCTCTGCCCCCGAAGGCATTGTAGATCCATCCCCTTTTCAATGCCTGACACTGTGCTAAGGAGGGGAGGAGAGAGGAGCCTTCATGCTGCTGGCGCCGCTGCAGTGTGACAGGCACAGCAGGGACCTCAGCACAGGGATGCGGAGCAGGGAGAGTGCCTCTTCAGCCTGGTACCTACCTGCTCTGCATCCCTTTGCTGAGCGGGTAGCGCTGGGCCTGCTCGCAACCTATGACTAATTTATTATATTTTCATTTATATAAAAAATATTTTATTAGTAGAGATGTGCTATTCAATTTCCTTGGAAACTGATACCTCCCTAACATTGAAACCAAGTATATCCGAGTCCCAGCTTGGTATTACCTGCCAAGCTCCAATCAGAAAATGAGGTAAAACGTCATCCTGACGGCATAAGATCCCGCATATTTTGGATTTGATAAAAGTCCCTCCCTCATGATAGGGCACCATTTCACAGAGAACTCCAGAGGGAGAGAGTGCTGTGCAGGCTGCTTTGTGATTAATTACTACTGTGGGCTGCTATGACTGTTATTATTTTTATTTATTATTATCTTTTATTTATATGGCGCCATGAGGGATCTAAAGTGTCAAGGTATATACAGAAAACCAGGGCTTAGGTGCCATCAAAGTGAGTATTGAGTATAAGATAGTGTAAGCACAGTAAGAGAAGGAAAGGCACATTAGGAGAGAAGGCCCTGCTCTTGCGAACTTACAATCTAAAACATAAAGGACTAACAGACCGGGATGACACATGGACACATAGACTGTGGTGACACTACTCATGGTAGACTGTGAGCATGGACAAGAGGGTTAGGAGGATAGTTGGCTGGGTTTGGTGAAGAAGTAGTCTTGAGAGCCCATTTGAAGTTTTGAAGAGAGGTGGTGAGTCGGATGGGGAGAGGTAAAGAATTTGAGAGATAGGGAGCAGCACGTGCAAAATCTTGTAGGTAGGAGGGCGAGGAGGTAATCAGTTGGCAGGAGTGTTGGGTGGAAGTGTAGATAGAGATGAGATCAGAGATGTACTGTAAGAGGGAGAAGAGTGGGTGGGGGCTTTAAAGGTTAGTGTGAGAAGCTTGATTGGATTAGGAATGGGAAGGAAAGCCAGTGAAGGGCTGTAAGAGAGTGACTACATAGGAGAGGCAAATAGACAGCTGAATAATCAATCTTTTTATCAGAAATTGACAAAAGATCCTTCTGCGGAGTATTCTGTAGAGTTAGAGCAATTATTGACACTACCATGTCAGGAGGGGGTCATTTCCAGAGAGGAATTTCATTTTCTGTTTCCTTCTTTTCCTATTATTCCCATCTACTATCACTTACCTAAAATTCACAAGTCCATCACTTCACCCCCCGGACGACCTATTATTTCTGGTGTTAATTCTTTATGTTCTAATCTATCTGCATATGTTGACAGCTTCCTCCAGCCCCGTGTCTCTTCATTGAGGTCCCATATATGTGATACAACACATTTTTTACAACTTATTTAAAACATCATCTGGCAACCGTCTTATGCATTCATTAGGTCTACAGGCAGTAAGAGATAGACTGACTGCAGATGGTGACCTCATGGAGAGACATAGGGACTTTCTGTTGGATTTTATCAAATTTATTCTTCAGCACAATTTTTTTCTTTTTTCAGACACGTTTTATCTACAAGTCATGGGTACGGCCAATGGGGACCAGGTACGCACCGAGTTACGCCAACCTCTACATGGGCATGGTTGAAGACCAGCTCGTGTGGGGGGGGGGCAAGTTTGCGGGGAACCTGGTCCTCTATGGCCGATACATAGACAATCTATTTTTTATTTGGGATGGGGATCTCACCACTGCTTCAAATTTTGTTTCTTATCTCAACATTAACACTTATAATTTGATTTTTACTCACACCTATCATCCTTCTGAGATTACCTTTCTGGATGTGACCCTCAATGTAATAGGAGAGCATATTCAAACCTCCAACCACATCAAGGATGTTGGTAGTAGAGCGTATTTACACTACAAAAGTGCCCATTATATGCCATGGAAATCCAACATTCCAAAAGGACAGTTTATGCGTATTAGACGCAACTGTTCATCCGACAGTTTATTTGAGACACAAGCAAAGGTCATGTGGGAAACTTTTGAAGCTAGGGGTTATCCCGAATCATTACTGAAAAAGTTGTTTGAGGAGGTTTTACAGATGGATCGTTATGAGCTTTTGAGTTCAAAACCCAAACAAGAATCAATAAATAATGAGAGAGACATATCATTCATATCTACCTATAACAATCAATTGTGGGAAATTAAACGTACAATAAAGAGAAATTATAATATATTAAGGTATGATACATTGCTAAAGGACTGTATCCCTACTGATCCAAAATTCACTTTTAAGAAAAATAAATCATTGAAAACTATTCTTGCCCCTAGCTATATGAAATCTGTTAGAGAACAGGAAGAAACTGGACTTTCAACATGGTTACCAGCAAAACAAAAAGGCTTTTTTAAATGCGGTAAAACAAGATGCACAACGTGTCGACATACAGTCAACAAAACACTGACTTTGCCCTTAGATTTAGTAGAAAAAGAGTATACCATTACTAGCTTTATTAATTGCGATTCAAGCTGAGTTATTTATTTACTCCTATGTGGTTGTAATATGAGGTATGTGGGTAGAACAACTAGACCCCTTAACATGAGATTCATGGAACACAGGAGGAATATAATTAAGAGAGTAACGAATCACAGTGTCTCTAGACACTTTAATAAATGTCATGAGAGTAATCCAACATCTCTTAAAATCATAGGGTTGGAACATGTTCTGATCACCAAACGGGGAGGAGACAGATTTGCTAGACTTTGTAAGCAAGAGATCTACTGGACTTTTTGTTTAAATTCACTTCATCCTCAAGGCCTAAACGAAGCATTAGAGTTGAATGTATTGCTCGATTAAGGTATAAACTAATTATCCAGTCATCATCTAGCGTCTGTAAGATATCCATATTCTCCAAGTAAGATCCATGTCAGAGAACTTCTGTTCTCCTCATCTTAAGGTCAGGATTTCATATTTTTAGTTCTTGTTTTATTCGTTCATTCATTCTGTTGGTTATTATTTTTTATTTTTTGCCTTTGGCCTATATATAGATATAGGAGACACTCAGGAACAATATTTCCCTTTTTCTTCTATGTATCAGTTTTTTTTCATGTGATTTCGGTTTTGACCCTGAAAGGTCAATATTCTGTTCTAAAAGGTTTTATTATTTGCTGATATTTTGAACATCTATTCTAAATTAAAGAAAATTAAGAATTGTTAGCTTAGGTTTACATATGATTCGTTTTTGACTGTGTGCCCAATCATGTGACCTCTTTGTTGTGTCACATGACCGCCATTCTATTGGAGCTATATGAGAAGTAACTCATTGTTTTTTTCTGTTTCCCCTCCCTCTCTTTGAATTTGGGCGGCATCTACATCGTAGCCCACCTGGAAGTGACTGCTCCATTGCTACGGTAGCAAGTCACTTCCTGGGATCAGGCCCCATGTGATCCGAGAGTGGTCACGTGACTAGTGCGAGTCATGAATGACGTGACTTGTAACTGTAAATTACAAACATCAGTTATTTAATTGGTTCTAAGACACTTATTATGAATTACACCATGTCACTTTAGCATATAAGTCTCAGCTGTTTACATTTATTTAGAGTGCAGTATTTTGCTGCCAGGAGCCGTCATGTGATCGGCAGTGCGATCACATGACCAGTAGTTGTAGAATATGATTATCAGCTATTTAACCTATTTTAAGTTATTTATTATGAAATATACTATGCCATTTTAATACATAAGTCTCTGCTGTTTCTATTGTAGTAATTTACGATGTATAAAGATGCTTGAATTTTTTAATTAATTGTTTATGCAAATGAATAGATGACATAATTTCCCCTATAAAAAGGGGAAGATTTGAATGATACAGTACCCTTTGATAAAGCTGCAGATAGCAGCGAAACGCATCTGGGAACTTTGCTTCAGACCACTGGACTCCTCCAAAGGCATACATACTGCAGGACTCAAATTCAGGACGACACATCCGCTGCTAAAAGTGAACCAGGATCCTCTATCTTTCATGGTCCCGTAAGCTGCCATCTATCAGGATTCTCCTAATTGGAACACAGCGTGTTGGTCTTTTCAGTGTCATCTCCACAGACTGTGAACCAGAATCCATTCCCTAAGGACCATAATTCCGGATCTTTGCATTGGAACACAGGTAGGGCGAAATTAATACATCAGTCCTGTCTTTGGCCATAGACTTTATGTCCTAAACACTAAATGGACTCTATTGCTGCCTAAATAGTATATTTCATGTCCAATTGGTCTGTAATTGATTGAGTGAGATATTAACATCAATAATATTTTTTGTGTCAATTACTGCTCAGTGTTTTTAACACTTTTTAGTCATTAAATTTATTTTATTATAGCATCTTGTTTATAGCACTGTAATTTTGCAATATTATCCATTTTTGTTTTCATTAAAGGGGACTGACCCTCTCCTCCTTACAGCAGGTGGAGATACCACTCACTTTCAGCACCTGTTAATTATATATTTGTTATATAATATTCAATCGCTTTCACACATAGTCAACCCAGGCAGCAGAAATGAGTTGTTTCTCTAACTTTGACAATAGAAACAGCAGAAGACAGAATTGTATGTCGAAATGGGAAGTTAATGATTCCTTTGATCTTGATTGTGAGGAAACATACCTGAGGGAAGATTTTTGTAAATTAGAGGATTTACTCAAACAGGAGACTAAAAATTAGCTTGATAGTGTAAACCTCCAGAAATACATGGATAAAAAGATGATCCCTAGGGGATTACGAATCTTTAAACCATCTATTTTTGGGGAGAATGAGGAATATCAAAAAAACTGGGAGGCCATTTTAGATAAGTGTTCCTTCTCTCTAATGGAAGTAGTAATCAAATTCAGATGTGAGAAAGTTAAAACCATAGTAGGGGAAATAGATAGGATTAAAGAAAGGATCGAACCCTATTGTTTATCAAAAGAGTTTAAAGAACGGGATCAAATGATTACAGATAAGATAATCAAATTTGAACAGACCATCACTGATTTGAAATGCAAGAAATTTAAAAGAGATCTAGAAGACTACACAAAGGGGGAAGTTAGAAACTATAAAAAGAAAATGATAAAGAGTAACGTAGAAAGGCACATTTCAAATAATTCAGATTCTAGAAAACCTGCTGAGTCGGGATTAAGAAATAAAGGTGACCATTGTTATCCATATAGACGTCCACAGATGAGACAGAGAGTTTTCTCTGATCACTGGAGACAGAAAGAGAGTGAAAATAACAGAGATAAGAGAAAGAGTGATCAGCCATTTCCCTCAAACAGAAATGGTGAGAGACAGTAAGGGGCGCGTCCAAAAATTGACACTAGACAGAGGATATATCATTCTAGCAAATCTTTTTTAGAAGAAAGATACCGCAAAAATCAACAGGACAACAGACCGAACCCGCCACGAACTTCCTAAAGGACCAGAAACCCAAGTGCAGAGGGTGCAGAGGAGGGAAAAAGGAGAAATATAAGAAATTAATGAAAAGTAGAAAGATTACATCTGGCTCTACGGGCATATTTAATCTTTGTAATAAGATTCTGAATGAGAATGAGATTGCTCTCATAAATAAAGGACTAAAGTTCTCACCCTCGACAGAACCCAACCTATTTGAATTGTTTGTGAACCTTAACAGGTTCATAAGAACACTATGTAGAAAGAGGTTTTTTGCACAGAAAAAACTTAACAAAATTGATGATAATCTTTCACCGATCATATTGGATGAAACAGATGAACAGTTAGTGTGCCTGCTAGAAGAATTACAACAAGAATGCCCTATGAATGAAATCATGTCTACTCAGGAAAAATTATTTGATGTTAATAGAAAATCTTTTAAATTTAAATCAGATTTTTTTCCTATCACCTCTAAGAGTAGTAGTATTGAATGTTTTTATAGAGTTACACTGGATAACTTTAGAACCATGTGTGAAAAATCTAATAAAAAACCACATCACAATGGGAATTTAAGTAAAAAAGAGAGGATTGCTCTAAAAAAACATACTAGAGATACCTCTATAATAATAAAGCAGGCAGACAAGGGGGGAGGTCTGGTTGTCCAAAATAGGAGTGACTACATAGGAGAGGCAAATAGACAGCTGAATAATCAATCTTTTTATCAGAAATTGACAAAAGATCCTTCTGCGGAGTATTCTGTAGAGTTAGAGCAATTATTGACACTAGCATGTCAGGAGGGGGTCATTTCCAGAGAGGAATTTTATTTTCTGTTTCCTTCTTTTCCTATTATTCCCATCTACTATCACTTACCTAAAATTCACAAGTCCATCACTTCACCCCCCGGACGACCTATTATTTCTGATGTTAATTCTTTATGTTCTAATCTATCTGCTTATGTTGACAGCTTCCTCCAGCCCCATGTCTCTTCATTGAGGTCCCATATACATGATACAACACATTTTTTACAACTTATTCAAAACATCATCTGGCAACCATCTTATGCCTTTCTGACATTAGATGTTCAAAGTCTATATACAAATATTCCGCATTCATTAGGTCTACAGGCAGTAAGAGATAGACTGACTGCAGATGGTGACCTCATGGAGAGACATAGGGACTTTCTGTTGGATTCTATCAAATTTAGTCTTCAGCACAATTTTTTTCTTTTTTCAGACACGTTTTATCTACAAGTCATGGGTACGGCCAATGGGGATCAGGTTCGCACCGAGTTACGTCAACCTCTACATGGGCATGGTCGAAGACCAGCTCGTGTGGGGGGGTGAGTTTGCGGGGAACCTGGTCCTCTATGGCTGATACATAGACAATCTTTTTTTTATTTGGGATGGGGATCTCACCACTGCTTCGAATTTTGTTTCTTATCTCAACACTAACACTTCTAATTTGATTTTTACTCACACCTATCATCCTTCTGAGATTACCTTTCTGGATGTGACCCTCAATGTAATAGGAGAGCATATTCAAACCTCCAACCACATCAAGGATGTTGGTAGTGGAGCATATTTACACTACAAAAGTGCCCATTATATGCCATGGAAATCCAACATTCCAAAAGGACAGTTTATGCGTATTAGACGCAACTGTTCATCCGACAGTTTATTTGAGACACAAGCAAAGGTCATGTGGGAAACTTTTGAAGCTAGGGGTTATCCCGAATTATTACTGAAAAAGTTGTTTGAGGAGTTTTTACAGATGGATCGTTATGAGCTTTTGAGTTCAAAACCCAAACAAGAATCAATAAATAATGAGAGAGACATATCATTCATATCTACCTATAACAATCAATTGGGGAAAATTAAACGTATAATAAAGAGAAATTATAATATATTAAGGTATGATACATTGCTAAAGGACTGTATCCCTACTGATACAAAATTCACTTTTAAGAAAAATAAATCATTGAAAACTATTCTTGCCCCTAGCTATATGAAATCTGTTAGAGAACAGGAAGAAACTGGACTTTCAACATGGTTACCAGCAAAACAAAAAGGCTTTTTTAAATGCGGTAAAACAAGATGCACGACGTGTCGACATACAGTCAACAAAACACTGACTTTGCCCTTAGATTTAGTAGAAAAAGAGTATACCATTACTAGCTTTATTAATTGCGATTCAAGCTGGGTTATTTATTTACTCCTATGTGGTTGTAATATGAGGTATGTGGGTAGAACAACTAGACCCCTTAAAATGAGATTCATGGAACACAGGAGGAATATAATTAAGAGAGTAACGAATCATAGTGTCTCTAGACACTTTAATAAATGTCATGAGAGTAATCCAACATCTCTTAGAATCATAGGGTTGGAACATGTTCCGATCACCAAACGGGGAGGAGACAGATTTGCTAGACTTTGTAAGCAAGAGATCTACTGGACTTTTCGTTTGAATTCACTTCATCCTCAAGGCCTAAACGAAGCATTAGAGTTGAATGCAGTGCTTGATTAAGGTATAAACTAATTATCCAGTCATCATCTAGCGTCTGTAAGATATCCATATTCCCCAAGTAAGATCCATGTCAGAGAACTTCTGTTCTCCTCATATTAAGGTCATAATTTCATCTTTTTAGTTCTTGTTTTATTCGTTCATTCATTCTGTCGGTTTTCTTTTTTCTTTTTTGCCTTTGGTCTATATATAGATATAGGAGACACTCAGTAACAATATTTCCCTTTTTCTTCTATGTATCAGTTTTTTTTCATGTGATTTCGGTTTTGACCCTGAAAGGTTAATTTTCTGTTCTAAAAGGTTTTATTATTTGCTGATATTTTGATCATCTATTCTAAATTAAAGAAAATTAAGAATTGTTAGCTTGGGTTTACATATGATTCATTTTTGACTGTGTGCCCGATCATGTGACCTTTTTGTTGTGTCACATGACCGCCATTCTATTGGAGCTATACGAGAAGTAACTCATTGTTTTTTTCTGTTTCCCCTCCCTCTCTTTGAATTTGGGCGGCATCTACATCGTAGCCCACCAGGAAGTGACTGCTCCGTTGCTACGGTATCAAGTCACTTCCTGGGATCAGGCCCCATGTGATCCGAGAGTGGTCACGTGACTAGTGCGAGTCATGTGACCATGAATGACGGATGGCTGCTCCAATCTAAAGACAGCCACATAAGAAATTCACTGCCGGGACTAGTCACGTGATCGGCAGTGCGATCACGTGACTTGTAACTGTAAATTACAAACATCAGTTACTTAATCGGTTCTAAGACACTTATTATGATTATTATTATTATTATTATGAATTACACCATGTCACTTTAGCATATAAGTCTCCGCTGTTTACATTTATTTAGAGTGCAGTATTTTGCTGCCAGGAGCAGTCATGTGATCGGCAGTGCGATCACATGACCAGTAGTTGTAGAATATGATTATCAGCTATTTAACCTATTTTAAGTTATTTATTATGAAATATACTATGCCATTTTAATACATAAGTCTCTGCTGTTTCTATTGTAGTAATTTACGATGTATAAAGATGCTTGAATTTTTTAATTAATTGTTTATGCAAATGAATTGATGACATCATTTCCCCTATAAAAAGGGGAAGATTTGAATGATACAGTACCCTTTGATAAAGCTGCAGATAGCAGCGAAACGCGTCAGAAAACTTTGCTTCAGACCACTGGACTCCTCCAAAGGCATACATACTGCAGGACTCAAATTCAGGACGACCCATCCGCTGCTAAAAAGTGAACCAGGATCCTCTATCTTTCATGGTCCCGTAAGCTGCCATCTATCAGGATTCTCCTAATTGGAACACAGCGTGTTGGTCTTTTCAGTGTCATCTCCACAGACTGTGAACCAGAATCCATTCCCTAAGGACCATAATTCCGGATCTTTGCATTGGAACACAGGTAGGGCGAAATTAATACATCAGTCCTGTCTTTGGCCATAGACTTTATGTCCTAAACACTAATTGGACTCTATTGCTGCCTAAATAGTATATTTCATGTCCAATTGGTCTGTAATTGATTGAGTGAGATATTAACATCAATAATATTTTTTGTCTCAATTACTGCTCAGTGTTTTTAACACTTTTTAGTCATTAAATTTATTTTATTATAGCATCTTGTTTATAGCGCTGTAATTTTGCCATATTATCCATTTTTGTTTTCATTAAAGGGGACTGACCCTCTCCTCCTTACAGCAGCTGGAGATACCACTCACTTTCAGCGCCTGTTATTTATATATTTGTTATATAATTTTCAATCATTTACTCTGCTGTGTCTGCTGCCTGCTGATGTTTCGTGAGTGATGTGCTTACTCATGTGATGATCCTTCTGGTGAACCCTCTTCAATGGATACCTACATTACTGGCCTCTACCTTTTGGTCTTCTGCCAGTTGACTGAACTTAGCATTTGACGATGGCTCCTAAGAAGCAGCCAAAGTTAACTTCCTTGACTCAACCAATTTGCTTCAAGCCCAGAGGGGCTGCAGCTGCTGAAAATTCTCCTCCTGCTGGTTCAGCCCACTCTCACAAATTGTCCCTCACCTCATCACCATCATCTAACTTGACTCCTCCAACTGTGCAGGCAAATACGATAGCTGATGACACTCCCATTACCTCTCGGCTGATGCAACAAATATTTCAATCCTTCTAGGTGGACCTCATGGCTGATATGCAGTGTGTGCTCCAGAATGTCAAGTGGGAGTTAGTTGATTTGGGAGATAGAGCTGATCATATTGAGACCAAGACGGGAGAGCTTGTGAACCTCCACTATAACCTCATTACTGCTCAAGAATCCATTTTGCTGGAGGTTTCTGCTCTTAAGGATAAATTGGCAGATTTGGAGGACCACTGCTGATGCAATTACATTAATATTTGAGGAATTCCACAACAAACTCTAAGCTTCAGAAGTTTGCTCTGTCCCTCTTCCGGAAGCTCTTGCCATCTCTTACTGATATCCTCATTGATTATATTCACTGCCTCCCCAAACTCTCACCCCCCTCTATGCCTAGGAGACTCTCCTTTGTTTTAATTTCTTTCATGTCGAAGAGGCGATTTGCCAGGCAGTTACAAAGGATACTGAAGCTGTAAACCTATAACTATTTGCTGATTTCTCTGTGGCTTCTATGGCCAAATGTTGTTCTTTCTACCCTCTCACTATGGTCCTCCATGCTAATAAGATTCCATACCTCTGGGTGTCCCCTATTAAACTGGTCATACAAAGAAATGGTTGAAACATTTCAGTGCCTTTGTCTAACCCTAAATCTCTGCCTTCAGTTGCCCCTGAGTTGGTTGGGTAAAACTGCATAATTCTCAGGAGTGTGTTTGCTTTCCTGATTGCCCTCTTCTGCCTAGTAGTTTATGGCATGATATCTACTGTACATATCATTAATACTACATTGAGGGTCATTATACTTTGTAAGGATATTCATATGCCTATCCCAAGCATGTTTAAATTGCTCTACAGTCTTAGCCTCTACCACCTCTGATGGGAGGCTATTCCACTTATCCACTACCCTTTCTGTGAAGTAATTTTTCCTTAAATTTCCCCTGAACCTCCCCCCTCCAGTCTCAGTGTATGTCCTCGAGTTCTAATACTTCTCTTCCTTTGAAGAATGTTTCCCTCCTGAACTTTGTTAAGACCCTTGATATATTTGAAAGTTTCTATCATGTCCCCCCATTCCCTTCTCTCCTCCAAACTATACATGTTAAGATCTTTCAGCCTTTCCGGGCAAGTTTTGTGATGTAGGCCATGCACCATTTTAGTTGCCCTTCTTTGTACACTCTATAATGTACTTATATCCTTCTGGAGATATGGTCTCCAGAACTGTACACAGTATTCCAGATGGGGACGCACCAATAACCTATACAGTGGCATTATCACTTCTTTATTCCTACTACTGATTCCTCTCCCTATGCAACCAAGCATCTGACTTGCCTTCCTCATTGCTTTGTTGCATTGCTTTCCTGCCTTCAAGTCACTTGAAATAGTGACTCCTAAATCCCTTTCCTCCTCAGTAGTTTCCATTATAGTACCCTTTATACTATATTTAGCCTTTGGGTTTTTGAGACCCAAGTGCATGATTTTGCATTTTTTAGCATTAAACTGTAGTTGCCACGTTCTTGACCATTTCTCAAGCCTACCTAGGTCATCAATCATTTGTTTTACACCTCCCGGTGTGTCTACCCTGTTGCATATCTTTGTATCATCTGCAAAAAGGCATACCTTCCCTTCAATACCATCTGCAATGTCACCAACAAAGATATTAAAGAGAACTGGACCAAGTACAGATCCCTGGGGTACTCCACTGGTAACATTTCCCTCCATAGATTGAACTCCATTCACTACAATGGTCTGTTTCCAATCCTGCAACCAGGTTCTTATCCATTTAACCATTTTATAATCCACCCTCATGCTTTCAAGTTTATTTAGCAGTCTGCGATGTGAGACAGTGTCAAATGCCTTACTAAAGTCTAGATATGCTACATCTACAGCTACCCCTTGATCTATTATTTTCGTCACAGAGTCAAAAAAGTCAATAAGATTTGTTTGGCATGATCTCCCACCAGTAAATCCATGCTGTTTTGGATCCTGTAAGTTGTTTGAGTTAAGATATTCCACAACTCTTTCTTTTAATAGTTTTTCCATTACTTTCCCTACTACTGATGTAAGGCTTACTGGTCTGTAGTTACTTGCTTCTTCCTTGCTTCCACTTTTGTGCAGTGGAACTATTTCTTTATTTTTCCTACTATGCTTTACGGAGTATACTCTTATTATTTGGGAAGTATCTCAACTATACCTGCATCATTGTCTGAGATCTGAATATGGTTAATTTCTTCTCATTAAAAGGATAAGGGATTGCACTCCTCTAATAAATTATGCTTAGCTTTACAAACCTTTCATGCACATATGGCATATGTGGAAGCTTTGCAGGAACCTAATTTCTCAGTTCTAACCCCTCCTACCTCTTTTTGCTTAATATTATGCCACACTTTATGCATTTAAAACCTGAGTCCTCCAAACCCCAACCTACTAGTGATACCATCTCTTCCTTCCTCTCAGGATTAAATTTCACATCTTTGATTGAAGACTATTTGGCATCCATAAAATTCCTATTCTTTTAACTGTTTTTACTCGTAACCTAGTGCATCTTTTCAATGAAGCCACTAAGCTTGGCCATTTCCTTCTTGCTTACTAGAAGCCAAAATTGTCACTATCCCTAAAGCAGGCAAACATCCCTCAGACTATAAGAATTATAGACCAATAGCATTCCTGAATACCGCAGCTTATACACCCCAATAAAGCCGGATTGTGTTGGATAGACAAGCTTCTGATAATACCTGCAGGATGGTTAACATAATCCAATTGCTATCTCATTCCCAGGAGCAATTTGCTCTCTTTGGATGTTGAAAAGTCTTTGGCAGGCTCAACCAGTATTATATGTGGCATACTCTATCACTCTTCGGTTTTCGTGTAACTATATTGGTCTTTTACCAAAGTCCTCAGTGTGGGCCTTTAGCAAAGGCTTTGTCTCCAACACTTTTATTATTTTCAATGGCACCAGACAGGGTTGTACCCCCCCTTGAATTTTTATATTAGCTTTGGAACCCTTGGCTCAAAAGATTAGACACTCCACAGAATTTCCTGGTTACCCCATTCCAAGTGGCCCACATAATTTATGTCTTTTACCAATGAAGTCCAGCTCTTTGCCACTAAACCTTTGGCCTCCTTACTTGCTTTACTTAACATTTTAGATGATTTTAGCATGGCCTCTTATTATAAACGTAATCAATCTAAATCAGATGCCCTTCCAATTAATGTTTCTCCACCTTCTATATCACTTTTCAAATGCTCTTACCCCTATACCTGGAAGATCACATTTCTAACTCACTTGGTGTCCCACCTCACATTAAAGATGTTTTTGAACTTAACTTATCTTCCCTGCTTGCAAATAGTCCATACTTGTTACTTCTTGGGGCTCCAATGAGAGCACCTGGCTAGCTGCCTCCAAAATTATGTTGCTCCCTGAACTAATGTATCTATTCAGGACTATCACTTACCTCTTCCCTACCTGCTATTTAGTGAAATATAAGATGCTTATGGTTTTTTATATTTGGAAAAACAAGCCCCCAAGATTGGCCACAAATAAGTTGACTATACCAAGACGGCATGGTGGTCTTAAACTCCCTAACCTTCCCCTCTATCAATCAGCATGTCTTTTAGCTGAAATCTGCAATTGGTTCCTGCCCTCTGGGGCTAAGCCTTGGGTCAATCTGAAGCTCCAATCCCTAGTGGGACTCCCTATTGTTGACCCACTGTCACTCCTGAAATTTACCCACATATTTTCTAAGTTTTGTCTCTTGGCCATTATGGGTGCTTCATGAGTCTGAGACACTAATGTCATCTCCAGAGTGGACTTGGGGTTGCCCTCTAGAAACTAATCTCTTAAGGCACTAGGTTTCCTGATTCTCCATCGACATGTTCACTTGTGGATCTCTAGAGGTGTGTCCATTCTTAGCAATGTTCTAACGGGTGATATGTTATTGCCTTTCTTACATCTTCAGTCAGCCTATGAAGTTCCAGATATGGCCCACTACTCCTATCTTCAAATTGTCCATTGGTTTTTTGACTTTGGTAATGTGTCTAGAGTCCTGACTGCCTCTAGTATTGCTTTTAAGTAAACTCACCTTACAAGTCTGTAAGGGGGATATTTCCATCTTGTATTTGTATACACAGTCTACATCTGTTGACAAATCTACAGTACAACTTTGTTGGGAGCTGGACTTATAGTGTACTTTAACCCCTCTACAATGGGAAAATATTTTACTAACTCCTTCTGTATGTCTAGATGCACTAATCATACAGGGCTGCATTTCAAACTGCTTCATCACTTGTTCCTTACACCTTTTAAACTGCATACAATGTAGTCTTCCAGCTCAAAATTTTGTTGGAGGCAATTTTAAGAGGAAGGAACTCTTTTACATGTATTTTGGGATTGTTTAGCCGTCTAAAACTTCTGGCTAGAAGTATTTGGTTCACTATCTAAAGTAATTAAGTCAAATGAACACCCAAATCCATTCTTGCTTTATTGAATTGAGGTCTCCAATCTATACCTAAACATGAATACTTGACTGGATACATTGTTTTAGTGCTGGGGCCATAGTAGCCCAAATGTGGAAATCTCCTAACCCTCCCAATTTGTCTAAAGTGTTCTCTAAAATCCTATGCAGTTCCATACTCCACTTCTTCCTCTTCTCCTGTGATTTAGTTGCTTCCCTGGCACCTCTATATTACTTAGGGTGTCGGAGCTGATGCTCTTAGGCATAACCATGCTCCTAGCTCTCCTACTCCAGATTCCTCAACCATGACACAGCAAGCTACCCTTTTGTACCCATATTTATATTTATGTCTTTGCTATAATATTTCCTTTTTTTTTTGGTGTAAAGTTCTGTATGATGTATCTCACATGTCATTTTTTCTTTGACTGTACCTCTGGATTCTGTTACTTTGGTGTTTATCACTTGTATACTATTCTCTGTACTCCTGTCTCTCCTTTAGGATGTGTACTGTTCTTTAAAAATTTCAATAAAAACATTGCTGTAAAAAAAAAAGTGCATCTGAAATCTAAACAATATTTCATAATGTTAAGGAAAACATCAACTCAAGTGTAAATTTACTGCCGAAACAAAAATGTAAAATTGCCAACATGTCATACACCGCATGCAATGGCAAGAAATGGACACTTGGTGAACAAGCCAATTCCCCAGCGAAACACATGTCCAAGTTTGGAGGTTCCAGGTCCTGTGCACAGGACCAGAACCAGCATATTACATAAGTCTCTGATTAAGTATTACTTTACTTTTTATCTGCAAATTGCCATATTTGCTGTTTATCCATCTTATTTGTACCTCATATCTTCAAACTCCAATTCAAGGGGACTCTCATTGGGACTGTGCTGGCACACTCTCCCTGCACTGGTTTCTCCACCAGGAGGGGTGACCGGTTTTCGGTCTCAAAAGCAGATCCTCTGCACTCCTTCTACCTTTCACTCTACGCCGGCACTGTCCTCTTGTAATCTCACACACTCACTGTTCATTTGTAACACATGAATGGGCAGCAGATGCAGAGACAATTGGGAGTGAGTCTTTGATATTTACTACCCACTTAAGGGAAAACTATACTCAAATATCAACTATACACTAAAAGAAGATATGGTATAATACTTTTTTTTTTACACATGACCAATAAAAACAGCCATAAAAAAGAGTGACTTACACTTTTCTTGAGAGCCACCCACAAAATTGGCTGTTACATATCATATAATTTTGGTACATCATTATATATCAAAAAGATTGCTTGCTGTGCAACATTCATGTTTTGTTTATCACAATATATGTCTTGTTTTTGTGTACCTGTATAAAGCACCAAGTCTGTGATGTATAGAAACCATACCTATTTTTAATGCATACCAATAAAAGATTTTTCTGATGTTTAAACTACAGTACATAAATTCTTAATTTCTTCCAACCGTGCCCGAACAAAAAGAGTTTTCCTTTTCTTTCCTTGTTGCTAATAGCAAGAAATGGCTCAGGTCATGGCCTTTGTTTGTGAGTGGTGGTTCTGCTAGTGCTACTGCTGTTTCTTGCCCTAGAATGCCTTATTGAGGGGCAGGGGCCAAACACAGTCAGGCCCTGGCTTCTGCAACCTCATAAGATAATGCAATAGCTTCCTGCTCTGAGTAGGAGTGTCACCTTTAAAACAGACAAATCAGTTCCCCCAAAAAAGACATACTTTAAGGCTGAAGATCAAACTGTGTGTTTACAAATCCCAGAAGTGAGTCTAGGGGTGTCCATGATAGACATGTGTGAGTCTGACATTTCTGACATTGTAGTCATAAAGAAGCATCCTTCCAACATTTCTGCACTTTTTGCACATGTTGGGATGAGCAGTACAAGTAAAGTTTGTGACAGAATAGAAATTGAGGCTGCTAGTTTGGCATTTGCAGCAAGTTCATGTAACTTATTTAACAAAACTAAAATATTTTGTAAACTAATAACCAGCAGTTCAGTATCAGCTACCAGCAGTTTGGAACAGCACATGCAATCTTCACCACCAACACCCTCATCATCAACCTTCTCATTAAAGATCGGAGGTAGTCCTTCCAAAATAATGTTTTGTGGGGGCCAAACAAACCAATCACTTCAACCACAAAAGTGTCAGTCCCTGATGCTGAAGTGGTTGGTTGTTAAACTGTGCATGTCTTTTTAATATCCAACATTAGGGAGGGTGGGAGGGCCCAAGTACAGTTCCATCTTGCACCACTTTTCTTTTCATAATGGGCTGTATTTTTGGGGTGCATTGGGGATGGTCTTTTTGCATAGACAAACATTTTTATTGGTTATTGCTCTAATACATTACATTTTCAACATATTGTAAACCAGAAAAGAATACAAAGTTAATACAATAGCCTTGGACTGCTGACAATGGTTGAAGAACAATGTTACTGTTAATACTAGTTGGGAACAGTATTCCCAACAAGGGTTAAAGAACATAGAAGGCTGACCTGCTGGCCATACTACCCCCTCTTTAGTATTTTCTTAGTTAATGAAATAATTAAATTAATTTAAATAACTAATCAATCCTTCCTTCTTTTACCTGCTTTCCAATACACACAGACTCCACTTCCATTTACCTGTACTCCCATGTGGCCTCTTAATATTCAATCTATGGGGTCGTATTGAGTATTTTATTAAACTGCCATTTGGTCTGCCATTGCTGTGTTGCAATGTTTCATAGATGTGCTATATTCTTAAAGTAACTGCCGTGTGTTTGTGCCACTGCTCTGTTGCTTTGTTTAGCTTGCCAGCCTTTGGCCTATATTAATTAACATTATTGTGAGCTGTGGGGTGATCAAAATTGACTGGAGATAAATGGAAATTAATGTTATTGAGGTTAATAATACTGTAGAAACAAAAACAGGCTCAAATTACATGATTTTAGCAGTTTTTTTTCCTTCAAATGTGTTCATTATGAAATTTCACACACATTACAGTATAAAAGTAAGAAAGGTACATAATACCACAGAATACCATTGCATAAGCACAATACACCATAGACAATATAAACCACAGAAACAACTGAACAAGTATAAAAAGGAGCCTCAACGGTTGCAGTAAGAATATAATGGGAGCAGTACAGATAACACTACATAACTGACTAGAAAGGCGGAAATCCCCGTATAAGCAGTTCTGTATTGTACCATGTAAAGAGTCTGACCACTTTACTCATGAGATCCCTGGTGAGCAATAGAAGGGAAACAATATGGCAGCCATACAGCGAAAAATTTAGAAGAGCAAGATTCCGCATCTAAAGAACAGTCCATCCAGTCCAGGTAGGACAATCGAAGAAGCATACGGGTAATGGACACAGGATCTTTATGTAGATTGTAGCAGTTTAAAAAAATTTTTTTTTAAAACAAAACATGACGATGATTTTGCAAAACCAAACATGTAGATGAATACTGATCCAATGCATGGGGGTACAGTAATTAGCAACAGCTGGCTCTTTCTTTTGTTGCTATAGTTTTTATATTGTCGCGTGTGTTAAGATTCCTCTCACATCAGAAAATGTGTATCATCTTGAGCACATATGTATTTCTCAAGAGGTTGAGAATATTGAAGATTTTGGAATAGTTTAGCTAAATCGGATGTGGAAGAAGTAAAAAGTGATAATGTATACATTAGCAGAAATAAATTCTCTTCATCCATTAATAGATCTAAAGCTTCTGATTGCTTGTGAGTGAACTAAGGACATTAGCCAGAAGGAAACTATCATATATCATCATTTACATCAAGTTTATTAAAACCAAGTGTGCAATTAATATCACACTTAAGCAAATGGCATTCTATAATACAGTATATGTGAAAGCATTCACACGTTTCTTATGAACAAAAGTCCTAGGAGTCGGACAATTCTCAGAATTCATTGTCGGCTTTTCAAAGAAAATATACATATGTAAAACATACTTTGCTATTCTCTTGGAACGCCTGGTAGACTCCTGAAATGTCAAGGATTCCCTTAGAGAATCACATCATTAAGACTCTGCCCCATCGTTATAGACCTGAGACTCACAGCACTACATCACAAGGTGGCAAAGTTTAATGACTGGCCCTGTTCCTTTCACTAGTAACCAGCTGCTCCCCTCTGGGCTACTCCAGGAGAGGAAAAACAAAGTCGGCAAATATGATGTAAAATATAATTTTTTAAGTTGTAAGGCAAAATATTACAGATTGTTAAGCATAATAAACATAACAAATTGCTTATATTAATTATGGATTACAGTATAATATATCAATACGTGAAACATTATTATTGTTATTGGAGATAACTGACATTAATATTTCACAGATGTTTAGCAAAATAAGGCAATATATAAGGAACTGGATATTCAAACTTCATCCTGTGTCATCTATAAAAAAAATATACCTTCATAGATCATTCTGATTCTAACTAATGAGGAAATATCATGAAATCTAAAAGTAAGTACAATACCTTTTGGAATATTATCATTATTTTATATGAACGCTAACCCATTTGTTATACCAGTAGTTCTCAACCCGTCCTCAACTCTTCAGTTTTCCCAACAGGTCATGTTTTGCAAATTTCTGTCTGTGGCAGCAGGTGGGATAATTAATGACCAATCAAAATTTATTAGCTTACCTGTACATGATTACAGAAATCCACAAAATATGACCTGCTGGTGGTACATTGGAGGATTGGAGTTGTGAACCCCTGCTTTATATAATGATGGCAAATTATTTTGTCTTGCTTACCTTTACTGTCCTTATTCCTAGCACAATTTAATGTAAGTGAAGTGATTATGTAAATAATAATTCTATTCATTTCCAAGACCTTTCCACATCTCTACAACAACTTCTCATGAGATGGCTGTATCACATCTGAACCAGGCTCTTGATATAGCCCTTGATGAAGTGGCTCCTGCTACCCTTCACACTCCACATAGGCCAAGATGTCAACCATGGCAATCTAAATCAACAAGATAACTAAGAAAACTATCACATAAAGTAGAATGTAAATTGCAGAAAAAATTGTACTCCAAGCGACTTCCTCATATATAAGATTATCTACAACTACTATTGTAATGCCCTGGACACTGCCAAACAAACATATTTGCAAACTCTCATCTCTTCTTAAGCCTCTAACCACAAGCGACTTTTTTTTTCCAATATGTATTTATTGAGAAGGAACACACAATAAGTATACAAGTCGTAAGTCATAATGCTTAAATGGACATTAACCACTGCCATGTACAGAAATCGCCAAAAGAAGAGCAGAACAAAAAGTTTGAAATATATACAAGGTTATGAGGGCCTTCAACTATACAGTTCAGCTATTAAGATGCAATATCAGTCAGACAATTTAAAAGGGTGGTGAGCCTAGAGTGAAAGATTCCGTATTATACCATGTTGTTAATCTAACTACTTTGCGCACATATTCCTTGGTGGAAGTAGGCATCGTGAGCAAGTAGGGCAACCAAATGGCAAATAATTTCGGGGAACGGGACTCCGCATCTAGGGAACAATCTACCCAATCCATTTGATAGAGGTAGGTTAATCGTGGTAACATGAGGGAAAGGGGTATCGGTTCTGAGTATATCCATTGGGATAAAATAGTTTTCTTTGCAGCAGCAGCCACACGGGCCAACAATAATTTCGTCCCTTTGGAATATGGGGGATCCTGAGTATTTATACAGTTCCAGAAAGCCCAAACCATAGTAATATTAAAAGAAATATGAAGTTCCACATTAATATAAGTTTGGACTGCAGTCCAGAATGTTTGTACCACTGGGCACGCCCAGAGACAATGAATAATATTGGCTTCAGGAGAGTTGCATTTAAAACATAGAGAATTATCAGATACTTCAGTAAGAAACCGGAGTCTGGGGGTGTAATATGCTCTATGTAGTATTTTGAAATGCATCTCTGCATAGGAAGATGAAACTAATTGTTTATTTAGTACACCACCGAATCACTGTTAGAAGATCAGTGTCATGAAGGGTGTCTGTCCATTTGGCCATCCCAGTTGCGAGCTTAGATAGATCCAACCTCCGCCTAGTATGCAAATAAATCAAAGAAGTGTTATATGGGGCTCCTGGGCACCGCCGCACCAGGCCATCTAGGGAAAAGGTGAGATCAGGAGAGCGTAGTCGCAATAATATGTTAGTAATAAAGCTGCGGACTTGAAAATAGGCAAAAAGTGGAAAATGAAGAGTGGGGTATTTTTCTTTTAGTTGAGATATAGTCAGGATCGCTGAGCCTTCCACATTCAAAAATTGATATAGTAAAGAAAGGCCCTGAAGATGTCAACCACGAACAATCTCATTATCCTCTCCACCCTGAAATTGTGGGTTACAATACAAAGGCTGAAATAAAGAATCCGTCAGGGAAAGGCCTAAGCGTTTCCTAAGTGTACGCCAAGCTGTACATGGAGCATATAACAATGGATTTTGGAATCGGTCATGTTGAGGAGGGTCATTGGTGAAATGCAATATATGTACCAAAGTATGTCAAGGTGAGAAAGCTTGTTCCAAAGCTCGATTAACAAAGTTGTCACCATCCCCTATCCAATCCAGAGCATATCTATAATTGGAGGCTAGAGAGTAGTCCTCAGGACAAGGGAGATTGACACCACCAAGTGACAGGGGTTGTTTTAATTTGAAAGGTACTATGCGGGGACGTTTGCCCAAATAAATTTAGTAAGGGCTTTGTTAATAGTATGGGCATCACGTTTGGACAATAAAAAATGGGAGCATCTGGATTGGATATAGTAGTTGAGGGAAGGAGACCATGGGGTAAATTTACTAAGGTGGGAGATTTTTAGAACTGGTGATGTTGCCCATAGCAAAAAATCAGATTATATCTATTATCTGCTAGAAGCAGCTAGATAAATGGTAAGAAGAATCTGATTGGTTGCCATGGGCAACATCACCAGTTCTAAAAATCTCCCACCTTAGTAAATTTACCCCCATCTTGTATAGATGGCACCTGCCTAAAAAAGAGATAGGAAGGTGTTGCTATTTCAAAAAATCATCCATAATTCGAGTGATGTGGTGAGAGAAATTACAGTGTATAGGTCAGTGAGGATCGGCGGGATGTGGAGGCCTAAATATTTTAAATATTGGCAAGCCCATTTAAAGGGGAACGAGTTTCCCCAATCCAGAGTAGCCTCTTTTCCCAATCCTAGCGCCTCTGTCTTATCAAAATTAATAAGGAATCCTGAAATTAAATTAAAATCATGTAGTGTAGTTAGTAATGATGGAAATGCCTGTCTGGGGTCAGAAAAATATAATAAAAGGTAATCAGCAAAAGCAGACACCTTGACGTCGTTGTTACCGACCATAATACCTTGCTAAGTGGGATCTTGTATAAAATTCCGTATCAACGGGTCGAGGGCCAAACTGAGTAGCAGGGGGGAGAGAGGGCAGCCCTGGCGCGTTCCTCTACCTAACGTAAAGGCAGACAAGTTTAGTCCATTTGTAGTTAAATGTGCCTGGGGTAGTGCATATAACATTCTAAATAGATGTATGAATTCCACACCAAATTGCTGAACATGTAGAATACGAAGTAAATGAGACCAGGAGACGTGGTCAAATGCCTTATCGATGTCGCAACTTACAATGAGAGCTTTTGGGCAGGCAGATTGTTGCGCACTAGACATTGCTGCAATCAACGTACGAATATTATGGACTGAGGTTCTACCTTTGACAAACCCTGTTTGGGCAGGATGTAAGACCCTGTTCAATATAGGCTGAAGTCGTGTTGCAATCAGTTTTGTAAAAAGCTTTAAATCCTGATTCAATAATGAAATAGGTCAATAAGACTGAGTATATTGGGATCTTTTCCCGGTTTCGGAAACTACAATTTCTGGCTTCACTAAATTCGATAGGACGAGGTTTACCCTCCAACAATGCATTAAAAAGAGATAACAGATGGGGTAGTAGATGGGGGGCAAGGATTCGATAATACTCCGCTCCAAATCTGTCCGGGCCAGGAGACTTGCCATTTTGTAGTGATTTAAACAAGGACAACAATTCCAATTCCGTGGCCGGTTCCGTTAAGGATTTTCTTTCCTCTTCCGTTAAGACAGACAAGTTTGCTCTCTCAAGGAATTGCGTTCCTAGAGTCAGATGATCCAAGGGAGCTTCATAAAGAGTTCTATAATATTGTAAGAAGGCCTCAGAAATTGAGGGTGTATCAAAAATGACTGCAGATGTATCAGTAATTAGATAAGGGGTACAAGAAGGAGCGGCGTACGACCAAATCAGATTCGCCAATAATTTTCCGGACTTATTTCCCCCTCAAAAAAATCTATTCCATTGGAAATCATATGAAAAGCTCGCCCGCTCAGTATACAATGAGTCGTACAGCTGTTTAGCAGCAAAATAGGCCTGCCGGTTGTCTAGTGAATTCTGCGATAACAGTGCGTCATAAGTCTTAGTCAGATTACAGGCAAGGTCATGTAATTGGGTAGCGAGTAGCTTGCGTCTCCTGGAAACATACTCCATTATATGGCCTCGAATCACCGGTTTTGAAGCTGACCAAAACAAATTGATATCTTCTACATGTGTAATATTGTCTTCTACATAGTTACAAAACGTGTGTTCTAGATGCATACAGAAGTCAGATGATTTCATAAAATAAGCTGGAAATCTCCAATTATATGACTGAGAGACAGGGGAGTGTAGGTTAAGGGTAAACCAAACTGGGGCATGGTCAGTTAATACTAGAGATGTGCACTTGAAATTTTTCGGGTTTTGTGTTTTGGTTTTGGGTTCGGTTCCGCGGCCGTGTTTTGGGTTCGACCGCGTTTTGGCAAAACCTCACCGAATTTTTTTTGTCGGATTCGGGTGTGTTTTGGATTCGGGTGTTTTTTTCAAAAAACACTAAAAAACAGCTTAAATCATAGAATTTGGGGGTCATTTTGATCCCAAAGTATTATTAACCTCAAAAACCATAATTTCCACTCATTTTCAGTCTATTCTGAATACCTCACACCTCACAATATTATTTTTAGTCCTAAAATTTGCACCGAGGTCGCTGGATGACTAAGCTAAGCGACCCTAGTGGCCGACACAAACACCGGGCCCATCTAGGAGTGGCACTGCAGTGTCACGCAGGATGGCCCTTCCAAAAAACACTCCCCAAACAGCACATGACGCAAAGAAAAAAAGAGGCGCAATGAGGTAGCTGTGTGAGTAAGATAAGCGACCCTAGTGGCCGACACAAACACCTGGCCCATCTAGGAGTGGCACTGCAGTGTCACGCAGGATGGCCCTTCCAAAAAACACTCCCCAAACAGCACATGACGCAAAGAAAAAAAGAGGCGCAATGAGGTAGCTGTGTGAGTAAGCTCAGCGACCCTAGTGGCCGACACAAACACCTGGCCCATCTAGGAGTGGCACTGCAGTGTCAGGCAGGATGGCCCTTCCAAAAAATACTCCCCAAACAGCACATGACGCAAAGAAGAAAAAAAGAGGCGCAATGAGGTAGCTGTGTGACTAAGCTCAGCGACCCAAGTGGCCGACACAAACACCTGGCCCATCTAGGAGTGGCACTGCAGTGTCACGCAGGATGGCCCTTCCAAAAAACACTCCCCAAACAGCACATGACGCAAAGAAAAATGAAAGAAAAAAGAGGTGCAAGATGGAATTGTCCTTGGGCCCTCCCACCCACCCTTATGTTGTATAAACAGGACATGCACACTTTAACCAACCCATCATTTCAGTGACAGGGTCTGCCACACGACTGTGACTGAAATGACGGGTTGGTTTGGACCCCCACCAAAAAAGAAGCAATTAATCTCTCCTTGCACAAACTGGCTCTACAGAGGCAAGATGTCCACCTCATCATCATCCTCCGATATATCACCGTGTACATCCCCCTCCTCACAGATTATCAATTCGTCCCCACTGGAATCCACCATCTCAGCTCCCTGTGTACTTTGTGGAGGCAATTGCTGCTGGTCAATGTCTCCACGGAGGAATTGATTATAATTCATTTTAATGAACATCATCTTCTCCACATTTTCTGGAAGTAACCTCGTACGCCGATTGCTGACAAGGTGAGCGGCGGCACTAAACACTCTTTCGGAGTACACACTTGTGGGAGGGCAACTTAGGTAGAATAAAGCCAGTTTGTGCAAGGGCCTCCAAATTGCCTCTTTTTCCTACCAGTATAAGTACGGACTGTGTGACGTGCCTACTTGGATGCGGTCACTCATATAATCCTCCACCATTCTTTCAATGGGGAGAGAATCATATGCAGTGACAGTAGACGACATGTCCGTAATCGTTGACAGGTCCTTCAGTCCGGACCAGATGTCAGCATCAGCAGTCGCTCCAGACTGCCCTGCATCACCGCCAGCGGGTGGGCTCGGAATTCTGAGCCTTTTCCTCGCACCCCCAGTTGCGGGAGAATGTGAAGGAGGAGATGTTGACAGGTCGCGTTCCGCTTGACTTGACAATTTTCTCACCAGCAGGTCTTTGAACCCCAGCAGACTTGTGTCTGCCGGAAAGAGAGATCCAAGGTAGGTTTTAAATCTAGGATCGAGCACGGTGGCCAAAATGTAGTGCTCTGATTTCAACAGATTGACCACCCGTGAATCCTTGTTAAGCGAATTAAGGGCTCCATCCACAAGTCCCACATGCCTAGCGGAATCGCTCCGTGTTAGCTCCTCCTTCAATGTCTCCAGCTTCTTCTGCAAAAGCCTGATGAGGGGAATGACCTGACTCAGGCTGGCAGTGTCTGAACTGACTTCACGTGTGGCAAGTTCAAAGGGCAGCAGAACCTTGCACAATGTTGAAATCATTCTCCACTGCGCTTGAGACAGGTGCATTCCACCTCCTATATCGTACTGAATTGTATAGGCTTGAATGGCCTTTTGCTGCTCCTCCAACCTCTGAAGCATATATAGGGTTGAATTCCAGCTCGTTACCACTTCTTGCTTCAGATGATGGCAGGGCAGGTTCAGGCGTTTTTGGTGTTGCTCCAGTCTTCTGTACGTGGTGCCTGTACGCCGAAAGTGTCCCGCAATTCTTCTGGCCACCGACAGCATCTCTTGCACGCCCCTGTCATTTTTTTAAAAATTCTGCACCACCAAATTCAAGGTATGTGCAAAACATGGGACGTGCTGGAATTTGCCCAGATTTAATGCACACACAATATTGCTGGCGTTGTCCGATGCCACAAATCCACAGGAGAGTCCAATTGGGGTAAGCCATTCCGCGATGATCTTCCTCAGTTGCCGTAAGAGGTTTTCAGCTGTGTGCGTATTCTGGAAAGCGGTGATACAAAGCGTAGCCTGCCTAGGAAAGAGTTGGCGTTTGCGAGATGCTGCTACTGGTGCCGCCGCTGCTGTTCTTGTGGCGGGAGTCCATACATCTACCCAGTGGGCTGTCACAGTCATATAGTCCTGACCCTGCCCTGCTCCACTTGTCCACATGTCCGTGGTTAAGTGGACATTGGGTACAGCTGCATTTTTTAGGACACTGGTGACTCTTTTTCTGAGGTCTGTGTACATTTTCGGTATCGCCTGCCTAGAGAAATGGAACCTAGATGGTATTTGGTACCGGGGACACAGTACCTCCAACAAGTCTCTAGTTGGCTCTGCAGTAATGATGGATACCGGAACCACGTTTCTCACCACCCAGGATGCCAAGGCCTCAGTTATCCGCTTTGCAGCAGGATGACTGCTGTGATATTTCATCTTCCTCGCAAAGTACTGTTGGACAGTCAATTGCTTGGTGGAAGTAGTAAAAGTGGTCTTACGATTTCCCCTCTGGGATGACCATCGACTCCCAGCAGCAACAACAGCAGTGCCAGCAGCAGTAGGCGTTACACGCAAGGATGCATCGGAGGAATCCCAGGCAGGAGAGGAATCGTCAGAATTGCCAGTGACATGGCCTGCAGGACTATTGGCATTCCTGGGGAAGGAGGAAATTGACACTGAGGGAGTTGGTGGGGTGGTTTGCGTGAGCTTGGTTACAAGAGGAAGGGATTTACTGGTCAGTGGACTGCTTCCGCTGTCGCCCAAAGTTTTTGAACTTGTCACTGACTTATTATGAATGCGCTGCAGGTGACGTATAAGGGAGGATGTTCCGAGGTGGTTAACGTCCTTACCCCTACTTATTACAGCTTGACAAAGGCAACACACGGCTTGACAAATGTTGTCCGCATTTCTGTTGAAATACTTCCACACCGAAGAGCTGATTTGTTTGGTATTTTTTACCAGGCATGTCAACGGCCATATTCCTCCCATGGACAACAGGTGTCTCCCCGGGTGCCTGACTTAAACAAACCACCTCACCATCAGAATCCTCCTTGTCAATTTCCTCCCCAGCGCCAGCAACACCCATATCCTTCTCATCCTGGTGTACTTCAACACTGACATCTTCAATCTGACTATCAGGAACTGGACTGCGGGTGCTCCTTCCAGCACTTGCAGGGGGCGTGCAAATGGTGGAAGGCGCATGCTCTTCACGTCCAGTGTTGGGAAGGTCAGGCATCGCAACCGACACAATTGGACTCTCCTTGTGGATTTGGGATTTCGAAGAACGCACAGTTCTTTGCGGTGCTTTTGCCAGCTTGAGTCTTTTCATTTTTCTAGCGAGAGGCTGAGTGCTTCCATCCTCATGTGAAGCTGAACCACTAGCCATGAACATAGGCCAGGGCCTCAGCCGTTCCTTGCCACTCCGTGTGGTAAATGGCATATTGGCAAGTTTACGCTTCTCCTCCGACAATTTTATTTTAGATTTTGGAGTCCTTTTTTTACTGATATTTGGTGTTTTGGATTTTACATGCTCTGTACTATGACATTGGGCATCGGCCTTGGCAGACGACGTTGCTGGCATTTCATCGTCTCGGCCATGACTAGTGGCAGCAGCTTCAGCACGAGGTGGAAGTGGATCTTGATCTTTCCCTAATTTTGGAACCTCAACATTTTTGTTCTCCATATTTTAATAGGCACAACTAAAAGGCACCCAGGTAAACAATGGAGATGGATGGATACTAGTATACTTATGGATGGACGAGCGACTGCCGACACAGAGGTAGCTACAGCCGTGGACTACCGTACTGTGTCTGCTGCTAATATAGACTGGATGATAATGAGATGAAATCAATATATAAATATATAATATCACTAGTACTGCAGCCGGACAGGTATATATATTTATTATGTAATGACTGATGACGGACCTGCTGGACACTGTCAGCTCAGCAGCACCGCAGACTGCTATAGTAAGCTACTATAGTAGTATGTATAAAGAAGAAAGAAAAAAAAAAAACCACGGGTAGGTGGTATACAATTATGGATGGACGAGCGACTGCCGACACAGAGGTAGCTACAGCCGTGGACTACCATACTGTGTTTGCTGCTAATATAGACTGGATGATAATGAGATGAAATCAATATATATATATATAATATCACACTAGTACTGCAGCCGGACAGGTAGATATATTTAATATGTAATGACTGATGACGGACCTGCTGGACACTGTCAGCTCAGCAGCACCGCAGACTGCTACAGTAAGCTACTATAGTAGTATGTATAAAGAAGAAAGAAAAGAAAAAAACACGGGTAGGTGGTATACAATGATGGATGGACGAGCGACTGCCGACACAGAGGTAGCTACAGCCGTGGACTACCGTACTGTGTCTGCTGCTAATATAGACTGGATGATAATGAGATGAAATCAATATATATATATATATAATATCACACTAGTACTGCAGCCGGACAGGTAGATATATTTATTATGTAATGACTGATGACGGACCTGCTGGACACTGTCAGCTCAGCAGCACCGCAGACTGCTACAGTAAGCTACTATAGTAGTATGTATAAAGAAGAAAGAAAAGAAAAAAAACACGGGTAGGTGGTATACAATTATGGATGGACGAGCGACTGCCGACACAGAGGTAGCTACAGCCGTGGACTACCGTACAGTGTCTGCTGCTAATATAGACTGGATGATAATGAGATGAAATCAATATATATATATATATATATAATATCACACTAGTACTGCAGCCGGACAGGTAGATATATTTATTATGTAATGACTGATGACGGACCTGCTGGACACTGTCAGCTCAGCAGCACCGCAGACTGCTACAGTAAGCTACTATAGTAGTATGTATAAAGAAGAAAGAAAAAAAAAAAACACGGGTAGGTGGTATACAATTATGGATGGACGAGCGACTGCCGACACAGAGGTAGCTACAGCCGTGGACTACCGTACTGTGTCTGCTGCTAATATAGACTGGATGATAATGAGATGAAATCAATATATATATATATATAATATCACACTAGTACTGCAGCCGGACAGGTAGATATATTTATTATGTAATGACTGATGACGGACCTGCTGGACACTGTCAGCTCAGCAGCACCGCAGACTGCTACAGTAAGCTACTATAGTAGTATGTATAAAGAAGAAAAAGAAAAAAAAACCACGGGTAGGTGGTATACAATTATGGATGGACGAGCGACTGCCGACACAGAGGTAGCTACAGCCGTGGACTACCGTACTGTGTCTGCTGCTAATATAGACTGGATGATAATGAGATGAAATCAATATATATATATATATATATATATAATATCACTAGTACTGCAGCCGGACAGGTATATATATTTATTATGTAATGACTGATGACGGACCTGCTGGACACTGTCAGCTCAGCAGCACCGCAGACTGCTACAGTAAGCTACTATAGTAGTATGTATAAAGAAGAAGAAAGAAAAAAAAAACGGGTAGGTGGTATACAATATTATATATATATATTATATACAATTATATATATATATATATATATATATATATATTAAACTGGTGGTGATTATTAAACTGGTGGTCAGGTCACTGGTCACACTATCAGCAACTTGCAAGTAGTACTCCTAAGCAGACAATCACAATATATATTATACTGGTGGTCAGTGTGGTCACAATGGCAGTGTGGCACTCTGGCAGCAAAAGTGTGCACTGTACGTTATATGTACTCCTGAGTCCTGCTCTCAGACTCTAACTGCTCCCCACTGTCAGTGTCTCCCCCACAAGTCAGATATACATTATACAGTCACACTATCTATCTATCTATCTATCTATCTATCTATCTATCTATCTATCTATCTATCACTTCAGCAAGTAGTAGTACTCCTCCTAATGCTCCCCAAAATTACTACTGTGTCTCTCTCTACTCTAGTCTCACTCTCTTCTCTATAAACGGAGAGGACGCCAGCCACGTCCTCTCCCTATGAATCTCAATGCACGTGTGAAAATGGCGGCGACGCGCGGCTCCTTATATAGAATCCGAGTCTCGCGATAGAATCCGAGCCTCGCGAGAATCCGACAGCGGGATGATGACGTTTGGGCGCGCTCGGGTTAACCGAGCAAGGCGGGAAGATCCGAGTCGCTCGGCCCCGTGTAAAAAAAAATGAAGTTCGGGCGGGTTCGGATTCCGAGGAACCGAACCCGCTCATCTCTAGTTAATACTATGAGTTCTATTTTAGTTTTGGCTACACGTTGTAAAAGAGTGTCTGTGATCAGCCAATAGTCAAGGTGAGAGGAGGAATGATGTGGGTGGGAGTAGAATGTGAAGTCACGGGAGTCAGGATGTTGGCATCTCCATGGATTGCAGAGCCATAGTGAGTCAGTCAATAATGATAGAGTCTGGGGTGGTATAGAAATATGCAATCTAGCAGAGGTGGATCTATCCAAACCAGGAGACTGGACAGTATTGAAGTCCCCGCCTAAAATAATCTCTCCCTCCACCCATTCTTGTAACTTATTGTAAAGATTAGAAAAAAAGAGTGAGTTAGGGCCATTAGGTGCATAAATAGTAGCTATGGTATAAGGAACTCCAAAAATAGTGATCTTTATAAATAAATACCGGCCTTCAGGGTCACCCAGACTATCATTTATTTGATACGTGAGACATTTACTAAAGATAATTAGTACACCCCTCTGTTTGGTTGAATAGGAGGCCGATTTAAATTCCCCTACCCAGGAATCTCTCACATTGAGATCTGCATTTTTCCAATGGGTTTCCTGTAAGAGAGCTATATCAGGCTTTAGACGTTTAAGATAGGAGAGGATCTTTCTTCTTTTGATCGGGGTGTTTAATCCCTCAACATTCCAAGTTACAAACTTAATATGTGACTGTACGCTAGTGGAGGTGGCAGTAGTCGTTGACATCTAACCTATACCAACTCTAGTCCAAAAACCCCATTTGACTTGTAAGAGCAGACCCGTCCAGCCCGTCCCAGCAAGCGGGCTAGCGAGTAAATTATCCATACCAAAGCAGTATAATAATAAACATAACAATGGCAACAATGACATACAGTGTGTTTGAGCAACAACTAGATCAATATCCCAACTCAAAATTATTTTAAGAATTATACGAACCAAAGAGTTGAGGTCCATGGAGCGGTCCACCGATAAATTCCAACCTGAAACATGGGTAACGTGGTGAATCGAGCCAAGAGACCGTACAATAATCAAGCATAAAAATAATAGATAAGAAATTGGAAAGGGAGGGGTAAAGTATAGCTGGAGAAGAAAAGGAATAGAAGAAGTCAGAGGAAGTAGGGAATATTTCAAGAAAAAATGAAAACAACAGAGTAAACGGTCACAGAGAGATAAGATATTTCGGGAGACACAATTGGGTACATTTGATAATGTACCAACATGTATAAAGATAATCAAAAAATATATCAACCAGTGGTATGACCCACTTATAATAATTACTAAGAGCCTGAATGGGAACCTATCTGGAAGACAAAAATAAATATGGCCATTGGATATCAGTCCTCTTCGTCCATCCCGGTAGAGGATTGTGAGGCTAGTGAGTCGACAAAGTTCTTGGCCATTTTCGGATTCTCAAAGAAGTAGGCCTTCCCCGCATGTGTGACTCTCAATTTAGCCGGATAGAGAAGTGCAAAACGGTGGCCTAGTTCAAAAAGACTCTTGCAGATAGGTGAGAATTCTCTCCGTTTGAAAGCAACCATATAAGAAAAGTCCTAAAAAAGTAGCAACTTAGCGTCTTGATAACTCAAGTCGGTACATTTTCTGTAGGCATCTAATAACATGACCTTGTCAGCGTAATTGAGGACTCTCATGATGGCCCGTCTCTCGTGGATTGCCGCTCAGGGCCTATACGGTGTACACGTTCCACTACTATGGATCCTGAATCCAAAACGCAGCCCAGCTACCTGGCAAGCCACTGAGAAACGAGTGTCAAGAGGTCACGAGATTTCACCGACTCCAGCAGGCCTATAAGGCGCACATTATTTCTCCTATTTTGGTTTTCAAGGTCCTCAAGCTTATCCTGGATAGATGCAACAAATTTTTCTTGGTCAGAAAGAGCCGTCTTAGCCGTCGTGAGATTGTCTTCCAAATCAGATATTCTCTGTTCAGCCTCAGAGAGTCGCTGAGCATGTTGGTTCAATTGAGTGAGAGCGGAGTCCTTTAGAGGAGCCAATTTCTGGTCTAGTAACACAGACAGGATATCCGTTATCTCATTTGTCATGCAGGATTTTGCAGAATCCATTGCGGGCACGGACACAGGTTGGCCGCCTGGGTTAGGACGTGAACCCAATGGAGGCGAAGGTGGGCTATCAACAGAAGAATTGTCATGGCCTTGGCCTCTGCCCGACTGATTGCTACGGGTGCCCCATGACGATTTGGCCACAAATTTGTCCATAGTCAGAATAGAAAGATAGCCACAACAGTGGTTGTGACAATAGACAACTTAAGATATATAATGATATGAGCCGCAATATGTTGTTCCTCCAGCAGAGGGAGTTCAGTGAATCCAGTGAGAGGTAATGTGAATAAAAATCAGTTTCCCCAGAAAGCAAATAGAAGGGGTAAAGAAATATTGAGAATGGGTTATGATGGCCCAGGTCCCAGTTAGCAGAGTCCAGTCATACTAGGAAGGACAGCCAGCAAAGATCACGGACCTGCCAGTGATCACAGCTGGCTGCCTGCAGCAGGGATCCCCAGCCTACCAGCTCACAGTTTCCAAGATGGCCACCGTGTGTGTGGAGAGCTTGGATGCAGCCTGGTCAGAGCTCCCATCCAGCTGCCCAGCATCTTGGTGGCCGTGCTCCAGGGGTCAGGGTGAGGGGACGAAACAGTTTCGGGCGAAGCAGGCACTTCCGCTCCACCACCCTGGATGTCCGTGGTGGATCGTGGGTGTACGCGAGGTCCCGGCTTGCGGAGGTGTAGTAGGCCGCGAGGCTCCGGAGCTCCATCAGCGGCCACCAGATCCAGGAAAGGTGTCCTCCAGCAGCATACCTGACGAGCAGGCTTGCAGGGTGCCACAGAGGGGGAAATATAAGGGCCAGCAGCAGTGAAAGGCTATACAATAGCGGCTGCCGGGCAGAGCTATTCAAGGGCACGTCCTCTTCCCCTGCTGGCCACCAGAGACCTCCCGGCCATATTTTCTCCACAAGCGACTTTTTAATACATTTAAATCACTTCTCAACCCTCCCTCACCCAACACACCAGCCACTATCGGTGCACAAGATCTTGCTTCCTACTTCAAGGACAAGATTGATAAGATTCTAGATTAAATGGTATGCTCTTCCTCAGCCAGTGACCTACTCAATTCCAAATCTGAACCCTTTGACACTTTCTCTTTGATTCCATAAATGAAGATGAAGTATCAACACTCTTCATATCCTCATACTCGACTACCTCTCCTCTTGACCCTACCCTGTACCCTCACAAATAAGTAAAGCTCTGTCTGCTGTGTCATCACAACCTTAACTGAAATATGTAATCTCATTCTCTCTCTACTGGTATCTTTCCATCACTGTTCAAGCATGCATTGATTACTCCCATTCTTAAAGGAGCACATTTCTGACCCACACTCTCTCTCTCAAAGTAACATCCCATCTCTACTTGAGAGACTTGTCTACACTCTCCTCAAACACTTTCTTAACTCACATAATTTATTGGACCCACTTCAGTCTTTCGTTCCCAACACTCCACGAGACAGCACTGACTTAAGTAGTGAATGATTTGGTCACTGCAATGTCTAAAGGCCATTACTCGCTTTTTATTCTTCTAGATCTCTCTGTGCTTTTAACACAGTTGACCATTCTCTTCTCATACAAACACTACAATCCCTAGATCTTCAGGTCACAGCCCTTTCTTAGTTGTCATCCTACCTATCTAATCACTCTCAGTGTCCACTTCTCTGAATCCCCCTATTCTTTGCTACCTCAATCAGTTCTGCTTTTTTCAATCTATACCACATCTCTTGGCGAACTAATCAGCACTTTTAGATTTCAGTATCATCTGTATGCGGATGACACTCAAATCTACCTATCCTCCTTTGTCACCATCTGTATTGGTCCATGTCACTGAATGCCTTTCTTCCATTTCATCTTTAATGTCATCTCACTACTTCAAACTTACTTAATATTTCCGAAACAGAATTGATTATATTTCCACCAACCAATTGTAGTTACCAACTTGATATCTCTATGACTGTTGAGAAGTCAACAATCAATCCTACCCCACAAGCTCACTGCCTAGGTGTCATCCTTGACTCTGAGCTGTACTTTGTTCCCACATTCAATCTCAAAATCATGTAACATGCATCTGAAAAACATATCCAAAATACGACCATATCTTACACAAGATACTGCAAAAACTCTAATCCATGCTGTGATTATCTCTTGCTTTGATTATTGCAAAAGTCTTCTTACTCGTCTTACCACAAAGAGACTCTCAACACTACAGTCCATTCTGAATATAGCTGAGAGGATAATCTTCCTACCTAGACATTCATCATCTGTGGATCTGCTCTGTCAGTCACTCCATTGGTTACCTGTATTTTACTGTATTTAATATACTGTAGAATACTTTTACTCACACACAATGCCATTAATCAAACTACACCAACATACTTCCAACTAATTCACTTATCTAAAAATATCTCCCATCCTGACCTTTTTGCTCTTCACAGTATTTATGTCTCAACATTGCTGATACAGCCCACCAATAACCTTTGCAATAAGGTAGACCATTATGCAATAGATAACACCAATCCTTGTCTATCAATGCCTATTTCCGTACCTCTATGACTGTGTTATTACCCAGTTTTGTTTTATCACTATTGATTCCTATTGTAAAGCGTAACAGAATTTGCAGCACTATATTAGAAACTGTTAATTAATAAATAAATATATATTAAAATTTACCACTGATCACTACTTGATATATGTAATGAAATTCAAAAAGGGAAAAAGCTATTTGTAATAACTATTTGTAACTGGCCAGAAGCTGCAACCCTCTTCTACTTTGGAACAGCAACAACTATACCTCATCCTTTAATGTAACATAGTTAAACATAGTAACATAGTTAATGAGGTTGAAAAGAGGCAAAATGCCCATTGGGTTCAACCTGTATTCTGTGCTAAGCTGTGCACATTATAATGCACCAGCTGAAGTAATGGTTTCGTACCAATTGACAACTATAGTTCGTACCACTCCCAGATACTTATTGTTAATATATTAAATGTTATAGCCTTGGATACTTTTTTCAGCTAGAAAACTGTCCAATCCGTTTTTAAATGCATTTAAAGAGTCCACCATTATTACCTTCTGCGGCAGGGAGTTGCAAATCCTTATTGCCCTTACTGTGAAGAACCCTTTCCTACGTTTTGTATGGAATTTTCTCTCCTCTAGCCTCAGTGAGTGCCCACGTGTCCTATACAGAGTTCTATTAATAAACAAATCCCCTGCTAACTCTTTGTAATGACCCTTTACATGTTTGAAGATATTAATAATGTCTCCTCTTAGTCGCCTCTTTTCTAGTGTATCCATATTTAACCTAGTTAGCCTTTCCTCGTACTCCAGTGTCTCCAACCCTTTAATTAGTTTAGTAGCTCGCCTTTGAACTCTTTTGAGTTCCCCGATTATCTTTTTTATAATATGGTTCCCGGGATTTTTATATATTAAATAATGGCACTACCTCAGCTATACGCCAATCACTTGGCACCATACCTGATCTAATTGAACTATAGAAAATCAAGTATAAGGGTTTTGCTAGCTGTGCCCGAAGCTCCAAAATAACCCTTGGGTGAAAACCATCTGGGCCTGGTGATTTATTAATCTTTATGTTGCTTAGTTTCTCCTGGACTACTTCCTCGCTTAAACAAGCATATAGCCAAGAATCATTACCTTCACTGTCGTTATGCACTACTATCACCGTCTGATCCTCCCTGATGAATACTGCTGAAAAAAAATTGTTCAGTATATCCGCTTTTATTTTGTCATTGTTTATCAAGGCTCCCATTTCATCTTTTAATGGGTCTACGTTCTCCTTATTCAATCATTTAATGTTTATGTATTTATAAAACTTTTTAGGATTGACTTTACTCTCTATAGCGATTTGCTTTTCGTTTACAATTTTAGCTGCTCTTATTACTTTTTGCATCTTTTGTTGCATTCCTTGTAATACTGGAATGACTCCTCCCCTCCAAAAGATTTAAATGTTTTGAAAGCAAACCTCTTTTTAGCCATTTCATTTTTGACCTCCTTATTAAGCCACATTGGTTTGTATTTAGTACTCCTGCGTTTACTGCCCATTGGAATGAATTTGTGGATATTGCTGTCAAGCAACCCTTTAAAAGCATCCCACATTTTCGATGTGTCCTTACCAGGAAACAAAACTTCCCAGTCAATGGCCCTCATTCCGAGTTGTTCGCTCACTAGCTGCTTTTAGCAGCAGTGCAAATGCTAAGCCGCCACCCTCTGGGAGTGTATCTTAGCTTAGCAGAAGTGCGAATGAAAGGATCGCAGTGCTGCTACAAAAAAAAGATTGTGCAGTTTCAGAGTAGCTCCAGACCTACTCCTAGCTTGCGATCACTTCAGACTATTTAGTTCCTGTTTTGACGTCACAAACACGCCCTGCGTTCGCCCAGCCACGCCTATGTTTTCACAGCCACTCCTGCATTTTTATCTGGCACACGTGCATTGTTACATACACTCCCCGAAAACGGTCAGTTACCACCCAGAAACACCCACTTCCTGTCAATCACTCTGCGGCCAGCAGTGCGACTGAAAAGCGTTGCTAGAGCTTGTGTAAAATTGCATTGGCATTTGTGAAAGTACGACGCGCGTGCACAGTGCGCCGCATACGCATGCACAGAATTGCCGTTTTTTGGCCTGATCACTGTGTTTCGAATGAAAGCAGCTAGCGATCAACTCGGAATGAGGGCCAATGTCGTTTAGTGCCTGTCTCCGCATGCTGAAGTTAGGTTTTCTAAAGTTTAATGTTTTGGTTAATCCCTTATTGCTATATTTCTTGAAACTGATGTTGAATGTGATCATATAGTGACCACTGTTACCCAAGGTCTTCCCAACTGTAATGTTAGATATAATGTCCACATTATTGGTAATAACTAGGGGGGTGATTCCGAGTTGTTCGCTCGCTAGCAGATTTTAGCATCATTGCACACGCTAGAGATGGTTTTACATAGAGATATACCCCTCCTCCCCTTTTCGTAGCCCTATCCCTCCTGAAAAGTGAATATCCCTCCAGTTATGAGAGTCGTCCCACCATGTTTCCGTAATACCTATAATATCATACTGATTTTTTGATACAAGCCATTCCAATTCCCCCATTTTACCTGGTAGGCTTCTTGCGTTCGCAAGCATACATTTTAGCTTAATATTTCCTTTGCCCGTTTGTTTTAATGGATCTTACCATTGTTTACAAGTGCCTTTCTAGAATTACTCTTACTGACTGTTACTCTCCTCGCTCCCTTACCACCCCCATCATAATTAATACAGCCTTTCTTACTACTATCCCTATTTGACCTATTAGGTCTTTTTAACCCCCCCCCCCCCCCCCGATGTAGGTATTTTCCCTTATGTTATGGACATCATTTTCTATATACCGTACTGTTGAACCATAATCGTCATCCGTTAATAATTTGGGAATACCATGGGCAATACCTACGGTATGTCAGTAATTCCGGTGTAAATACCCATGCAATTACCCTTGCCAGCTCCTCCAACCTTCTAACCATCCTGCCCCCAAGCACCGCTGCCTCCTCCTCATTTAGGTGCAATCCATCGCAAAAAAAGGGTGGCGCCTGACTGAGAAGTCTGTACAGTGTTCCAAGAACACAAACCCCTCCTTCCTACAACAGTCTCTAAGTCACACATTTACCTCCCTAATCTCCCTGTGTTTTCTTGGGCTAGCACGTGGCACTGGTAATATTTCTGAGAATATTACCCTAGATGTACTTGCCTTAAGTTTCTTGCCTAATTGCCTTATAGTCTTTCTTAAGTACATCCTACCTACCATTAACTTTGTCATTGGTGCCGACATGCACCAAGACTGCTGGGTCTACCAGCCCCTCCCAACAATCTATCTACCAGGTCCATGATGTGCTGTACCCGAGCACCCAGGAGACAACAGACCGTACGGCGATCACGGTCCCAGTAGCAGATTTCCCTGTCTATCTTCCTGATAATAGAATCCTCTACCACCACAATCTGACTAGGTACTTCACTGTCTTTTTTCCCATCTGTACCGGAGAGACCACTCCTCCGGTTCCTAGAGTGAACAGTTTTCTCCGGCTCCATCATTTCCTCACTGCCATGCTCAGAATCCTCGTCCAGTCGGACAAATTTGTTGGAGTTTGGCAGATCGGAGATGTCCTGTCTCCCCCTACCCCTCTTCTGCCTACTAACCTTGACCCAGCTGTCTACCTGATCATCCTCGTCTACCAGTGTTCCCCCCTGAAACTCCTCCACCATTCTATCTAAACTTTGCTCGAGATTGTGACTACTCCTCAGTCGCGTAACGGTCCGCTCTAGATCAGTTACCTGGGCTTCCAAGGCATCTGTTCACTCACATCTTGCACAGATGTACCCACACTGGGACTGCTGTTCCAGGTGCGCATACATCATGCACGATACGCACTGAGTGAGATTCTCAATCGCGGCTCCACCCAAAATTATTTTATTCATATTATATACAGTATATGTAGCGTCACCTAAAACACTCATTTTTTTATTACCCCCTCCTCTGTTACAGGCATATGCTCTTCCTGCATCTGTCCATTTGGTCTGTTTTAACTTTTAATGATTGCATTGATTAGCAATTGTATAAAAATGGCATTTAGTTAGATAGTTAGTTACAATGTTGACATTCATACTGTCAACATCACAATGTCGACAATAGAATGTCAACATGGTTCAACATATTGACAGGCATCCTGTCGACATCCTTAGAATGTCAACATGTTCACAATATGGTGACATCGACATGTGAAATGTTGATATTCTTTACGCCTTTTGGCTAGGTGCCATTGGGTGGCTGTGATGGTGGGACGGGGGGGGGGGTTTAGGGTTAGGCACTAGGAAGAGGATCAGGATTAGGGGGAAAATACTCATTAGAATGCTGATGAGCCACCCATCTGAGTGGAACTCCTGCAGATCAGTTACCACAGGGCCATCATGGACATTAGATTAACATTAGATTGTCATTATATGATGTCAACATGTCATGCCTCTAGATGTGATGAATGTCACCATGGTCACTGTCAACATGCTAAGCATATTGACTTTTTGACCATGTTGACATTCTCAGAACGACCTTATGCATGTAAACATGAGCATTTTGACCTTACATACCACCACCTTTGAAAATACCCATTGGCCCTGATCAATGTTGTTAAAATGTATGTCCTCCCCAGGATTCTTTACCTTCTCCAGACCCTACCTATTTCTATTCCTCATGCATGGTTTGTAACTCTCAACTGAAAGATCAGAGACTACATTTGGATGGGCCGCAGACCTAGGTTTAAACATGACATACTATATAAAAGGAAGCACCAAGGTGGCTTCGAACTACCACACTTCCTTTCCTACTACCATACGGTGCTTCTTACGAGAATATTGGATTGGGATTGGGAGCTTCACTCTAATAGGAAACCCTGGGTGGACATTGAATTGGCTTCCCTTCCTTCTCTCACCAGGATTTCCCGTGGCTCTCCATACTCCCTTCCACTCCGCATCCTCTGCTGGGGCCTAAGATCACCTGTTGATGACGTTTGCATACCCAGCCCCTTCTCTCGCCCATCCCCCCTCCACTCATGCCCTTAATTGGTAATCCTGCTTTCCCCTAAGGGAACCCTCCCTCGTCATTTTGATTTTGGCGTTTTAGTGGTATCCTTAGGATTGAGCAGTTGTTAGAAGCGTCTGGGATTTTAAATTTTCCTACAGTTCAAGCCAAGTGGGGTCTCTCAGATAGGGAAATATGGTGATACTTACAATTTAAGCACTTCCTGCTGGAGCGCCACTTGTAGATGCGCTACTACCCCATTTGAAAGCCTACTGTATGTCTCTCCCATTCCTACCTGAGACACTCCCTCTCTACTATATACAAATTGGTAATCAACCGCGCTATTCCCTCTGAACCAAAATTTGTTAGACAGGGAATCTGACTTACAAGGTTTAATTGGGGAAAGTGAATGGCCAGAAATATTTCATAACACGTTCTCCTCTTCTACCAATGTCTTGGTGACAGAAACGCATTATAAGTTTCTCTTTTGCTTGTATAGTTGCCCTAATCTGCTGGGTAAAATGTATCCTAGTGTCCCCAATACTTGTTGGAGATGTCTAGAGGCTGTTGGTACCCCCCTACACATATGGTGGGATTGTCCTCTGATACAGCCTTTTTGACAACAAGTTGTGGGAGTGGCGAGTATCATCCATCAGGAGCAGCTACCTTTTTGTCCTAGCTTTGGTTGCTTAATTTACTGCGTAGGCCCAAGTCCCTATATAAAAAGACAATTTTATGCCATATTCTAAGTGCTGCAAAGGCGGTTATTCCAGTGCATTTGAAGTCCACCACTATTCCTACAATGTTGGAGTGGTGTGCTCGCATGGATCACTACGTGGTTATGGCTGACCTTACCTATACCCTAGCCTCCTTGAATCAAGCCTTCACTGCGATTTGGTATCCATGGCTGGCCTATAAAGAATCTGATCACTACAGATCCCTGTAACAGATGACATTATGATTGCAGTAAGTGCTCTGTTTACACGTCTCGCGTTACTTGGTAACATGGATGATGGTGTTGTCGGTCCCTCTTTCTTACATTTCTCCTTTCCTTTTCTTTCCTCCTGTCAACTCTTACTTATCTTTTTCTCTTTTATATTACAAAATTAATGATGTATGCTATAGTATATTTGTGATTATGTGGTGTGCATACTTCTGAGCTTGCACTATATCAGTTTATGGCTAAACGGGCCAATTTTTAGTCATGATATCCAGGAGAGGAGGCAGCCACACACATCTAGAATTCTCTGATTTGGATATTCTTTGTCTCACTGGATATTTTATAGAGAACCTACCCAGTATATTGGGTGTCATTCTATTGGAAGTGCATGACTAAAAATTGGCCCGTTTAGCCATAAACTGATTTATAAAGGCATCCTACGGAGGATTACTAAACATCAGATAGTATTATATTTCCAGATTTTAATTAAATATCCATAATAAATTACTCTACATTACAGTGAAGGAATATTCGACCCTCAATGTGGGGGACCTCCTTAAATTATCCTTGAACTACGATACATACCCCTGATGAAGTCACTAGTGGACGAAACGCCTTGGGTTTTATGAAAAAATCACACAATGAAATATTGTTTTATTGGTGCATTGTATAAATGAACATTGTTTCCATGAAATATTATACAATTGTACAACCTTTTTAATATACTGTTTTATTAAATGTGTTCTATGGGATTTTGCTGGTTAAGAATTTCATTGTAATCGCTATATTGGTGTGCGCCCTCTGAATATTGTATCTATAGAATTATTTCTATCTCCAACTATCAGGGAGATAATTCACGAGGTGCTGCTTGATTTTATACAGCGTGAGATAAGGGTATTCTGTTTCTATTATATATATATATATATATATATATATATATTAGAGATGAGCAGGTTTGGTTCAGAGAACTGAACCCCCCCGCGCATCTTCAATATCCGTGCCGGGAACCGAGTCCGGCTTGGGACTTCCCGCCAAACTCTAATCCCAGAACGAGGCAAAACGTCATCATCCCACTGTCGGATTCTCATGGGTTTTGGATCCTGCCATTTTCACTCCAGACTTGGAGAGTGAGGGAGACAGACCTCTGTCTCTCTCAGTGGGTGGTGGCGCTGGGTGGGGTCAGTGTGTGCTCTCTAGGAGTGCTGTCCTATGTGCTGCTAGAGGTGCTGTCCTGTCCTGTTAGGGGTACTGTCCTGTCACTGTGGTGTCATGTGTTGTTAGGGGTGCTGCAGCTGTACATTGGTGTTGCTGTCCTGTCACTGTACTGTACATGGGCACTGTCCTGTATGCTGTAAAAATACAGGGGTGCTGTGAAAATACACGGGTGCTGGTTCTATCCTGTATGCTGTAAGAAATACAGGAGTGTTGGAAAGGTACACTGGCCCTGTCTTGTATGCTGTAAATACAGAGATGCTGTGAAAATACAGGGGTGCTGGTTCTGTCCTGTATGCTGTAAAAATACAGGGGTGCTGTGAAAATACAGGGGTGCTGGTTCTGTCCTGTATGCTGTAACACAGCAGTGTTGGAAAGGTACACTGGCCCTTTCTTCTATGCTGTCAAATTATAGGGGTGCTGTGAAAATAAATGCACACTGGCCCTGTCTTGTATGCTGTAAATACAGGGGTGCTGTGAAAATAGAGGGGCACTGGTTCTGTCCTGTATGCTTTTAAAAATACAGGGGTGCTGTGAAAATAAATGTACACTGGCCCTGTGTTGTATGCTGTAAAAATATAGGGGTGCTGTGAAAATAAATGTACACTGGCCTTGTCCTGTAGGCTGTCAAAATTCTGGTGTGCTATGAAAATAAATGTACACTGGCCCTGTGTTGTGTGCTGTAAAAACATGGGGGTTCTGTGAAAATAAATGTACATTGGCCCTGTCCTGTATGCTGTAAAAACACAGGGGTGATGTGAAAATAAATGTACACTGGCCCTGTCTTGTATGCTGTTAAAATACAGGGGTGCTTTTAAAATAAATGTACACTGGCCCTGTCTTGTATGCTGTACAAATACAGGGGTGCTGTGAAAAGAAAATGTACACAGGTCCTGTCTTGTATGCTGTTAAAATACAGGGGTGCTGTGAAAAGAAAATATACACTGGTCCTGTCCTGTATGCTGTAAAAATACAGGGGTGCTGATGTTAAAATAAATGTACATTGGCCCTGTCCTGTATCCTGTAAAAATACAGGGGTGCTGTGAAAATAAATGTACACTCGTCCTGTCTTGTATGCTGTAAAAATACAAAGGTGCTGTAAAAATAGGATTTTAATTACCTACCAGTAAATCCTTTTCTCGTAGTCCATCGAGGATGCTGGGGTCCACATTAGTACCATGGGGCATAGACGGGTCCACTAGGTGCCATTGGCACTTTAAGAGTTTGAGAGTGTGGACTGGTTCCTCCCTCTATGCCCCTCCTACCAGACCCAGTCTAGAAACTGTGCCCGAGGAGACGGACATCTTCGAGAGAATGACTTTACACAGATAGTGGCGAGATTCACAACAGCTCACACACAAGGCAAACCAAGCTAACTAGCTTGAAACATCAGTAATGGCTGAACAAGATTACTTACCAAGTTTCAAAACAGTACGTAACCTAGAACTAAGCATTTACCGGTAAGAAATTAAAATCCTATTTTCTCTTACGTCCTAGAGGATGCTGGGGTCCACATTAGTACCATGGGGATGTACCAAAGCTCCCAGAATGGGAGGGAGAGCACGGAGGCTCCTGCAGAACCAATTGACCAAACTTAAGGTCCTCAGAGGCCAAAGTATCGAACTTGTAGAATTTTGCGAACGTGTTCCACCCCGACCAATTAGCTGGTTGGCAGAGTTGTAATGCCGAGACACCCCGGGCAGCCGCCCAGGAAGAACCCACCTTACGAGTAGAGTGAGCCTTAACAGACATAGGACACGACAAACCTGCCGTAGAATACACATGCTGGATAGTGAACCTGATCCAGCGAGAGATCGTCTGCTTAGAAGCAGGACACCCAATTTTCTTGGGATCATACAGGACAAACAGAGAGTCTGACTTTCTGTGATGAGCAGTCCTCCTCACATAGATCTTTAGAGCCCTTACAACATCTAAGGACTTTGATGAAATTGAGGAGTCAGTCGCAACTGGCACCACAATAGGTTGGTTGATATGAAATGCCAGCACAACCTTTGGAAGAAACTGCTGACGTGTCCGAAGCTCAGCTCTATCTTCATAGAAGATCAAGTATGGGTTTTTACACGACAAAGCCCCCAACTCCGACACACGTCTAGCAGAAGCTAAGGCCAATAAAGTGACAGCCTTCCACGTGAAAAACTTGACCTCAACTTCCTGTAGAGATTCAAACCAATCCGACTGTGGGAATTGCAACACCACGTTAAGATCACAGAGCGCCATACAAAGGGAGGTTGGATGTGCAGAACACCCTTCAAAAAGTCTGAACCTCAGGGAGGGCAGCCAATTGTTTCTGAAAGATAAACGGATAGGGCCGAAATTTGGACCTTTATGGATTCTAACCATAGGCCCATATCCACACCTGCTCGCAGGAAGAGGAGAAACTGTCTCAGTTGAAACACCACTGTAGGAAACTTCTTGGACTCACACCAAGATACATATTTTTTTCAACGTTTTGAAGTTACTCCTTTCCTAGCCTTTATCAGCGTAGGAATAACCTTGTTCGGAATGCCCTTTCGAGCTAGTATCTGGCGTTCAACCTCCATGCCGTCAAAAGTAGCCGTGGTAAGTCTTGAAAGGCGATGGCCCCTGCTGCAGCAGGTCCTCCCGAAGAGGAAGAGGCCTCGGCTCTTCGATCAGTAGATCCAGAAGATCCGCGTACCAAGCCCTTCTTGGCCAGTCCGGAGCAATGAGGATTGCCTGAACCCTTGTTCTCCTTATGAGTTTGAGAACTTTTGGAATGAGTGGAAGTGGAGGAAACACATACACTGACTGGAACACCCATGGAGTCACTAGGGCATCCACCGCCACTGCTTGCGGGTCCCTCGACCTGGAACAATACCGCCGAAGCTTATTCTTGAGTCGAGAGGCCAACATGTCAATATGGGGTATGACCCAAAGATCTGTTACCTCCTTGAACACCTCCGTATGGAGACCCCACTCCCCTGGATGGAGATCGTGTCTGCTGAGGAAGTCCGCTTCCCAGTTGTCTACTCCCGGAATGAAGATTGCTGACAGCCAGGAAGATGTCTGGCTTGCCAGGCTGAGGAAGGCATTGCTTCCTCCCACAGTCCTACTTATAGTATGAAATGAGTTTGGACAGTAGCGTGGTAAGCTCCACTAGGACAGGGGCTCAATAACAAAAAGTTCACTGCACAGTCCTGCTTAATACTGTACCGGACCCACCCAAACTCAACGTTCCCAATTCGGGGCTGCTGTGGGGGCTCAGGAGGGGCTGCTAAGACATCTAAGGGGCTACTTAATTTAAGAATAAAATATGAATAAAATAAACAAGACACACAGGTATGCTCACATGGGTGTAATTGGGACACACAGGTAGAGATGGACCAACGCTAATCTTGGCTCCATCTGTGACTGGGCACGCCCGTCTGGGCCGCGCACTTGTCCTTGATGTGCACGCGCCCCATTCACTTTAATGGGAGCATCGCTGTGCACTCCCATAGTGGGGCTAATCGCCGGATCGCCTAGTCCCGCCGGGAGTGCACGTCTGCGATGGAGCCGCACTAGATGAGTGTAACTCCATCTCTATGCTCACATGCTTGTAACTGGGAGCTGTGAAAAATGAAAATAAGGCATCTGCCACAAAATATGTAAATGAAAATGCAATAAAAAAAATGGAAAAAAGAAACCCACAAGATTTTCACAAAATAAGTCTCCAAACTCCGTGGAGGGGAAAATATCCAATCTTGATCGAGTGGTATACAGCAGTTTATTTGCATCCCAGCATTAAATCCGAGATTATTTTACTCCCTGAAAATGGAGAAGGGGGTACAAATTCGGAAGGCTTTGGCCCCTAGTTTTTCAGTTTGTCCAGTAATGTGGTAATTATATATTTGCTTGGTTGAAGTCCTTTCTATTCCACACCAATATAGGAGTGGAGATGAAAGCCTGTGTGTTTTTTCCTTATTGCGTGTGCCTCTCTAATATTTAACCAACTTCTTAACACTGTCCTCTTCCTCTTGCCTCTTTCATAATGTGAAAAGTCATCAAATATGGAGGTGGTATGTTTGGAGCTAGCTATGATTTGGAGAACTTGGCGAGCATTTTCCAGGGGGACCACCTGTCGCTCTAAATGATGGGTTTCTTAAACTGTGTATGTCCTGTTTAAACAACATAAGGGTGGGTGGGAGGGCCCAAGACAATTCCATTCTGCACATCTTTTTTTTTTGCATTATGTGCTCTTTGGGGACTAGTTTTTAAAACTGCCATCCTGTCTGCCACTGTAATGCCACTCCTAGATAGGCGTGGTGTTTATGCCACCCACTTGTGTCGCTTAGCTTAGTCATCCAGCTACAGATGGAGCTGCACTCATCTAGTGCAGCTCCCTTGCATACGTGCACTCCTGGCATGACTAGGCGATCCATCCGCCTAGCCCTGCCAGAGTGAACAGAGACACTCTCCCATTCTAGTGAATGGGGCACTCTCCATAACGGCGGAGTGCAGAGACGCTCTCCCATTCTAGTGAATGGAGCATGTCTCCATCACGTAAATATATACAGCAACAGAGTGATGGGTGGCACTCAGAGGGCTTGTATGTGTATAAATCACCACAGAGTCACAGGTAGGTGTGTCCGACATTTCGGTTTTAATAACTTTCTTCAGGACAGAAGAAGGGTGTTAAAACGTATGGACACACCTACCTGTCACTAAGTGCTGATTTATTCATATACTGTATAAGCTGCATGAGTGCCTCCCATTTCTCTATTGCTGTGCATTACTCTGGGTAAGGTACCAAAGCATCTACATTATTTGAATCAGCATGAGTGCCAGACTTCTCTATTATTTATCTATTATATATATATTGTGGCACTAGGAGGGTAAATTGCATTTATGAGATGGGTGTGATACACTTTACCAGCGGTCAGGATGCCGGGGGAAGGGGGGGTCACATGACCGACACTGGCATCCTGACAATAAGAATGCCATCAGGGGATGGGAGAATTATTTTACTCCACCCCAGTCCGCTACCCTAACCCGCCTGGGGTGGCGTCTAGGGCTAAGATTTGGGGGATGGCGGCTACAACTAAGACTTTGGAGGTGGCGGCTAGGTCTAAGACTCAGGGGTGTAGTGTCTACGGCTACCCCACCCCTCTATTGCCTAACCCTAAACCCCATGGGCCCTATCCCTAACAGAGACCCCAATACTAACCTTCGGGATGTCAGCAGCCTGTTTTCTGGTGCTTGTATTCCGAGTGATGTCGGGATTCTGGCATCGGTCACATGACCGCTGGCATGCCGACTGCCGGGATGCTAACCACATCCAGATGAGACATGCATTCTGTGTGCAGCAGGAGGGATCTGACCACACAGGAAAGAAAATGCAGGTATGAGTATAGTACACATAATTGCGGCAGTATAGAGTCAGTCTGGAAGTATCGGCAGTCAGGACAGGATGTGGCCTGTGTGACCAGATCAACTGCGGTTGGGAAAGTGAGTCAGTGCTCAGTATGCTAGGAAGATACTCAGGACCAAGAGGTCTGAACTTAGACCTAAAGGAGACAAGGAAGGCCACCAAACTCTGGGACTGAGCTACATGTTGCTGAGAAGAAGCCAGGCCATTGGGCCTTGAATGTGAGTAGGCCAATGCCTGTGTTATACCTGCAGGTAGCAGGAATTTCTGATGAGTGAGTAGTCAGAGGCCAAGCCAGGCAGAACTGGCAAGACTTTTGAGGCTTTGGTTGCAGACTAGCTCACAATTATAGTCAGGGGCGAAGAAGTGAGTTAATGGTTTGAATGAGGGCTAGGTGTTTGTTGTTCTGTTTCATTTTTGCTGCCAGTAAAACACATTTTATTTTGTTTACCTGGCTGTGTTTGGATGATTAAGCTCCTAAACACTACACTAATGTACCCCTTCTACCGAGCTAATTACCCCAAGTCTTCACTATATATATATATATATATATATAGGGAGAGAGAGAGAGAGAGAGAAGTGAATGAGTACCTTGAGCACCTTTGCCCTTTTTTTGCCTTTCATGAGAATATACTGTATGGTCATACTCAGTGGCATAACTACTGCCACCGCAGCCACTGCGGTCACTTAGAGGCGCAGGGCTGTGGGGGCGCCACCGCAACTGATTGCTGCTGTTTTGGGAAGGATTCAGAGGGCACAGTGTGCGCCGCTCCTGTGTGTCCCTACTGGGTCTCCGGCGGCAGCGTCGTGTCTGTAAAATGAAGTCCCAGTTCGTGACCTCTGAGTGGCTCTCAAACCGGCACTTCGTTTGACAGACACGCCGCTGGAGACACAGGAGAGATACAGAGGAGAGGCGCGTGCTGTGCCCTCCATGTCCTTCCCAAACTCACAGCTGAGGGGTGCTCGGGGGCTCAGGAGAGTGTGTACCTGGAACTGGGGGGCATATTTGGCACTGGGGGGGCATATTTGGCACTGGAGGGTATATGTGTACCTGGCACTGGGGGGGAATATTTGGCACCTGGGGTATATGTGTACTTGACATTTGGGAGGCATATTTGGCACTGGCAGTATATGTGTAGCTGACACTGGGGGGGCATATTTGGCAATGGGGGTATGTGTGTAGCTGGCACTGGGGGGGCATATGGGGCACTGGGTGCATATGTGTATCTGGCACTGTGGGGGAATATCTGGCACTGGGGGCATATGTGGCACTGGGAGCACAACCCTAGCAACAAGCATTACCCCCTGGTTACAAGCACAACACCCAGCTTATGAAATCCCTGGCAACAAACATTACCCTCTAGCAATGAACATGACACCCAGTGCATAAAACCCCTGGCAATGGATATGACCCCCTGGCAACAAGCTTGAAACCCAGCACATGATACCTCTGGCAACAAGCATATCACCTACCACATGAAACCCCTGGCAACGAGCATGACACCCTGAGCATGAAAACCCCTGGCACCGTGCATGGAACCAAGAGCATGAAACCCCTGGCAATGAGCAGGTAATTTAAAAGTAATTAGAAGCCTTACTACAGGACTTAATGTGAAATGGGCATTGCAGTGTGTAGCATAATGTATCACGAACATTGCAGTGTGTGTCATAATGTGTCACAGGCATTACGGTGTGTGGCATACTATATCACGGGCATTGTGGTATGTGGTATAATGTCTCAGGGGCATTGCAGTGTGTGGCATAATGTATAACGGGCATTGCGGTGTGTGGCATAGGGTATAACGGGCATTGCGGTACATGTCATAGGCATTACGGTGTGTGGTATACTATATCACGAGCATTGTGGTATGTGGTATAATGTTTCAGGGTCATTGCAGTGAGTGGCATAATGTATCACGGACATTGCAGTGTGTGGCATAATGTATCACGGACATTGCGGTGTGTGTCATAATGTGTCACAGGCATTGTATATACTATAATGTATCAGGGGCATTGCAGTGTGTAGCATACTGTTTAACGGGCATTGCAATGTGTGTCATAATGTGTCACAGGCATTACGGTGTGTGGCATAATGTCTCGGAGGCATTATGGTATGTGGCATATTGTGTCATGGGCATTATTGTGTGTGGCATAATGTCTAAGGGCCATTGCATTATGTGGTAACCTGGGCATTACTATAAGGAGGAAAAATTACAAATAATGTAAGGGGCATGAATCAGGATTATTTTTCTTCCTGTGGTGGCCAACGTCTGGGCGTGCACAGGTTGCAAAACTGGGGTATAAGGTAGTTTTTTCCTGCAATGCCATGCCCCTTTATGCAAAGCCACACCCATTTCAGCAAGGTCACACACAGATTCATCATGTTACCAGTGGCAATTATGGGGGGCGCCAGAGAATGTTTTGGCTTGGGGGAGAAAAATTTCTAGTTACGCCACTGGTCATACTCATTGTTGTTTGTTACCCTTCCTCATCATTGTTATCTATAAAGTGATTGGCAGCTGATATTATACTTAATATTCAGGTTTCCCAATTTAATAAATGTGTTAATTAGAGAGGATGAACAGACTGACAACTAAGATTGACAAAAAAACTTTTTTTGATGGAATGATTACAGTTTTGAATGATGGCCCTCATTCCGAGTTGTTCGCTCGCTAGCTGCTTTTAGCAGCTTTGCACACGCTAAGCCACCGCTTACTGGGAGTGAATCTTAGCTTTGCAGAATTGCGAATGAAAGATTCGCATAATTGCGAATAGAAATTTCTTTGCAGTTTCTGAGTAGCTCGGGACTTACTCTGCCACTGCGATCAGTTCAGTCAGTTTCGTTCCTGGTTTGACGTCACAAACACACCCAGCGTTCGCCCAGATACTCCCCCGTTTCTCCAGCTACTCCCGCGTTTTTCCCAGAAACGTCAGCGTTTTTTAACACACACCCATAAAACGGCCAGTTTCCGCCCAGAAACACCCACTTCCTGTCAATCACACTCCGATCACCAGAATGAATAAATTTCTTCGTTAAGCCGTGAGTAAAATACCTAACTTTTTGGCAAATTTACTTGGCGCAGACGCACTGCGAACATTGCGCATGCGCAGTTTGCGACAAATCGCTCCGTTGCGAAAACCACTAACGAGCGAACAACTCGGAATGAGGGCCGATATACGTACGAAATAGAGGTGAGAGAAATGTGAAGATTTGGGCTCCTTGTATAACATAAAAACACTCTGCTGAAATCTATTGGACATAAATAGATCTGGTCAATGGCCCTCATTCTGAGTTGATAGCAGCAGTTCATCGCATCGCAAATGGCAAAAAAACGCGAACTGCACATGCGTGAAAACAGAAATGCGCATGCGCAAAAGGAGCGATACGACGCTTGTGCAAAAGTACTAACTGAAAATCAGCTCGTACAACATCACCGAAAACAGGGAGTGACGGAGGCGTGACAGAGGCTCGGCTTTGCTACCTAACGAAATGGGCGTGAAAGTGGGCGGCAAGTGTGGGAGTAGGCAACTGGCAGTGGGCGTATTTTGTGCAGAAATGCGTAGCCGATGGTAAAAATAACACAACAAATGTTCGCTATCTCGTCGCAGCCGAGGAGTAAGTCTGCAGCTACTCAGCACTTGCGAAGTACTGTTACAAGTGTGTCTGGCCTAATTAGCAATTAATTGGCCAATGCATTCACCTGTTCACCAATTACTTGCCAAACACTGCAGTTACAAAAGACTCCAAATAGCAATTGTATGCCCACATTAAAAAATTATATTTACCAGGTATAAATCTGACACACTCACAAATAATGCACTGTATTTTATTTATTGTGTAAAATACTTTGATGTTAGCTGCAAGTTTAAATTATGTGCCTAATACTATCAAATTTAATCAAGTGTGAATAAACCAACTTATAAAATACATCAGCTAAATCTTCTCGACATAGACATATTCCTTTGTACATACCAAATAACATGAGCAACATAATGCAGGCTACACTTAATGTTACTTAATACCTTTTTTTTTTTTTGTGGGAATATGTGTCCATATCTAATACTATGCCATGTTACTCCTAGTAACCCAAGTTCCTTTTTTTGTTTGTTTTTTATGTTTGGCTTGTGCATCTGTTTACATTAAAAATGACATCATCTTATCCTAAATGTCATAAACTATGTGACTATGTGCAGCTGATTGTTCATGCAAAATGTGGTGAGTACACAGATTGTAACAATTACTTTTCAATAAGTTTGTGTATGTGAGTGTGTGTGTGTGTTTGTGAGTGAATGTTTGTTTGTGTTTTTTTTTTTATCCTTCCGCGGTTGCGAATGTCCGCTAAGGCGAACTGTCCCCACTGTCCTTCACAGTAATGCACACATCAATAAAGTTTATTACAGATGACACCATAAATTTACAACCAATCACATGCCACCACACACTATAAATATAAGCCCATATATGGAAAACGCCATTGGCACCATGCGCGCAGCTGCATTTACCCAACGTGAGCTGCGCGTGTTGGTCGCGGTAATGGACCGACGCGTAGGCCGCGCAGGGCCCTTTATCCCCAATATGGTGAAGCGCGAGGCCTACGCGGAAGTCCGCTGCATACTCCGCACACGCACCCGGACCAGATGGACAATTATCCAACTGGAAAGGCGATGGAGCGACCTCCGCCGTCGCACGCCAGACCTGTTGGCGGAACTCCGCCAACAAATCTGCAATAGAATTAGGCGCAGTAAGTTTCACATTACATTAAATAACACTGAAATTATTAGCAGAAACTTTTAATGTAAAGTCTGCATATTTTCACTAAGTTATATAGTGTGAAAATTAGCAGACTGTCAATATACTATTGTAGAACAAACATGACACAGTGGGGTGAATTTACTAAGATGGGAGTTCTATTTAAGATGGGATGTTGCCCATATTCCAGGTATTATCTTCTAGAAGGTGCTAGATAAAGGAGAAGTAAAAGCTGATTGGTTGCTCTGGGCAACATCCCATCTTAAAAAGAACTCCCATCTTAGTAAATTTACCGCAGTGTGTGTGGTTATGGCAAGCAGTACTCACTGTGTAGCAAAGTGCTTCTGAAAAAGTGAATGTTGTTGTACCGAGTTGCTACACAGGCTGTCGACAGAACCCAATAACTTGCTCTGTGGTTGAAAATTTCTAAGGTGGGAGTTTTTTTGAACTGGTGATGTTGGCTTTAGCAACCAATCACATTCTATCTATTATCTTCCAGAAGCAGCTTGATAAATGTTAAGTAGAATCAGATTGTTTGCTATGGCCAACATCACCAGTTCTTAAAAAAAAAAACCTTAGTAAATTTACCCGTGTCTTTAACATGGGACAGAACAGTGTAATTGTAAAATGCTGTTGGCAACATTTTTAAATCCACAAACTAAATATTACATATGTCATTCTAGGGCAAGCACAACGGCAAGCTGCGGATCAAAGCCCTGACCAATCCCTTTCTCAGCCCCCCTCCCCTTCTGTGTCCCCAAGCCCCTCTCCGCCCCCCTCCCCCTCTCTTACAGAATCCCCTTCTCAGCCCCCTCCCCTTCTGTGGCCCCAAGCCCCTCTCCACCCCTCCCCCTCTCTTTCCCAATCCCCTTCTCAGGCCCCCTCCCCTTCTGTGACCCAATCCCCCTCTCCGCCCCAATCACCATCTCTTTCCCAATCCCCTTCTCAGGCCCCCACCCCTTCTGTGGCCCCATCCCCCTCTCCGCTCCAATCACCATCTCTTTCCCAATCCCCTTCTCAGGCCCCCTCCCCTTCTGTGGCCCAATCCCCCTCTCCGACCCAATCACCCTCTCTTTCCCAATCACCTTTTCTGCCCCCCTCCCCCTCTCTTTACCAATACCCCTCTCTGTCCCCCTCCCCCTCTGTAGGCCAAACCACCACTCCGCCCACCTCCCCCTCTCTTTCCCATTCCCCCTCTCTGGCCCCCTCCCCCTCTGTGGCCCAAACACCCTCTCCGCCCCCCTCCCCTTCTCAATCAGACCCACCCTCTGTAATCAGCTCCCCAATCCATCCTCCTTCCCCAATCCATCCTCCTTCCCCCATCCATCCTCCTTCCCCCATCCATCCTCCTTCCCCCATCCAGCCTCCTTCCCCACCCAGTGAATGGGCAGCAGAAGCCCCTGAGGATGTTGAGGGTGCTGCGCATGTGCCAGATGAGAGTAAGATTTTACACATTTTACATGTATTTGTTACCTTCTTTAACTTCAAATTCCAATACATGCAGTGTTGTACTGTGGCCAATCTTTGGCCTAGAAAAAAATGTTTGTGTTCTTCATCATGGTATGGATGTTGCATTTACATTTGTGTGAGTATCATTAGATGTACAGTGTCTATGTCTGCAATGTTTAGGGTGTCCACTCTAGGTCGACACTCATTAGGTCGACAGGGTTGCCAGGGTTTATATGTGCTATGTTGTCAATGAAACAGTTAGACCTGAGTGGAGTTTAGTATGTTGTTGGTCTTTTACACTTGTGCCTGGGTATTCTGAATATTAGCACATTCAACTCGCATGCTTCACTTTGTTAGCCAGGCTAAGGACACAGTGTTTTGGGTTGTGAAAGTTACACTCAAAAAATGATAAATTTTTAATAAAATAACCTGTTTCACCTTATGTAGTAAGGCAGGCTTTCAGGGAGTGTGGGCATGCTAGGATATGTTGTCCTTCTGAAGATGTTGATATGCAGTGTGATGATGCAGGGCCAACAACAAAAAAGAAAAGTCTGCTTCACTCCAGATGTAAATGAATCCCAGCATGGTGTTACATTTACTAAGATGGGAGTTCTATTGAAGATGGGATGTTGCCCATAGCAACCCAGCAGATTATACTTCTCATTTATTTTGCACCTTCTTGAAGATAATAAGTGGAATCTGATTGGTTGCTATGGCCAACGTCCCATCTTAAATAGAACTCCCATCTTAGTAAATGTATGCCATGGTGTGGCACACTTTTACAATGAAAAATTTGACATTAAAAAACATTGCTGAGCATGCTTGTGAGTTGGTATGCTACTGTTTTAACATTCAAACATACATGATTTAGTCACTTAGGCATTAAAGTGTGCTTTGTGCCTTGCTTGTATAATAGGTAATGTGAGTAAGTTAGTAATGTTTTCTTTGACTCTTCTTTTCAGATGCTGCAGTTGGAGATCCCACCAGTTTGCCTGCACTTTTACAACGCCTAAAAGGCAATTTGAGGGCAGTAATTGCTGATATAGAGGCAATTGAGAAATTTTTTTAAGTTTATAATTTTTATTTTGTTCACATTTTAATTTCTGAAAAAATAATAATAAATAAATAAATACAAAAATAGTTGAAGTTAAGCGTGTGTTGTGTTTATTTATGCTATAAAGGAACAGCACATTGGCGTGCAGAAATTGGTGACCTAAAACAGTTCACACATCTTACATTAAGAATAATTTCATAAAAATACACCAACAATAATAATTAAAAAAAAAAAACGTTAGGAGGTTATGGATTATAAATACATGTAAACACATTTATTCACACACTACACATCTACACAATACTTCAAACATTTGCATTAGACCAGGCACATTTCCCATATCTATATTTGGAATTTTTCCTGTCCAATATTTATGGCCAATTATGCCTACAAAGTGTTCTTCTGGTATTCTTTGAAGACTTAATTGGTCAGGACCATTGTCATTCATTACACTAATTGGATTCGTAATTGAGGAAGGCTTGTGGAGCCTTATGTAACTTAAAATTTGAAAAAAAAAACAATGATGTGCGTTTTTTCGCAAAAGCTGGTGCAAATTTAAGAGGAATGTGTAAATCTACGATGAGTTAGGATTTTAACGATGAGGTTTGTGCTTATGCGATGGGTTCGCATTAATGCGTTGTCATTTGGCATACGCCTACTTTGTGTACTACTGCGTACAAAATAGCAAAAACCCGTTGGGGGCGGATATTCGCTATTGTACAACGTAATCGCAGTTTTGCGAATATGTTGTGCGAACGAAAAAAATAGCGAACAACTCGGAATGAACCCCAATATAAGACTAACTAAATAGGATGTATGACATTCACAGAACAAATAAAGTATGAGGTTTAAATTAGTCAGACGTCAGGCCCAGCTCACATCACAAGTCACACCAATGAAATGGCAGAGTAAATCCATCTCAGAATCCAGTATCTTGCAATTACAATTACAAAGCTACATCGGTCCCATTACTTAAAATAAGTTTCAAATGCGCATTTAAAAAAAGCAAAAAACACATCTACAAATTTGAAAAATGTGCACCAAAATGATAGTAAATGAATTACTGGAGACTTTTTGTTCTTAACCTAGTATTGCAGAACTACTGTGTTCTAGCAGTGATTAGTAGGATAGGAAGTGTAAGCTCTTTCATTATTTTGTCAGCTGGTGAGGTTTGAATGCTGTCCATTGTTCAGAAAGGGATGGGTTTGTGATGAAGTCCCCTGCTGTGAATAAAAACCCTCATGGTTTACCTAAGATGTTTTTTTATGTATTGATTTAGTTTAGTAAGATCAAGGTTAACTGTAAACTAAATGGATTTGTTAACTGACAGGATAAACACTATCATATATATATATATATATATATATATATATATGATACTGTTTATCCTGTCAGGTATGGGTACAGTGCCCATTCTAAGAAATTAATTATGTACTAGACCTCTCTATTAATGTGACTAGCTTAATTTTAAGAATGTACTGCTATTTGTATTCTGATTACTAAAAAGATCACAATGGCTGGAGAATTTATTTACTAATACAATAACAATATCTATAAGCTTTATTAGCATCTGGGCAAGTGGGGACGCCCATTTATACCAGAGCATTATATATGAAGCCGAAAAATAAATGCAGCATCTGATGTAGAATTTATGCATAGGCATTGTCCATGTAGTTTTTGATATGAACAAAAGAAATTAAATACATACAGAGTGGACTGCATTTAGAAATTGCATGCAAATAACTCTACGTTCATAACAGGCTAACAGAATAATAAAAACATTATACATCATATAATTACTTGTGTGACAGTACTGCAATAAGGTCTAATAGGACGGCAGCTGACTTACTGAGTCTGCCAGCAACATAACAAGTGTTACGTGTGGCGCTTGATGGGGGCGCTGCACGGAGGGATCATCCGTGCAAGCTAAAGTTATTTCTATATGTTCAGAAGGGACTGTGCTCTAGGGTGACACACAGCATTAGAGTGAAGTCATATACCATTTACCCTAACCTTCCTTGCTAGCCAAAGAAATTAAGGCACTCATTCCGAGTTGTTCACTCGCTAGCTGCTTTTAGCAGCCGTGCAAACGCTAAGCCACCGCCCTCTGGGAGTGTATCTTAGCTTAGCAGAAGTGCGAACGAAAGGATCGCACAGCCATTACAAAATAATTTTATGCAGCTTTAGTGTAGCTCCAGACCTACTCCTAGCTTGCGATCACTGCAGACTATTTAGTTCCTGTTTTGACGTCACGAACACGCCCTGCATTCGCCCAGCCACGCCTACGTTTCCCCAGCCACTCCTGCGTTTTTATCTGACATGCCTGCGTTTTTACACACACTCCCCGAAAACGGACAGTTACCTCCCAGAAACACCCACTTCCTGTCAATCACTCTGCGGCCAGCAGTGCGACTGAAAAGCGTCGCAAGACCGTTTGTGAAACTACAACGGCCGTTGTGAAAGTACGTCACTCGTGCGCATTGCGCCGCATACGCATGCGCAGAATTGCCTTTTTTTGCCTGATCGCTGCGCAGCGAACAAAAGCAGCTAGCGAACAACTCGGAATGACCACCTAAATGCATATAGAAGGGATTGCACTTTGAAATTGCATACAAACAAATCTGGTGTCTATAATAGGACAATAAAGACATCATATAGGATAGTATTATTTGAGCTATAATACTATATGAATGCTAAATATTGCGGCAGCTGATTTATTAAATCTGCCAGCAGCATTGTTATATTATGCGCAACACAAGTGTGAATACATGGCACAGACCAATTACCCATGCAAATTAAAACAAATCATACGTGCATAGAGGGGACTGTGCTTGGAAGTGACATGCAGCATGAGCGTCAATAATTCTTCATGTGAATATAGTAAATAAAATAAAATAGGACACAGAGGGGTTTGTATTGTAACATTGTGTGCAAATAGTCCCATGCATAGAATAGGACAACAAAAGCAGAGCACGACATAATTACATGTGCAATATTGCTACATGGAAGTTGGGAGTTATAGCAGCTGACATATAGAGCTTGCCGGTAACACCTTTAGAATCACATGCAGTATCAATTTTGTTTAAAACAATCATGAATGTGAACAGATATATATTATAAATACATAGAGGTGATTATGTGTAAGACAGCACCAATACTTGTTGATTATCCATTTTCACTGCAGACGGCCAGTATAGTATAACTCCCCCCTTTTGTATTTATAAAAGGTGTCTTACCACCATTTAAAATGGCTGAATGTAGACATTTGATCCAGTAATTATTTACCTACTCCCTCAAATACAGTATTATCTTGATTGTTAATCAAAGATCACATTTTTTCCAGACTGCTGTAATAGAAGGGTTAAAACTCCCTACAGCAAAGTGTACACTTGGATACATTACAAGACACACAAGGTATCAAAATCAGTGTGTAGACAAATGTATCAATTTATTTTTTGCATGTGAATACTTGGCTCTAGCCTTTAAGTACAAATAGAAATCAATAATAGGAGAAGTCTATGATAAATCAGACTCACACAACAGAACGGGTACAAAAATAATTTTAAAACTTTATTCCTACACATATTTAGTTATTTTTATCACATTATTCTTGTCATGTTTTTCTTTTTTCTTTATTTCACTCTTTAATACTTCGCTTTACTCAGCCAGAAATAAGGTTGAATTGAAAATAATAAATGAGCCCTACAGGCTTTTAGATAAGGGTGGTATGTCTATACAGAATTTTAATGAACTAAATAAATAGTATTTTAAACAACAAAATAAGGGGAAGGAGTGCACCCATTAGAATCCGATTCTTTTTCTCTTTGTGAAATTCTTTACTACTGATGTTCCTGACTGAAGAAGAAGTTGACGTTGAGGGAGTTGGTGGTGTGGCTTGCAGGAGCTTGGGTACAAGAGGAAGAAGGGATTTAGGTGTCCGAGGACTGCTTACGCTCTTACCCAAAGTTTCACAACTTGACACTGACTTCTGATGAATGCGCAGCAGGTGACGTATAAGGGATGATGTTCCTAGGTGGTTAACGTCCATACCCCTACTTATTACAGATTGACAGAGGCAACAGCTGGCTTGACACCTCTTGTCCGGATTTGTGAAGAAATAATTCCACACCAAAGAGATGGCTTTTTTAGTATTTTGCCCAGACATCACAATGGGTTTCTTCATCCCACGGACAACAGGTGTCTCCCCTGGTGCCTCATTTAAACAAACCACATCACTATCAGAATCCTTATCGTCAACTTCCTCCTCAGCGCCAGCAACACCCATATCCTCATCCTGGTATACTTCAACAGTGACATCTTCAATTTGAATATCAGAAACTGGACTGTGGGTGCTCCTTCAAGCACGTGCAGGGGGCATGCAAATGGTGGAAGGAGCCACCTCTTCCCGTCCAGTGTTGGGAAGGTCAGGCATCGCAACCACCGACACACTTAGACTCTCCTTAGGGATTTGTGATACCATCTTAGAATGCACAGTTCTTTTCTGTGCTTTTTCCAGCTTAACTCTTATCATTTTTCTAGCGAGAGGATAAGGGCTTCCATCGACATGTGAAGCTGAACCATAAGTCATGAACATAGGCCAGGGCCTTAGCCGTTCCTTGCCACTCCATGTTGTAAATGGTATATTGGCAAGTTTACATTTCTCCTCAGACAATAAAAAAAAAAAATTTTGGGCTCATTTTACTGAACTTTGGCTTTTTGGATTTTACATGCCCTCTACTATGACATTGGGCATCGGCCCCGGCAGAGGAAGTTGATGGGATTTCATTGTCTATGTCATGACTAGTTGCAGCAGCTACAGCACTAAAAGGAAGTGGTTCTTGATATTTCCCTATTTTATCCTCCAAATTATTTTTCCCCACTATTGTTCTGGAGTTATATAACAATATGCGGTACAGGAGAGTGTACGTCTTCACCACACAGGGCAAACCCTGTAAAAATTATTTGGATTAAATATTAATAAACCCTTTATTTGGAGTAAATAATATTCAGCAAAGGACAGCACCACTGAACTCATATGGTAGCACCACTGGACTGGACTTATACAGAATTATATGAATTTATATGGAATTATACAGTAGGATCACAGGAATTATACGGCAGGATCACTGGACTTATACGGAAGTATCACTGTAATTATACTGAAGGATCACTGGACATATATGCCAGTACCACTGGAATTATATGGCAGAATCCCTGGACTTATACGGCAGGATCACTGGATTTAAATGGCAGTACCACTGAACATATACGGCAGTACTGCTGGACATATACGGCAGTATCACTGGACATATACGGCTGTATCACTGGACATATACGGCAGTATCACTGGACTGTATTTATACGCTAATACCACTGTAATTATACGGCAGGATCAATGGAATTATATGGCAGGATCAGTGGACTTATACGGCAGGATCACTGTATTTATACAGCAGTACTGCTGGACATATACGGCAGTATCAATGGACATATATGGCTGTCTCACTGGACATATACGGCAGTATCACTGGACTGTATTTATACCCCAATACCACTGTAATTATATGCAGGATCACTGAAATTATACGGCAGGATCAGTGGATTTATACGGCAGGATCACTGTATTTATACGGCAGTACCGCTGGACATATACGGCAGTATCATTGGACATATATGGCAGTATCACTGGACTGTACCTATACGCCAGTACCACCATAATTATACGGCAGGATCACTGGAATTATACAGCAGGATCACTGGATTTACACGGCAGTACCACTGGACATATATGGCAGTGCCGCTGGACATATACGACAGTATCAATGGACATATACAGCTGTATCACTGGACATATATACGTCAGTATCACTGGACTGTACTTATACGCCAGTACCACTGTAATTATACAGTAGGATCACTGGACTTATACGGCAGGATCACTGTAATTATACGGCAGAATCACTGGACTTATACGGCAGTATCATTGGACATATACGGCACTCTCACTGGACATATACGGCAGTATCACTGGACTGGACTTATACGCCAGTACCACTGTAATTATACAGCAGGATCACTGGACTTATACAGCATGATCACTGGAATTATATTGCAGGATCACTGGAATTATACGGCAGGATCACTGGTCTTATATGGCAGGATCACTGGATTTTTTCGGCAGTACCGCTAGACATATACATCAGTACCGCTGGATATATATGGCAGTATTAATAGACATATATGGCAGTATCACTGGACATATACGGCAGTATCACTGGACTATATTTATACGCCAGTACCACTGTAATTATACGGCAGGATCACTGGAATTATGTGGCAGTATCACTGGACTTACACGGCAGGATCACTGGATTTATACGGCAGGATCACTGGACATATACGGCAGTACTAGACATATTCGGCAGCATCGCTGGATTTATACAGCAGTATCAATGGACATATACAGCAGTATCACTGGACATATATACGGCAGTATCTCAGGACTGGACTTATACGCCAGTACCACTGTAAATATACGGCAGGGTCACTGGACTTATACGGCAGGATCACTGTACACTGTAATTATACGGCAGGGTCACTGTAATTATACGGTAGGATCACTGGACTTATACTGCAGGATCACTGGAATTATACTGCAGGATCAATGGATTTATACGGCAGTACCGCTGAATATATACGGCAGTACCGCTGGACATATACAGCAGTATCAATGGACATATACAGCAGTATCACTGGACATATACGGCAGTATCACTGGACTGGACATATACGGCAGGATCACTGGATGTATACGGCAGGATCAATGGATTTATACGACAGTACCGCTGGACATATACGGCAGTATCAATGGACATATACAGCAGTATCACTGGACATATACGGCAGTATCACTGGACATATACGGCAGTACCACTGGACAGAATCGGCATTATCACTGGACATATACGGCAGTATCACTGGACTGGACTTATACGCCAGTACCACTGTAATTATACGGCAGAATCACTGGACATATACGGCAGTATCACTGGATTTATACGGCAGTACCGCTGGACATATACGGCAGTACCGCTGTAAATATACAGCAGTATCAATGGACATATACGGCTGTATCACTGGACATATACGGCAGTATCACTGGACTGTATTTATACAATACCACTGTAATTATATGGCAGGATCACTGGAATTATACGGCAGTATCAGTGGACTTATATGGCAGGATCACTGTATTTATACGGCAGTACTGCTGGACATATACGGCAGTATCAATGGACATATACAGCTGTATCACTGGACATATACGGCAGTATCATTGGACTGTATTTATACGCCAATACCACTGTAATTATATGCAGGATCACTGGAATTATACGGCAGGATCAGTGGATTTATACGGCTTGATCACTGTATTTATACGGCATTACCGCTGGACATATACAGCAGTATCACTGAACATATACGGCAGTATCACTGGACTGTACCTACTGTATATGCCAGTACCACCGTAATTATACGGCAGGATCATTGGAATTATACAGCAGGATAACTGGATTTACACGGCAGTACCACTGGACATATATGGCAGTGCCGCTGGACATATACGACAGTATCAATGGACATATACAGCAGTATCACTGGATATATATATATATATATATATATATATATATATATATATATATATCAGTATTACTGGACTGTACTTATACATCAGTACCACTGTAATTATACGGCAGGATCACTGGACTTATACGGCATGATCACTGGAATTATATTGCAGGATCACTGGAATTATACGGCAGGATCACTGGTCTTATACGGCAGGATCACTGGATTTTTCGGCAGTACCGCTAGACATATACATCAGTACCGCTGGACATATATGGCAGTATCAATAGACATATACGGCAGTATCACTGGACATATACGGCAGTATCACTGGACTGTATTTACCACTGTAATTATACGGCAGGCTCACTGGAATTATGCGGCAGGATCATTGGACTTACACGGCAGGATCACTGGATTTATACGGCAGGATTACTGGACATATACGGCAGTATCACTGGACATATTCAGCAGTATCGCTGGATTTATACAGCAGTATCAATGGACATATACAGCAGTATCACTGGACATATATGGCAGTATCCCAGGACTGGACTTATACGCCAGTACCACTGTAAATATACGGCAGGATCACTGGACTTATACAGCAGGATCACTGTACACTGTAATTATACGGCAGGATCACTGTAATTAGATGGTAGGATCACTGGACTTATACTGCAGGATCACTGGAATTATACTGCAGGATCACTGGATTTATATGGCAGTACCGCTGCACATATACGGCAGTACCGCTGGACATATACAGCAGTATCAATGGACATATACAGCATTATCACTGGACATATACGGCAGTATCACTGGACTGGACTTATACGGCAAGATCACTGGATTTATACAGCAGGATCACTGGATTTATACGGCAGTACCGCTGGACATATACAGCAGTATCAATGGACATATACGGCAGGATCACTGGACATATACGGCAGTACCACTGGACAGATTTGGCAGTATCACTGGACATATACGGCAGTATCACTGGACTGGACTTAAACGCCAGTACCACTGTAATTATACGGCAGGATCACTGGACATATACGGCAGGATCACTGGATTTATACGGCAGTACCGCTGGACATATATGGCAGTGCCGCTGTATATATACAGCAGTACCATTGGAATTATACGGCAGGATCACTGGACTTATACGGCAGGATCACTGGACTTATATGGCAGGATCACTGTAATTATACAGCAGGATTACTGTAATTATACGTCAGGATCACTGGAATTTTACGGCAGGATCACTGGAATTATACGGCAAGATCACTGGATTTATACGGCAGTACCGCTGGACATATACGGCAGTATCAATGGACATATATGACAGTATCACTGGACATATACGGCAGTATCACTGGACATATATATGGCAGTATCAATGGACATATACGGCAGAATCACTGGACATATACGGCTGTACCACTGGACATATACGGCAGTACCACTGGACATATATGGCAGCACAGAGACACCACCACTGGACTGATGCAGAACAACACAGCACCACTGCAATGGAGTGGACTTATACAGCTACACTGAACATATGGCATCAGAGGACACCACCACTGTGACTGGACTGATGCAGCACAATACACCACCTCTGAACTGATGCAGCACAACACAGCACCACTGGACAGCACTGGACACATGGCAGCAGAGGACACAACCACTGTGACTGGACAGATGCAGCACAAGACACGGTCACTGAGGACACTGAGAACGGAGACACGTCCTCTCTCTACACTCTCCAATGCCGGAGTGAAAATGGCGGCGACGCGCGGCTCCTTATATATGGAATCCAAATCCCGCGAGAATCTGAAAACGGGATGCTGATGTTTTGCCTCGTTCTGGTTTCCAAGTCAGGCGGGAAAACCCGAGCATGACTTGGATTCGGCTTGTGAAGTGAAGACCGGTAGGGTTCGGTTTTCTGAGAACCGAACCTGCTCATCTCTAATATATATATATATATATATATATATATATATTAGGTGATTCATCGCACCCTACGGGCGCTCTTCACACCGTCGTAAGGGGCTACGCCCCCTTAACCCTTGCACACCCTTGTGGCGTGGAATATTTTTATTATATGGAGTATTACATCCAATCATAATTGTGTGAGTGGTTAAATATTGCACGGACAAAGGGCGTGCAATGGTTAAGGGGTTGTAGCCCCTTGCAATGGCGTAAACAGCGCACGCAGTGCCTGGTGATCACCTAGTAGGTGCTTTGGTTGGGGAAGTAGGGGGTGCGGGGAAGAGGCGGATGGGATCCTGGGGTGCCACGGGAGGGGCGGTTTTGGTGGGGCCGCAGGTGGGGGAGGGTGCGTGGGTGCTGCGGGTGGTGGTCCGGACCCGCTTCAGGTGGGGGAGGAGCAGTTGCGGGGTTGCCCCAGGTGGGGGAGGGGTGGATGCGGTGGTGCGGCGGGAGGTACAGGTGCGGGGTCGCTGCGGGTGGGGGAGGGGGTCCGGAGCTGTCGCGGGTGCTGGAGGGGGAGTGTGGGGGTGCCGCGGATGGGGCTCGGAGGTACTGTGAGTGGGGGAGGGGCGGGTAATGCTTCTCCTCCTGTCAGCAGCAAAGCTGCTGTCCTCCCTTTGGCAGTGGTTCTCCTGGAGACTCGCACAGCAGGCAGTCACTATTGTTTGCGCCGGTGTCCCAACTCGCCGCATTACAGGGAAGAAGTTGTACGCAATAAACTACAGGTCCCAGCAGCCCTAAGGGTAGTGCGTCTACTTCCCTGTAATGCGGCGCGTTGGGACACTGGTGATAACAATATAGAGACTGGCTGGCAGAACTGAGTGACTGGCTGTATCAATATAAAAGGTGAGATTGCTGTGCAGTGTGTGTGTGTTTGTATATATATGTGTCTGGTGTGTGTGTGTGTGTGTGTGTGTGTGTGTGTGTGACTGGCAAAACGCCCTCTGTACCAGTGCCGCTGACACACGTAACGCCCCCTGTACCAGTGCCGCTTACACACGTAACGCCCCCTGTACCAGTGACGCTTACACACGTAACACCCCCTGTACCCCCTGTACCAGTGACGCTTACACACATTATGCAGACAGTCACACATACACACACACACACACACACACACACACACACACACACAGTGCGGGGAGGCACTTCTGTGACATCACACGCAGAGGAGGCTCCAGGGTTTAGAGAGTATGCGGTGCAGGGAGGCCTATGAAAGTCTTCCGCTGCGCCACTTTCATACACATCTATGCCGGTGGCCGCAGCAGCTTTTTTTCCACCTGCGGCACGGCTAGGGAGTGGGGATTGTTGATGCCGGAGGGGGCAGGTGGACTGGCAGCAAGACATTGGTGGTCATTCCGAGTTGATCGTTCGTTAGCAGTTTTTAGCAGCCGTGCAAACGCTATGCCGCCGCCCACTGGGAGTGTATTTTAGCTTAGCAGAAGTGCGGACGAAGGGATCGGAGAGCGGGTCCAAAAATATTTTGTGCAGTTTCAGAGTAGCTTCAGACCTACTCGGCGCTTGCGATCACTTCAGACCATTCAGTTCCTGATTTGACGTCACAAACACGTCCTGCGTTCGCCCAGCCACGCCTGCGTTTTTCCGAACACTCCCTGAAAACGGTCAGTTGACAGCCAGAAACGCCCTCTTCCTGTCAATCACTGCGGCTGCCTGTGCGACTGAAAAGTATCGCTAGACCCTGTGTAAAACTACATCGTTCGTTGTAATAGTATGCCGCACGTGCGCATTGCACTGCATATGCATGCGCAGAAGTGCAGAGTTTTTGCCTGATCGCTGCACAGCGAACGAATGCAGCTAGCGATCAACTTGGAATGACCCCCATAGGACGCTGCAGTAAAAGGATGTTTTCACCCTCTCTACAGCGCAGAGACTTGCTGCAGATGCAGTGGCATACCCTCCAGCTGCACCTTTCTGGCAGGTACAGTACCTTTTTTTATGGTCTGTACTGTTTTTTGACTCTCCAAGCGCTTCCATTGAAAGTATAGGAAAAGGGGCATGGCCACGGCGCTGTACCCGTGGCCACGCCCCCTTTTCGAATGTGCATCAGTGTTTGTGTGTAAATTGTTGGAGGGTGTGTTGCTGCAGATGCAGGGGGACTATTTTGGGGTGTGGGGCTGGACTGGAGCTGCAGCTCCATCAGTCCCATTGCTAATCCTGCTCTGTGAAAACACAGCAGGCAAAGGGCAGAGCCTCCCATTGGATGTAACCTGTGTGGGAGGGCATTTCTCACCCAATCAGGTGTGGACTGGGTGTGATAGACCTGCCACTAACCCAATGAGATCTCCTAGCCACGCCCAGCGTTAGAGGGCCAGGCACAGAAAATCACAGGGCTATTATATAGGAGGTATATGTATAAAGTAAAGTCAGACAGGAGCAGCCATTTTCCTAACTATTAGTTGCTTTTAAAGGCAGACTGTGGCGATGTTTCATAGATGTGATATAATCTATTAAACTGCAGTGTGTTTGTGCTGCTGCTCTGTTGCTTAGTTTAATCAGCCAGTCTTTGGACAGTGGGGGTCATTCCGAGTTGATAGCTCACTGCCGATTTTCGCAGTGCAGCGATCAGGTAAAAAAATAGCAAAACTGCGCATGCATATGCACCGCAATGCGCAGGCGCGTCGTACGGGTACAAAGAGGATTGTGCTGGGTGATGGGTTTAGCAAAGATTCCATTCGCACAGCCGAACGCAAGGTGATTGACAGAGGGCATTTATGGATGTCAACTGACCATTTTCTGGGAATGTTTGGGAAAATGCAGGCTTGTCCAGGCATTTGCTGGGCGGGTGTCTGACGTCAATTCCGGCACCAAAAATACTGAAGTGATCGCAAGGGCTGAGTAAGTCCAGAGCTACTCTGAAACTGCACAAAATGTTTTTGCTGTGCTCGGCTGCAAAGGCATTCGCACACTTGCAAAGTGAAAATACACTGCCCTGTGGGCGGCGACTATGCGTTTGCACGGCTGCTAAAAGTAGCTAGCGAGCAAACAACTTGTTATGACCCCCAATATTGGTGAACAATGGGCCTAATTCAGACCTGATCGCAACAGCAAATTTGTTAGCTAATGGGAAAAACCTGGGCCCTCATTCCGAGTTGTTAGCTCGCAAGCTGCTTTTAGCAGCTTTGCACACGCTAAGCCGCCGCCTACTGGGAGTGAATCTTAGCTTATCAAAATTGCGAACGAAAGATTAGCAAAATTGCGAATAGACACTTCTTAGCAGTTTCTGAGTAGCTCCACACTTACTCGGCAACTGCGATCAGTTCAGTGCTTGTCGTTCCTGGTTTGACGTCACAAACACACCCAGCGTTCGCCCAGACACTCCTCCGTTTCTCCAGCCACTCCCGCGTTTTTCCCAGAAACGGTAGCGTTTTTTCGCACACACCCATAAAACGGCCAGTTTCCGCCCAGAAACACCCACTTCCTGTCAATCACATTATGATCACCAGCACGTAGAAAAAACCTCGTAATGCCGTGAGTAAAATACCTAACTGCATAGCAACTTTACTTGGCGCAGTCACACTGCGGACATTGCGCATGCACATTAGCGACTAATCGCTCCGTTGCGAAAAAAAAATAACGAGCGAACAACTCAGAATGACCCCCCATGTGCACTGCAGGTGTGGCAGATATAACATGTGCAGAGAGAGTTAGATTTGGGTGGGTTATATTGTTTCTGTGCAGGGTAAATACTGGCTGCTTTATTTCTACACTGCAATTTAGATTTCAGTTTGAGCACACCCCACCCAAACCTACCTCTCTTTGTACATGTTATTTCTTCTCCCCCTGCAGTGCACATGATTTTGTCCATTAGCTAACAAATTTGCTGCTACGATTAGGGGGTATATTTACAAAGATTCGTGTTTTTGCCGTTTTTAAGGGTGTTTGAACTCGAATGGTATCGGGTGCATTTTACTACAACTTTTTGAATTCTAATAGATCATTCACTAAGCTGCCGATTTTTCCAAATTCGTATTTTCCGATGTCGATGTGATTCGTAATGTCAGGCAGTGTTTTACGGGAGTGATGAGTGAAACACTGCCTGACAAAACACAGGGAATTCCGGCCGGATCTGTGAGATCCGTGCAGGGCTTCATTGTGTACCTTAGGAAGGTGTTTAAAGTGTTTAAAAATCTGAAAAAAATTGAGTGGGGTTCCCCCTCCTAAGCAAAACCAGCCTCGGGCTCTTTAAGCCGGTCCTGGTTGACAAAATATGGGAAAAAAAATGACAGGGGTTCCCCCATATTTCATCAACCAGCACCGGGCTCTGCGCCTGGTCCTGGTTCAAAAAATACGGGGGACAAAAAGCGTAGGGGTCCCCCGTATTTCTTAAACCAGCACCGGGCTCCACTAGCCAGGTACATAATGCCACAGCCGGTGGACACTTATATTGTGGTCCCGGCGGCCCTGGCATTTCATACCCAACTAGTCACTCCTGGCCGGGGTACCCTGGAGGAGTGGGAACCCCTTAAATCAAGGGGTCCCCCCCTCCAGCCACCCAAGGGCCAGGGGTGAAGCCCGAGGCTGTCCCCCCCATCCAAGGGCGGCAGATGGGGGGCTGATAGCCTTGTGTAAAAAATTAGAATATTGTTTTTAGTAGCAGTACTACAAGTCCCAGCAAGCCTCCCCCACAAGCTGGTACTTGGAGAACCACAAGTACCAGCATGCGGTGGAAAACCGGGCCCACTGGTACCTGTAGTACTACTACTAATAAAATACCCAACAAAAAACAGGACACACACACCGTGACAGTATAAGTTTATTACATACATGCACACCTCCAAACATACATACTTACCTATGTTCACACGAGGCTCGGTCCTCTTCTCCATGTAGAATCCTCGGGGTACCTGTGAAAAAAATTATACTCACATAATCCAGTGTTGCTTGTCTTCTTTGTATAATCCACGTACTTGGCAAAACAAAAAAACGGAAACCCGACCACGCACTGAAAGAGGTCCCATGTTTACACACGGGACCCCTTTCCCTGACTGCCAGGACCCCCCCTGACTCCTGTCAAAGAGGGTTCCTTCAGCCAATCAGGGAGCGCCACGTCGTGGCACTCTCCTGATTGGCTGTGTGCTCCTGTAGGGTCTGTGAGGCTGCACACGACAGAGATACAATGTAGCGCCTATACGCTCCATTGTATCCAATGGTGGGAACTTTGCGGTCAGCGGTGAGGTTACTTTCGGTCAACCGCTGACTGCAAAGTTCCCACCATTGGATACAATGGAGCGCATAGGCGCAACATTGTATCTCTGCCGTGCGCAGCCTGACTGACAGCTCAGGAGCACACAGCCAATAAGGAGAGTGCCACGACGTGGCGCTCCCTGATTGGCTGAAGGGACTCTCTGTGACAGGTGTCACGGGGGGTCCCGGCAGTCGGGGAAAGGGGTACCATGGGACCCCTTTCAGTGCGTGGTTCGGGTTTTTCAGTTTGTTTTTTTGCCAAGTACGTGGATTACAAGCTCAGAAGAGAACAGATCTACACTGGATTTTTGTGAGTATAATTTTATTTTCAGGTAACCCATGGATTCTACTTGGAGAAGTGGACCGACCCTCGTGTGAACATAGGTAAGTATGTGTGAATGTAGGTGTGCATGTATGTAATAAAGTTGTACTTTCAAGGTGTGTGAGTTCTGTTTTTATTTGGGTATTTTGTAGTAGTACTACAGGTACCAGCAGGCCCGTTTTTCCACCGCATGCTGGTACTTGTGGTTCTCCAAGTACCAGCTTGCGGGGGAGGCTTGCTGGGACTTGTAGTACTGCTACAATATTCTATTTTTTTCACAAGGCTATCAGCCCCCAATCCGCAGCCCTTGGATGGGGGGGACAGCCTCGGGCTTCATCCTTGGCCCTTGGGTGGCTGGAGGGGGGGGACCCCTTGATTTAAGGGGTTCCCACTCCTCCAGGGTACCCCAGCCAGGGGTGACTAGTTAGTGATTTAATGCCAGGGCCGCAGGGACCTATATAAAAGTGTCCCCCGGCTGTGGCATTATCTCTCTGACTAGTGGAGTCCGGTGCTGGTTCCAAAAATACGGGGGACCCCTACGCTTTTTGTCCCCCGTATTTTTGGCACCAGGACCTTGCGCAGAGCCCGGTGCTGGTTGTTAAAATATGGGGGAACCCCTGTCAATTTTTTCCCCATATTTTTGCAACCAGGACCGGCTCAAAGAGCCCGAGGCTGGTTATGCTTAGGAGGGGGGACCCCACGCAAATTTTTTTCCCAGTTTTTACATTAAACAGACCCTTTCCCATAGATAACCATGCACAGATCTCACTGATCCATGCATGATTATCCAAACTCACCAGGAAAAAGCAGGTCTATTTTTGTGCTGCTTTTTTTAACGATTCGCAAAAAAAATACACCCGCACTTGAGCACTCAGAGACTAACACCCAAATACGAATGAATAGTGAATACCCGTGTTGTAGGAAATAACAGCCGCGTTTGACCGATGGTCTATTCATTCGTATTTGTGTACTTTGCCATTCAAACCATTACGAATGTCCCAAACACTGCCGAGATTTGTGCTTAGTGAATTCCCGTGTTGGGACTTAGAAAAAAAAACACAAATCGGCCAAACTCGGATTTTTAGTAAATACTGGCCCAGGTCTGAATTAGGTCCAATATTGGGAACTGTGAGGGAGTCAAAATTGACTGGAGATTACTGGAAATTAATGTTATTGAGATTAACAATATTGTAGGAACAACAACAGGCCCAAAATTACATTACAGTTCTTATGACCTTATTAAAGAATACAGATCCAAAACCAAAACACTTGAGGGTGGTCAAAACCAAAACACGCAGATGAATCCAGATCCAAAACTAGAAGCAAATCATTGCGGGCAGTGCACATCTGTAATTGAGTTTACTATATATGCACTGTAGTGTGCTCCAATCCCCAAGTAAAATCGGACATACGTTTATAAATATATAGTGATAATACCATGTGGGACTTTTTTTTGTTAACAATTTTACTGAATTAAATATAGTAAACTATTATGCTTTTTATTTTATCAAAAAATCATCTAAATCCAGATTCCTCAGGAGTCTGACTCCTGGCACAAAAAAATGACCCAGTGCAAAGATTCTCAGTTGTAGCAACTAGGTAAAATCAAACAACCCCCCATGCATTGTTCATTGTAACCTGGCCACAGGGGCACGGTGTCATTGAAGCATGCTGTCTAATTAATATTTTGACCTGGTCAGAACTAGCGGTCTAGCAGACAGTACACCCTTATAAGTGTATTGCTTGTAATGTTAATATGTCATATTTTCCACAGAATGTGACAGTAAAACATATGACTTTCAGAAAAAAAGATGGAAGCATTAATAGTTGATATTTTCCCATCATTACTTTAGTTTATTATCTTCATTCAACATTTCATATGATCAAAACACACCTTATCACACTGCTGGTCTAAAGTGGTCATTGGCTCCATTTTATATGCTCAACAAATAAATAGGAGAAGAAAGGAAGGGAAGGGAAATGGGATATGAAAGCTGTTATATATACACAAGTTGAGCACATAAGGTTCTTCTTATCTGATTTTCATATATCTTATGAGCAAAAAGCAAACACATCTGGGATTTCTCATGTACATGTATGTTTCCAATACGTTTTCATTGTTTAACAGAACAGTGTACTGTTAAAAATTAACAGTCACACGGGTGACTAGGTTGTGAAAATGTTTTAGTTTGGCTTCTCTACTTTGTTGACAGAGAAAGAGAAATTCCATGGCAGCTTATCCTTTTTAGTTATTATGTCCATTTTTTTTATTGTGTCAGTAATTTCATTAAAACTAAACTAAAATATGATTGATATACAATGTGTTGTAATTAGTGATGTGCACCGGACATTTTTCGGTTTTGTGTTTTGGTTTTGGATTCGGTTCCGCGGCTGTGTTTTGGGTTCGGACGCGTTTTGGCAAAACCTCACCGAAAATTTTTTGTCGGATTCGGGTGTGTTTTGGATTCGGGTGTTTTTTTTTCAAAAAACCCTAAAAAACAGCTTAAATCATATAATTTGGGGGTCATTTTGATCCCATAGTATTATTAACTTCAATAACCATAATTTCCACTCATTTCCAGTCTATTCTGAACACCTCACACCTCACAATATTATGTTTAGTCCTAAAATTTGCACCGAGGTCGCTGGATGGCTAAGCTAAGAGACACAAGTGGCCGACACAAACACCTGGCCCATCTAGTAGTGGCACTGCAGTGTCAGGCAGGATGGCACTTCAAAAAAATAGTCCCCAAACAGCACATGATGCAAAGAAAAAAGGAGGTGCAATGAGGTAGCTGTGTGACTAAGCTAAGCGACCCAAGTGGCCGACACAAACACCTGGCCCATCTAGGAGTGGCACTGCAGTATCAGGCAGGATGGCACTTCAAAAAAATAGTCCCCAAACAGCACATGATGCAAAGAAAAAAAGAGGCGCAATGAGGTAGCTGTGTGACTAAGCTAAGCTACCCAAGTGGCCGACACAAACACCTGGCCCATCTAGGAGTGGCACTGCAGTGTCAGGCAGGATGGCACTTCAAAAAAATAGTCCCCAAACAGCACATGATGCAAAGAAAAAAAGAGGCGCAATGAGGTAGCTGTGTGACTAAGCTAAGCGACTCAAGTGACTGACACAAACACCTGGCCCATCTAGGAGTGGCACTGCAGTGTCAGACAGGATGGCACTTCAAAAAAATTGTCCCCAAACAGCACATGATGCAAAGAAAAATGAAAGAAAAAAGAGGTGCAAGATGGAATTGTCCTTGGGCCCTCCCACCCACCCTTATGTTGTATAAACAGGACATGCACACTTTAACGAACCCATAATTTCAGCGACAGGGTCTGCCACACGACTGTGACTGAAATGACTGGTTGGTTTGGGCCCCCACCAAAAAAGAAGCAATCAATCTCTCCTTGCACAAACTGGCTCTACAGAGGCAAGATGTCCACCTCATCATCATCCTCCGATTCCTCACCCCTTTCACTGTGTACATCCCCCTCCTCACAGATTATTAATTCGTCCCCACTGGAATCCACCATCTCAGATCCCTGTGTACTTTCTGGAGGCAATTGCTGGTGAATGTCTCCACGGAGGAATTGATTATAATTCATTTTGATGAACATCATCTTCTCCACATTTTCTGGAAGTAACCTCGTACTCCGATTGCTGACAAGGTGAGCGGCTGCACTAAACACTCTTTCGGAGTACACACTGGAGGGAGGGCAACTTAGGTAGAATAAAGCCAGTTTGTGCACGGGCCTCCAAATGGCCTCTTTTTCCTGCCAGTATACGTACGGACTGTCTGACGTGCCTACTTGGATGCGGTCACTCATATAATCCTCCACCATTCTTTCAATGGTGACAGAATCATATGCAGTGACAGTATACGACATGTCAGTAATCGTTGCTAGGTCCTTCAGTCCAGACCAGATGTCAGCACTCGCTCCAGACTGCCCTGCATCACCACCAGCGGGTGGGCTCGGAATTCTTAGCCTTTTTCTTGCACCCCCAGTTGCGGGAGAATGTGAAGGAGGAGCTGTTGACGGGTCACGTTCCACTTGACTTGACAATTTTCTCACCAGCAGGTCTTTGAACCTCTGCAGACTTGTGTCTGCCGGAAAGAAAGATACAATGTAGGTTTTAAATCTTGGATCGAGCACGGTGGCCAAAATGTAGTGCTCTGATTTCAACAGATTGACCACCCATGAATCCTGGTTAAGCGAATTAAGGGCTCCATCCACAAGTCGCACATGCCTAGCGGAATCGTTCTGTTTTAGCTCCTCCTTAAATGTCTCCAGCTACTTCTGCAAAAGCCTGATGAGGGGAATGACCTGACTCAGGCTGGAAGTGTCTGAACTGACTTCACGTGTGGCAAGTTCAAAGGATTGCAGAACCTTGCACAACGTTGAAATCATTCTCCACTGCGCTTGAGTCAGGTGCATTCCCCCTCCTTTGCCTATATCGTGGGCAGATGTATAGGCTTGAATGGCCTTTTGCTGCTCCTCCATCCTCTGAAGCATATAGAGGGTTGATTTCCACCTCGATACCACCTCTTGCTTCAGATGATGGCAGGGCAGGTTCAGGAATGTTTGGTGGTGCTCCAGTCTTCGGCACGCAATGGCTGAATGCCGAAAGTGGCCCACAATTCTTCGGGCCACCGACAGCATCTCTTTCATGCCCCTGTCGTTTTTTAAATAATTGTGCACCACCAAATTCAATGTATGTGCAAAACATGGGACGTGCTGGAATTTGCCCAGATGTAATGCACGCACAATATTGGTGGCGTTGTCCGATGTCATAAATCCCCAGGAGAGTCCAATTGGGGTAAGCCATTCTGCGATGATGTTCCTCAGTTTCCGTAAGAGGTTGTCAGCTGTGTGCCTCTTATGGAAAGCGGTGATACAAAGCGTAGCCTGCCTAGGAACGAGTTGGCGTTTGCGAGATGCTGCTACTGGTACCGCCGCTGCTGTTCTTGCTGCGGGAGGCAATACATCTACCCAGTGGGCTGTCACAGTCATATAGTCCTGAGTCTGCCCTGCTCCACTTGTCCACATGTCTGTGGTTAAGTGGACATTGGGTACAACTGCATTTTTTAGGACACTGGTGACTCTTTCTCTGAGGTCTGTGTACATTTTTGGTATCGCCTGCCTAGAGAAATGGAACCTAGATGGTATTTGGTACCGGGGACACAGTACCTCAATCAAGTCTCTAGTTGCCTCTGAATTAACGATGGATACCGGAACCACGTTTCTCACCACCCAGGCTGACAAGACCTGAGTTATCCGCTTTGCCGCAGGATGACTGCTGTGATATTTCATCTTCCTCGCAAAGGACTGTTGGACAGTCAATTGCTTACTGGAAGTAGTACAAGTGGTCTTCCGACTTCCCCTCTAGGATGACGATCGACTCCCAGCAGCAACAACAGCAGCGCCAGCAGCAGTAGGCGTTACACTCAAGGATGCTTCGGAGGAATCCCAGGCAGGAGAGGACTCGTCAGACTTGCCAGTGACATGGCCTGCAGGACTATTGGCTTTCCTGTGTAAGGAGGAAATTGACACTGAGGGAGTTGGTGGTGTGGTTTGCAGGAGCTTGGTTACAAGAGGAAGGGATTTAGTGGTCAGTGGACTGCTTCCGCTGTCATCCAAAGTTTTTGAGCTTGTCACTGACTTATGATGAATGCGCTGCAGGTGACGTATAAGGGAGGATGTTCTGAGGTGGTTAACGTCCTTACCCCTTCTTATTACAGCTTGACAAAGGCAACACATGGCTTGACACCTGTTGTCCGCATTTGTGTTGAAATAATTCCACACCAAAGAGCTGATTTTTTTTGTATTTTGACCAGGCATGTCAATGGCCATATTCGTCCCACGGACAACAGGTGTCTCCCCGGGTGCCTGACTTAAACAAACCACCTCACCATCAGAATCCTCCTTGTCAATTTCCTCCCCAGCGCCAGCAACACCCATATCCTCATCCTGGTGTACTTCAACAGTGACATCTTCAATTTGACTATCAGGAACTGGACTGCGGGTGCTCCTTCCAGCACTTGCAGGGGGCGTGCAAATGGTGGAAGGCGCAAGCTCTTCCCGTCCAGTGTTGGGAAGGTCAGGCATCGCAACCGACACAATTGGACTCTCCTTGGGGATTTGTGATTTCGAAAAAACGCACAGTTCTTTGCTGTGCTTTTGCCAGCTTAAGTCTTTTCATTTTTCTAGCGAGAGGATGAGTGCTTCCATCCTCATGTGAATCTGAACCACTAGCCATGAACATAGGCCAGGGCCTCAGCCGTTCCTTGCCACTCCGTGTCGTAAATGGCATATTGGCAAGTTTACGCTTCTCCTCGGACGCTTTTAATTTAGATTTTTGGGTCATTTTACTGAACTTTTGGTTTTTGGAGTTTACATGCTCTCTACTATGACATTGGGCATCGGCCTTGGGACACGACGTTGATGGCATTTAATCGTCTCGGCCATGACTAGTGGCAGCAGCTTCAGCACGAGGTGGAAGTGGATCTTGATATTTCCCTATTTTACCCTCCACATTTTTGTTCTCCATTTTTTAATGTGTGGAAAATTATGCCAGTATCAATAGCAATGGCCTACTACTAAATATACTGCGCACAACTGAAATGCACCACAGGTATAGAATGTAGATGGATAGTATACTTGACGACACAGAGGTAGGTACAGCAGTGGCCTTCCGTACCGTACTGCTATATATACTGGTGGTCACTGTCAGCAAACTGCAAAACTAAAATGCACCACAGGTATAGAATGTAGATGGATAGTATACTTGACGACACAGAGGTAGGTACAGCAGTGGCCTTCCGTACCGTACTGCTATATATACTGGTGGTCACTGTGTCAGCAAACTGCAAAACTAAAATGCACCACAGGTATAGAATGTAGATGGATAGTATACTTGACGACACAGAGGTAGGTACAGCAGTGGCCTTCCGTACCGTACTGCTATAAATACTGGTGGTCACTGTGTCAGCAAACTGCAAAACTGAAATGCACCACAGGTATAAAATCTAGATGGATAGTATACTTGACGACACAGAGGTAGGTACAGCAGTGGCCTTCCGTACCGTACTGCTATATATACTGGTGGTCACTGTGTCAGCAAACTGCAAAACTAAAATGCACCACAGGTATAGAATGTAGATGGATAGTATACTTGACGACACAGAGGTAGGTACAGTAGTGGCCTTCCGTACCGTACTGCTATATATACTGGTGGTCACTGTGTCAGCAAACTGCAAAACTAAAATGCACCTCAGGTATAGAATTTAGATGGATAGTATACTTGACGACACAGAGGTAGGTGCAGCAGTGGCCTTCCATACCGTACTGCTATATATACTGGTGGTCACTGTGTCAGCAAACTGCACAACTGAAATGCACCACAGGTATAGAATCTAGATGGATAGTATACTTGACGACACAGAGGTAGGTACAGCAGTGGCCTACTGTACCGTAATGCTATATATTATATACTGGTGGTCAGCAAACTGTGCAAAACTGAAATGCACCACAGGTATGGATGGATAGTATACTTGATGACACAGAGGTAGGTACAGCAGTGGCCTACTGTACCGTAATGCTATATATTATATAATGGTGGTCAGCAAACTGCAAAACTTAAATGCACCACAGGTATGGATGGATAGTATACTTGACGACACAGAGGTAGGTACAGCAGTGGCCTTCTGTACCTTACTCCTATATATTATATACTGGTGGTCAGCAAAATGATGCACTGTACTCCTACTATATACTACACAATGCAGCACAGATATGGACTGTTTTTCAGGCAGACAACGTATACTGGTGGTCACTGGTCAGCAAAACTCTGCACTGTACTCCTCCTATATAATTATTATTATTATTATTATTATTATTATCCTTTATATGGCGCCACAAGGGTTCCGCAGCACCCAATTACAGAGTACATAAACAAATAATCAAACAGGAAAACAGCAACTTACAGTTGATGACAGTATAGGACAAGTACAGGGTAAATAAACATAGTTACATCAGCAGATGACACTGGAATAAGTATCAGGTGGCAGAAGACTGATGGAATTGGTGCAGTTGAAGATTATTAAAGTGTGAAAGGATAAGCACAAGAATAATATTATATTGGTGGTCCCCAGTCCCCACAATAAAGCAGTGTGAGCACAGATATATGCAGCACACTGAGCACAGATATGGAGTGTTTTTCAGGCAGACAATGTATACTGGTGGTCACTGTCAGCAAAACTCTGCACTGTACTCCTCCTATATAATACAGCTGCTCCCCAGTCCCCACAATTAAGCAGTGTGAGCACAGATATATGCAGCACACTGAGCACAGATAAGGAGCATTTTTTTCAGGCAGAGAACGGATAAAACTGGTGGTCACTGATCAGCAAAACTCTGCACTGTACTCCTCCTATATTAATATAAAGCTGCTCCCCAGTCCCCACAATGATATAAGCAAGCACAAATATTTGCATCAACTCAACAATGAATAAACGGAGAGGACGCCAGCCACGTCCTCTCCCTAACATTTCCAATGCACGAGTGAAAATGGCGGCAACGCGCGGCTGCTTATATAGAATCCGAATCTCGCGAGAATCCGACAGCGGGATGATGACGTTCGGGCGCGCTCGGGTTAACCGAGCCATACGGGAGAATCCGAGTATGCCTCGGACCCGTGTAAAATGGGTGAAGTTCGGGGGGGTTCGGTTTCCGAGGAACCGAACCCGCTCATCACTAGTTGTAATTTAATTAATCATTGTACAATTTGTTACTTGTCATTGATTCTGTGTGGAGTTTATCTGCTCTCATCTCAAAAATGTGGTAGGTTGTGTGTGCTTGTGTATTTGGGCCTGGTGGTCAGGGATGTCAAGGGGTCCCCCCTAGACTCATTAAACAGCGACCTGTTGGGGGTACTTGAGGATTGGAGTTGAAAACCATTGTTTTAAGTAATGCAGACTTCAACCCAGTGAGGCAGCAGGGACTGATGTGAATGACAAATATTCTCTCTGTAAATTGCTTTGTAATTGGTGGCACTAATATATATATATATATATATATATATATATATGCTAGAAACAAATCAGGAGAGCGCACTGGTAAATGTAAAATCATTCACTTTATATAGAAAAAAGCAATATCCACATACATTGCAGTTAAAACTTCCAAGCTCCGTGAAATTCACAAGACTGTCAGTGTTGTGCTCAGTCGAGCTGGAACTGTCTCGTCGGCTCCGGACCCGGCGGGTGACGTCACAACGTCCTCAGCAAGTAGCCACGCCGAACGCGTTTCGACCAATCAGTGTTCGTCAGGGGATGTGGTTGATGTGCATAGGAGAGGAGTTATATACCCATTCCGATTCAAAACAGCTGTTACTCATTACTTATACTAATTAGTAATGCATTCACACTTGGTGATAATATAACAATATAACAAAGATAAAACTCACCAGAGACAGAATATCTATACAGGCTTTTCAGCAAGAGGTGTCTATCCCATTCAATCCACATATTTTAATTAATATTTTATTATATTACAAGTATACAGATTTACTAAATAGTTAAAAACAGTCTCCCACAATCTAGCTGCATGCTAGTAGAAACAATCAATCACAGCTATTCATCCGAAAGCAGAAAACGGGATTGACACCTTTCACTGCACAAAATCAGATTCTACCTTTACTAGTGACAGTTGAAGTTGATATAATATATACATTTTAAAACAAGAATACCATATAAAAGAAGAAAACGACCTAAATATAGAACCAATTTCCTCTTATTGGATACAGAGGCTTATACATCTAGTGTTACAACGGGCTATATTCTAATTAATCACAAAACTAATTTTTATATTTATCTTTTCCCAAACCAACACATTATCAGGGGTTTTAGAATGAGGGTCAGCTTATAATCCTTTATATGCGCATCAATAAATTCTGACATGTTAGATGAAGCGGACCCAATTCCAGAGATTATAGGGCGACCGGGAGGTTTATCCAGTCGCTTATGTATTTTGGGTAAACTATAAAATAAAGGAACCCTGGGGTGTGGAATGAACATAAAACCTAGTTCATCCATACTTATACTACCATTTTTTACACCCTTTTCCAAAAGTAACCTGATCTCTTCAACAATTCGTTCAGTAGGATCTTTTACTAATTTTTTACATGTTTTATTGTCGCTCAGGAGTCTCTCACATTCCATCAAATAATCCCTTCTATTTAATAGAACTACGCCACCGCCCTTGTCTGCCATCTTAATGACAAGGAGGGGGTCATTCTCCAAACTTTTTAGGGCTGCTCTCTCTCCTTTATTTAAGTTATCTTTAAATCTAAATTCATTACTACACATTTTATCCAAGTCCTTTTTAACTAGATTAGAAAACGTACAAAATCCAGTTTAAATGGTTTCTCCTTTAAGGCAATAGAGAAAGTTTGTATGGACGAGAGAGGTGGGAATTTGTTGAAGAAACTATCCCATAGAGAAACTTATTGGATCTACACATTAAATACATTTGTACCCTTCGGTCTTAATGAGGGTTGTGATATAGTACCCTTTCTGCACTGTTAGTATGGAGGTCGGGACCCCTTTGGTGATCTATGAGCGGCAGTGGAGTAGTCCCGGCGAATGGATCTATGAGAGGGTTCACGGCTAACATATTGTGTTTTTTACAGCACTAAAATTTCCTCCCTAGTTAGATGACCATGGTATAAGCTGACCCTCATTCTAAAACCCCTGATAATGTGTTGCTTTGGGAAAAGATAAATATAAAAATTAGTCTTGTGATTAATTAGAATATAGCCCGTTGTAAAACTAGATGTATAAGCCTCCGTATCCAATAAGAGGAAATTGGTTCTATATTTAGGTCGTTTTCTTCTTTTATATGGTATTCTTGTTTTATATATTATATCAACTTCAACTGTCACTAGTAAAGGTAGAATCTGATTTTGTGAAGTGAAAGGTGTCAATCCCGTTTTCTGCTTTCGGATGAATAGCTGTGATTAATTGTTTCTACTAGCATGCAGCTAGATTGTGGGAGACCGTTTTTAACTATTTAGTAAATCTGTATACTTGTAATATAATAAAATATGAATTAAAATATGTGGATTGAATGGGATAGACACCTCTTGCTGAAAAGCCTGTATAGATATTCTGTCTCTGGTGAGTTTTATCTTTGTTATGTTGTTATATTATCACCAAGTGTGAATGCATTACTAATTAGTATAAGTAATGAGTAACAGCTGTTTTGAATCGGAATGGGTATATAACTCCTTGCCTATGCACATCAACCACATCCCCTGACGAAGACTGTGATTGGTCGAAACGCGTTGGGCGTGGTTACTTGCTGAGGACGTTGTGACGTCACCCGCCGGGTCCTAAGCCGACGAGACAGTTCCAGCTCGACTGAGCACAACACTGACAGTCTTGTGACTTTCACGGAGCTTGGAAGTTATAACTGCAATGTATGTGGATATTGCTTTTTTCTATATAAAGTGAATGATTTTACATTTACCAGTGCGCTCTCCTGATTTGTTTCTAGCACCAATACCGTTTGCTCCCTGGCTGGGAGCTGGATTGAGCAGCACTGGGACAATAGTTTCAAAGAGACTCTGGAAAACACGGACATGCAGCGCAGGGATTGAATATTGTTGTTTCACACATATATATATATATATATATATATATACTTGCAATTGTCGGATCGGCACTCTCCTAGCGATGGATATGTTGCTCAGGTGCCATCTGGAGGAATTAATGCAGGTAGCAAACTGTGTAACAAACAGCGGCACTCAGAGACTGACACAGCGTGAATAAAGTGCTGGTGCTTTTAATTCATGGCTGGTAACTCCAACGTTTCGGGGCACGCAAGCCCCTTTTTCAAGGTGAGCCAAATACAAAGTATTGTGTATCAGACTGTGTCAGTCTCTGAGTGCCGCTGTTTGTTACACAGTTTGCTACCTATATATATATATATATAGATTGATAGATAGATATATTACAAACAAACTCTCTTCCTGCGCTACTTGAGATGTCGATATACCATATTGATACTTTACAGGCTGTCGTATTTCACAAGAGTTCCCTGCTTGCAAGAACTAAAGGATGTGGAGTATAAAACAATAGTGAAATTGGGACCTCCGGGTTATAACAACACCCAATGACTGTTCAAACCATCAAGGGACATTCCATAATCATCAAATGTGTAAAATTTAAAACAGTCAAATAGTTCCACTTCACATATTTATTAAAAGTTCATAAAAAGATGAAATAAGTGTCCATAATCTAATAATTGTTCATTAGCAATTTCCTCCTATTGTAGACATGAATTGGAGGTCACAATAAGGATAAATGTACAAGTACTTATTTTTGGTCTCCTCCTTATATTGGTGTAGAAATGGAGGTCACAACAAAATGACAGATAACCCTTTAGTCTCCTCTTTATATTGGTGTAGAAATGGAGGTCACAACAAAATGACAGATAACCCAACGTGTTTCGTCTCAAACCGAGACTTCATCAGGGGTATATCTACAAATGTAGAACATGATTTTTAGGTCACATACACAAGGAACATTTACCATTTACATACAATAAAAATGGAACATAACAAAAACAAAAAAGAGAACGTCAGGTCAATGGAACGACAGATCCAGGAGATGGAAAAAATATGAAATACAGAAGAAATCCTGTATGAATAAAATTAGTAAGGACACATAGCTTACTTTACAAGTAATAACCATAAAGTAGCTCAAACAGACAAAATTATTGGACACTCTACTTCAACCAGATGGACCACAAAATGATTCACTATATGGTCTACAACCTAAAAATAATTATAATATTTGTACATATTTTTAAAGTGACTAATATATAATTTTATGTGAGCACTTAGTATATGAGAATATACCTGGTAGAATAAAAAGAAACGCAAAATATTTACAATGACGTCACTCGGTGGGCGTCTAGGCTGTTGGACGGCGGCGGCCTCGAAAAAGTACATGGAACGTACGAAACGCGTTGTGAACAGTGGGACAACGAGGGAGAACAGCCGCCGCCGTCCGACAGCCTAGATGCCAGCTGAGTGACTCCATCCACCCGCTCTCTGCCTCCCCGCTGGATGCAGTGGCAAAACAGAGAGAAGAAAAGCCGTAGCGAGCCCTCTGCATAGGAACGCTCTACGGCAATAATAGACAGGGAGACAGGGACAGACAGGTAATGCGGACTGGCAGCAACCTCTGTTCCACCAACTAATCAAAAAATGAGCTGTAAACACAATTTTAATATATATATATATATATTTTTATATTTACCCTAATTGAACTGCTTTGCATAATCAGTGCAGGTTACATTCTTATTTTAAATATATATATATATATATATATACTATATATATATATATATATATATATATATATAAATCCAATAGGTCGCACTCTCATCTACATCACCTGCATAGCAGCAACTAGGGTGGCACCAAGGAATGGCACATAGGCCAGGCTTTATAGAATACCAGACAAGGGCACTCACCAGGGTTTAAATATTAAAAATAATTTTATTGCTTACATGTCCATAGTATCCATGTGGTTCTCCTCAACGTTTCGGTCCTGGCACGGACCTTTTTCAAGAGGTATATCTGAATTACAGCATATCAACAGGACACCAATTGCACCAAACTTACCTGCTGCCCGTGGCTCCCTTATATACCCAGTCACTTTACAAAAACCGCGCCAAGCCTGAACTTCCGCATTCCAGCTGGAACGCACCGTGCATCACTTCTGATTACGGACATTAGGGCTTATCCAGAACCATACTAGCCAAAAGAATAATAAGAGGATCTCAAAAAGCACTTACAATTCATTTATAAATATGCATAAACAAGTCATCGTTATAATTGGAAACCCATAATGTGTCCACACTTATGTGTCCACTTCCCATGGACCGTGTCCGTGTCTATTTCAGGATATGATGATCATGTGCCAACATTCATGATCACTTCCGGTCACGTGTACAGCACAGGTTCATGCATTCCACTGAAAGTGGAACACACCTATCACCATTTCCGGAACTATGCACTCTAAAAAAATGTATACAGGGACATTCAGGAATCATGGGCAGAGGTGAAATAAAGAGATTTATGGTAGACTTACCAGGGTTAAATCTCTTTCTGCGAGGTACACTGGATTCCACAGGGAATACATCGGGTGTAGAGTTGGATCTTGATCCGAGGCACCAACAGTCTAAAGCTTTGACTGTTCCCAGGATGCATTGCACCGCCTCCTCTATAACCCTGCCTCCTTTCACTGGAGCTCAGTTTCGTTAACCAGTCCAATGCAGTAGCAGGTAAAAGAGACGGTAGATGTTAGTCACATAGAACCACATTCTCACAACAGGAGAAGGGACTAGCGGCTAATGCCATACAAACCCAAAGAAGCTAAGTGCATCAGGGTGGGCGCATGGGAGGGGACGCACCGTAGCGTGCACAAGACCCAGCCTCCAAAGGAAGCATCCTGGGAGGCGGAAGTAACAAAGGCATAGAACCTGATGAACGTGTTCACTGAGGACCACGTAGCCGCCTTGCACAATTGTTCAGCAGACGCGACTCGACGGGACACCAAAGAAGGTCCAACAGACCCAGTAGAATGGGCTTTAATAGCAGGAGCTGGAAGACCAGCCTGTGCATAGGCTTGTGCAATCACCATCCTAATCCTTCTGGCCAATGTTTGCTTATACATAGGTCAGCCACGTTTGTGAAAACCAAAAAGTACAAAAAGGGTATCTGACCTCCTGAGGGAGGCAGTCCTCTCTACGTAAATACGGAGAGCCCGTACCACATCCAAAGACCGCTCTTTGGAGGACAAACCAGAAGAGATAAAGGCTGGAACCACAACTCTTGGTTAAGATGAAAAGATGATACCATCTTATGTAGATAACAAGGGCGAGTTTGAAGAACTGCCCGGTCACGGTGAAAAATCAGAAAGGGTGGATGACAGGACAAAGGGCCTAAGTCTGACACCCTCCTAGCAGAGGCAATATATGAACCTTGAGGGAGGCCAGAGGAAGGCTTAAATCTAGGCCTTGTTGCAGAAAAGCCAAAAGCCTGGAAGTTCTGAATGAATAGGCAGTTCCAGATCCTGTAATAAATCTGTGCAGAAGCCGGTTTGCGGGCCTTCAACATACTGTAGTTTGAATAGCCGCCTTTGGCCCTCAGGAGTGAAGCTTCAAGAGCCACGCCATCACAGCCAGTCTGGCCAGGTCCGAATAGACACAAGGGCCCTGAACGAGGAGGTCTGGGCATTGAGGAAGCAGAAGAGGACGCTCTATCGATAGACCCTGCAGGTCTGAGAACCAATGCCGTCTGGGCCACGCTGGAGCGACTAAAAGTAGCATTCCTCTTTCTTGCTTGAACTTCCGTAGTACCATGGGCAGGAAAGACACTGGAGGGAACATTTACGGCAGTAGAAAGTTCAATGGAATTGCCAGTGCATCCACGAACACTGCTTGAGGATCCCTTGTCCTTGATCCGAAGACCGGAACCTTGTGATTGTGTCGAGATGCCATCAGGTCTACATCTGGTAGGCCCCACTTGTCCACTAGGAGTTGAAAGACCTCTGGATGAAGACTCCACTCTCCAGCGTGAATGTCCTGATGACTGAGGAAGTCCGCTTCCCAGTTGAGGACTCCAGGAATGAACACGTAGCATTTCTGATACTTCCAGCATTTCCATGTGGCTTCGAGTGCCGCCTTGATTATTTATGAACGCCACCGTGGTGGTGTTGTCTTATTGTACTTGAACAGGCCTGTTCTGTACCAGAGGCAGGGCCAGTGTCCAATCGACCCTGGAGAGAGTGTTGCTCCAACACCGTGCCCCGACCCCGCAGGCTGGCATCCGTTGTCAGGATGACCCAGTTAGAGATCCAGAAGGGATGCTCCCTGCTCAACTGTTGGTCCTGTAGCCACCAGCAATCGGGTCAGAACTGCAGCATGCGCGGTGACCGCACAGCACAGGTGCGTCATTGCCTGGCGATGCCGCTAGCCAGGAAACCGGTCGCTGCGGCTACTGCAAGAAGATTGACAGGAGGAAGGTGGAACCGGGCAGCAACTCACCGTTTTTGGGGAGTAGTGAGTCCAACGCACGTGTATCCAGGCGTTTGGAGGGCGGATGTCTGACGTCAATTCCGGGACCTGCATCGCTGGGTAAGTAACTCTAACCCTGGTCTTCTTTTACAGTAAACTTTTTTTTTGCATAGCAGGGGTGCACAAACATTTGCAGCCCTGCTATGCAGAAATACACTCCCCCATAGGCGGCATCTAGTTGATTGCACGGGGAGGCAAAAAGTTGCTATGAGTGATCAACTCAGAATGATCCCCAGTATCACCTGCCTTTCTGAGACAGAGGTTCTGGCACTACCACTCCTGTGTCCAGGAGGGATTGTACAACCAAGTGTAGAGCTTGCGCTTTTAATGGATCCGAAGGGATAACCGTCGTGCAGAACTGGTGAGGGGGATGTCTCCTGAAAGAGATTGGGTACCAGTGAGAGACAACTTCCCACACCCAGAAGTCCAAAGTGGTCATTAACCAGGCCTAGGCGAACTGCAGAAGTCGACCTTCCACCCAGGGGGAGGCCATCCCAGGATTGTTTAGATTTGGGCTTAGTGGTCTTGGAAGCACTCGGGTACGCCTGACTTTTGCTTTTTCTGGAAGTCAAAAGGAACAAAAAGTGGTACTCTTAGACTTCAGAGTAGAAGGATTAGTACTTGGGAGAAACACAGTCTTAGCACTCTCCAAGTCAGTCACAATCTTGTTCAGATCCTCCCCAAATAGGATGTCTCCCTTAAAAGGGAGCACCTCCAAGGTCTTTTTGGAGTCCAGGTCCACCTTCCAGGACCCCAACCACAGCATTTGGCAAACCAGGATAGACGTAGTAGATGCCTTGGCCGCCATTACACCTACATCAGAGGCCGCCTCCTGAATATAGTCGGAGGCTGTGGTAATGTAAGACATATATTGTCTGGCAGTGTCAGAAAAATCCTGAGGTAGCTCATCCTCAATTGCCTGAACTCATGCTTCAATTCCTTTCGCAGCCCAGGAGGCTGCTATAGTGGGTCTATGTAAAGCACTAGTAAAGACTAAATAGACTTCAGACAACCCTTCACATGCTTATCCGCCGGTTCCTTCAGTGAGGTGACAGTGGTGACAGGCAGAGTCGATGACACCACAAGACGTGCGACATGAGAGTCAACCAGCAGTGGAGTTTCCCACTTGTTACTCAACTACGCAGGGATAGGAAAAACGAGCTAGCATCTTTTTAGACAGGAAAACTTCTTTCTTGGAGACGAGCAGGATTCCTGATGGATGTCAATTAAATGGTCAGAATGTTGTAAGCCTACTTTAGCAACCTTCTGATGTTTGATTTATCAGGTTTCTTAGATGTAATAGTAGGCTCGATGTCATAATCTATTTGTAGAATCAGCTTAATTGTCTCAACTAGGTCAGGAACATCAACCTGGATTGCAGATTCCTCATCAGAAGTAACTGTATCAGTGTCTGACGGATCAGTATATTTCCCATCCTCATCGGAAGAATTATCCAAAATATTAGTGGAGTGTGAGGAAGATATGGCCCGCTTAGATGACCCCTTGGCCCCAGAGGGTGCGTGGGGTAGACTTGTGTCTAATCAAAGATTAATTAAATTGTTGTATCTGGGTAGACAGAGTGTGGCTGTAATGGCACAGGTGGCGTAAGATGTGTTACAAGTGTATTCAGCATACTTGAGAACGCTGGAATGCGCCAGATTGGCCACAGGTGCTGCGGGTTGACTGGGAGTTGTATGGCACCAAGCGCCTGAACCAGCAGCTAACACTTCCCCCTCAGGTAAATCCGAAGTGCCAGCACTGCAGGATGCAGAAGCGTCTGTGGATTTTCTGCCCTGTGTGGCAGACATTATAGGGAATGTAGCCGTAGAGCGTGACAGTACAATAAATCCAGACAAATGCAATACCTGCAAATAACCCCCTTGTCTTATGTGCCAGTAAACATGGGACACAAACAGAGGATTTAAGCGGTATGAGGTGACTGAAACGCACAGTAAAAAATACCAAATCGTATATATATATATATATATATATATATATAAATATATATATATATATATATAATATATATATATATATATATATATATATATATATATATGGGACCATGACGCACCTAGCCCCTCAAGGTACAGAATATAGTGACAGCAATATGTGTGATACAGGAGAATGAAACCCACGCAACAGCTACAGACACACTCAGTCACAGGTACAGTGCAGAACTTATTACAGATAAACAATAAAACTGCACTGGACTAGTAAAACTACATACAGATATGTATGAATTTAGATATAACAATGCACAGTAGATACTGGATGTATATCACAGAATACTTGTACTAAATATTCAGATAGCAGTACACTAAAATGACATGTAGAATACTTAAGTGCCTGTAGATGCATAGCACTGATGAGACAGGCTGTCAGGACTGTGGTTTTTGTGAACCCGGTGTTATTGAAGTCTGTGTGGGCAACTGGAGGACTATGTGAATATTAGGCTGGTCTGTAGGAATCAGGGAGAAGAAGGAGCAATCCCTGACGAGGATCGAACCCGGGACTCGGCAGAGGAAGCCGTATCCTGACCACTGGATCACCAGGGACTTGGTGTTGATAGCAGGATGATGAATGTATAGGTGAGATTGAACTGGATATAGTGTCACAGGAGTAGGTGCTTATGTACTCAAGATTACTGGTGAGATAGTAAGCCGGACTGGTTACAGGTGAGACTGAGAACCGGGCTGGTTACCAGTGAGACTGGGACGCAACTGTAATCTGGGCTGGTACCGGATAAAACTGTAAACGCAACTAAAAGTAGAATGATGACTGTGGCTGTGACTTTAGGACAAGGCTGAAGAACACTGCGGCTGTGACTTTAAGATGAGACTGTAGAATACTGCAGCTGTGGCTTTAAGATGAGACTGTGGAATACTGCAACTGTGACTTTAAGATGAAACTGTAGAATGCTGCAGCTGTGGCTTTAGGATGAGACTATGGAATACTGAAACTGTGACTTTAAGATGAAACTGTAGAATACTGCAGCTGTGGCCTTAAGTTGAGACTGGAATACTGCGACTGTGACTTTAAGATGAAACTGTAGAAATACTGGATATCAATGGTAACACAACTGTAATCCAGACTGGGTAGCAAAGGAGCAGAGTTATACAGGAACCAAAGTACAAGTGTTACCTTTAGGGAGCTCATATTCTAAACTCACACAGAGCTGTGTGTGACATGAGGAAATGGCAGAGTTTCCAACTCAAGTCTCCTGACTTATACTTCCTGGTCCTTGGTGATTGGTGAGCAGTGTCAGGTGATTCAGAGAGTCTCAGGCTGGCATAGGATTGGACAGCTCTGGGTCAGGTGAACAGTCACTGTCATGTGAGTACTCTAGACTAGGCTGTGATGTGGAGTGAGGCCTAGCAGGCCAAAAGAACACTGAAGCCTGAACTTCTGCAAACAAACAGAGGATGCTGGCTTTTAGGCCTAAACTTCAGATTGCTGAATTCAGGCTCACACAGAAGATTTATCACCACAGGTGGAGCTCGTTAACTCTTACCTTCCAGGCAGAGAACTCAGGACTCAGGACCTCATGGTATTGGCGAGCTGTTTATCTCAGTGAGCAGAAAGATGCAGGATCCAGGACAGAGATGGCAGAGGAAAGTCACCAAATAAGAGATCTACGGTGAGGCTTGCGACAGTACCCCCTCTTCAAGGGTGGACTTCCAGACACCCATCTTGAATCTTAGAGGAACTTGAGAAATTCATACAGGAGAACTTAGGACCTTCGTCGATGCCTCTTCTTCTTACGGGAACATTTGGTTTTGACCAGGGAGAGCGGATCTCCTGTAAATAAAAAACTTCCTTAGAAAACATAGGACCTCCCAGGAAAGGAGTAGCATCATGAAGTGGATCGAATTCAGAGTCTGAGTCCAAGTCTAATGGAAGATATGAATCTCCCTTAGATACACAGTTTGCAGATGACAAAGAAGTGCACTGGAGTTTTAAATTCTTTGGGCTAGGAGAGACTCCTACATGACCAATTTTAATGGTTGGAATCTTACAGAAGGAGATACTTAGATTATCCCTGGAAGGACAGCACAAACTTCCTTCTGCATTCCCTTTAGAGCATGATTTTTCTACAGAGTCAGATTCCAAAGGTTTAGGACTAAATTCTTTAACCACAGCATTACTAAAAGTCTGTAAATCATGGAACACAGGATTATTACCCTCAAAAAAGCATGTTGGCCCACTCCAAAGCTCTTCCTTTGAATGCGAGGAACAGATATCGAGTAATGTTGGAAGGAGTTACCGCACCCTAAGGATCAGACTCCATCAGAGAGAGAAATCGATCAACCAGAGCGGCATATTGAAATAAATCTCCATCAAAGTAAATAGGTGCTAAGGCATTGGTTGAAAGCTCAGAGTCTTAAACTGATGATGCACTCTCAGTAGCTGGATTGGAGACAGTTTGAGGAACATCAGACTGATGAAGAAATATCCTTTCTGAAGTTGTCTGGCTTAAATCCTTAACTGGGAAATCACTTGAAATGTCCTCCTGGATGGAGACGCAAGTACTTCTCCCTGAAGCTGCGACACTTGCGTCGGCGACTGAGGTAAATTACTCTGGGGACTGGACTGAGGAAGCAAGATCAGTTTCCTTTTCAGCAATATTAGTCTGAAGTCTTTTATCCAAATCAGCAGATGTAATAATAGGTTGCTCAGACAAGCTTAAGGACAAAGCTCAGTAAACTGTACTCAGATCGGTATCCAGCTCTGTAGCACGTTCTGACTTTAAGTGAGTAGCCTTGGGATCTTTCTGAACTTTAGCGGCTACAGCAGAATTATTCTGACATTGATGAGAAGAGGTATTAGATTTCCCTGCAGAAGCTGTGGACTCAATGCTGGAAGACGAGGAAACAGAATCAGAGACAGACTGAAGTCTAATTTTAGAACTAGATGGTGGAAGTCCTTTACTGGGACTAACTGTCAAAAGTTTTTTACTCGGACCAATGCTTGGAATCGGTTTGAGTCCAGATGAGCTTGAACTGACTGAAACTGGAGAAATCTTGGGCTGGACGAGTAGGACTGGATTGGATCCGAGGATACTTGAATTGGCTGGAACCAAAGGAGACTGACCAGGCTGGTCCTGGTGAATTGCTGCTGGACCGGTTGGAACCAGGACAGACTGACCAGGCTGAGCCTGGAGTATTGCTGGAACAGCAGGAACCGGAGAAGATGGATTCCGGCTGGAACCGGCGTGAGTAGAATCCAAATGTTCAGATGGCCCATCCTGGACCTGAACCATGCTGGATGCCAACATGGTGGCGCTCTCAGGAGATGGCAAACAGGAGTTCATAACTGCATCTGTATAACAAAGATTCCCATATGGAAACTTGTCTCTGGATACTTCCCTTGGGGCTGAAACTGTGGTGACCCCTCCTGGGGTTGACAAATCAGACACCCCTCTCAGGGTTGTTATTTCCAGCACCCCTCCTGGGGTTGACAGATCAGATACTCCTTTTTGAGTAGAAGACTCATATGCCCCTACAAGAGCTTGAACATTGGATAACCCTCCTTGGGCTGCACACTCGGAACCCCCTCCTGGGGATGGAAACTTTGTCCCACTCCTGGGGCTGGACACCCGGAACCCCCTCCTGGGGCTGGATGCTCAGAACCCTCTCCTGGTGCTGGACACTCAGAACCCCCTCCTGGGGCTGAAGACACGGACGCCCCTCCTTGTGCTGAAGACACGGATGCCCCTCCTTGGGCTAAAGACATGGATGCCCCTCCTTGGGCTGTAGACACGGATGCTCCTCCTTGGGCTGTAGTACACGGATGCCCCTCCTTGGGCTGTAGACATGGATGCCCCTCCTTGGGCTGTAGACATGGATGCCCCTCCTTGGGCTGTAGACACGGACGCCCCTCCTTGGGCTGTAGACACGGATGCCCCTCCTTGGGCTGTAGACACGGACTCCACTGTGACTCTAAATGGCTTGAACATTCTTCTCTGGACACCCAACTTGGGATAAGGTATTTTAATCACCGGAACCCAGTCATAAATTTGAGTCTCTTTCAGAGTAGCCTTCTTGACTCCCCCGTCAGCAGTAGCAGGATCGGCTACTGTGGATGACTTGTAGACATTAGCGCAATGATACTGAGATTTGTCACCATTTCCTGGCTTGCAAAGAATGCAATCCTTAACAAAATGACCGGAATTTCCACAGTAAAGACAGAGGTGTAGCTTCCTACGCCGCTGACATTCAGCATCAGAGAGCTTGGGCCGTGGATAGCTCTGATGAACAACTTTTCCTTGCACAGAGGAAGAGACTTTAGTAACTGGATGGGACAAAACAGGATCAACAATGTTGGTAGTATTCCTGAAGAGATCAGGCATCACAGAAAGAATACTAGACAAAAGTTCTTGTAACTGTAATAACATCTGGTAGAAAATCTGCAGTTGGTCAGGAGTCAGTGCAGAAAGTCAGAGAATCTCTGGAGAAATTCTGCTGCAGACACTGTGCCAATTGATGTTGAGTCGACTCCAAACCCTCCAAGCGTACTGCAATATTGCTTAGGAGGTCATACGTCAGACAAACACTTTCGGACGGGTCCATGCGGCCAGTTCCTACTGTCAGGACTGTGGTTTTTGTGAAACCAGTGTTAGTGAAGTCTGTGCGGGCGACTGGAGGACTATGTGAATATTAGGCTGGTCTGTAGGAATTAGGGAGAAGAAGGAGCAATCCCTGACCGGGGATCAAACCCAGGCCTCGGCAGAGGAAGCCGTATCCTGATCACTGGATCACCAGGGACTTGGTGTTGATAGTATGATGAATGTATAGGTGAGATTGAACTGGATATAGTGTCACAGGAGTAGATGCTTATGTACTCAAGGTTACTGGTGAGATTGTAAGCCGGACTGGTTACAGGTGAGACTGAGAACCGGGCTGGTTACCAGTGAGACCAGGACGCAACTGTAATCTGGGCTGGTACTTGATAAAACTGTAAACACAACTGAAAGTAGAATGATGACTGTGGCTGTGACTTTAGGACAAGGCTGAAGAACACTGCGGCTGTGACTTTAAGATGAGACTGTAGAATACTGCAGCTGTGGCTTTAAGATGAGACTGTGGAATACTGCAACTGTGACTTTAAGATGAAACTGTAGAATGCTGCAGCTGTGGCTTTAGGATGAGACTATGGAATACTGAAACTGTGACTTTAAGATGAAACTGTAGAATACTGCAGCTGTGGCCTTAAGTTGAGACTGGAATACTGCGACTGTGACTTTAAGATGAAACTGTAGAAATACTGGATATCAATGGTAACACAACTGTAATCCAGACTGGGTAGCAAAGGAGCAGAGTTATACAGGAACCAAAGTACAAGTGTTACCTTTAGGGAGCTCATCTTCTAAGCTCACACAGAGCTGTGTGTGACATGAGGAAATGGCAGAGTTTCCAACTCAAGTCTCCTGACTTATACTTCCTGGTCCTTGGTGATTGGTGAGCAGTGTCAGGTGATTCAGAGAGTCTCAGGCTGGCACAGGATTGGACAGCTCTGGGTCAGGTGAATAGTCACTGTCATGTGAGTACTCTAGACTAGGCTGTGATGTGGAGTGAGGCCTAGCAGGCCAAAAGAACACTGAAGCCTGAACTTCTGCAAACAAACAGAGGATGCTGGCTTTTAGGCCTAAACTTCAGATTCCTGAATTCAGACTCACACAGAAGATTAATCACCACAGGTGGAGCTCGTTAACTCTTACCTTCCAGGCAGAGAACTCAGGACTCAGGAAACTCATGGTATCGGCAAGCTGTTTATCCCAGTGAGCAGAAAGATGCAGGATCCAGGACAGAGATGGCAGAGGAAAGTCACCAAATATGAGAACTACAGTGAGGATCGTGACATAGGCGGCTTTACAGATGAGACAGAGCCCTGCAGTCCCAGAGATCAGCCCAGCTAGTAGTGAAGATGGCACCAAATTCTCTGTCAGCGAGTGAGGGAGAGTGAAATGCAGCTCCAGGGCGGGAACACCAGCAGTAGATGGCGCCCGGAGCTGGGGGAGGGGCTACAGGTCAGCGCCTTATCTCCTATCCTGGTCCTCACCACTAGGTACTGTGGAGCCTATATAAAATGGATCTTAGTAAATCCGACCTGTGCTTCCTTGCTCTGGTGGATATAGTGGGGTCCCCATGCAGTACAGTGTACACGCCAGCGGCGCAGTCCATCTCCCAGGACCCGCGATTAACCGGCGGGTCCCACCTGGTGTACACTCTTACCTCCTCCCTGACGTGCAGCCATGCGATCCTGGAGAGCATCAGCAGTGGTGTACCTGATGACCGGTGCACCTCCGCTGCAAGTTCCCGGTAGCCCGGCGGTGGGAGTATGCAGTGCTGCTGGGGAGGTGATGGAGCCACAGCATAGAATGTCGGACTGACAAAAACAGTGCTGCGGCCCTTGAAATCTTCTTAAAAAGCTCTTTTCAGGGTTGCCTAGCACAGCCCCACCTGTTAGTGACCTGCTCTGCAGGCACCAACTTACAAACTGAGCTTCAGTGCCTGGAGGCGGGGTTATAGAGGAGGCAGTGCAATGCATCCTGGGAACAGTTTAAGCTTTAGCCTCTTGGTGCCTTGGATCAAGATCCAACTCTACACCCCAATGTTTTCCCTGTGGAATCCCAGTGTACCCCGCTGCAGAAATAAGAATAATTACACATATATAAGTACAATCAACATCACACGTATTACAGATTAAACAAATAGATGAAAAATTTAGCATCGGTGACAAAAAAGTCTAGCGTGCTAAAAAGAGTGTTGGGCTGAATGTTAGAATACTGTTACACTCAAAAGAGAGGCACAATAAAAAAACATTACCGCAAAAATATATTCAAAGGATTATGTTCATTAAACCCGTTGGGCGCTAAAGTGCCAAGTCCAACTATCCACCTTGCCTCCAGTTTTTTTAAAAGCAGAGTGTGATCACCACCACGTTTAGAAACTGGTACCCAGTCAGTAATACGACACTTCAAACTGGAACTCTGATGACCTATCCATAGAAAATGTTTAGCCATTGGCTTGTCAGAGTTTTCGTCCCTAAATGCCTGCCGGATTAAACTTCGGTGATTTGGCATGCGCTCCCGAAAAGTCCTTGTAGTCATACCTACAGTACATATGTGAGCCTGCATGGACAGTCAGCGAATAAATTATGTGATCCATCTGTGGCAATGCAATTTAAAACAAATTTTGACAGGTTTTCCTGTCAAAATTGTCAATATTTTTCCTGTCAATATTTGTCATTCACATCAGCAGGGACTGATGTGAATTACAAATATTCTCTGTGTAAATTGCTTTGTAATTAGTGGCACTATGGGGGTAATTCCATGTTGATCGCAGCAGGATTTTTGTTAGCAATTGGGCAAAACCATGTGCACTGCAGGGGAGGCAGATATAACATGTGCAGAGAGAGTTAGATTTGGGTGGGGTGTGTTCAATCTGCAATCTAATTTGCAGTGTAAAAATAAAGCAGCCAGTATTTACCCTGCACAGAAACAAAATAACCCACCCAAATCTAACTCTTTCTGTATATGTTATATCTGCCTCGGCCTCCCCTGCAGTGCACATGGTTTTGCCCAATTGCTAACAAAAATCCTGCTGCGATCAACTTGGAATTACCCCCTACGTGTGTATATATGTATATATAATATGTGTGTGTGTGTGTGTGTGTGTGTTTGTGTGTGTGTATATACCTTTAGAATGTAAGCTCTCACGAGCAGGGCCCTCTTCCCTCATGTGCTTACCCTTTTCTTACTTTAATAATCTTCAGCTGCACCAAATCCAGCAGTCTTCTGCCACGTGATACTTATTCCAGTGTCATCTGCTGATGTAGCTATGATCTGCTGATGTAGCTATGTTTATTTACCCTGTACTTGTCCTATATTGTCGTCAACTGTAAGTTGCTGTTTTCCTGTTTGATTATTTGTTTATGTACTCTGTAATTGGGCGCTGCGGAACCCTTGTGGCGCCATATAAATAAAGGATAATAATAATAATAATAATTATATATATATATATATATTGAAATCCACAGCTCCTATTTAGCTTAACTTTAAAGTTAAATAGGAGCAGTCTACTTTATCTCCCAAACAGGGAAGTTTATTTTTATTGGCAATATATATGAAAAGAAAAATGCAGTATGCAAATCATACTTGCCTACTTTTGAAAAGTAGTTTCAGGAAGATTATAGATCGCATTCCACCTATGGGGCGTGTCTATCTCACCTTTAGGCGTATCTACTGTCACTCAGGGGAGTGTCCTGTGGCAGATAAAAACTTAAGTACAAAGTGCAGTACACGGTACACCGACATCACAGCTACATTACCCAGCAGTGCTACACGCCGACATCACAGCTACATAACCCAGCAGTGCTACACGCCAACATTACAGCTACATTACCCAGCAGTGCTACACGCCTACATCACACCTACATTACACAGCAGTGCTACATCCCAACATCACACATACATTACACAGCAGTGCTACACGCCGACATCACACCTACATTACCCAGCAAGGCTACACGCCAACAACACACCTACATTACACAGCAGTGCTACACGCCGACATCACACCTACATTACACAGCAGGGGCAGGGCTATACATTGACATCACACCTACATTACACAGCAGGGCTACACACCGACACCACACCTACATTACACAGCAGGGCTACACACTGACATAACACCTACATTACACAGCAGTGCTACACACCGACATAACACATACATTACACAACAGTGCTACACACCAACATCAAACCTACATTACACAGCAGTGCTACATGCCGACATCACAGTTACATTACACAACAAGGCTACACGCCGACATCACAGTTACATTACACAGCAAGGCTACACGCCGACATCACAGTTACATTACACAGCAGTGCTACACACCGACATTACAGTTATATTACACAGCAAGGCTACACGCCGACATCACAGTTACATTACACAGCAAGGCTACACGCCAACATCACAGTTACATTTCACAGCAAGGCTGCACGCTGACATCACAGTTTCATTAAACAGCAAGGCTACATGCCGACATCACAGTTACATTACACAGCAAGGCTACACGCCGACATCACAGTTAAATTACACAGCAGTGCTACACGCTGACATCACAGTTACATTACACAGCAAGGCTACACGCCGACATCACAGTTACATTACACAGCAAGGCTACACGCCGACATCACAGTTACATTACACAGCAGTGCTACACACCGACATTACAGTTACATTACACAGCAAGGCTACTCACCGACATCACAGTTACATTACACAGCAAGGCTACACGCCAACATCACAGTTACATTTCACAGCAAGGCTGCACGCCGACATCACAGTTTCATTAAACAGCAAGGCTACATGCCGACATCACAGTTACATTACACAGCAAGGCTACACGCTGACATCACAGTTAAATTACACAGCAGTGCTACACGCTGACATCACAGTTACATTACACAGCAAGGCTACACGCCAACATCACAGTTACATTACACAGCAAGGCTACACGCCGACATCACAGTTACATTACACAGCAGTGCTACACACCGACATTACAGTTACATTACACAGCAAGGCTACACGCCGACATCACAGTTACATTACACAGCAAGGCTACACACCGACATTACAGTTACATTACACAGCAAGGCTACACGCCGAAATCACAGTTACATTTCACAGCAAGGCTGCACGCTGACATCACAGTTTCATTAAACAGCAAGGCTACATGCCGACATCACAGTTACATTACACAGCAAGGCTACACGCCGACATCACAGTTAAATTACACAGCAGTGCTACACGCTGACATCACAGTTACATTACACAGCAAGGCTACACGCCAACATCACAGTTACATTACACAGCAAGGCTACACGCTGACATCACAGTTACATTACACAGCAGTGCTACACACCGACATTACAGTTACATTACACAGCAAGGCTACACGCCGACATCACAGTTACATTACACAGCAAGGCTACACGCCGACATCACAGTTACATTTCACAGCAAGGCTGCACGCCGACATCACAGTTTCATTAAACAGCAAGGCTACATGCCGACATCACAGTTACATTACACAGCAAGGCTACACGCTGACATCACAGTTAAATTACACAGCAGTGCTACACGCTGACATCACAGTTACATTACACAGCAAGGCTACACGCCGACTTCACAGTTACATTACACAGCAGTGCTACACACCGACATTACAGTTACATTACACAGCAATGCTACACGCCGACATCACAGTTACATTTCACAGCAAGGCTGCACGCCGACATCACAGTTTCATTAAACAGCAAGGCTACATGCCGACATCACAGTTACATTACACAGCAAGGCTACACGCCGACATCACAGTTAAATTACACAGCAGTGCTACACGCTGACATCACAGTTACATTACACAGCAAGGCTACACGCCGACATCACAGTTACATTACACAGCAAGGCTACACGCCGACATCACAGTTACATTACACAACAAGGCTACACGCCGACATCACAGTTACATTACACAGCAGTGCTACACACCGACATCACAGTTACATTACACAGCAGGGGGATATCTTCTTAGCTCAGCTACATTTGACCCCAACTGACTCCATTCCCTATATACCACCATCACAGACCCAAGGCCCATATGCTGATAGGAGGGAATTCGGGAGCTGCAGGGTAATTTGCTCGGGCAGCGGGGTACTCCGACGAAAAACGGTCAGCATCTATGATTTTAGGTTGCAGTCTAGACCCCTGGGTTGCACCTGGTCGCAATTGCATTATGCTTCTATTAAACAGCCCTCTATATGGTTTCCAGATATATAGAGGGGATGCAGTCAAAATGCTGGCGGTCGGGATCCCGGCGTTCAGGAGACCGATGCCGGAATCCTGACAGCCGGCATTATGCTGACGGACGACATCCCGATACCTGTCCCTAATTCTCACTCCCTCCACTGCTGGGTATTCTATAGGGACCCCTATAGATGAGCTTACATTCAAGTGCCGTAAACTTTACAGATCAATATTATTTCACCATAGTAAATATGACCTTGCTAGGAAATCTGTTTGTCCATTGCCATGTGCAGCAGGGATTTAAGTGTCTGTCTTCCCTGTTGTATTTTGCATAAATTATTTATACAGCAGGACAAGCCAGACTACAGCTGCACTAAATCTAAATGACACCCGCCCAGGGTGTGTAACAATTAATATAAGATCATACACAGGGCAAAAGGCCGTCACATAGGGTGTGGGTGAGGAAGGTTGAGCAGATATGGACAAGCCTGTGGACTGTAAGAGGAGGGAGAGGAGGCAGTGCCGGCAATAACGGGAGATTGAGGTTACATACTGTGGAATGCAGGTTCTGGGAGCTGTGAATAAGCTTGCTGCGTGTGGGCTGGTGTCTCACTGCCAGCAGTGCAGGCTGTGTCAGGCTTGTCTCGGGCAGTGTGAGGCTGTACCTGGGCACCGGAGGATGCAGTCCAGCTCCGGCTCCTGTGCTTCTCCCCCTCTGTAATTGTGGCAGGATGGGGGGTGGCTGGGCGTGCGTGTGCTCGGGTAGGCAGTCAGTCCTGTGTGGTGGTCTATTACTTCCCTGCAATGGTAGTGCCACTTCCTACAGTACATCTGCGAATGGGCGGCTCTGCCCCCGTCGCATCAGTACTCGCGTCACGCATGCGCCATCCGATTCTTGATGGGGAAATTGCAAATCTGAGAGGATTATTTCATTTTCCGGGGAAGCGGGAGACTCCACAGGGAACCAGGAGTCTCCCGCGGGATGCGGAAGGGTAGGCAACTATGATACAAATACACAAATATGTGCAGAAAAATATTTTGTATTCCAAATTCCTAATGGATCCTCACTAAGCCTATGTGTACAGTTAGTCGTAGTGAGTATGATTCTAGTAATCATTATTATTACCTGATTTGCCATACATTTTTCTCTTTTATACCATGCACACTCAATAGTTTAACTTTTTTTTTTCAGGTTGTATACTGTACAGTATGTGTAAATTCCATTATGCTTTGGGGCTGATGCAAAGTTCAACACAAGTAATTAATCCTGCATTTAATCCTGCATGGGAATAAATGTGTGATTTTCACCGTATGTAAAGTTGTATGCATCTTTGCAAGTGGACTTCCTAGTGCCACCTCTTCAGTCGCAAGGGAAGATGAGCCTGAAATACATATCGCGCTGCATCACCGAAACATGTTTATGCTCTGTTCCCAAGCATACGCGGTACAAAACCACAGAAGACACACTCTGCCAACAGCCATACTATATGTTCAACACGGCATCAGCTCCTATGTACAGTATTTGATGTATGAGTTTCAAATATTCATGAAGCTGCCCAATCTTATGTTAGATCTACTTGAGCTAAATAATGTTAGTTTACTGTCCTACACATTCCAAATGTTTTAGCTTCAAAGGAATTAAATTACTAGAACTAACAATCAATACTGACTATAATACATAATTTGAATACTGTATACCAGGCATTCCCAACCGCGGTCCTCAAGGCACACCAACAGTGCAGGTTTTAGTGATAGCCAGGCTTCAGTACAGATGGTTAAATCAAAATAACTGAGCTACTAATTAAGTCACCTGTGTTCAAGCCTGGATATCACTAAAACCAGGACTGTTACTGTGCCTTGAGGACCGTGGTTGGGAAACACTTCTGTGTACTGTATGTTTTGACGGGCCAAAAGAATGAAACCTGATTAATTATACAGTTCTTATAATGACATTCTAGACTTTGTTTTATTATTTCAGTCAAAACATTTTTCTTAGTGATTGTATCAATTCATTTGTACAGGAACTACTTTATTTTGGTATTAGATTTGTGAGGTACTGTAGATACAGTACATGTTTTTTTACTAACTGTGTCCCCTTCTAGTGGGAACTACTTGTCAGAGAAATATGTTGGATGGAGTGCAACATAGTTGCTGACTCTTGGAGGGGGCAGCCAGCTGGGCACAGCAATGAGTAGGGCAAGTCATAAGAGGCTACACGGGGGACTGGTTTCTGTGTCATCATGACAATGCCCCCTTCTGTACAATATGGAGATTATGAGCATTGCACAGTGTGGGAAGTTGCTATGATGGTGCAATTCAGCGTGAATCATGTAATCACCTAGCTAACTGGCAGGGGTAGCGGCTGGCTTTGGGCTACTTGCCATCTTTCCGGGTGGCCGGGAGTGCCACACAGTTTTCTGGAGCCTCCCAGACAATTCTAGAGAGGGCAAGTATGAGGTGCAATCTTGTGAGGTTCTGCAGCAAATATTGAAGCATCTGAAGATAATGCATTCTGAGTACAGTTGGACCTCTAGTGAACCATGGCCATATTTACATATTATAATGAATGTGACTAAAGCCAATTAACCATTTTACTGCCTGAAGTTTGTGCCAATTTTGCAGCTACTGTAGCAGTCTACATGCAAAAGATTTATTGTTAGTACTAATCTCAATATACTGTGTCTAGCATAATAAAAATATGAGGTATTGGTTCACATTTTTTACACAAACTAACACAATTTCAAGAATCCTCATTTTTGGAGAGACCCTACACTCACATCTATACTTAGATACATTTGTCCTAATTGTCTCTTTTTTGTACCTTTAGCTGAACTAGCAAATATGACTGCCCCATAGATAATATCATATATATTAGTTTATTCAATTATTTTAAAATTGCCTAGAAGATATTTGGCACTTCATACCTCATAAATAAGCATAGGATTGCAACATCTGGAAAGTACTGAAAGAAAATCTTGCTCAGAGGCTGAATTATAATTTCTTAATTACTTTCTTTATTAAATAGGCTTTACTCATAAAACATCAGACTGAATACAGTTCTGGCATATTTTGGCTATTCCTGGTAGCGTATTCCACATTTTCAGGAGACTAATTAGCAATTCTTTAGTTGGGAGCAAAGCAAAAAAAGAGCAAGTACCTTTGCAACTTGGTAAAGACTGTATGTAATCCATAGATATTCAGGGTCTAATTAGATAGTCAATAGGTTGACACCATTATGGTCGACATGCATTAGGCCGACATTGTCAAAAGGTTGAGATGGTCATTGGGTTGACTAATGAAAGGTCGATAGTGCTTTTGGTTAACAGGTACAGAAGGTCAAAGGGGGGAACTGAATAACACAGTTGTTCCCAAACTTTTTTGAATCACGGCACCCTTAGAGTATCAGAATTTTTTCATGGCACACCCAGGCCAAATGTTTCTTATTGAGAATTTTTTTTTTAAATATTGCATTAACTACATTCATCCATAGGTTCAATTTTGTGGTGAGGAACAAGATTTGCTTCTGTTTGTCCACATATTTTATGATTGGCAGCCACAAGCACTAGTTTTGCCTATTACATTGACAATAAATAGTTTGAATTGGTCCTAGACCACCAACCTCTGGCACCCTTGCAAGTGTCCTGCAGCACCCCAGGGTGCCACGACACACAGTTTGAGAACCACTGGGATAGCATATTAAGAGGGTGCTTATACTATGCTGGAGGAAGAAAAGTACTGATACACACTCTAAGTGCTAAGAACACTGATAGTAAAGATTATTTTGCTAAACCCTCACAATTAACAGGGAGTATAAGTGAAATCCTAAGCACACTTCACTTGTGCTAAGAACTTCACTTATACTCCATGTTAATTGTGAGAGTTTATCAAAATAATTTTTACTATCAGTGTTCTTAGTGCTTAGAGTGTGCAGGTATCAAAGGTCAACAGGATCAATTGGTCGTCATGCCAATGGTCGACACACACATGGTCGACAAAATGTATTTTTTTACTTTTTCTTCCTTTACCATCCACATGGACTACTTTTTGGAATAGTAGCATGTGCCAAGTGCTGCAGAATGGGGCGAGGCAACTTGCCCAAAGCATGGTGGGTGAAGTGAGCCATGCGAGGGGACGCAGTGTACTAATTGGGAGTCCACGTGAAGAGATGGTGAAAACAACACAATAAAATGCCAAAATGTTGTGTTGACCTTTTCACATGTCGACCTTTTGAACCTGTCAACATTTTCCTGTGTCGACCTTTCATGGGTTGACCTAATAACCACGTCGACCCTTTGTCTATGTCGATCTGTTCACTGTCGACCATATGGTGTCAACCTAATGATTGTAGACCCTCTGACTGTAGATCTATTGATCCATAACCAGTAAAAACATGTTGCACAGCAGGTGGGGCAGATTTAAAATGTGCAGAGAGATTTAGATTTGAGAGGGGGTATCCAAACTCACATGTAAATTGTAGAGTAAAAATTAAGCTTTCCAACATTTGTGGGCTACATGCACAAACCCTGCATACAAAAACAGTAAATACTAGAATAAATGTGTGTGCACCTCTTGTATTACAACATGGTTTGTTCTAGATACAATCTTACTTGCTTTTTCTACTTTGTTCCCAACTCAGAATAAACCCCTGTGTCTTTATGCCAAATTAACTCTTTCACGCTTGAATTATAATTCATTAATGCTAGATTTTTAGTTTAGATTTTTAGTTTATTAGTCATTGGGGCATTTTTAAACTATAAAACTATAGCTGTTATACATGTGTCCACCTAAGAGGACATTATGCATACTGTATGTGACATAAAACATTGCCCTATTATCATGGAACAGTATTATAACTGTTTGGGTTTTTTCCCAAAAAAGTAAGGTAAAATGTAATAAAATCTTGTATGGTTCCAGTTTGTTCTTCTTATTATTTTGCTTTCTCTATTTTCTTTCTCCAAAAAAATAAAATCCTTTAAAATCACTGGACAAAGAGGCTGAAGGCACTACATGGAGATTTACTTAGTTTTATGTTCATTGTACATGCTGAATCGTGGCACCTGTTACTGTTAGCATGTTTTACATCCGTAAGCTTTGAGCACTGATTTCCCACACTGAACCTGAATTAAGAGGGTGCCTTTGATATGGCCATGCACTTCAACGGAGGTGGTGTCTCATTTGATCTTCATCTTTGATGTTGCTTTATAGAGCCAGCATCGATCAATGCTTGAGCAATGGATGTTTTGAAATCCAACTGATTCTTGTCATTGAATCCAGACATTCAATATACAGCCGCCATGCATTTACACAAGTCACATCAAGAAAGTGAAAGAACACCCGAATGTACCTTCTCTTGTTTTTACGTCTGTGTAGGTACATCACAACATGCTGATTCATGAGATCTACTGTACGTCTCATAGTGCATGTCTGGAGACAATAAAAACAATACCAGTAAAGCATCCACCAATATTACCACATCTGCTAATGATAATAATTGAAATAATTTACAATTGAAATAAGTTAAGGTAACATATAATGATACATATAATGCTATCAGCTTTTAAAACTGCCATATATGGCTATTATATGAGGAAAATATTTAGTTTAGGCCGATATATGCCAGCATAAGCCTAGCATGCAGTATGGATCTTTATTTTGCATAATTTCTACTGAAGTGGACATACTGTATGGTTTTACATAAACCGTGAAACAATAGAGTATTTGATCAAACATCTACCATATTATGCCCTAAACATTACTTTCCTTTAATTTATTTTTTGTTCTTGCTCTGATAACTTTTAGTATATATACTGTATATGCCAGAAATCCATGAAGTGCTCTAATTTTGGTACAGCTCCTTAGAAGATGACACAATGCACTAGTGAAGCCAAAAGATAGTTTCTATAGGCGATAATGACTTAAAAACAGCTGTCCACTGTCATGGCCTCTATGCGTGAAAGGGTTAATTGTGTTAGAATTGAAATCTAAATTGGTGTAAAGACATTTAATTTATTTACAGTTAATTAAAATCTAAAACATTGATAGCTACTCCAATGGTATATTGAGATTTGGACTTTCCATTTATAAAGCATCAAGTATCAACTGAAACTCCTAAATTACATTGTAAATGATACAACATATGGGATAACTCAAAAATCATCAACTGGATCAGCAAAGGCTCAACAAAATGTGGAGCTCTTAGTCAAAAATGAGCCCTTCACCAATATATAGCACAGATCTGTGAATTAAAAACATATTGTGACAACATGGTCACAGTTAACCCTGTGAATGTTGCACTACTTCTATATGTAAACAAACATGCATAGGGCTCCATTTAAAAATGATTATTATTACCAGTGGCATATTTTGTTTAATATCGTAGTGATACTAATGAATATCCCATTGGTATTTAACATTACTTACGTCTCTGGTGAGGTCCAGTGATATCGGCCTACTAGTCCTCTTCCGCTTTGTTGCTGGCAGTCTACTGCTGCCAGTGATAGGATGTTGTGTCATGCACAATGTGTGATGGCAAGTCTACACATGCTTATGACATTTTTTACCTGGCGCAGACCCAGCAATGCTGTAAATCTGTAGAAGGCATAATCAGTATAGGGGCAAACCGCAGTAAGCTAAGCTTACCTTTGTTTGTTAGATACTGAAATGAGGACATTGTCAGATACACATATGCCCCCACAATGCCAGATACACCCCAACTGTGCCAGATACACATATGCCCCCAACAGTGCTAGATATGCCCCCACAGTTTCAGATTTGCCCCCACAGTGCCAGATATGCTTCTAAGGTGCCAGATACAAATATGCCTGACAGTGCCAGATACAAATATGCCCCCACAGTGCCAGAAACACATATGCCCCAAGGTGCCAGATACACATATACCCCACAGTGCCAGATACACAAATGCCCCCACAGTGCCAGATGCACATATGCCCCTGCAATGCCAGATACACCTATGGGCAGGCCTGTACATGGCAATGGAGGTGGAATATGTAGTGGTAGGCAAGTAAAGCATTGATAGATAGATAGATAGATAGATAGATAGATAGATAGATAGATTGATTAAAACTGATTGAAAGACCAGAAGACCACACAGAACCCATGAATGACCTCAAAAATAATCTGCTTGAGTATGACATTGATTGTAGAACAAGAGCAAAATATAGTTATGTTTCTTGGAGGGTCCCACCCTCATATATTTTTGCATGTCCAATTCTCCTATTCTATACCCTACCTACAGTATGCCTGCATGATTCTTCCCTCCTACCATTCCGCCTCTCCAGGTATAAGACAGGAATAAGAAAAATGTTTAATACAGATGTAAACATATGCATTTTAGGTGTGCAGAAGCATAAAAAAAATTAAATTAAGCACAATTCAAAATGAGCATCAGGGTTTGTAATATCTTCTAACCAAAGCTGCTTCTTCTCCCAGTTGCTAATTCAATTGAAAGGGTAAAGGGGGGTACTCACGGAGCGATCGCTGCTTAAAATCTAAGCAATCTGACTAGATTGCTTAGATTTTAAGCACGATCGCTCCGTGTGTAGCCCCCTTAGCGATAGCGATGCGCAGCCCAGGCCAATCTTGCAGGCCAATCTTCTCCCGCTGGGTGAAGTGAGCGGCCCCCCCGTCTCCCCCCGCCCGCTCAGCACAGATCGCGCTGTGCTGAGCGCCGGGAGAGATGTGTGCTGAGCGAACCGCTCAGCACACATCTCTCTGCCATCGGCCAGTGAGTACTGGCCTTAAGAAAACAAAAAAATACTTTGTTTTTTTTTGTTGTTAATTTCAGAATATTTTCAACAAATGCAAGATGTGTGTCAAAGTATCTGCTTTCCTCGCACTTTTATGGTTAGTGCAGGTGGAAAAATAAACACTGTTCTTTAGCTTCTTGCAAACTATGTTGTCATTTTGGAATAATGTCATTACGGAATACTTGTAGATCTTAGGGGAACATTCTGGGAATACGGACTTCATCAAGCTTACAGCGACAATAGCTGAATACAGCCAAGCAAAATATGATGATGCAGCAGTTCATACAGCTTTGCTCTGTTGCAAATTACTGAAAAGCTATCAAACCACTTACAGATGAGGAATTTCTAATGTTAATGAAGGACATTTAAACATTTTGTATTGCTCTTTAACAAGAAAATGTTTATCTGTTGATATAAATTTAGGTTACCTTTTAATTGACAGTGAATGTCTGTTGTATATTAATATTGAGGGAGATATTATGGGTATCCACTATCCATTGGTTCTAGATGTGTATTCAAAACATTAGGAAAAATAAAAACTTCTCTTATTCATGATTATGCAGTCTTGGAAATGTGCCTTAAATGTCAGACCCACAACTCTATATGTACATGTTAAATCTGCCCCACCTACAGTGCATGTGATTTTGCCCATTAGAGAAAAATTTTGCTGCTGTGATCAGGTCTGAATTAGGCCCTATGAGTGAAGAATTAGACAAGTAGACAAGTTGCCCATGGTAACCATTCAACTTCTAGCAAGCATTTATCAAGTACATTTTATAAAATGAAAGGAACAGTAGATGATTGGCTGCTAGGGAAACTTCTCCACATGTCCACTCTTTGATACATCGTCTCCCATAAATGCTACGCTTCAAAAGTAAATTTTTCTGAATTAAAAACAGGTACAGTATTTGCACATTATCAGTTTAAATCAACATGGAATTTAGGGGGTTATTCAGGTTTGTTAGCAAACCAAAAAAGTTTGCAACTGGTAAAAACCATGCTGCACTGCAGGTGGAGCAGATGTAACAGGTTTTGCCCAATTGCTAACATTTTTGGTTTGCTAACAACTCTGAATAAGGCCCCTAACCACTTGTCTGGCATGGTTGCAAGACAAGTGGTTAAAGCCCACTCTCAGAGGGACCTCCTGTCCCTCTGCTTCCTGGTTCCCTGCCCCCAGTGTCTGCAGTGCTGCAGATTACTGCTGATTGGTCAGCACGGCAGCACCCCCCACCAAGTGGCTGCAGACATTACCAGCTGCTGAAGAAATGTGAAAAAAGCAGCCCCTTACCATAACCCTGGACCCCTGGAAGATACAGAGAGAAGCAGATGCCAAAAAAGTAAAATAATGTTCCAACCATCAATATTTTACAGATGTTCCACTTTTTTTAAATTAAAAAAATCGTATTTTATTTAAGATCCATATAACATCGTATTGGATATATTTTAAGTAAGTGTTCTTAACCTAATTCAATTATAAAAGTAAAAGACAATTTCTGAGTAGTTTTTAGAAAAAAAATATTAGCCAGTTAAGTGATTTAACAATTATACCTTTCTGGAGGGCCTGCCTTCTCATTACCAACAGTTCCAAGATGTTTTCAGTAAATAAGTTGCAGATGCCTTGCCCCCTTATAGGGAATGGGATTGTCCAGTCAACTTGACACCTGGGAAGATGTACATACCTTGCACCACCTTCTGAAAACTTAAGTGATGTCTGATTATATTAAAGAAAACTAGGAGAAAGGTTTCATCATCTTCAGCTGGAGCCGAGTTTCTCTTTGTGAAGAAGAAAAATGGAGGTCTACAACCCTGTCAACCTTCTCAATGATATCACTGTGAAAAATGGATATCCTCTACCATTAATCACTGAGCTGTTCAATCGGGTCAGAGGATCTTACATATGTACGAAACTGGATTTGAGATGTGCATATGACCTAATCCAGATTTGTGAAGGTGATGAGTGGAAGACTGCGTTTAATATTCGAGATGGTCATTATGAATATCCTGTAATGCCCCATCTGTATTTCAACACTTTGTAAATTATGTTTTTAGAGATTTAAAAAAAGTATCAGTTCCCGTCCGATACAATATCACCATCGGTTCCAGTTGATATACTATCACCATTGGTTCCAGCCTGATGTACTTTCACCATCAGTTTCAGCCCAATATAATGCCACCATCGACATCAATTCCAGTCTGATATACTACCATCATTGTTTCCAATCTGATATATTAACACCATCAGTTCCAGTCCAATATACCATCACCACTGGTTCCAGTCCGATAAACTGCCATCATCTGTTCCAGTCTGATATACAGTAACACCACCATTGGTTCCAGTCCAATATAATATCACCATCAGTTCAAGCCCTATATACAGTACTGCTAACATCAGTTCCTGTCTGACATTATGTCAGTCTTTACCAGCGTCATCAAACCCCTGTTTCCTAGATCTCACCACCACCAGCTTTTCAGTGTTTTCAGTGCTATCACCAAGTGTCCCAGGCAGGCAGCCGCAACCTGCTCTTTGTGCACAGAAAAGCCGAAAGTCCTTTTTGGGGATCCCTGGTAAAAACCACCAGCGGTTTAGATTCCGCGCCCCTGCTCTGGGTCTCCACCAACTCCTTGGTACTAGTTTCAGTTCCTTAAATACTGAGCCAGACTCTCTCTTAGTCTCCAAATCTTCCTTAATATATTGATGCAAAGAAACGACATAAGTCCTTTCCACTTCCAGCACTCCATTAAGCAAGCTCCACCAAGTCCTGACACAGGTTTGGAGATATCCATAACCCAAATCCTGAGAGCCGTCACGTACAGCTGCAGCTGAGTTTTGATTCTGTTTCCTCTAAAGAAATGACCAGACTCTGGAGGTAGAGAACTGCATCAGGAGAGCTATCCTTGTCACTGCTTTTGGACAGACCATCTCTTGACATTTCCTGGTAATTTGCCACTTAACCAGAAGCCACTTTCATCTTAAGTTTCCCCAGCTGGTGACATCAACTCCATAATCATGGACCATCTTACCAGGGATTCCTAATAGTACTGTTGCAGCTCTGACAGCCCTAGGAATACACCATGATTTTGCAGCATGGCTGGCCAGTCATACGGTGGTATAGGAATACCTACAGAAAAGCACATGAATCATTTTGACATCACAGCGCATATAATGGCTATAATTTTGGTGACACAGCTCGCCCAATATCCTTGATTCAGGTAATTTGGACCAGTCTTATTATTTATTGCATCAAGGTGTCTTTGGGGGATAATAAGGTATTTTGAGAAGATGGGTGCAGGAAGTATACATCATTATAGCACTCCACCCCGATTAGCCTTATTTTACAGAGCTTACCAATTATTATCATAAGCACCTGACTTGTCAGGTTTCTGAAGAGATTCAGAGTTCCTGACCTGCATATTGATGCACATGTCCTGAACGTATAACAAGAAGTGTGGTGAGCGCTATATCCATGATACTGATTCTGCATCTTTTCATTCATTTACAGTATGTGACTTATCTAAACCCTGTAGAAATAATTACAACAAATAATTGTTACCCCAAATTATATATTTATTCATGAATAGCTACAGTGGCTATAAAGACACAGATATTTGCAACAACCTTTGGACATTGTTTCCTTGGGTACTGACATTTTAAACCAGTACGAGCAACTGATAAGTTGATGTCTGTTACATTGGCTATAGGATTTAACTAATTTTAATTATTGTATAATTGTAGATTTTGTTGTTTTATCAACAACTAGCTGTTCTACCCGTTCTTCGCATGGGAGTTTATGATTTTCACGGTAGTAAATATAAATGACTGTTAAAAATTTGGTAAATCTATAGAGATGTTAATTTGAGACGTCTTAATGTAAGTAAATATTAATCCATGGTTCTTGGTGTTACCCGTGGAGTACCCTTAGCAGATACGGTACAAAGTGACAGGACCACTTTTGTAGTTTATTAAATTCTTCACACTGGAGGTGCAATCCAAATTTTGATCCGATTGTCCATTTGGGCATTACGGTTCACGCAATGCAAGACACGCATCGATAATGATGTCATTATATCAACCCCTTTTCCACCCCTTATTGGAGGTTTATTAAAACTCTAATTACGTAGTTTTCCTATTTCCCACCTGCAGATTACCTACAGTATGTTACATTTTAGCTTCCTAACATATCTAGAAAGTAAGAGAATTAGTGATGAGTCAGTCAGTGAGTGAGGGCTTCCGCAATTTGTAGTTCATTAAATTCTACACACTGGAGGTGCAATCCAAATGTTGATCCAAATGTCTGTTTGAACATTATTGTTCACGCAACGCAAGCCACGCATTTGTAATTGTCATTATGTCAACCCCCTATTCACCCCCTTAGGGAAGGTTTATTAAAATTCTAATTACGTAATTTTCCTATTTCACACCTGAAGAATAACTGTGTTAAATTTCAGCTTCCTAATATATCAAGAACTAAGAGAATTAGTGATGAGTCTGTCAGTGAGTGATTGAGAGCTTTCGCATTTATATATATAGATTTACTCGATTGTGCATTATAGGCTATTAATAAATATAATTTAACCAATGTTTTTGCGCTCTCTCTTGGTGTTTGAATTTTTTTTGTAGAAGTTTTGGGACTGGCGAGCTCCTATTTTTGAGAGTGCAGCATATAGATTGGGTCATTGTGCCCTGGGGTTTTTGGGCACCTTTTCCTTGCTGTTACTTAAATAAGAACCCCACTGTGAATAGCTGCTTTAACAGTCCATTTTTAAATGCAAACTTACACAATAAATTCTTCATAATAAGTGTAGTTTAACGCCATCATTTACAAACCATTCAGCTCAGTATGGACAATTATTCACATATACTTCATATTATGCCATATTACAGTGCCCTCAGTTCATAGACTGCCAAACTATAGTGCCTCCACTTCATATTATGCTACATTACCATGCCCCAGTTCATATTATATAACAGCATAGTGCCCTCCCAATCATTTTATACCACATTACAATGAGCAGGTCCAGGGGAATTACTAGATATTTTGTAGTCCACAAGTTAGGGGTGTAGCCAGAACTTTGTGGGCCCCATAATAACATTCTGAATGGGCCGCTCTCCAAATGCTTCGAGAGAGACACCTCTCCACAGCAGTTAATATTATGCCCCATAGTAATGTCCTAGTTCATTTTATGAACCATAGTTATGTCCTAGCTCATGTTAGGACACACTGTAGGGCTGCCAGTACAAATTATGCCACACATCACCCCCAATTTACATTATGACAGTGTCCTCAGTTCATATTATGCTACATTACAGTGGCCCAGTTCATATTATGTAACATTATAATGCCCTCCAAATTACAATGAGCAGATCCAGGGGCATAACTAGATATATTGGCAACCCCAAGACAAAAGTTTGTAAGGGACCATTTGGAACCACCCAGTGTTGAAATTGTATATTAACACATGTAACTCTGACAGGGAACATGGGCCTCTATCATCTCTGGACCCCATAGTAACTGCACTCCCTGCACCTATGGTAGCTACGCCCTTGCCCCAAGGTGAAAATTTGTAAGTAACTATGGGGGTAATTCCAAGTTGATCGCAGAAGGAATTTTGTTAGCAGTTGGGCAAAACCATGTGCACTGCAGGAAGGGCAGATATAATATGTGCAGAGAGAGTTAGAGTTGGGTGTGGTGTGTTCAATCTGCAATCTAAATTGCAGTGTAAAAATAAAGCAGCCAGTATTTACCCTGCGCAGAAACAAAATAACCCACCCAAATCTAACTCTCTCTGCACATGTTATATCTGCCTCCCCTGCAGTGCACATGGTTTTGCCCAACTGCTTAAAAATTTCCTGCTGCGATCAACTTGGAATTACCCCCTATATGTATCACCCAATGGGATAAAAATTTATATATCACATGTATCTTTGCAAGGGAAGGTGGGCCCCTCTCAGCTCTGGGCCCCATAGCAGCTGCACTACCTGCACCCAGTTCTTATTTTTAGTAGTGAACATTTAAATTAGCACGTTTAGGCCAATATGAAAACAAACTGCTTAATGTTTTCAATTACCAAGTCTATACAGTTTTATTCTAAACAAAAATAGTTTGAGTTAATTTCCATAATAACTGGTAAATACAACTTTATTGCACATATTGTTGAATTACTGCGAATGTGCTTTACTTGTATTTGTGGAGATCAATGCAAACTGATTCTTGGAAGAAACCATCAAGGAGCCTGGGAGATTCTGTTCTCTCTTAAAAATAAAGAAATTTTACTTTCTAATACTGCACTGCATATCTATCGTATGGACCCTGATTTGTACTGAATGAAATCTTGAATTATATCTATGCAGCCAAAAAAAAAAATATTTTCTGTGTTAAAATATTCATAATAAACCCTTTAATCCTTCAGGTGAACCAGAAGTTATGGTTTTTAACATATTAGAAACACTGTGTGATCTAATGGAAAATATGCCATACAAAAGCAAATTAGTAGCACATGTAACCAGCCTTGTGTTGATAAACCAGCTGTTATGTAACAAGTAGGTGGTGCACCACATTTGGATAAAATACCTGGCCAGTAGACCTTCTCTTCATGGCAAGTTGGCAAAAGAAGACAGTATTGATGAGTAGTGATGAGGTGTTAGGTGAAAAATTCAAAGAATAGATGATTTGTAAACGAGAGAGAGGGAGAGAAAGAGAGGGAGAGAGAGAATAAATAAGAGAGAGTAAAATAATTTGACAAAGTCTTGATTATAAACCATATACAGTCCCAATGTCTAATTACTGTCTTGACTGAAATGAGTTTACAATGTGCAATACAACAGTTTTATATTTTAATGTATAGTTTATTATTCAACATTTATTGGAATATACATTGGTATATTGTGTTTGCTGATGTAACTATTGTTGTATTATACAGTTTTCCACTTTAAAAAAAAAAGAAAAAAGAAAACAAAATAAATAATGGTGGTTCAATAGTAATATTAGACAGAAACTTAAATATGTTTCATGTTGCTAATGTATGCAGCAATATCATGGAGTAGCAGATGGTTACAAAAGAAATCTGCACAAATGCACCACAAAACTCTGCTTGGAAGCGGGTACAGGTTTATGAGCATGGAAGTAATATACTGTAGTCCCACTTCTGTAAACATTGGATCACAGCTCGCCAAAGGCTGGGTTCTGTTTCCTGGGTCCAGCAGTGCTGGTCTCAACCAGGTAGGTGCAGTTGTCTCATGGACGTTTGCCAGTCATGTACTGTCCAGCACCTGCCTCAGTAGTCTGCGTCCCCTCTGCTCTCTGCTGGACTGAGAGATGCCAGTTGTCCCTGCTTATTTGTAAGTTGCAGTCATGTGACTACAGGCACCAAATGCAAATGATCCAACCCAGGGGTAGCCAACCCTGGTCCTTGAGAGCTACAAACAGTTCACATTTTCCAGGTCTCCTCACAGTTAAGTGATTAGGTCCATCTGTGGATCTTTTAAAATGTGACAGTTAGTAATAACTGCACATGTGCACCTGCCAGGTGAGCTGGAAAACGTGAACTGTTGGTAGCTCTTGAGGACCAAGGTTGGCTACCACTGATCCAACCTATTTAAACTGCTCTGGCACTGTGTATCACTGCCAGAGTATTAGGATCACACCAGCGAGAACTCCAGCATCTTTCTGCCTTAACTACCTGTGTACTTACATGTATTCTGATCTGGTCTGTTCAGTGATTCTTTTTGCCTGCTCCCCTGGTACTGCTTCCTGTGACTTTCAGGTTAAGACTTGGGCATCCTCCTGACTTGCTTTATCCCCTGGTCCAACATTGCCCACTTCTGACCAGTACTTGATGAGCTCTCTCCAGTACACCTCGTTTATCTACTCATCCTCACTCTCTCCTGAATCCACCAGCCCATACACTAGGAACCCATCAGAGGACCTTGACCTGCATATCACATGCAGTAGGGAGTGCCTTTGTGAGGGCCATCAACACTTTAGACTGCACTTTTGTTCTGGGTCCACGTCAATCTTTAGTTCATCAATGAGCTGTTTGTACATTAATTAATGGTACATTATTTTAGATTATGCAAAAATTAAATTTTATTTTGCAGCGTGAAGCTATTGTAATATGTGGATGATTAAAGCACATTATCAGGAGTGTTGCTTGTCATAGACAGACATTAACTCTTCACAAAAAGTATTGAATTTTGCACCAGCTCAGCGATGGCAGATACTTGGCCTTTTTTTAAAACATGTGCCACACAATTTCCTCCCAAAGAACAGTATTGAAATTGTAGAACTCATACATAAATAGAACTTGGAAAGCAGAAAAATAACTATAGGGACATGTACGAGATGGACACATCTGAACAATGACCATATGCAAGAAGCTGTGGGGATCAGTGTAATAGACTCTCATCGCCAAGGGTGCAGGACTTTAGGCGCATTACCATTGCTGCCCCGTGGCACCTGTATTTGGCATGTATGGTGCTTGGAACAGCACTCTGCAGGATAGAGAGCCATCACCCGTTCATTAGGAGTCATTCAGGTGTGTTTCACCTGCATCCATTGTGGCAAAGTACCGATTTTTGGTACTTTGTTAATTGTAAGAACCTGTTCTGTGCGGGCGTGAATGGGTCCTGTGACATACAGTAAGATACAGCCCGGCATCAGACTGTCATTATTTGACAGTCTGTCATTAATTGACAGCACTGCAGCAGCAAACGGGGAGATATGATCACAACTCATTATTGTTGCCTACTGAATAACCCCCTTAATAAATACCACATAAATTCACTTAGGAGTAGAACCATTCATTGGTCTTTTAAAGAGGTAAATGATAAACCAACCATAGGCTCAGCTAAATGTGAAGAACTACAGATCAACATGATAACAATCATTTAAATGTATATAAATGCACAACAATAATTAAACCTGAAGCATATTTACACATAAATAAACAAATAATATATATGGCTATATAGACATTATATGTAATACGGAACCCCAGTAAGGGATAATAAATAATAGCTATATACCAATAAAGATAATATAGAATCAAACTCGATGGAGATAATATTCTAATACACATTTTTTTCTTACAGATGTGGAATAACTAAGAAAGCCAATGTGGACCGTAATTAATATATAGCCAAACAACAGATGCATATACCATTAAATTGTTATATATACGTTCCAAATCATTATGTGTAAACAGTCCAGATCAAAAGATAGTTAATATAATAGCCAGGGCTTAAAGTGGAACTAATCCCCCCCCATCCGCCGCACATTAAGTGGAGCCAGGGCCAGTGCTAGTGTTTTCGGCACATCACAAGACATTTAGGTCTTGATATACCTAAAAAGAATGCTTAGCCACTAGAGGGCAAACAGTTACAAGGGATTATGTTTTCTGTTAGCACTCCAGTGGCAAGTCCAAGCATTCCAGTGCAACTGCGCATGCTCAGTCATTTCACTCACAGATAGTTGCTCAGCTAGGTGGCAAATGCTCGCGTTTCCATAAGCTAATTAATTCAGATGATAGATGGTAGCAATAATGTGGTATTAACCCAGTCTCCCTACAATGTTCTCACATAATAGAAGCAATTTTTGGCAATATACATAAAGTGTGTTTTAGGTAGAGATGTGCAGCGGACACTTTTCTGGCTTTGTGTTTTGGTTTTGGATCTGGATCCCCGCTCGTGTTTTGGTTCTGGATGATTTTTGAAAAAAACATTTAAAAAGCATAAAATCACAGTATTTGGTGGTAATTCTGATCCTACGGTATTATTAGCTTCAATAACATTAATTTCCACTCATTTCAAGTCTATTCTGAACACCTCACAATATTGTTTTTAAACCAAAAGGTTGCAGCAAGGTCACTGGATGACTAAGCTAGGCAACACAAGTGTGCGGCACAAACCCCTGGCCCATCTAGGAGTGGCACTGCAGTGGCAGACAGGATGTCAGTATTAAAAACTAGGCCCCAAAGAGCATGTAATGCAAAGCAAAAAAAAAGAGGTAGCTGGATGACTTAGCTAAGTGACACAAGTGTGCGGCACAAACACCTGTTCCATCTAGGAGTAGCATTGCAGTGGCAGACAGGATGGCAGTTTTAAAAGCTAAGCCCCAAAGAGCACATAATGCAAAGAAAAAAAAGAGGTGCATCGAGGTCGCTGGATGATTAAGCTAAGCGAGTTACTGTTGACGGGTCACGTTCCACTTGAGTTGACAATTGTCTCACCAGCAGGTCTTTGAACCTCTGCAGACTTGTGTCTGCCGGAAAGAGAGATACAACGTAGGCTTTAAACCTATTATCGGGCACGGTGGCCAAAATGTAGTGCCTGATTTCAACAGATTGACCACCCTTGAATCCTGGCAAAGCGAATGAAGGGCTCCATCCACAAGTCCCAAAAACTTTGCGGAATCGCTCCGTCTTAGCTCCTCCTTCAATTTCTCCAGCCGCTTCTGCAAAAGCCTGATGAGGGGAATGACCTGACTCAAGCTGGCAGTGTCTGAACTGACTTCACGTGTGGCAAGTTAGAAGGGTTGGAGCACCTTGCACAACACGGAAATCATTCTCCACTGCGCTTGAGTCACATGCTTATATCGTAGGTGGATGTATAGACTTGAATGGCCTTTTGCTGCTACTCCATCATCTGAAGCATATAGAGGTGTTGAATTCCACCTCGTTACCACCTCTTGCTTCAGGTTCAGGAGTGTTTGCTGGTGCTCCAGTCTTCGACACACAGGGGCTGAATGTTGAAAGTGGCCCGCAATTTTTAGGGCCACTGACAGCATCTCCTGCATGCCTCTGTCATTTAAAAAAAAATTCTGCACCATCAAATGAATTGTATGTGCAAAACATGGGATGTGCTGGAATATCCCCAGATGTAATGCATGCACAATATTGGCATTGTCCGATATCACAAATCCCCAGGAGAGTCTAAGTGGGGTAAGCCATTGTCCGATGATGTACCTTAGTTTCCATAAGAAGTTGTCAGCTGTGTGCCTCTTACAGAAACCGGTGATACACAACATAGCCTGCCTAGGAGCAATTTGGCGTTTGGGAGATGCTGCTACTGGTGCGGCTGCTGTTGTTGTTGTGGGAGACAATACATATACCCAGTGGGCTGTCAAAGTCATGTAGTCCTTAGTTTGCCCTACTCAATTTGTCCTCATGTTCGTGGTTAAGTGGACAGTGGGTACAACCGCATTTTTCAGGACACTGAGGACACTTTTCTTAATGTCCCTGTACAGTCTGGGAATCACTTTCCTAGTGAAGTGGATCCTAGACGGGATTTGGTACCGGGGACACAGTACGTCCATCAACTGTCTAAATTCCACTGCACTAATGGATACCGGATACCGGACGCACGTCTAACACCAGCATAGTTGTTATGGCCTCAGTTATCTGCTTTGCATCTGGGTGACTGCTGTCATATTTCATCTTCCTCGCAAAGGACTGTTGGACAGTCAATTGCTTACTAGAAGTAGTACAAGTGGTCTTCCAACTTCCCCTCTGGGTTGATGATCGACTCACAGCAGCAAAAACAGCAGCAGTAGGTGCATCACTCAAGGTTCCTCCAAAGGAATCCCGGTTAGGAGAGGACTCGTCAGCAATGCCAGTGACATGGCCTGCAGGACTACTCCGTTCCTGACTGAGGAGGAAATTGACATTGAGGGAGCTGGTGGTGTGGCTTGCAGGGACTTGGATACAAGAGGAAAAAGGGATTTAGGTGTTAGTGGATTGCTTATGCTCTTACCCAAAGTTTCTGAATTTGACAATGACTTCTGATAAATGCGCTGCAGGTGACGTAAAAGGGAGGATGTTCCTAGTTGTTTAACGTCCTTACCCCTACTTATTACGAATTGACAAAGGCAACACATGGTGATTTGTGGAGAAATAATTCCACACAAAAGAGGTGGCTTTTTTGGTATTTTGCTCAGGCATGACAAGGGGCTCATCCCATGGACAACAACTGTCTCCACTGGTGCCTTATTCAAACAAACCACATCACCATCAGAATCCTCATCGTCAACTTACTCATCAGTGCCAGCTACACCAATTTCCTCCTCATCCTGGTGTACGTCTACAGTGACATCCTCAATCTCAATATCAGCAACTGGACTGGCATTGCTCTTCCTAGGATTTGCAGGGGGTGTGCAAATGGTGGTAGGAGCCTCCTCTTTCCATACAGTCTTGGGAAAGTCAGGCCTAGACATTGCAACCGCGGATACACTTGGACTCTCCTTTGGGATTTGTGATATCTCTGAACGCAATTATTTTTTCCTGTGCTTTAACAAGCTTAATTTTTTGATAGTGAGTAGGGCTTCCACCCTCATGAGAAGCTAAGACCACCAGTCATGAACACAGGCCAAGGTCTTAGCCTTTCCTTGCCACTTTGTGTCTTGAATGGCATATTGACAATTTTACATTTCTTGTCAGATAATTTATTTTTTTGTTATTATTCATGTTTGCTTCTTGGATTTTACATGCCCTCTATGACATTGGGCATCGGCCTTAGCAGATGACGTTGATGGAATTGCATCGTCAATGTCTTGACTGATGGCAGCAGCAACTTCAGCACTAGTACTAGGAACCGGAAGTGGTTCCTGATTTTCCACTATTTTTTCCTCCAAATTGTTGTTCTACATTTCACAGGACAGCACCCCTTTACTATTACAGCACACAAAGCAGTGCCCCTTTATTTTCACAGCACCATTGTTTTCTTACAGCATACGGTACCAGTGTTCTTTTAATTTTTAACACAAGCACCCCTGAATTTTTGCAACATACAGGGCCAGTGTAATGTTATTTTAACAGCAGCACCCCTATATTTTTACAGCATACAGAAGCAGTGTGCTTTTAATTTTTAACAACTGCACCCCTGAATTTTGACAGCATACAGGTTTAGTGTAATGTTATTTTAACAGCTGCACCCCTATATTTTTATAGTATACAGGACCAGTGTGCTTTTAATTTTTAACAACTGCACCCCTGAACTTTTACAGCATACAGGGTCTGTGTAATGTTATTTTAACAGCAACACCCCTATATTTTACAGCATACAGGAGGACAGCTACACCCATGTACAGCTGCAGCAACCGTAACAGCAGATGAAACACCAGTGACAGCCAGAACAGTACCCCTAACACAGCACAGGTACACCACAGTGACTGCAGCAGCACCCCTACAGAGCACACACTAACCCCACCTGATGCCATCACCCACAGAGAGAAAGAGGTCTGTCTCCCTCTCTCTCTAAGTCTACAGTAAAAATCGCAGTTGCGTGCAGCTGTTTATATAGAATCCAAAATCCGCGAGATTCCAACAGCTGGATGATGACGTTTTGCCTCATTCTGGTTTCCGAGTCTGGTGGGAAGTTCCGAGTCAGAATCGGATCTGGGCCCAGAGCTTGAAGTTCTGGGGGGGGGGGGGCTTTGGTTCTCTGGGAACCGAACCGGCTCATCTCTAGTTTTAGGTGCATTATAATGTGTACCAGTGACGATATAATGGAAATAGTGCATATATAACATTGTAAATATCAAGAATCTTTAGGGTTTGTTAACCACTTAACTTACGATTTTTCCATTCAGAACCGTTCACAACTTTTTTTTAAAATATAGTTTAAAAAAAATTAACTATTTTGTTATTCACATCTACAGAATGGATCTCCTTGTCAAAAAGTGGAGGACACAGTGGGCCTTCACGTTTGCATGGGGTCTGACCATGCCAGTTAATTGGTTAAAGTTGCATTGTTACCACATAATAGAAGAAATTTCTAGCAATATAAATAATAGTGTGTTTTGGGTGTATTATAAATACAATATAAGAGCAAAAATAAATATAATACAATTGTAGATATCAGGCAAAGTTAGGGTCCTTTATGAAATCTTCAGCTTTACATATAAACCAATAAAAGGATGCAGGCTGTCGGCATGGCACAGACATGCAACAAATTTAACAAACCGCAAGGTTGTAGTTCCAACGTTTCATGTATTGTTACAGTTTTTCAAGGAATGTAACCTTGAAAAAATGTAACAATACTTGAAATGTTGGAACTACAACCTTGTGGTTTGTTAAATTTGTTGCAAGTCTGTGGAGTGCCGACTGTCTGCATCTTTTATATTACACTTTTAAGCCAGACACCCCAGCATGTTGGATGTTGTATACGAGTGCCAGACATCCTAGCAACATAAATATATATATATATATATATATATATATATATATATGTACTGTATATTGATGACTTAATATTCATCTGGTGAGGTGACAAAACAAGTATGGAACAATTTATTGCCAATATACATATGATTGATTTAAATTTTCGTTTTACCTTTGAATCTGACTCTCAATCTATTGATTATTTGGACCAGGAAACAAAATCTAATGAGTTAATTCGTACTCGTACAGTTGTTAAAGAAGTGGATGCAAATACTGTAGTTTTATCCTGCCCACAAGGATCTCCTAATTCTAAGAAACATCTGAATGAAGGCTTCCTGAATAATGCTTTCCTTGCAACTGGTGCATATGCTATAAGCACATGGACAAGAAATCCATCAGCTGGAGAAAAGATGACGGCACTCTTTATACACTAAATTATATCATTACATGTAATACTAATTTGTTTTTTTACAGAATCCTGTAAATAACATGTCTGGCATATGTAGGCAACACCAAAAGACAGGTTAAAATTAATTTCTTAGAACATTTGCGAAATATAAAAAAATAAGGTAAAAACTCATAGTTTACCTAGACATTACTCCTATGTACATGGAACCAACGTTAATATTTTTTCCCAATGATTAGTGGGTTCTCATATTAATATTATTATTCCATCCACTACCCTCTTCAGACTACACCCAGGCTTTAAGCCTGTAACAGTGAGCTTTCTCAGTTTCCAGGCCACTTTTTAGCACCTTGAAGTGTGGCACCTGAGTCTCTCTGCCACACAACTTCCCCTTTAGCTTCTGACCACCTGATGAATTTCACCCATTTACCTTTTTTTCGCCTCACCAATGGGTTTTGGAGAAATACCTACAGTATTTAAGCATTCTTTCCGTCCAATCCCCCCACCCCCACCCCCAGCTTCACCATATACATTTTTTCATGCCAATCTAACATTCTGTTTGGACAGAGCATCCGCATTCGCATACATTTTGCCTGGTCTATGCTGAATCAAAAAAGTGATAAGGTTGCAATGCTAGAAAACACTGGGTGACTCTTGCATTGGTTTCCTTATTGTGATGCATCCATTGCAATGTGGCGTGGTCTGTTATCAACAGGAACCCTCTACCTAGAAGATAATATTGTGAAGTTTCCACTGCCCATTTTATAGCCAGACACTCATGCCCCACTGTGGCATATTTTTTTCTCTTGGGGTTGGAGCTTGTAGCTAAGTTAAGAACTGTTTTTCTTTCTTTTCCACTTTTAAACCCATCTCTGAAGTGTCTGTTTGTAAAATTAACCTTTTCTTCTAGTCTAGTGCCTGTAAGACTGGTACTGAACACAAGGTTTCTTTTAAATCATTCCACACATCTTCTACCTCTTGTGACTAGATAATTTTGTCTGGGTTATTTTTCTTCAGGCATTCAATTTTTTTTGTTTTTTTTGGGTGTCGTTTTCTTCGTTAAGTGACCAAAAACCCCAACTACTGCACCATGTCCCCTCACATGGCTTGCTTTGCTCGCCATGCTTCAGGCGAGGTCCCTCGCTCCACTCAGTTTACTATTCCCAATCATAGTCCACGTGGATCGTAAAGTATGAAATAGATTAAAAATTCAAAAAGTAAAAAACTCACGTCAACTTTTTCATGTGTCGACCTTTGCCATGTCGACCTAAAGATCATGTTGACATAAAGCATGTTGAACAATAGTGGTCGACCTTATGACTGTTGACCTAAGTATGGTCAACCTAAAGACCAGTGGGCATACAGCTTGCTTTCCTGAGTAGATACCAATACCTTGTCTCCTGGCTTGAATGACTGACTAACCGCTGTTTTCTCATAATATTTTTTTTGTTGCCATTGCGCAAGGTACATATTCTGTTGTAGAAGAGGCTATTTCTGACATATGCATTGGTAGAGTTGGGACATGTACTGCACTACACTGGGTTCTAAGGCAAGTAGAGAGAGCACCACTTTCCGTCAAACTCAATCTGACAGGTCGACACGCCTCTAATTATGCAAATCAAGCCAAAACCACGCCCCCAATCACTCCTCCGACACTCCCACTTTTCCTCCCCTTCTGATGTTGTTTTATATGAAATAAGCTTACAAAAGGAGTTATAAGCGTAGTTTAATCATTGAAAAGCCTCCTGTTTAATAACTGATAGATGTTGCAGCAATGTATATAATTTCCAATGCTGAAATAAGCTTACAAATGAGTTATAAGTTTTGTTTAATCATTGAAAAGCCTCCTGTGTATTAACTCTTAGCTGTTACATCGTCGTATATAATATCCATTTGATTTGTGTGTTGTTAACGCTTAGTTGCACCCAAGGACATGCGGTGAGCTAAATGGCTCAGGAGGCACTGGCTAACCCCAGAGCTAGAATTCCATGCAATATATGAGCCAAGGGGTAGATCTGGACATTATACACAGGTGCAGCAGTATAAACTCCTGGAAATTTGTTGAGTTTTGATCAGAGATGTGCGGAAAAGATAAGCAGGTGAGGCACTGCCTCACCTGCCATAGACTTTTTACTCCAGAGTTTGGGCTATAAAAATTATTAGAATAATGCAAAGAAGATATTTCAAACAAATTATTAGTATTTTTCTTATACTTTATTCAGTCAAAACTCTGGTTTAAACGTAAGTATGACAGGAAAGGCTCTGCCTCACCTGCCTCACCCCAACACACATCACTGTTTGCGCCAGTAAATGTTATTTTCAGTTGATTTATAAAATAAGCATGCAAGCTACGAGTATTAAATCCGAATAAAGCGGTGTTTGAATGTTGATTAAACGTATCTAGCATTATTTTTTGCATACATAGTGATATCAATCAAGATGTCTGGGATTCTGTGACATATAGGTGAACTCAATCCTTGAGGTTTGTGACAGATGAGTAATCCATTAATGTAATGGACACACATACAAGACAGCTGAGGTGCATTAAGAGTTTACTATATGTGTATTTTAAGCTATGATGTTTGTTACAGATTAGTAATATTGGCCCTCATTCCGAGTTGATCGGTCGCAAGGCGAATTTAGCAGAGTTACACACGCTAAGCCGCCGCCTACTGGGAGTGAATCTTAGCTTCTTAAAATTGCGACCGATGTATTCGCAATAATGCGATTACTAACTACTTAGCAGTTTCAGAGTAGCTCCAGACTTACTCTGCCTGTGCGATCATTTCAGTGCTTGTCGTTCCTGGTTGACGTCACAAACACACCCAGCGTTCGCCCAGGCACTCCCACCGTTTCTCCGGCCACTCCTGCGTTTTTTCCGGAAACGGTAGCGTTTTCAGCCACACGCCCCTGAAACGCCGTGTTTCCGCCCAGTAACACCCATTTCCTGTCAATCACATTACGTTCGCCGGAGCGAAGAAAAAGCCGTGAGTAAAAATACTTTCTTCATAGTAAAGTTACTTGGCGCAGTCGCAGTGCGAACATTGCGCATGCGTACTAAGCGGATTTTCACTGCGATGCGATGAAAAATACAGAGCGAACAACTCGGAATGAGGGCCATTGTATTGATCAGTACACACAGACAAGGCTGTTTGCTTTAATAAAGATTTGACATTGAGACTAGTAAACCATTATTGACCAGTACACACAGAATACTCATTTTGTTTTAATTACAGAGAAGTAATACTTTATTGATCAGTACACATAGACAAACCTGTTTTCTTTAATTAGGAGTTGACATTGAGAACTAGGTAGTCCTTATATTTGTTTATAGTTACAGTTATTTGACTGAGCCACGCAAACAGACAAGAAAGCTGCAGGGTAATTAAGTTCTGTGTAGGAAAAAAAACTGTGTTCCCTAATGCACACCGAGTGAATAATATTACTATATAATAATCAGATAATACGGAGATCTTAGTTGCGTATATCTGCAGATATAGGGTTAAGCCCCCAGGCCGATCGACAAGGCTTCTCCGTCACTGGGGGTCCCTAATACTAGGTATGGGCCTGGGGCGCAGGACCCCACAATGTCGGCACAGGTCGGCCACCCCAGGTCAGCACACAGGTGAAAATTAATAGGGGTTAATAAGAAGCACAGAAGTGCTATGTAAGTGGTGTGATTAAAATAATATATACAAAGTGATAGGAAAAATAATAAGTGTTAATAAAGTGTTAGGGTGTGCCGACCTGCAGCAGCCCACCCATACCGACACAGGGGCCACTGCACCCCACACCCACCCCATAAATAATTACATATATATATATCTGGGTTAAATTCCCAGTGTAAGGCCACATGGTAATGGCACCTACAGCATCTGAGAGCCAGCTTACCTGGGGATACCCCTGACTTCCCCTATGGCACTACTAGAGTCAGCAATCCCTCCTAATGCTGACCCATTTGTGCCTCTCTATATACAATACACAAGGTGGGAAGCTGCTCAATCAGATTGTAATGTCACTCAGGTGCTAAAAGGGGAGGGGTAATTCTGTGTAGGAAAAAAACTGTGTTCCCTAATGCACACCGAGTGAATAATATTACTATATAATAATCAGATAATACGGAGATCTTAGTTGCGTATATCTGCAGATATAGGGTTAAGCCCCCAGGCCGATCGACAAGGCTTCTCCGTCACTGGGGGTCCCTAATACTAGGTATGGGCCTGGGGCGCAGGACCCCACAATGTCGGCACAGGTCGGCCACCCCAGGTCAGCACACAGGTGAAAATTAATAGGGGTTAATAAGAAGCACAGAAGTGCTATGTAAGTGGTGTGATTAAAATAATATATACAAAGTGATAGGAAAAATAATAAGTGTTAATAAAGTGTTAGGGTGTGCCGACCTGCAGCAGCCCACCCATACCGACACAGGGGCCATTGCACCCCACACCCACCCCATAAATAATTACATATATATATATCTGGGTTAAATTCCCAGTGTAAGGCCACATGGTAATGGCACCTACAGCATCTGAGAGCCAGCTTACCTGGGGATACCCCTGACTTCCCCTATGGCACTACTAGAGTCAGCAATCCCTCCTAATGCTGACCCATTTGTGCCTCTCTATATACAATACACAAGGTGGGAAGCTGCTCAATCAGATTGTAATGTCACTCAGGTGCTAAAAGGGGAGGGGTAATTCTGTGTAGGAAAAAAAACTGTGTTCCCTAATGCACACCGAGTGAATAATATTACTATATAATAATCAGATAATACGGAGATCTTAGTTGCGTATATCTGCAGATATAGGGTTAAGCCCCCAGGCCGATCGACAAGGCTTCTCCGTCACTGGGGGTCCCTAATACTAGGTATGGGCCTGGGGCGCAGGACCCCACAATGTCGGCACAGGTCGGCCACCCCAGGTCAGCACACAGGTGAAAATTAATAGGGGTTAATAAGAAGCACAGAAGTGCTATGTAAGTGGTGTGATTAAAATAATATATACAAAGTGATAGGAAAAATAATAAGTGTTAATAAAGTGTTAGGGTGTGCCGACCTGCAGCAGCCCACCCATACCGACACAGGGGCCACTGCACCCCACACCCACCCCATAAATAATTACATATATATATATCTGGGTTAAATTCCCAGTGTAAGGCCACATGGTAATGGCACCTACAGCATCTGAGAGCCAGCTTACCTGGGGATACCCCTGACTTCCCCTATGGCACTACTAGAGTCAGCAATCCCTCCTAATGCTGACCCATTTGTGCCTCTCTATATACAATACACAAGGTGGGAAGCTGCTCAATCAGATTGTAATGTCACTCAGGTGCTAAAAGGGGAGGGGTAATTCTGTGTAGGAAAAAAAACTGTGTTCCCTAATGCACACCGAGTGAATAATATTACTATATAATAATCAGATAATACGGAGATCTTAGTTGCGTATATCTGCAGATATAGGGTTAAGCCCCCAGGCCGATCGACAAGGCTTCTCCGTCACTGGGGGTCCCTAATACTAGGTATGGGCCTGGGGCGCAGGACCCCACAATGTCGGCACAGGTCGGCCACCCCAGGTCAGCACACAGGTGAAAATTAATAGGGGTTAATAAGAAGCACAGAAGTGCTATGTAAGTGGTGTGATTAAAATAATATATACAAAGTGATAGGAAAAATAATAAGTGTTAATAAAGTGTTAGGGTGTGCCGACCTGCAGCAGCCCACCCATACCGACACAGGGGCCACTGCACCCCACACCCACCCCATAAATAATTACATATATATATATATCTGGGTTAAATTCCCAATGTAAGGCCACATGGTAATGGCACCTACAGCATCTGAGAGCCAGCTTACCTGGGGATACCCCTGACTTCCCCTATGGCACTACTAGAGTCAGCAATCCCTCCTAATGCTGACCCATTTGTGCCTCTCTATATACAATACACAAGGTGGGAAGCTGCTCAATCAGATTGTAATGTCACTCAGGTGCTAAAAGGGGAGGGGTAATTCTGTGTAGGAAAAAAAACTGTGTTCCCTAATGCACACCGAGTGAATAATATTACTATATAATAATCAGATAATACGGAGATCTTAGTTGCGTATATCTGCAGATATAGGGTTAAGCCCCCAGGCCGATCGACAAGGCTTCTCCGTCACTGGGGGTCCCTAATACTAGGTATGGGCCTGGGGCGCAGGACCCCACAATGTCGGCACAGGTCGGCCACCCCAGGTCAGCACACAGGTGAAAATTAATAGGGGTTAATAAGAAGCACAGAAGTGCTATGTAAGTGGTGTGATTAAAATAATATATACAAAGTGATAGGAAAAATAATAAGTGTTAATAAAGTGTTAGGGTGTGCCGACCTGCAGCAGCCCACCCATACCGACACAGGGGCCACTGCACCCCACACCCACCCCATAAATAATTACATATATATATATCTGGGTTAAATTCCCAGTGTAAGGCCACATGGTAATGGCACCTACAGCATCTGAGAGCCAGCTTACCTGGGGATACCCCTGACTTCCCCTATGGCACTACTAGAGTCAGCAATCCCTCCTAATGCTGACCCATTTGTGCCTCTCTATATACAATACACAAGGTGGGAAGCTGCTCAATCAGATTGTAATGTCACTCAGGTGCTAAAAGGGGAGGGGTAATTCTGTGTAGGAAAAAAAACTGTGTTCCCTAATGCACACCGAGTGAATAATATTACTATATAATAATCAGATAATACGGAGATCTTAGTTGCGTATATCTGCAGATATAGGGTTAAGCCCCCAGGCCGATCGACAAGGCTTCTCCGTCACTGGGGGTCCCTAATACTAGGTATGGGCCTGGGGCGCAGGACCCCACAATGTCGGCACAGGTCGGCCACCCCAGGTCAGCACACAGGTGAAAATTAATAGGGGTTAATAAGAAGCACAGAAGTGCTATGTAAGTGGTGTGATTAAAATAATATATACAAAGTGATAGGAAAAATAATAAGTGTTAATAAAGTGTTAGGGTGTGCCGACCTGCAGCAGCCCACCCATACCGACACAGGGGCCACTGCACCCCACACCCACCCCATAAATAATTACATATATATATATCTGGGTTAAATTCCCAGTGTAAGGCCACATGGTAATGGCACCTACAGCATCTGAGAGCCAGCTTACCTGGGGATACCCCTGACTTCCCCTATGGCACTACTAGAGTCAGCAATCCCTCCTAATGCTGACCCATTTGTGCCTCTCTATATACAATACACAAGGTGGGAAGCTGCTCAATCAGATTGTAATGTCACTCAGGTGCTAAAAGGGGAGGGGTAATTCTGTGTAGGAAAAAAAACTGTGTTCCCTAATGCACACCGAGTGAATAATATTACTATATAATAATCAGATAATACGGAGATCTTAGTTGCGTATATCTGCAGATATAGGGTTAAGCCCCCAGGCCGATCGACAAGGCTTCTCCGTCACTGGGGGTCCCTAATACTAGGTATGGGCCTGGGGCGCAGGACCCCACAATGTCGGCACAGGTCGGCCACCCCAGGTCAGCACACAGGTGAAAATTAATAGGGGTTAATAAGAAGCACAGAAGTGCTATGTAAGTGGTGTGATTAAAATAATATATACAAAGTGATAGGAAAAATAATAAGTGTTAATAAAGTGTTAGGGTGTGCCGACCTGCAGCAGCCCACCCATACCGACACAGGGGCCACTGCACCCCACACCCACCCCATAAATAATTACATATATATATATATCTGGGTTAAATTCCCAATGTAAGGCCACATGGTAATGGCACCTACAGCATCTGAGAGCCAGCTTACCTGGGGATACCCCTGACTTCCCCTATGGCACTACTAGAGTCAGCAATCCCTCCTAATGCTGACCCATTTGTGCCTCTCTATATACAATACACAAGGTGGGAAGCTGCTCAATCAGATTGTAATGTCACTCAGGTGCTAAAAGGGGAGGGGTAATTCTGTGTAGGAAAAAAAACTGTGTTCCCTAATGCACACCGAGTGAATAATATTACTATATAATAATCAGATAATACGGAGATCTTAGTTGCGTATATCTGCAGATATAGGGTTAAGCCCCCAGGCCGATCGACAAGGCTTCTCCGTCACTGGGGGTCCCTAATACTAGGTATGGGCCTGGGGCGCAGGACCCCACAATGTCGGCACAGGTCGGCCACCCCAGGTCAGCACACAGGTGAAAATTAATAGGGGTTAATAAGAAGCACAGAAGTGCTATGTAAGTGGTGTGATTAAAATAATATATACAAAGTGATAGGAAAAATAATAAGTGTTAATAAAGTGTTAGGGTGTGCCGACCTGCAGCAGCCCACCCATACCGACACAGGGGCCACTGCACCCCACACCCACCCCATAAATAATTACATATATATATATCTGGGTTAAATTCCCAGTGTAAGGCCACATGGTAATGGCACCTACAGCATCTGAGAGCCAGCTTACCTGGGGATACCCCTGACTTCCCCTATGGCACTACTAGAGTCAGCAATCCCTCCTAATGCTGACCCATTTGTGCCTCTCTATATACAATACACAAGGTGGGAAGCTGCTCAATCAGATTGTAATGTCACTCAGGTGCTAAAAGGGGAGGGGTAATTCTGTGTAGGAAAAAAAACTGTGTTCCCTAATGCACACCGAGTGAATAATATTACTATATAATAATCAGATAATACGGAGATCTTAGTTGCGTATATCTGCAGATATAGGGTTAAGCCCCCAGGCCGATCGACAAGGCTTCTCCGTCACTGGGGGTCCCTAATACTAGGTATGGGCCTGGGGCGCAGGACCCCACAATGTCGGCACAGGTCGGCCACCCCAGGTCAGCACACAGGTGAAAATTAATAGGGGTTAATAAGAAGCACAGAAGTGCTATGTAAGTGGTGTGATTAAAATAATATATACAAAGTGATAGGAAAAATAATAAGTGTTAATAAAGTGTTAGGGTGTGCCGACCTGCAGCAGCCCACCCATACCGACACAGGGGCCACTGCACCCCACACCCACCCCATAAATAATTACATATATATATATCTGGGTTAAATTCCCAGTGTAAGGCCACATGGTAATGGCACCTACAGCATCTGAGAGCCAGCTTACCTGGGGATACCCCTGACTTCCCCTATGGCACTACTAGAGTCAGCAATCCCTCCTAATGCTGACCCATTTGTGCCTCTCTATATACAATACACAAGGTGGGAAGCTGCTCAATCAGATTGTAATGTCACTCAGGTGCTAAAAGGGGAGGGGTAATTCTGTGTAGGAAAAAAAACTGTGTTCCCTAATGCACACCGAGTGAATAATATTACTATATAATAATCAGATAATACGGAGATCTTAGTTGCGTATATCTGCAGATATAGGGTTAAGCCCCCAGGCCGATCGACAAGGCTTCTCCGTCACTGGGGGTCCCTAATACTAGGTATGGGCCTGGGGCGCAGGACCCCACAATGTCGGCACAGGTCGGCCACCCCAGGTCAGCACACAGGTGAAAATTAATAGGGGTTAATAAGAAGCACAGAAGTGCTATGTAAGTGGTGTGATTAAAATAATATATACAAAGTGATAGGAAAAATAATAAGTGTTAATAAAGTGTTAGGGTGTGCCGACCTGCAGCAGCCCACCCATACCGACACAGGGGCCACTGCACCCCACACCCACCCCATAAATAATTACATATATATATATCTGGGTTAAATTCCCAGTGTAAGGCCACATGGTAATGGCACCTACAGCATCTGAGAGCCAGCTTACCTGGGGATACCCCTGACTTCCCCTATGGCACTACTAGAGTCAGCAATCCCTCCTAATGCTGACCCATTTGTGCCTCTCTATATACAATACACAAGGTGGGAAGCTGCTCAATCAGATTGTAATGTCACTCAGGTGCTAAAAGGGGAGGGGTAATTCTGTGTAGGAAAAAAAACTGTGTTCCCTAATGCACACCGAGTGAATAATATTACTATATAATAATCAGATAATACGGAGATCTTAGTTGCGTATATCTGCAGATATAGGGTTAAGCCCCCAGGCCGATCGACAAGGCTTCTCCGTCACTGGGGGTCCCTAATACTAGGTATGGGCCTGGGGCGCAGGACCCCACAATGTCGGCACAGGTCGGCCACCCCAGGTCAGCACACAGGTGAAAATTAATAGGGGTTAATAAGAAGCACAGAAGTGCTATGTAAGTGGTGTGATTAAAATAATATATACAAAGTGATAGGAAAAATAATAAGTGTTAATAAAGTGTTAGGGTGTGCCGACCTGCAGCAGCCCACCCATACCGACACAGGGGCCACTGCACCCCACACCCACCCCATAAATAATTACATATATATATATCTGGGTTAAATTCCCAGTGTAAGGCCACATGGTAATGGCACCTACAGCATCTGAGAGCCAGCTTACCTGGGGATACCCCTGACTTCCCCTATGGCACTACTAGAGTCAGCAATCCCTCCTAATGCTGACCCATTGGTGCCTCTCTATATACAATACACAAGGTGGGAAGCTGCTCAATCAGATTGTAATGTCACTCAGGTGCTAAAAGGGGAGGGGTAATTCTGTGTAGGAAAAAAAACTGTGTTCCCTAATGCACACCGAGTGAATAATATTACTATATAATAATCAGATAATACGGAGATCTTAGTTGCGTATATCTGCAGATATAGGGTTAAGCCCCCAGGCCGATCGACAAGGCTTCTCCGTCACTGGGGGTCCCTAATACTAGGTATGGGCCTGGGGCGCAGGACCCCACAATGTCGGCACAGGTCGGCCACCCCAGGTCAGCACACAGGTGAAAATTAATAGGGGTTAATAAGAAGCACAGAAGTGCTATGTAAGTGGTGTGATTAAAATAATATATACAAAGTGATAGGAAAAATAATAAGTGTTAATAAAGTGTTAGGGTGTGCCGACCTGCAGCAGCCCACCCATACCGACACAGGGGCCACTGCACCCCACACCCACCCCATAAATAATTACATATATATATATCTGGGTTAAATTCCCAGTGTAAGGCCACATGGTAATGGCACCTACAGCATCTGAGAGCCAGCTTACCTGGGGATACCCCTGACTTCCCCTATGGCACTACTAGAGTCAGCAATCCCTCCTAATGCTGACCCATTTGTGCCTCTCTATATACAATACACAAGGTGGGAAGCTGCTCAATCAGATTGTAATGTCACTCAGGTGCTAAAAGGGGAGGGGTAATTCTGTGTAGGAAAAAAAACTGTGTTCCCTAATGCACACCGAGTGAATAATATTACTATATAATAATCAGATAATACGGAGATCTTAGTTGCGTATATCTGCAGATATAGGGTTAAGCCCCCAGGCCGATCGACAAGGCTTCTCCGTCACTGGGGGTCCCTAATACTAGGTATGGGCCTGGACCCCACAATGTCGGCACAGGTCGGCCACCCCAGGTCAGCACACAGGTGAAAATTAATAGGGGTTAATAAGAAGCACAGAAGTGCTATGTAAGTGGTGTGATTAAAATAATATATACAAAGTGATAGGAAAAATAATAAGTGTTAATAAAGTGTTAGGGTGTGCCGACCTGCAGCAGCCCAGCCACACCGACACAGGGGCCACTGCACCCCACACCCACCCCATAAATAATTACAAATATATCTGGGTTAAATTCCCAGTGTAAGGCCACATGGTAATGGCACCTACATTTATGGGGTGGGTGTGGGGTGCAGTGGCCCCTGTGTCGGTATGGGTGGGCTGCTGCAGGTCGGCACACCCTAACACTTTATTAACACTTATTATTTTTCCTATCACTTTGTATATATTATTTTAATCACACCACTTACATAGCACTTCTGTGCTTCTTATTAACCCCTATTAATTTTCACCTGTGTGCTGACCTGGGGTGGCCGACCTGTGCCGACATTGTGGGGTCCTGCGCCCCAGGCCCATACCTAGTATTAGGGACCCCCAGTGACGGAGAAGCCTTGTCGATCGGCCTGGGGGCTTAACCCTATATCTGCAGATATACGCAACTAAGATCTCCGTATTATCTGATTATTATATAGTAATATTATTCACTCGGTGTGCATTAGGGAACACAGTTTTTTTTCCTACACAGAATTACCCCTCCCCTTTTAGCACCTGAGTGACATTACAATCTGATTGAGCAGCTTCCCACCTTGTGTATTGTATATAGAGAGGCACAAATGGGTCAGCATTAGGAGGGATTGCTGACTCTAGTAGTGCCATAGGGGAAGTCAGGGGTATCCCCAGGTAAGCTGGCTCTCAGATGCTGTAGGTGCCATTACCATGTGGCCTTACACTGGGAATTTAACCCAGATATATATATATGTAATTATTTATGGGGTGGGTGTGGGGTGCAGTGGCCCCTGTGTCGGTATGGGTGGGCTGCTGCAGGTCGGCACACCCTAACACTTTATTAACACTTATTATTTTTCCTATCACTTTGTATATATTATTTTAATCACACCACTTACATAGCACTTCTGTGCTTCTTATTAACCCCTATTAATTTTCACCTGTGTGCTGACCTGGGGTGGCCGACCTGTGCCGACATTGTGGGGTCCTGCGCCCCAGGCCCATACCTAGTATTAGGGACCCCCAGTGACGGAGAAGCCTTGTCGATCGGCCTGGGGGCTTAACCCTATATCTGCAGATATACGCAACTAAGATCTCCGTATTATCTGATTATTATATAGTAATATTATTCACTCGGTGTGCATTAGGGAACACAGTTTTTTTTCCTACACAGAATTACCCCTCCCCTTTTAGCACCTGAGTGACATTACAATCTGATTGAGCAGCTTCCCACCTTGTGTATTGTATATAGAGAGGCACAAATGGGTCAGCATTAGGAGGGATTGCTGACTCTAGTAGTGCCATAGGGGAAGTCAGGGGTATCCCCAGGTAAGCTGGCTCTCAGATGCTGTAGGTGCCATTACCATGTGGCCTTACACTGGGAATTTAACCCAGATATATATATATGTAATTATTTATGGGGTGGGTGTGGGGTGCAGTGGCCCCTGTGTCGGTATGGGTGGGCTGCTGCAGGTCGGCACACCCTAACACTTTATTAACACTTATTATTTTTCCTATCACTTTGTATATATTATTTTAATCACACCACTTACATAGCACTTCTGTGCTTCTTATTAACCCCTATTAATTTTCACCTGTGTGCTGACCTGGGGTGGCCGACCTGTGCCGACATTGTGGGGTCCTGCGCCCCAGGCCCATACCTAGTATTAGGGACCCCCAGTGACGGAGAAGCCTTGTCGATCGGCCTGGGGGCTTAACCCTATATCTGCAGATATACGCAACTAAGATCTCCGTATTATCTGATTATTATATAGTAATATTATTCACTCGGTGTGCATTAGGGAACACAGTTTTTTTTCCTACACAGAATTACCCCTCCCCTTTTAGCACCTGAGTGACATTACAATCTGATTGAGCAGCTTCCCACCTTGTGTATTGTATATAGAGAGGCACAAATGGGTCAGCATTAGGAGGGATTGCTGACTCTAGTAGTGCCATAGGGGAAGTCAGGGGTATCCCCAGGTAAGCTGGCTCTCAGATGCTGTAGGTGCCATTACCATGTGGCCTTACACTGGGAATTTAACCCAGATATATATATATGTAATTATTTATGGGGTGGGTGTGGGGTGCAGTGGCCCCTGTGTCGGTATGGGTGGGCTGCTGCAGGTCGGCACACCCTAACACTTTATTAACACTTATTATTTTTCCTATCACTTTGTATATATTATTTTAATCACACCACTTACATAGCACTTCTGTGCTTCTTATTAACCCCTATTAATTTTCACCTGTGTGCTGACCTGGGGTGGCCGACCTGTGCCGACATTGTGGGGTCCTGCGCCCCAGGCCCATACCTAGTATTAGGGACCCCCAGTGACGGAGAAGCCTTGTCGATCGGCCTGGGGGCTTAACCCTATATCTGCAGATATACGCAACTAAGATCTCCGTATTATCTGATTATTATATAGTAATATTATTCACTCGGTGTGCATTAGGGAACACAGTTTTTTTTCCTACACAGAATTACCCCTCCCCTTTTAGCACCTGAGTGACATTACAATCTGATTGAGCAGCTTCCCACCTTGTGTATTGTATATAGAGAGGCACAAATGGGTCAGCATTAGGAGGGATTGCTGACTCTAGTAGTGCCATAGGGGAAGTCAGGGGTATCCCCAGGTAAGCTGGCTCTCAGATGCTGTAGGTGCCATTACCATGTGGCCTTACACTGGGAATTTAACCCAGATATATATATATGTAATTATTTATGGGGTGGGTGTGGGGTGCAGTGGCCCCTGTGTCGGTATGGGTGGGCTGCTGCAGGTCGGCACACCCTAACACTTTATTAACACTTATTATTTTTCCTATCACTTTGTATATATTATTTTAATCACACCACTTACATAGCACTTCTGTGCTTCTTATTAACCCCTATTAATTTTCACCTGTGTGCTGACCTGGGGTGGCCGACCTGTGCCGACATTGTGGGGTCCTGCGCCCCAGGCCCATACCTAGTATTAGGGACCCCCAGTGACGGAGAAGCCTTGTCGATCGGCCTGGGGGCTTAACCCTATATCTGCAGATATACGCAACTAAGATCTCCGTATTATCTGATTATTATATAGTAATATTATTCACTCGGTGTGCATTAGGGAACACAGTTTTTTTTCCTACACAGAATTACCCCTCCCCTTTTAGCACCTGAGTGACATTACAATCTGATTGAGCAGCTTCCCACCTTGTGTATTGTATATAGAGAGGCACAAATGGGTCAGCATTAGGAGGGATTGCTGACTCTAGTAGTGCCATAGGGGAAGTCAGGGGTATCCCCAGGTAAGCTGGCTCTCAGATGCTGTAGGTGCCATTACCATGTGGCCTTACACTGGGAATTTAACCCAGATATATATATATGTAATTATTTATGGGGTGGGTGTGGGGTGCAGTGGCCCCTGTGTCGGTATGGGTGGGCTGCTGCAGGTCGGCACACCCTAACACTTTATTAACACTTATTATTTTTCCTATCACTTTGTATATATTATTTTAATCACACCACTTACATAGCACTTCTGTGCTTCTTATTAACCCCTATTAATTTTCACCTGTGTGCTGACCTGGGGTGGCCGACCTGTGCCGACATTGTGGGGTCCTGCGCCCCAGGCCCATACCTAGTATTAGGGACCCCCAGTGACGGAGAAGCCTTGTCGATCGGCCTGGGGGCTTAACCCTATATCTGCAGATATACGCAACTAAGATCTCCGTATTATCTGATTATTATATAGTAATATTATTCACTCGGTGTGCATTAGGGAACACAGTTTTTTTTCCTACACAGAATTACCCCTCCCCTTTTAGCACCTGAGTGACATTACAATCTGATTGAGCAGCTTCCCACCTTGTGTATTGTATATAGAGAGGCACAAATGGGTCAGCATTAGGAGGGATTGCTGACTCTAGTAGTGCCATAGGGGAAGTCAGGGGTATCCCCAGGTAAGCTGGCTCTCAGATGCTGTAGGTGCCATTACCATGTGGCCTTACACTGGGAATTTAACCCAGATATATATATATGTAATTATTTATGGGGTGGGTGTGGGGTGCAGTGGCCCCTGTGTCGGTATGGGTGGGCTGCTGCAGGTCGGCACACCCTAACACTTTATTAACACTTATTATTTTTCCTATCACTTTGTATATATTATTTTAATCACACCACTTACATAGCACTTCTGTGCTTCTTATTAACCCCTATTAATTTTCACCTGTGTGCTGACCTGGGGTGGCCGACCTGTGCCGACATTGTGGGGTCCTGCGCCCCAGGCCCATACCTAGTATTAGGGACCCCCAGTGACGGAGAAGCCTTGTCGATCGGCCTGGGGGCTTAACCCTATATCTGCAGATATACGCAACTAAGATCTCCGTATTATCTGATTATTATATAGTAATATTATTCACTCGGTGTGCATTAGGGAACACAGTTTTTTTTCCTACACAGAATTACCCCTCCCCTTTTAGCACCTGAGTGACATTACAATCTGATTGAGCAGCTTCCCACCTTGTGTATTGTATAATTAAGTTCTGTTACAGCTAATTGTCATGCAAACAGTACACATAGACAAACCTGTTTGCTTTAATTAGGAGTTGACATTGAGAACTAGGTAGTCCTTATGTTTGTTTATAATTACAGCTATTTGACTGAGCCATGCAAATAGACAAGAAAGTTGCAGGGTAATTAAGTTCTGTTACTAGGGATATGATATTTTGTAAGGCTGGGGAATTTGCTGGTGACCGAAGGTTGAACTAATAGGGCAAGCAGACATGACCAGACTTGTTTGGTTCATTAATTAAGGTCTATCAAGAGTGCTATGAGAATTCAATTTGTAATTGATGTTCAGACATGTTTTCTATATGTCTATATATATATTAGATATATCAGTTTATCAACTATGCATATTATATTGTTACACTGCTGATATGTATCATAAAGGTCTGAGTATGTGATAAAATTGTTACTGTTCCCTTGATATTTTAGAATATAAGGCATGTCCAGACCTGTATATTAACGAAAAAAAGATTTACACCAAATACCACATATTACTGTGTATTACAATGTATATATCGCTGCATACATATCATATATAACTGTGTATTAAACCATTTATATTGCTGCATACCATAGATTACTGTATATTACACCGTATATATCCATATGTCACTGTGTATTAAACAATGTATATCGCTGCACACAGACCATATATTACTGTGTATTACAGCGTGTATAGCACTGTATACATACCACATATTACTGTGTATTACAACGTGTATATCGATGCATGCATACCACATATTACTGTGTATAAACCCGCTTATATAGCTGCGCACCATATATTACTGTATATTACATCGTGATATGTCCAGACATGTATATTAACGAAAAAAGATTCACACCATTTATATCATTGTATACATACCATATATAACTGTGTATTAAACCATTTATATTGATGCATACCATAGATTACTGTATATTACACCGTATATGTCGCTGCATACATGCCATATGTTACTGTGTATTAAACAGTGTATATCGCTGCATACAGACCACATATTACTGTGTATTACAACGTGTATATCGCTGCATACATACCATATATAACTGTGTATTAAACCGTTTAAATTGCTGCATACCATAAATTACTGTATATTACATGGTATATATCGCTGCATACATGCCATAAGTTACTATGTATTAAACAGTGTATATCGCTGCATATATACCACATATTACCACATATTAGAACATGTATATCGCTGCATGCATGCCACATATTACGGTGTATTAAACCGTTTATATAGCTGCACACCATATATTACTGTATATTACATCGTGACATGTCCAGACCTGTATATTAACAAAAAAAAAAAGATTTACACCAAATACCACATATTACTGTGTATTACAACATATATATCGCTGCATACATAACATATATAACTGTGTATTAAACCGTTTATATCGATGCATACCATAGATTACTGTATATTACACCATATATATCGCTGCATACATGCCATATGTTACTGTGTATTAAACAGTGTATATCGCTGCATACAGACCGTATATCGCTGCATACATGCCATATGTTACTGTGTATTAAACAGTGTATATCGCTGCATACATGCCATATGTTACTGTGTATTAAACAGTGTATGTCGCTGTATACATACCACATATTACTGTGTATTAAACCGTTTATATAGCTGCACACCATATATTACTGTATATTACATCGTGGCATGTCCAGACCTGTATATTAATGAAAAAAGATTTACACCAAATACCACATATTACTGTATATTACATCGTATATATCGCTGCATACCATAGATTACTGTATATTACACCGTATATATCGCTGCATACTTGCCATATGTTACTGTGTATTAAACAGTGTATATCGCTGCATACATGCCATATGTTACTGTGTATTAAACAGTGTATGTCGCTGTATACATACCACATATTACTGTGTATTACAATGTGTATATCGCTGCATGCATATCACATATTACTGTGTATTACAACGTGTATATCGCTGCATACATACCACATATTACTGTGTATTACAACATGTATAAAAATGCTTACACCAACAATGTTGTCAGGCTGTGCTTAGTCAATCGGTAATACATTGGCAGTCATTTATTCTAACTCTATATCCCTAGCGCACTGTTACTCGCCTACCTCCTGTTCCCTGCGCTGTTTGCGCTTTTTCAAACTGGTTAATATTGTTACAGACTGTTACACCTTTACATGCCGGAATAACTGTAAGATTTTGTATGTTACACATGTTTAATTTCGTGTTTTTTTACAGACATTTAAATTTAAAACATGTTTCAAACGTAGCCGATTATGCCTAGTCACAGATCGGTTTCAATTATTTCTGCAAAATTATGTATGTTGGCTTTAATAAAAGCAGTTGTCTTAACTGACCGATCTATGTATTTTGGTAGGCCTTTCTCCTTCATCCACTAGGGGCCACTGGAGTGTAGTTACAATGGGGAAATAGTAGGTAGTAATTGGGAGCTGGCACTTTAAAATTCTCACACTGTGGCTAGCTCCTCCCCTACTATCTCCCCTCCAAGCCAGTCTTAGTTTAGTGCCCGATGTGAGCTGGTTCACTTGGGTTTAGCTGAAGAAATTTTAATTTTTTCTTTATTATTTTATTTTTCTTTCTTCCACACACAGACTGGCAGCTCTGCCACTGCCAGTCTGCACCGCGGGAGCTGCCGGCGGGGTCCCATCGCAGCTGCGTGCGGCTCGGGATGGGCCCCGGCTGAGGGAGACACTGAGCTCTCCTGAGTTGGCCGGACACCGCTGCGTGCGGCGCGTGTCGGGGCCGCTCCACCAGCAGAAGATTCCGGCAGCACGGCAGCGGTGAGTATCAAAAGGGGGCCGGACACCGCTGCGTGCGGCGCATGTCGGGGCCGATCGGTCTACATCAGGACAGCGGTGAGTACAATCTCCCCCCCTCCAGACTGATGTGTGATTTTACATTAATATGTGCAGAGTGACTTTAGATGTGCGGTCTTTACTGCGTTGTGTCCTGCGCCAGCCTAACCTCTAACCCCCTTATAAGGCTGCAGTGCATCAGAAGAGGAGAGGGCGCACTTACTAATTCGAACTTGGCACCATTATGTGGAGGACGGAGCTTCAGCCCGCTCTGTAAGCGGGCTCAGCGCTCTTCAATCCCCTGCTGCAGCAGACAGGCAGCCGGGTGATACATTTACACTACCCGGCCGCAGCATACAAGCTTACAGGCAGCCGGGTAATACATAGCGGGTTTTTAAATTTAAAAGTGGCGCCGGAACAGGGGGGCGGAGCTAACTCCCGCTCCGTCCGGCGGGCTCAGACTCTCCGCTCCCCGGCCGCAGCATACAGGCGGCCGGGGGGGTTACATTTACAATGGATACAGGCGGCCGTGGGTTACACACTGCTCCCCGGCCGCAGCATACAGGCGGCCGGGGGTTACATTTACCCGCTCCCCGGCCGCAGCAAGGCGGCCGGGGGATACATTGGCAGTGGATTTAAATTGGGCGCCGAAGCGGGGGGGGGGCTAACTCCCGCTCTGTACGGCGGGCTCTCTCCGTTCCCGCGCCGCTGCAGCACGCCGCTCCACAGTCTCCCGCTGAAGGCTCATTTCCTCTCCTGGCTTTGCAGGGAGGATTTCTTTGCATGTAGAAGGTAGGAGGGGGGAGTGAAGGCTTATAACCCGCTTTACTCAGCGGGCTCCCAAGCTCAGTGTCTCTAGGCAACAGACCCTGTCTCTGGGGTTATTAGCTTTTCCATGCTTTGTGCTGCTGAAATATAGCTACATTCCTCCCTGCAGGGGAGTCCTCTGCCCGGCATTTCCTACATGTAGATCAGGGAACCTGCTCCATTACAGGAGCTGGGACTCAGCTCATTAATGATTAAAAATCTACTGTGCAGTATTTCTTTACCCTACATATACACAGTATTTATCTACCCTATTAGGCTCACATAGACAGTATTTATCTACCCGGTTGGGTTCACTGTGCTGTGTGTGTATATATACATATATAGTTATGTTTGTGTATATATATATTTAAGTGTGTGTGGGTATGTATATAGATATATGCATACAATACCATATATAGGGGATAAAACACGCTTCCGCAATGTTTTCTAATAACAAAATACCCCACCTTGCCACATAACATTTTCCCCCATCTTTTCTCACAGGCTGGTCACCATTTTGAAAAGCCAGCGGAACCTCCGAAAACATCTGGTGCACCTAAATTAGCGGTACACTACATACAGGGCGAGGTGTTGCCTTCCCTTAATTATTCCTTGGTGTCACTAGTTACTAATGCTATTTGTAATTTGGGGAATGCGTGTAAGGCATCAGACAAATAGCGCTGTGGCTCAGTACGCTAGTAGCGGGTACCTGAACTGGGGGACCAGGGTTTGAATCAAAAAAAAAACTTTAAAGGGAGCTCCTATAGCCTAGGGCTAAGACTCCTGTCCCACAGCGCAGCGCTACTGGTTGAGGTCTCCGCTGCTCCAGAAGGGAGGAGGAAAGTTTATTTGAATCGTGTCGGTCACTACACATTATAGTGCAGACCTTACGTAGGGCTCTGTTTATTTAACCCACCCTTTCTCCTTTCGTTTGTCTCACCTGGGATAGTCAAATAATTCCCTCTTAGGTGTGAAGTATGGGGTGGAGCCATCTGCTTAGCCCTCCACGCACCGGCAGAACACTCCTGTTTGAACAGCTCAGATTATGCAGGTAATGCCACTGTTAACCAGAGACCTTGTACGTCATTTCACCTTTCCATACAATACTGATGATGTCTGTTTTCTGTGGAGTCTGAACCAGTGTCTCAGAATATCCAGATGCATTATACAGCAGTTCGTCTGATACTGCAGGTAAAGGAGGCGGACACGTCAAGTCCATCAGGGTTCCACGCCAATGACGAAATGACAGCGACTGGTCCAGTTTCGGATGAGCTGGGCAGGCTCCTGTAGGCGGCCGACAGACACCCGAATACACAATATCAGGTATCAAACAATGTTTGTTTTCCTATCCTTTCCCCGCAGACGGCAGGAGATGGTATCAGAACCTCTCCAGGGTATACCCCTCGATGTATCGCCGGTCCATCAAGCTGCCGTTTTCCTGAGGCAACCTTGCTCAGGGATCCATCGACATATACGGCAGCGCGGTTCTACCGTGTCCGGAGCAGGTAGGTTGTGGAACAATTGTCCTCTAGGTTACAGGATGTATCGCATCAGGATCAATTGATACTTTGGTACAGGTCAGAATCACGATTCTGCTTTATGTTCTTTGGAGGTCTCCACGTCTGCCGACTCGGACCCTGCATTTTTGCTTGGGCTGTCTTAACCCGACGACCTCTGGGGCTGCGACAGTGACAGGTGAACATGAAATCCTACGGGGCAGATGGTTCTGGGGAAGGAACTTTCTGCAGGTTTTCTTGAACCATTGGAGGTAAGTCCACTTTGCTTTCTCCTACTACTGCCCCAGCTCCAAGACAGACCTTTACTGGTCTTTCCTTTAGATTTTTCCGTGCCCTTTCAAGCTTTTGACTCCACACGGGCGATATTTCCGTCGCCAGGGGTTCTCAGGGTAAAAAGCTGAAGCAGAGGTTCAACATCCTCGGTCCAGTCTGATTTTATGTCATCCTATACACCCACTACAGGTCAGACTTTCCTACCACCTGGAGGGTCCCAGGGTAGGCGCAGGTCGGTGGGAGAAGGCTTGGGCGGTTACAAACCAGATTTTGGAGTACAACCGTCTCAGGAGTCCCTCGGCATGGGTCGGCCGATTTACGATGACAAGAGAGTCATACTGCAGGCGGCGCTCCATAGGCTTCTAACCGCAAAGGGAGTTGATCCCTGTTTTTCACATATCATTTGAATCGGGACAGTTCTCAGGCCTTTGTTTTCTTTTCACGTTCCGAAGCCAGTTGGCTCGGACAGGCCTATTCTGGCCTTAGAATCCTTTTAGTCTGTGATTGCTAGTTTGAACAAGAAAGGGAGTTTTACGTGTCCCTTGTCTTCAGAGATGCCTGTTTACTGATTTCCGTTGGACGGGCTTTTCTCAGATTCGCATTACAGGATTCTCATTTTCGCTGTCAGTCCTTTCCTTTTGGTCTCTCTTCCGCTCCCACAGAGTTCAGGAAGATCACAGAATAACTCTTTTTCAAGGGCAGTAGGTGACGTTGGTTCCCTAATGGGACAGTCTACTGCTACTATCCCACTCTGTACATTAGGTGGCTTCTGAATATCCGGAGGATCCTGGAGCTTCTGATTCGACACAGATCCAATTTATGCTCCTCGTAGACGTTTCTCAACACGGTCCGTCAGAGGATTTTTCCTTCCTCGGCACCAGGTACTCTATTCCTTCAGTCAAGTTGTGACGCAATGAGTGGTCGCCTCCATTCCTCTCTGAGCGGGGGACAACAATCTTCTTTCCAGGTCAAGCCACCAGGTCAGACTCCCGGGTGAGGGAACATTCCTCGGAGTTTTGTCAGCTGGTCCGCTGTGGGCGGAGATTTCGGATCGACCTCAGGGCGTTCTGACTGACTCTTTAACCCTTTATTACTCTTGGACGTGAGCTCTGGCGGCAGTAGCCGAGGAGGCCCTCAGGGCTCCGGGGAGTTTTCTGGTTATTCTATCCTGCCCCCTTTTCTATTTCTACCTCATGTTCAGTAACACAGGTGGGGATTATGCGTGCTAGTCATCTTGGTGGCGCTGGTTGGGCCACGCATGACTTGAAGATAAAGATACACCTGTTGTCAGTAGAGGAGCCTTGGCTCCTACCTCGACTGGACTGTCTACTTCAACAGGCTCCTTTTTCTTTGTTCAATCTTACACTGGTTTCGTTTAACCGTGTGACTGTTCACGAGACCTCAGAAGGGAGGAGTTCCCTAGTTCGGTTAGGCCTACTGGGCCCCGATTTCAGAAGTCTGTTACCTCTTCTCGCTTTTGCCACTTTTGGAAAACTTTATGGGACATAATAAGGATAAAAGGGGTTTTCCCCTTCTTTCAGTTACCATTCATCTTTGGTTTCTCTGGGAGGTTTTGCTCCGCTGCGCTTCAAACCACACTGACCGGAATTTTAGGTCTCTGCCTTTTTCGGTTTTCTTCCAAAAGAGATTAGCCTAGCGGCCGTAAGTTCGGCCTCTTTTTCAGGGAGTACTCTATTGGCAACTCCCCTGGCTGAGCTTCGGCCTCAGCGGTCGTTTCTTCCAGTGGGGATGTCCGTTTTTCATATAAATCTGACACTAGTGTTTTTCGGTCCTCTTTGAATGTTGTCAGGGCTCGCCGACTCTCTCTACAGAGGTCTTAGGCTATTCGATGAAGTGTTTTTATTCTTTGTTCTGTACGATGCTCCCGTGCTAAATATCCGGGGTCCCAGCATACGCTGGGCCGTTGGATACATCTGACCATCAGACAGTCTTCTTGGCGGTTGCTAGGGAACCTCCGTTTTCCATTTCAGTGCACTTTACGCGCGTTGTAAGACCTTCGTGGGCGGCTGCCCGTGGGGTCTCCATGAATACTTTGTCGTGCGGCTACTTGGTCGAACCGACATTCGTTTTGTCAAATTCTACAAGTTTGACACTTTTGCGGCCTCTGCATCACAGTTTGGCCGAGCAGTTTTTACAGGACTCTCAGCGCTCTCCCACCCGTTTTTGGGAGCTCTGGGACGTCCCCATTGTAACTACACTCCAGTGGCCCCTAGTGGATGAAGGAGAAATCAGGATTTTGGTACTTACCGATAAATCCCTTTCTCCTATTCCACAGGGGCCACTGGACGCCCGCCCAGCGCTGTTCCTCCTTGTTTTTTGCTTAAAGGTTTGCAGATCACCATATGACTACTTGTTGAGTTCAGGCTAGCCTGGTTTTTGTCAGGTTCTGTTCCAGGTTTGGTTTGGGTTATCCTGGTTTACAGGGCATCATTAACCTCCTCTACCTTAAGGTTTGTTTATTCCATCTCTCATCGGGCACAGTTTTACGTAGACTGGCTTGGAGGGGAGATAGTAGGGGAGGAGCTAGCCACAGTGTGAGAATTTTAAAGTGCCAGCTCCCAATTACTACCTACTATTTCCCCATTGTAACTACACTCCAGTGGCCCCTGTGGAATCGGAGAAAGGGATTTATCGGTAAGTACCAAAATCCTGATTTCATATACGGCTCAACAATTTCTTTAATAATGTCATGTTTACATTTAGCAATGTGGCTCAAACCTTTAATGGGTTTTAACAAATATCCGGCCTTTACACACCAATGTTCTCAACATCTTACCGTATCTTACCCCATCAACGCATAAAATTGTATTTCAGCGTATTGGTCTACTTGTTCTGTATATTGAATTCCAACAGCTATGTCGGTTGTCCGTGGTAAAATATTGGGTGTTGCTGCTACACAATCAACCTCTGTAGTATTACCAGGAATTCCTGCAACAAATATTAACATTTCACCAGAACTATTCTGCTGTTCTTGTGTCATTGTCTCTATTTTGCTGTTACAGCGGCCACATTACTGACGCTTGATACAGTTTGTAACGCAATCCTAATCCGTTGAGGTGCATCATCTTCGGAATACGACAATTTCTTTTAAGATCGGTAAAATATTGAATTATAATCTTTGTCGTTCATTCTTGGTCGATGCGGTCTGCGTTTGTTTGGGTTGATACAGCCGTGATGTATCCTCATGACCAACAGCCTAGCATTCTTCTTTAGGCTGTTATGTCCGATCGAGGGCAGTGCAAATTGTTCGTTCGCCGTTTCAGCGACTGTTGTGCGAATTGTTGTTTTGCCCAATTATGCTAGGACCGCATCGACCAAGAATGAACGACAAAGATTATACTTCAATATTTTACTGATCTTAAAAGAAATTGTCGTATTCCGAAGATGATGCGCCTCAACGGATTAGGATTGCGTTACAAACTGTATCAAGCGTCAGTAATGTGGCTGCTGTAACAGCAAAATAGAGACAATGACACAAGAACAGCAGAATAGTTCTGGTGAAATGTTAATATTTGTTGCAGGAATTCCTGGTAATACTACAGCGGTTGATTATGTAGCAGCAACACCCAATATTTTTACCACGGACGACCGACATAGCTGTTGGACTTCAAAATACAGAACAAGTAGACCAATATGTTGAAATACAATTTTATGCGTTGATGGGGTAAAATACGGTAAGATGTTGAGAACATTGGTGTGTAAAAGCCGGATATTTGTTAAAACCCATTAAAGGTTTGAGCCACATTGCTAAATGTAAACATGACATTATTAAAGAAATTGTTGAGCCGTATATGAAAGGCCTACCAAAATACAAAGATCGGTCAGTTAAGACAACTGCTTTTATTAAAGCCAACATACATCATTTTGCAGAAATAATTGAAACCGATCCGTAACTTGGCATAATCGGCTACGTTTGAAACATGTTTTAAATTTAAATGTCTGTAAAAAAACACGAATTAAACCTGTGTAACATACAAAATCTCACAGTTATTCCTGCATGTAAATGTGTAACAGTCTGTAACAATATTAACCAGTTTGAGAAAGCGCAAACAGCGCAGGGAACAGGAGGTAGGCGAGTAACAGTGCGCTAGGGATATAGAGTTAGAGTAAACGACTGCCAACGTATTACCGATTGACTAAGCACAGCCTGACAACATTGTTGGTGTAAGCATTTTTATACACGTTGTAATACACAGTAATATGTGGTATGTATGCAGCGATATACACGTTGTAAGACACAGTAATATGTGATATGCATGCAGCGATATACACGTTGTAATACACAGTAATATGTGGTATGTATACAGCGATATACACTGTTTAATACACAGTAACATATGGCATGTATGCAGCGATATATAAGGTGTAATATACAGTAATCTATGGTATGCAGCGATATATACGTTGTAATACACAGTAATATGTGGTATTTGGTGTAAATCTTTTTTCATTAATATACCGGTCTGGACATGCCACGATGTATAGCACTGTATACATACCACATATTACTGTGTATTACAACGTGTATATCGATGCATGCATACCACATATTACTGTGTATAAACCCATTTATAAAGCTGTGCACCATATATTACTGTATATTACATATATGTACAGACATGTATATTAACGAAAAAAGATTCACACCATTTATATCATTGTATACATACCATATATAACTGTGTTTTAAACCGTTTATATCGATGCATACCATAGATTACTGTATATTACAGTGTGACATGTCCAAACCTGTATATTAACGGGGGAAAAAAAGATTTACACCAAATACCACATATTACTGTGTATTACAACGTATATATCGCTGCATACATACCATATATAACTGTGTATTAAACCATTTATATTGATGAATACCATAGATTACTGTATATTACACTGTATATATCGCTGCATACATGCCATATGTTACTGTGTATTAAACAGTGTATATCGCTGCATACAGACCGTATATCGCTGCATACATGCCATATGTTACTGTGTATTAAACAGTGTATATCGCTGCATACATGCCATATGTTACTGTGTATTAAACAGTGTATGTCGCTGTATACATACAACATATTACTGTGTATTACAACGTGTATATTGCTGCATGCATATCACATATTACTGTGTATTACAACGTGTATATCGCTGCATACATACCACATATTACTGTGTATTACAACTAGAGATGAGCGCCTGAAATTTTTCGGGTTTTGTGTTTTGGTTTTGGGTTCGGTTCCGCGGCCGTGTTTTGGGTTCGAACGCGTTTTGGCAAAACCTCACCGAATTATTTTTGTCGGATTCGGGTGTGTTTTGGATTCGGGTGTTTTTTTCCAAAAACACTAAAAAACAGCTTAAATCATAGAATTTGGGGGTCATTTTGATCCCAAAGTATTATTAACCTCAAAAACCATAATTTACACTCATTTTCAGTCTATTCTGAATACCTCACACCTCACAATATTATTTTTAGTCCTAAAATTTGCACCGAGGTCGCTGTGTGAGTAAGATAAGCGACCCTAGTGGCCGACACAAACACCGGGCCCATCTAGGAGTGGCACTGCAGTGTCACGCAGGATGTCCCTTCCAAAAAACCCTCCCCAAACAGCACATGACGCAAAGAAAAAAAGAGGCGCAATGAGGTAGCTGTGTGAGTAAGATTAGCGACCCTAGTGGCCGACACAAACACCGGGCCCATCTAGGAGTGGCACTGCAGTGTCACGCAGGATGGCCCTTCCAAAAAACCCTCCCCAAACAGCACATGACGCAAAGAAAAAAAGAGGCGCAATGAGGTAGCTGTGTGAGTAAGATTAGCGACCCTAGTGGCCGACACAAACACCGGGCCCATCTAGGAGTGGCACTGCAGTGTCACGCAGGATGGCCCTTCCAAAAAACCCTCCCCAAACAGCACATGACGCAAAGAAAAAAAGAGGCGCAATGAGGTAGCTGACTGTGTGAGTAAGATTAGCGACCCTAGTGGCCGACACAAACACCGGGCCCATCTAGGAGTGGCACTGCAGTGTCACGCAGGATGTCCCTTCCAAAAAACCCTCCCCAAACAGCACATGATGCAAAGAAAAAAAGAGGCGCAATGAGGTAGCTGTGTGAGTAAGATTAGCGACCCTAGTGGCCGACACAAACACCGGGCACATCTAGGAGTGGCACTGCAGTGTCACGCAGGATGTCCCTTCCAAAAAACCCTCCCCAAACAGCACATGACGCAAAGAAAAAAAGAGGCGCAATGAGGTAGCTGTGTGAGTAAGATTAGCGACCCTAGTGGCCGACACAAACACCGGGCCCATCTAGGAGTGGCACTGCAGTGTCACGCAGGATGTCCCTTCCAAAAAACCCTCCCCAATCAGCACATGATGCAAAGAAAAAGAAAAGAAAAAAGAGGTGCAAGATGGAATTATCCTTGGGCCCTCCCACCCACCCTTATGTTGTATAAACAAAACAGGACATGCACACTTTAACCAACCCATCATTTCAGTGACAGGGTCTGCCACACGACTGTGACTGATATGACGGGTTGGTTTGGACCCCCCCCAAAAAAGAAGCAATTAATCTCTCCTTGCACAAACTGGCTCTACAGAGGCAAGATGTCCACCTCATCTTCACCCTCTGATATATCACCGTGTACATCCCCCTCCTCACAGATTATCAATTCGTCCCCACTGGAATCCACCATCTCAGCTCCCTGTGTACTTTGTAAAGGCAATTGCTGCTGGTCAATGTCTCCGCGGAGGAATTGATTATAATTCATTTTAATGAACATCATCTTCTCCACATTTTCTGGATGTAACCTCGTACGCCGATTGCTGACAAGGTGAGCGGCGGCACTAAACACTCTTTCGGAGTACACACTTGTGGGAGGGCAACTTAGGTAGAATAAAGCCAGTTTGTGCAAGGGCCTCCAAATTGCCTCTTTTTCCTGCCAGTATAAGTACGGACTGTGTGACGTGCCTACTTGGATGCGGTCACTCATATAATCCTCCACCATTCTATCAATGTTGAGAGAATCATATGCAGTGACAGTAGACGACATGTCCGTAATCGTTGTCAGGTCCTTCAGTCCGGACCAGATGTCCGCATCAGCAGTCGCTCCAGACTGCCCTGCATCACCGCCAGCGGGTGGGCTCGGAATTCTGAGCCTTTTCCTCGCACCCCCAGTTGCGGGAGAATGTGAAGGAGGAGATGTTGACAGGTCGCGTTCCGCTTGACTTGACAATTTTGTCACCAGCAGGTCTTTCAACCCCAGCAGACCTGTGTCTGCCGGAAAGAGAGATCCAAGGTAGGCTTTAAATCTAGGATCGAGCACGGTGGCCAAAATGTAGTGCTCTGATTTCAACAGATTGACCACCCGTGAATCCTTGTTAAGCGAATTAAGGGCTGCATCCACAAGTCCCACATGCCTAGCGGAATCGCTCCGTGTTAGCTCCTCCTTCAATGCCTCCAGCTTCTTCTGCAAAAGCCTGATGAGGGGAATGACCTGACTCAGGCTGGCAGTGTCTGAACTGACTTCACGTGTGGCAAGTTCAAAGGGCATCAGAACCTTGCACAACGTTGAAATCATTCTCCACTGCACTTGAGACAGGTGCATTCCACCTACTATATCGTGCTCAATTGTATAGGCTTGAATGGCCTTTTGCTGCTCCTCCAACCTCTGAAGCATATAGAGGGTTGAATTCCACCTCGTTACCACTTCTTGCTTCAGATGATGGCAGGGCAGGTTCAGTAGTTTTTGGTGGTGCTCCAGTTTTCTGTACGTGGTGCCTGTACGCCGAAAGTGTCCCGCAATTCTTCTGGCCACCGACAGCATCTCTTGCACGCCCCTGTCGTTTTTTAAAAAATTCTGCACCACCAAATTCAAGGTATGTGCAAAACATGGGACGTGCTGGAATTGGCCCAGATTTAATGCACACACAATATTGCTGGCGTTGTCCGATGCCACAAATCCACAGGAGAGTCCAATTGGGGTAAGCCATTCCGCGATGATCTTCCTCAGTTGCCGTAAGAGGTTTTCAGCTGTGTGCGTATTCTGGAAAGCGGTGATACAAAGCGTAGCCTGCCTAGGAAAGAGTTGGCGTTTGCGAGATGCTGCTACTGGTGCCGCCGCTGCTGTTCTTGCGGCGGGAGTCCATACATCTACCCAGTGGGCTGTCACAGTCATATAGTCCTGACCCTGCCCTGCTCCACTTGTCCACATGTCCGTGGTTAAGTGGACATTGGGTACAGCTGCATTTTTTAGGACACTGGTGACTCTTTTTCTGAGGTCTGTGTACATTTTCGGTATCGCCTGCCTAGAGAAATGGAACCTAGATGGTATTTGGTACCGGGGACACAGTACCTCCAACAAGTCTCTAGTTGGCTCTGCAGTAATGATGGATACCGGAACCACGTTTCTCACCACCCAGGATGCCAAGGCCTCAGTTATCCGCTTTGCAGTAGGATGACTGCTGTGATATTTCATCTTCCTCGCAAAGGACTGTTGAACAGTCAATTGCTTACTGGAAGTAGTACAAGTGGGCTTACGACTTCCCCTCTGGGATGACCATCGACTCCCAGCGGCAACAACAGCAGCGCCAGCAGCAGTAGGCGTTACACGCAAGGATGCATCGGAGGAATCCCAGGCAGGAGAGGACTCGTCAGAATTGCCAGTGACATGGCCTGCAGGACTATTGGCATTCCTGGGGAAGGAGGAAATTGACACTGAGGGAGTTGGTGGGGTGGTTTGCGTGAGCTTGGTTACAAGAGGAAGGGATTTACTGGTCAGTGGACTGCTTCCGCTGTCACCCAAAGTTTTTGAACTTGTCACTGACTTATTATGAATGCGCTGCAGGTGACGTATAAGGGAGGATGTTCCGAGGTGGTTAACGTCCTTACCCCTACTTATTACAGCTTGACAAAGGGAACACACGGCTTGACACCTGTTGTCTGCATTTCTGGTGAAATACCTCCACACCGAACTGACCGAAGAGCTGATTTTTTTGGTATTTTCACCTGGCATGTCAACGGCCATATTCCTCCCACGGACAACAGGTGTCTCCCCGGGTGCCTGACTTAAACAAACCACCTCACCATCAGAATCCTCCTGGTCAATTTCCTCCCCAGCGCCAGCAACACCCATATCCTCCTCATCCTGGTGTACTTCAACACTGACATCTTCAATCTGACTATCAGGAACTGGACTGCGGGTGCTCCTTCCAGCACTTGCAGGGGGCGTGCAAATGGTGGAAGGCGCATGCTCTTCACGTCCAGTGTTGGGAAGGTCAGGCATCGCAACCGACACAATTGGACTCTCCTTGTGGATTTGGGATTTCGAAGAATGCACAGTTCTTTGCTGTGCTGCTTTTGCCAGCTTGAGTCTTTTCATTTTTCTAGCGAGAGGCTGAGTGCTTCCATCCTCATGTGAAGCTGAACCACTAGCCATGAACATAGGCCAGGGCCTCAGCCGTTCCTTGCCACTCCGTGTGGTAAATGGCATATTGGCAAGTTTACGCTTCTCCTCCGACAATTTTATTTTAGGTTTTGGAGTCCTTTTTTTACTGATATTTGGTGTTTTGGATTTGACATGCTCTGTACTATGACATTGGGCATCGGCCTTGGCAGACGACGTTGCTGGCATTTCATCGTCTCGGCCATGACTAGTGGCAGCAGCTTCAGCACGAGGTGGAAGTGGATCTTGATCTTTCCCTAATTTTGGAACCTCAACATTTTTGTTCTCCATATTTTAATAGGCACAACTAAAAGGCACCTCAGGTAAACAATGGAGATGGATGGATTGGATACTAGTATACAATTATGGACGGGCTGCCGAGTGCCAACACAGAGGTAGCCACAGCCGTGAACTACCGCACTGTACTGTGTCTGCTGCTAATATATAGACTGGTTGATAAAGAGATAGTATACTCGTAACTAGTATGTATGTATAAAGAAAGAAAAAAAAACCACGGTTAGGTCACTGGTATATACAATTATGGACGGGCTGCCGAGTGCCGACACAGAGGTAGCCACAGCCGTGAACTACCGCACTGTACTGTGTCTGCTGCTAATATATAGACTGGTTGATAAAGAGATAGTATACTCGTAACTAGTATGTATGTATAAAGAAAGAAAAAAAAACCACGGTTAGGTCACTGGTATATACAATTATGGACGGGCTGCCGAGTGCCGACACAGAGGTAGCCACAGCCGTGAACTACCGCACTGTACTGTGTCTGCTGCTAATATATAGACTGGTTGATAAAGAGATAGTATACTCGTAACTAGTATGTATGTATAAAGAAAGAAAAAAATACCACGGTTAGGTCACTGGTATATACAATTATGGACGGGCTGCCGAGTGCCGACACAGAGGTAGCCACAGCCGTGAACTACCGCACTGTACTGTGTCTGCTGCTAATATATAGACTGGTTGATAAAGAGATAGTATACTCGTAACTAGTATGTATGTATAAAGAAAGAAAAAAAAACCACGGTTAGGTCACTGGTATATACAATTATGGACGGGCTGCCGAGTGCCGACACAGAGGTAGCCACAGCCGTGAACTACCGCACTGTACTGTGTCTGCTGCTAATATATAGACTGGTTGATAAAGAGATAGTATACTCGTAACTAGTATGTATGTATAAAGAAAGAAAAAAAAACCACGGTTAGGTCACTGGTATATACAATTATGGACGGGCTGCCGAGTGCCGACACAGAGGTAGCCACAGCCGTGAACTACCACACTGTACTGTGTCTGCTGCTAATATATAGACTGGTTGATAAAGAGATAGTATACTCGTAACTAGTATGTATGTATAAAGAAAGAAAAAAAAACCACGGTTAGGTCACTGGTATATACAATTATGGACGGGCTGCCGAGTGCCGACACAGAGGTAGCCACAGCCGTGAACTACCGCACTGTACTGTGTCTGCTGCTAATATATAGACTGGTTGATAAAGAGATAGTATACTCGTAACTAGTATGTATGTATAAAGAAAGAAAAAAAAACCACGGTTAGGTGGTATATACAATTATGGACGGGCTGCCGAGTGCCGACACAGAGGTAGCCACAGCCGTGAACTACCGCACTGTACTGTGTCTGCTGCTAATATATAGACTGGTTGATAAAGAGATAGTATACTCGTAACTAGTATGTATGTATAAAGAAAGAAAAAAAAACCACGGTTAGGTCACTGGTATATACAATTATGGACGGGCTGCCGAGTGCCGACACAGAGGTAGCCACAGCCGTGAACTACCGCACTGTACTGTGTCTGCTGCTAATATATAGACTGGTTGATAAAGAGATAGTATACTCGTAACTAGTATGTATGTATAAAGAAAGAAAAAAAAACCACGGTTAGGTGGTATATACAATTATGGACGGGCTGCCGAGTGCCGACACAGAGGTAGCCACAGCCGTGAACTACCGCACTGTACTGTGTCTGCTGCTAATATATAGACTGGTTGATAAAGAGATAGTATACTCGTAACTAGTATGTATGTATAAAGAAAGAAAAAAAAACCACGGTTAGGTCACTGGTATATACAATTATGGACGGGCTGCCGAGTGCCGACACAGAGGTAGCCACAGCCGTGAACTACCGCACTGTACTGTGTCTGCTGCTAATATATAGACTGGTTGATAAAGAGATAGTATACTCGTAACTAGTATGTATGTATAAAGAAAGAAAAAAAAACCACGGTTAGGTCACTGGTATATACAATTATGGACGGGCTGCCGAGTGCCGACACAGAGGTAGCCACAGCCGTGAACTACCGCACTGTACTGTGTCTGCTGCTAATATAGACTGGTTGATAAAGAGATAGTATACTACTAATATTATATACTGGTGGTCAGGTCACTGGTCACTAGTCACACTGGCAGTGGCACTCCTGCAGCAAAAGTGTGCACTGTTTAATTTTAATATAATATTATGTACTCCTGGCTCCTGCTATAACCTATATCTGGCACTGCAGTAGTGCTCCCCAGTCTCCCCCACAATTATAAGCTGTGTGAGCTGAGCAGTCAGACAGATATATAATATATATAGATGATGCAGCACACTGGCCTGAGCCTGAGCAGTGCACACAGATATGGTATGTATGTGACTGAGTCACTGTGTGCTGTGTATCGCTTTTTTCAGGCAGAGAACGGATTATAAATAAAAGTGGTGGTCACTGGTCACTATCAGCAAAACTCTGCACTGTACACTACTGAGTACTCCTAATGCTCCCCAAAATTAGTAAAACAAGTGTCTAAACGGAGAGGACGCCAGCCACGTCCTCTCCCTATCAATCTCAATGCACGTGTGAAAATGGCGGCGACGCGCGGCTCCTTATATAGAATCCGAGTCTCGCGATAGAATCCGAGCCTCGCGAGAATCCGACAGCGTCATGATGACGTTCGGGCGCGCTCGGGTTAACCGAGCAAGGCGGGAAGATCCGAGTCGCTCGGACTCGTGAAAAAAAACATGAAGTTCTGGCGGGTTCGGATTCAGAGAAACCGAACCCGCTCATCTCTAATTACAACGTGTATAAAAATGCTTACACCAACAATGTTGTCAGGCTGTGCTTAGTCAATCGGTAATACGTATAAATGGTTTGAATCTTTTTTCGTTATTATACATGTCTGGACATGTCACAATGTAATATACAGTAATATATGGTGCGCAGCTATATAAACAGTTTTATACACAGTAATATGTGGTATGCATGCATCGATATACACGTTGTAATACACAGTAATATGTGGTATATATACAGTGCTATACAAGCTGTAATACACAATAATATATGGTCTGTATGCAGCGATATACATTGTTTAATACACAGTGACATATGGCATGTATGCAGCAATATATATGGTGTAATATACAGTAATATATGGTATGCAGCGATATAAACGGTTTAATACACAGTTATATATGATATGTATATAGCGATATATACGTTGTAATACACAGTAATATGTGGTATTTGGTGTAAATCTTTTTTTCGTTAATATACAGGTCTGGACATGCCTTATATTCTAAAATATAAAGGGAACAGTAACAATTTTATCACATACTCAGAACTTTATGATACATATCAGTAGTGTAACAATATAATATGCATAGTTGACAAACTGATATATCAAATATATATATATATAAACATATAGAAAACATGTCTGAACATCAATTACAAATTGAATTCTCATAGCACTCTTGATAGACCTTAATTAATGAACCAAACAAGTCTGGTCATGTCTGCTTGCCCTATTAGTTCAACCTTCGGTCACTAGCAAATTCCTCAGCCTTACAAAATATCATATCCCTAGTAACAGAACTTAATTACCCTGCAACTTTCTTGTCTGTTTGCGTGGCTCAGTCAAATAGTTGTAAATATAAACAAACATAAGGATTACCTAGTTCTCAATGTCAACTCCTAATTAAAGCAAACAGGTTTGTCTATGTGTACTGTTTGCATGACAATTAGCTGTAACAGAACTTAATTACCCTGCAGCTTTCTTGTCTGTTTGCGTGGCTCAGTCAAATAACTGTAACTATAAACAAATATAAGGACTACCTAGTTCTCAATGTCAACTCCTAATTAAAGAAAACAGGTTTGTCTATGTGTACTGATCAATAAAGTATTACTTCTCTGTAATTAAAACAAAATGAGTATTCTGTGTGTACTGGTCAATAATGGTTTACTAGTCTCAATGTCAAATCTTTATTAAAGCAAACGGCCTTGTCTGTGTGTACTGATCAATACAATATTACTAATCTGTAACAAACATCATAGCTTAAAATACACATATAGTAAACTCTTAATGCACCTCAGCTGTCTTGTATGGGTGGTCTTCAGTTTGCCGAATGCCGGGATCCCGGCGCACAGTATACCGGCGCCGGAATCCCGACACACGGCATACCGGCATATATTCTCCCTCGTGGGGGTCCACGACCCCCCTGGAGGGAAAATAAAATAGTGTGGTAGCGCGCCACCGTGCCGGTAGCGTGGCGAGCGCAGCAAGCCCACAAGGGGCTCCTTTGCGCTCGCCACGGTGTCGGTATGCCGGCGGTCGGGCTCCCGGCGTTGGTATGCTGGTCGCCGGGAGCCCGGCCGCCGGCATACCATACTACACCCGTCTTGTATGTGTGTCCGTTACATTAATGGATTACTCATCTGTCACAAACTTCAAGGATTGAGTTCACCTATGTGTCACAGAATTCCAGACATCTTGTTTGATATCACTATGTATACAAAAAATAATGCTAGATACGTTTAATCAACATTTAAACACCACTTTATTCAGTTTTAATACTCGTAGCTTGCATGCTTATTTTATAAATCAACTGAAAATAACATTTACTGGCGCAACTAAGCGTTAACAACACACAAATCAAATGGAAATTATATATGACGATGTAACAGCTAAGAGTTAATACACAGGAGGCTTTTCAATGATTAAACAAAGCTTATAACTCATTTATAAGCTTATTTCAGCATTGGAAATTATATACATTGCTGCAACATCTAACAGTTAATAAACAGGAGGCTTTTCAATGATTAAACTACGCTTATAACTCCTTTTGTAAGCTTATTTTGTATAAAACAACATCAGAAGGGGAGGAAAAGTGGGAGTGTCGGAGGAGTGATTGGGGGCGTGGTTTTGGCTTGATTTGCATAATTAGAGGCGTATCGACCTGTCAGATTGAGTTTGACGGAAAGTGGTGCTCTCTCTACTAAGGCAGACTGCGCCACCCAACACTCCTTCAACAAATAGAGGTTACCCCGAGGCTGCCTACCAAACAAAAGTTCAAAGAGAATAAACCCTGTAGATGTTTGAGGCATTTCTCTAATAGCAAACATTGAGTATGGGAGCAGTTAATCCCAGTGCCGTTTATCTTGGGCTACAGTCTACTGTATCATTTGTTTTAGGGTGTGGTTGAACCTCTCAACCAGACCATCCAGCTGTGGGTGAGATACTGAAGTTGTTAGTTTTCTCACACCTATCAATTTGCACATATCCTTCAGAAGCTTTGACACATAGGGGTACCCTGATCTGTAAGCATTTCTTTTTGTATACCCAACTGGGAATAAATCATTAATAGCTCTTGTGCAATAGTACTAGACTTTATGTTCCTTAAAGGGATGGCCTCGGGATACCTGGTGGCATAGCCGAGTATCACTAATATATATATTGGTGTCCCCAGCCAGGTTTGACAATGGGCCCCACCGTGTCCATTCCAATCCATTCAAAGGGAATGGGAATGACAGGCAGGGGAACCAAGGGTGCACGGAAATGTGAGTGGGGCCTGGTTCTTTGGCAGACAGGGACCTCACAACAGTACTTTTAACCTCTGCAACAATCCTCAGCCCAAAACACTGTTGTAATCTTTGCAAAGCCTTCTCTTCCCTCAGATGTCCACCTTATAAGTGTGTGTGTGCCACATGCAGAACTAGCCCTGCATGTGCCTGGAGAGCTAACAACTGATACACTTTATTACCCTGCAAGTATGCTACCCGATACAACAAATTTCCCTTCAGAGCAAAGTAAGGGGTACCCTCTGGGAGTGAGGGAAGATATATTTGCATATTTATCTCTGAGACATTGTTAAAGGCATTCAACAAATTCATAATTTAAATTGGTCAGGTCCAAAGTTTGACAATAACACCCCCAGACAGTCCGGAACCCAGTTCCTAAATGTGGATCTGTTGTTCCGGTTACAGTTCCTGATGTCAAGAGAAACACCTGTATTGGAAGGGAGTTTGCTTTTCTGTTTGTTTCAACAACTGTGGGCCACGTCTCCTCCTGGAAAGAAATAATCTCCAACAGCAACAGGAAGTTCTGACCAAAAATCAAAGGATACGGCAACCGGGGAGCTACTCCAGCCACCAATTGTACTTTCTGTCCTTGCCAACTCAGTGGGAGTTTCATATAGGGTTACTCTTCCGCTGCTCCATGCACGTACTGTCAGGCTCCGGAGCCCTACCTCCGACGGGTGCTCCTGCAGGTTACCATCCCGCTGGTTGGCGCAGCTGCGGCGACAGGGAGCTGCTGGCGGCGGGTCCTTATGGACGAATGTGTGGCTGCCAAGGGCTGAGGGTCTGGAGAGCCGGGCGCTGCGGCGGGGATCGCTGCGGTAAGGTCCTCTAGTGGTGACACTGTATAGTGTGTCAGAGACAGAAGCTGGCTAAAGCTGTGTGCTAACAGCTAAGTATGTCTCCTGTGCTGGGGGCAGCCATGTTGGAGACCAGAGTATTACCAATGAAGTTCCCAATCTGTGTCCAGCCAATCCTGCGTTTTCTCCCCTTACAAAAGGGGGCTGGCTCAGAGGGAGAGTGCCAGTGCTTCATGTTACCTCCTTGTGAAAGGTTCTCCAGCTCTGTGCTCCCAGGTTACTTCTGGTTCCCTGGTCCTGGTTGCTCTCATCCATCGGTTACCTAAACGCTGCTGCAGTCCTGCTGTCTAAGTCCGTTGCTACTCGTGGAAGCGCTCATGGGGTCCCAGGTCACACAGGAGCTACAGGTGCTAACGGCGGTTCCCGCACAATCTTCATTTCTTCAAAGTTCAAGTTTTTCAGCCTCGTCTTTCAATCACAAACCACAGTCCTCATTTCTTCAAAGTCCAAGTTCTTCAGCCTCATCTTTTAATCATAAAACACAGTCTTCAGTTCTTCTTTACCGACGTTCTTCAGCTTCACTCTTCAAGTCATTTAACCATAGACTCTAATTCTTCCAGTTTCTTCATTTGCTCCATTATTCATGTACAGCCTGATTATTCATTAAAACTACAGTTATCTTCTTACTAAGTCCTCCTTTTCTTTACTCCCTCCGGCCAACGTTAACACTTAGTTTGGCTTCCACCCCATGAGGAGGAATTACATTCAGCCACCTCATTTACTCTCCTCATTGGTAGCTGTCCCTTCAGCCAAAACTCAGTTGTCGGAACCCCAACTTACGCCGAGCGTGACACGTCGCAAGTTTCACATTCGGTTGGTCCCGGGTGGCTCCTGGGGGAACCAAGCCAGCCAAGATGAGGAATAACTCACTCCAAGTCCCCATACATTTCGGGCCCAAATTTGCACCACCACCCAACAGGGGGTAGTCTCTCCCAAAGACAATTACAGTAGCTTAATTAGTTGTGTGGTTCATTGAGAAGGTACACATATACTTACTGTCATTACACTGGTTGAGGCATTAAACAGAGCTTGTGACAGAGGGGGAATTTTGACAGCTTACCAGCTGGGGACTGTCCACTGGATACAGGTAGTGGCGCAGGATGCTGGAACAATGGTAACGCAGATAATATCAACAGGTCTCTTAGAGCTAAGTCCAACTACAGTATGTCTCCTACTATGTAACAAGATGGTGCTGTGGATAAGCAGTAGTGAATCTGTTGGCCATCTTGGTAATGTAATGAAGCATCTATTGAGGAGCCATTTTGGAGTATGTGCAGTAGAGCACTCCTGTTTTGCTAATAGGGAGCACATGTACTGTTTATTAATACCTGTTATACTTTAGGGAAAGGTTAGTGATTTTGTAACTCCCTAAATATCCAAATAAAGGGTGGTCATGGGTGAATTTTAGGATATTCAGTATTAAAAGTCCAGGAACATAATTCTCATCCTGATACAGAAACAGAAAACCCAGTAGTCTTCTAGGGTTGTATTGTAAGATGTGAATAGACACAATACCCAATTAGAGTTAGATACACCCAAACATACATATGGAGCCGCGCTAATCTGAGGTGGCTCCTTCGCAAACGAGCACTCCTGGCAAGACTTGGCGATTCAAGTGGATGGGGCCTGTCTCCGTCGTGGGCATGCGCACCCAGGAGGACGGGTACACTGTAGACGATAGGCGCACCCGTGAGGAGCCACAACTAGCACATCTGTACTGTGGCCCTAATTTAAAGTCGTACGCTAATGTAATTGCGATTTTCTAGGCTACAGAACTGTTATTGTTAGCAAGTGAAAATAAATGAATATAGAATACCGCTGGAGCAAACACAAACCCATTCGCAACTTCGTACACATTCGCAGCCTACAAGCAACAGAGAATATTGAATGCTCCAGTAGGTCTACGGCTACGCAGAATGGCCGTGCCAGTAGCACACAGGCACCATGCCTCTCTACATATATGATCGCAGCTGATGTCAGATACGTGCCCTGAAAACGGCCATGACACGTCTGCGTTTTTGCCAGTACTACCAGTTACCACCCAAATGGTCACTTCCTATCAATCACTCTGCAAAGAAAGACTCACTGCGAGAGCGAAATCACAAAGGCATCTTTACACATGTGCAGTGCGAGTGCAGCACAATGCAGTCTGACGATAATCACTCAATTGCGAAAACATTAACATAGTGTGCAACTCTGAATTAGGCCCTACAGTGTATATGTATTAAAAAACATATGCCTATGAAAACAAGCATTTACAAATATATGTCAGCTGTACAGCAGTGGAATATGCACCAGGGGTATGTCAGTAGAAACAAATGTGTATAAAATAGCATAACAAAGGTGCAAACAATAACATACAGAAAACATTGTGGTTGTCACAACTCTTAGTCAGAAATGAGGTTTGACACTAACAGCTGGGATTTGCACTACCAACATCATGGGTGTTGTGACATACATAACAGCTAGTCAGATCTAGTAATAGAGCAGTAACACCAAAGCCAAAAGGATAGAGGAGTACAGTATAGATCCTAGTGTTAATGAAAAAGAGTCAGGAGTAGGCTTGGTCATTCACATAAGGTCTAATTCATTTCACCAATGGTCGCAACAGTGATCGTAGTCTGCATCCTCAGATGCAGCACTCGGATCCTCGCTAAAGCAACATGAGGTGTCTATCTCCTACAGACACATCCTGCTACATTAGAAGTTTAATGACACAGAATTGCACAGCTGCTTCCTTGCATCTGTGCAGTTCCTTACAAACATGAATCAATTTCAAGGGTGGTATTCAGTATGCCGGCTATTGGGATCCTGGCGCTCAGTATACCGACACCGGAATCCGGGTGTAATACCCTGGAACTGCAAGGGCCTGCAAGCACAAATCAACTGTGGCACTACAGGTGCCAGCATGACTATGTAATCAAAGTAAAAGGGTTGTTGGAGCTGTATAAAACTGAGCAAGCAGCCTACAGCTTGCAGCACAGAAGGGGTTAACAGCCCAGCTCACAGCAAGACAGATCAGTCTGCAAAAAGCAAAGGCATGACTCACCAATTTGCAACTCAGGGCGGGAAATCCCAGATGGAATGTCTCCCCGGGAATAAAAGGTTATAAAAGGCTGTCATGCAGCAGCAGCATGGTCTTTTGCAGCCCAGAAGCCTGGAGTGTTAGCTAGGAGAAGCACGTGTGTTAGCAGAGAGAAGCGTGGTGTGTGAGCTGGAAAGATGTAGCCTAAGTGAGAGCTCCTCACATGTTTATGTGGGGGGGAGCAGCCAGACACAGCAAGGCACCTGACAGAGACTGCAGTGTGAGAGCAGCAGTACTCAGAATCCAGTGAAAGGGTGATGCCAGGAGAAGAGTGTGTTACAGGTGTGAGTCTAGGGAGAGTATGTATCTGGGTGAGTGGTCGAAAGCCATGCGGCATGATTAGAAGCCCCCCATGGATGAGTCCTCGCTATGGAAAAGAGAGAGACGGTAACCTGGTATGTGTAGCACTACTGGTCACAGAATGCCCTGGTACAGAATGCTGTTTGCCATATTCATGACGCTGCAATTAAGTGATGCGCAGGAGGAGGTGCCCTGATGTATAATCTAATGTAACTGTTATGCTTTGTGCTGGAGGAGTGTTCAGAAGTTATCCGTGCTATATCCCTGCTTTGATGTTAAATAAACCGTTATTCTGTTTTATGAGATGGCCTGGCGCCCAATTCTTTATGCTCTGCACCGACACCTGTAGTCCACTCCCACAATGCACCTGTAATTAAACACCTGATTATTCAGGGGACCCTCTGGTATCTGTGCCTGAACCCATGACCAGCCGGGGCAGAGTAAGTGTGATGCACTATACACATTGACTGCAGTTTTTGCATACCTAGTACCAGTGGGGTTTTACACGGGCCCCTGGCATAAGAAAACTATTCTCCCTCTTGGGGGTCCACGACCCCCCTGGAGGTAGAATAAATAGCGTGGTACGCGTAGCGCGCCACCGTGCCCACAGCATGGCAAGCACAGTGAGCTTGCAAGGGGCTCAATTGCGCTCACCCAATTTCAACAGGATGAGGAAAGCTAGAGACAAGGTGAGTTGCACCCAATGCTCTGGCACTTACCAAGGTTTTCCAATTCACACTGATGTCATATGATTACAAGTACAAATTGCAAAGAGAGCTACAGTATGAAAAGGAATCTGCCTGAGATGGGCATTGAGTAGTTTGAAGGCAAGAGTAACAAGTGCACTGGTCCCAGAAACCACCCGCCAGGCCTGGTGCAGAGATTTGGCTTCACACTGTTATGAGTAAATATGAAAACCACATTAACCTACATTTCCCTATTAATTTTTATTCAATCTACTCTGTTTTCTTCCATTTATAAAATGTGAAGCAAAAAATGATGTTTTAAAGGAAATGATATAATCAGGTCATGATATTCTACAGAGTAAATTTTTTTTATTACTAGTTATTTATATAGCGCACATATTCCACAGTGCTTTACAGAGAATATTTGGCCATTCACAACAGTCCCTGCCAGATTGGAGCTTACACTCTATGAAGGTCATTCCGACCCGTTCGCACACAGCAGTTTTTCACTGCGGTGCGAACGGGTGCGGAATGCGCATGCGTGGCGGCCGTTGTCCACGTGCATTACATTGCCCGGCGACAGGGGTCGCCGGGTTACGTCGCGGCTACCAACGGAAGCGGTCGCAGCGGCGACCACTAAGAAGATCGACAGGAAGGAGGTGTGGATGGGCGGATCCGGACCGTTGGAGACTGTTTCTGGGGAGTGGTGAGTAAAACGCAGGTGTGTCCAGGACAACGGACGGCGGAGGTGTGACGTCAAAGCCGGGCCCATCATCGCTGGATCCATCGCACAGGGTAAGTATGTGCAGCCCTAGTCTACCTCTGCTTGCATTTTTTTTAGCTTAGCAGGGCTGCACAAGCGATCGCAGCCCTGCTAAGCTAAAATACACTCCCCCATAGGCGTGGACTATTGATCGCAGCATCAGCTAAAAGTTGCTGGCTGCGATCAACTTGGAATGACCACCTATATTCCCTACCACTTGTACATGCACACACATTCATGCTAGGGTTTCTTTTGTTTGGAGCCAATTAACTTACCAGTTTATTTTTGGGTTGTGGGAGTAAATCAGAGTACCTGGAGGAAACCCACGTAAGCATGAGGAGAATATACAAACTCCCCACAGATAGGGCCATAGGGGGGTATTCAATTAAGTGGCGTTTTTTCGACTGGTCAAAAAAAACTGCACTAATTCAACACAGTGTATTCAATTGCAGGCATTTTTGCCCATTTTTTAATCCATTTTCGCCCATGCCGGTTCACTTTTTTTGGTAGAATCGGCGTGGGTGAAAACTAGAGATGTATGGCGGGCACGTTTCATGTGTTGTGTTTTGGTTTTGGTTCTGGTTCCATGCTCGTGTTTTGGATCTGGAGTGGTTTTGCCAAAACCACTCTTTCGGGTTTGGTTTTGGTTTGGGATCTGGATTTTTTTTTAAACCATAAAAACAGCTAAAATCACAGAATTTGGGGATAATTTTGATCCTACGGTATTATTAACCTCAATAACATTCATTTCCACTCATTTCCAGTCTATTTTGGACACCTCACACCTCACAATATTGTTTTTAGGTCAAAAGGTTGCACCAAGGTGGCTGTATGACTAAGCTAAGCGACACAAGTGTATGGCACAAATACCTGGCCCATCTAGGAGTGGCACTGCAGCGGCAGACAGGATGACACTTAAAAAAATAGTCCCCAAACAGCACATCATGCAAAGAAGTAAAAGAGGTGCAATGAGGTAGCTGTATGACTAAGCTAAGCGACACAAGTGTGCGGCACAAACACCTAGCACATCTAGGGTTGGCACTGCAGTCCCACTGCACTAGTGGCGGATACCGGACACACGTCTAACACCAACATAGCTGTCTAGGCGTCAGTTATCCGCTTTGCAACAGGATGAATGCTGTCATATTTCATCTTCCTCGCAAAGGAATGTTGGACAGTAATTTGTTTAGTTGAAGTAGCTCAAGTGGTCTTCCGACTTCCCCTCTGGGATGACGATCGACTCCCAGCAGCAACAACAGCAACGGCAGCAGCAGCAGTAGTAGGAAGTGGTTCTTGATCTTTCCCTATTTTATCCTCCAAATTTTTGTTCTCCATTATTTTTCTGGAGTTATATAACAAACTGCAGCAAAGGAGAGCGTACCTCTACACCATACAGGGCAAACCCTGTAAAACTTATTTGGATTAAATATTAAAAACCCCTTTATATTGAATAAATAATATACAGCACTGGACAGCACCACTGAACTTATATGGCAGCACCACTGGACTGGATTTATATGCCAGTACCACTGGATTTATACAGCAGTACAACTTGACATATATGGCAGTATCACTGGACTGGATTTATACGGAGATACCACTGGACATATACGGCAGTACCACTGGACATATACGGCAGTACCACTGGACATATATGGCAGTACCACCGGACATATACGGCAGTACCACTGGACATATACGGCAGTATCACTGGACTGGATTTATATGCCAGTACCACTGGATTTATACGGCAGTACCACTGGACATATACGGCAGTACCACTGGATTTATACGGTAGTATTACTGGACTTGATTTATACAGCAGTGCCACTGGACATATATACGGCAGTATCACTGGAATTATATGGCAGTACCACTGGACATATACGGCAGTATCACTGGATTTATACGGCAGTACCAGTGGACATATACAGCAGTATCATTGGACTGGATCTCTACGCCAGTACCACTGGATTTATACAGCCCGTGAATTTATGAAAACATGTGTATCGCCGGTTAATTCACAGATACAAATGGTTTTCAACTGTGCCGGATTTTTTCAACCAGTCGAAAAAACGGCACGGCATTGAATAGGTCAAATATAAATTCGACCTAAAAATGGGCAAAAAAGTGTTGTTTTTTCGAATGGTCAAAAAAATCTGGCACTAATTGAATACCCCCTAGTGGGATTTGAACCCATGACCTCAGTGCTGTGGGGCAGTAATTCTAACCATTATATCGTCCGTGCTGCCCAAAAATCACTTCAACAGGTATACTACATTTTATTATTAAGCCACTATTTTTTTTTTACTTTTGTGTTTTTTTTTAGTTGAAACACAATATGACCATTATAGCAAAACTATCTTCAGTTCAGAGCAAGTTTTTGCATTCTCTGCCTCCATGACAGTCTGTTAATAGCACAAGTGCATTACATATAATAAGATTGTATATATACATTCACATCAGCTACCAATTTTTAATCTTTCTTTCTACAGTGAATCAATCGCTTCAAATTCTGAAGACTAAAATATGTCCTTATATTCTGTGCATGTCCTTTACATTAAGTACAAGACAGCTTAAGTTTATTTGAAACCTTTCTATTCTCAGAAACTTTCCTAGCTTTCTGGAGAAATTCTAGAGTAATGGAACTATGGCACAATTCATATGGTTGCACCCTTTCTCCTGAGACTGTCTCTGGTATTTGAAACGAAGCAAGGATCATTGGACATGTACTTTTCCGTAACAATGAATTTTCTTAGTTTGCATGTGTGTTATGGATCCACTCAACCCTCGTTAGACGTTTTGAGAACATATCATTATTTGTAATTTGGGAAATATTAACAAATGGAGCCATGATTACAAGTTCTCATTATAAAAAAGTCTAAAGTTATATAAGCATATTGGAAATCCCAAAATGTCTTTATAGTTAAAACAATTATTTTTACAAGACAAATCTGTGCAGCACAATTATTTCAAGTCAATAAATGTATTTTGAAAGATATTGGTATAATTTACTGTATTTTAAAGTTATAACATGCTCTTTTCTTATGTTTTATGCTTTTAAATATAAGTGAGTAACCTGCAGTCAACCTTATAAAAGGAAAATATGTTACTGTTTTTCTAGAAATGAATCTCTATTATAGTCTAGTAAAGCAGTAAGGCTTCAGGTAAGAGTTTATTTTAGATAATATCACCTATCAAAGGTAAAAAGAAAAACTACAAATCAAGACTTCTGATGAACAACTTTATCCATGAAACATAAATAACAGCTTTGTGCTTATTATTTGTTTAACTACTCAACTGGCTAATATTTGTAACAAAAGATTAATGGGCCCTACACACTTAAAGATTTCATAGAAAGATATGAACAATCTCGTTTATTAATAAACAAGATATCATTCATATCTTTCAGTGTGTAGTCACCAACGATGAACGATGCGCGGCCCCGCGCTCGTTCATTGTTGGTGCCGGCTCGTTCATACCTGCACGCCAATATGGACAATCTCGTCCATCTTAGCATGCAAGGCTATGGAGCTGGGTGACGGGGGGAGTGAAGAAACTTAACTCCCCCGTCGCCCCCCCCCCTCCGCCGCCAGGTCGTCCGCCGGGCAGCTTGGCGGTCAGTCGCCGAGTGTGTAGGGCCCTTAAGTCAAGAATATAATTTTAATATTTATTCAACAACATTTTATTAATAAATATTCAGATTTTTCTTTACTATATTTCGTACCACAAAATAACATTAAAAAAAAATGTAAATTTGTTTGGATGGAACAGAGCTTAAAAATCTTACAACTATTTAAAACTTATTTAATATAAATTCAATAAAAAAATGCTCCAGGAATTTTAAAGTGATAAAGAAGGAGATTTATGGTAAGAACTTATGTTTGTTAAATCTTTTTCTGCGAGGTACACTGGGTTCCACAGGGATAACATCGGGGTGTAGAGTTGGATCTTGATCCGAGACACCAACAGGCTAAAAGCTTTGACTGTTCCCAGGATGCATTGCGCCTCCTCCTCTCTAAACCCGCCTCCGTGCACAGGAGCTCAGTTTTGTTAACCAGTCCAGCGCAGTAGCAGGTAAAAGAGATGACAACTGTTAGTAGCCACATACACTACATTCTCATGACAGGAGAAGGTACCAGTGGCTAATGCCATACAAACCCAAAGAAGCTAAGTGCTTCAAGGTGGGCGCCCTGTGGAACCCAGTGTACCTCGCAGAAAGAGATTTAACAAAGGTAAGTTCTTTCCATAAATCTCCTTTTCTGCAGCGGGGTACACTGGGCTTCCACAGGGATAACATCTGGGATGTCCTAAAGCAGTTTCTCATGGGAGGGGACGCACTGTAGCGGGAACAAGAACCCGGCGCCCAAAGGAAGCATCCTGGGATGCTGAAGTATCAAAGGCATAGAACCTAATGAACGTGTTCACTGAGGACTACGTAGCCGCCTTGCACAATTGTTCAAGGGTCGCACCCCGGCGGGCTGCCCAAGAAGGTCCAACAGACCGAGTAGAATGAGCTTTGTTAGTAGCAGGAGCTGGAAGGCCAGCCTGTACATAAGCATGTGCAATCACCTTTCTAATCCATCTGGCCAAGGTCTGCTTATTAGCAGGCCATCCACATTTGTGAAAACCAAAAAGGACAAAGAGAGAATCAGATCTCCTAAGAGAAGCTGTTCTCTTCACATAAATACGGAGAGCCTGTACCACATCCAAAGACCGCTCTTTGGAGGATAAACCAGGAGAGGTAGATGCCGGTACCACAATTTCCTGGTTAAGGTGGAAATACGACACCACCTTAGGCAAATAACCAGGATGAGTTCTAAGGACCGCCCATTCATGGTGAAAAATCAAAAAGGGTGACAAGGCACTCAAGTCTGAAACCCATCTAGCAGAGGCAATAGCCAGCCAGAACAAGACCTTAAGAGTAAGCCACTTAAGGTCCACAGACTCAAGATGTTCAAACAGAGACTCTTGCAAGGCATCCAGAACAACCAACAAATCCCAAGGAGCCACAGACGGGACATAGGGAGTTTGAATCCGTAAAACACCCTGCGTGAATGTATGAACATAAGGGAGAGTCACAGTTTTTCTCTGAAACCATATTGACAATGCAGAAATATGAACCTTGAGAGAGGCCAGATGAAGGCCCTGTTGCAGGAAAGCCAAAAGATTGGAAGTACTGAACTTGTATGCATCATAATGGTTAGTCGCACACCAGGCAAAGTAGGAATTCCAGACCCTATAATAAATCCGAGCAGACGCCGGTTTACGTGCCTTCAACATAGTTTGAATGACCGCCTCAGAAAATCCTTTGGCCCTCAGTACAGAAGCTTCAACAGCCACGTCGTCAAAGCCAGCTGGACCAAATCCTGGTAGACACAAGGGCCCTGAACAAGGAGGTCTGGGTGTTGCGGAAGTAGAAGAGGACGCTCTATCGAGAGACCATGCAGGTCTGAGAACCAATGCCGTCTGGGCCACGTTGGAGCGATTAGAAGTAGTATTCCTCCTTCTTGCTTGAACTTCCTTATCACCCTGGGCAGAAATTACACCAGAGGGAACACGTATGGCAGCCGAAAGATCCATGGAATTGCCAGTGCATCCACAAATGCCGCTTGAGGATCCCTTGTCCTTGCTCCGAAGACTGGAACCTTGTGATTGTGTTGAGATGCCATCAGGTCTACATCTGGTAGGCCCCACTTGTCCACTAGGAGTTGAAAGACTTCCAGATGAAGACTCCACTCTCTGGCGTGTACGTCCTGATTGAGGAAGTCCACTTCCCAGTTGAGGACTCCCGGAATGAACACTGCCGATATGGCTGGCAGATGGCGTTCCGCCCAACGAAGGATTTTTGATACTTCCATCATTGCCATGCGACTTTGAGTGCCACCTTGATGATTTATGTACGCCACTGTGGTGGCGTTGTCTGACTGCATTTGAGCAGGCCTGTTCTGTACTAGAGGCAAGGCTAGTGTCAACGCATTGAATACTGCCCTCAATTCCAGAATGTTTATCGGGAGGAGAGATTCCTCCCTGGTCCACCGACCCTGAAGAGAGAGTTGCTCCAACATTGCGCCCCAACCCGGCATACTGGCATCTGTCGTCAGAAAGACCCAGTTGGAAATCCAGAAGGGGCTCAGTTGCTGGTCCTGTAGCCACCAGGTCAGTGACAAGCGGACCTCCGGAGTCAAGTAGATCAGGTGAGTCCTGATCCGATTAGGCAGGCTGTCCCACTTGGAGAGTTTCAACCTCTGCAGAGGGCGGTAGTGAAATTGAGCGTACTCTACCATGTCGAAAGCCGAACCATGAGGCCTAGTACTTGCATCGCCGAGTTTATCGACACATGTGGGCGGGAGAGGAAGCATCTTATCTTGTCCTGAGTTTCAGGACCTTCTCTGGAGACAGAAACAACCGCTGGTTGTGGGTGTCCAATAGTGCTCCCAGGTGCACCATGCTCTGAGCAGGGACCAGGGAAGATTTCTTCCAGTTGATGAGCCACCCGTGGGCTTGCAGGAATTGGACCGTCATGACCGCCATGACCTTGGTGAAAATTCTTGGAGCTGTGGTCAGACCTAAAGGTAAGGCCTGGAATTGAAAATGTAAGTTGCCAATAGCAAACTGCAGGGATTGCTGATGCGACACTGCAATAGGTATATGCAGGTAAGCACCCTGTATGTCCAGGGATACCATATAGTCCTTGGGCTCCAAAGCCAGAACAATAAAGCGAACAGTTTCCATACAGAATTTGGAAACCTTCACAAATTTGTTCAAAGACTTGAGATTGAGAATGGGCCTGGGAAGAACCATTCGGCTTCGGAACTAGGAACAGCATTGAATAGTACCCACTGCCTCTCAGAGACAGAGACACTATCACTCCCATGTCCAGGAGGGATTGTACCACCAGATGGAGAGTCTTCGCTTTTACAGGATCTGCAGGGACGTTTGTCAAGCAAAATTGGTGAGGGGGACGTTTCTTGAAAGAGATGGCGTATCCGTGAGCGATGACTTCCCTTACCCAGGCATCCGAAGTGGTCTGTAACCATACCTGAGCATTTTGTAGAAGTCGGCCTCCCACCCTGGGATCCACCAGGGGGAGGCCCGCCCCGTCATGCAGCAGGCTTGTCTGTTTTGGAAGCAGGTTGATGGGCAGCCCAGGCACGTTTAGGTTTGGGCTTAGTGGATTTGGCAGTGCGATCCTGTTTCGGGTACACCTGACCCTTCAAATTACCTGGAGGTCAAAAGGAATGAAAGGAAATACTCTTAGCCTTCGGAGCTGAAGGTGTAGTATTGTGTAGTACTAGGTAGACATGCAGTCTTAGCAGATGCTAAAATCAGCAACAATCGTATTGAGGTCTTGCCCAAAAAGTATATTTCCCTTAAAAGGGATCACCTCCAAGGTCTTTTTAATTTCCAGATCTACAGACCAGGACCGCAACCAGAGGTTCCGGCGATCCAGAATATTCGTAGTAGACGCTTTGGCCGCCAGGACACCTGCATCAGATGCCACCTCCTGAATATAATGAGAGGCTGTAATGTATGAAAGACACTGTCTAGCATTATCTGGAAAATTAGATGGTAGTTCCGCTTCATCTTCCTGAACCCAGTCATCTATAGCTTTAGCATCCGAAAAGGCCGCAATAGTAGGCCTGTGCACAGCTCCAGCAAGGGGGTAAATAGACTTCAAGCATCCCTCCACACACTTATCCATCAGTTCCTTCAGAGAAGTGGAATAGAAAAGGTGATATCACATGGCGCTACCGACCAATACAGCTCTTAAAAATTCTTCACATAAATATGCGGATAAGCTTTCTTTTTCCCGGAAAATATTTCTGAGAAACAAAGAAAAACATACAATTGTGCAATACAGAGAGGCAGAAAGTGACATCCAAGAGTGTTTTTATTGGTCCCACTCACAATTACACGGATTATTGATTGCATATCACCCTCATTGGGTAGGTTATCCTCAGAGTAAGTGATTCTCCGTTGAAACTGAAACTCAGAAAGGCCATATAGTGCAATATTGTCTAATTTAAAAACAGGATTTAATATACAGAAATGCACTTACAAGGTTAAAAAATTAACAAGCATATCACCAAACTGTAAAGTCCTCCCCAAGGTCACCGTTTTAGCCCAGTCTGGCAAGACAAATTCCTCCACAACTCCGGAATCGTCGAATGGTCCTTCATCAGAAGCCAGGGAATCAGTTTCAAAGGAGAATCACTTACTCTGAGGATAACCTACCCAATGAGGGTGATACGCAATCAATAATCCGTGTAATTGTGAGTGGGACCAATAGAAATTCACTCTTGGATGTCACTTTCTGCCTCTCTGTCTGTATTGCACAATTGTATGTTTTTCTTTGTTTCTCAGAAATATTTTCCGGGAAAAAGAAAGCTTATCCGCATATTTATGTGAAGAATTTTTAAGAGCTGTATTGGTCAGTAGCGCCGTGTGATATCACCTTTTTTATTCCATATGCACTTAAGAGTTTATTGGTGAAGGCTCTATTTGTGTTATCACTGGCTGCAACTTTATACTGTGAGCGCGGTGTGGATTGATACTTTTCTGTCCTTCAGAGAGGTGACGGTAGTGACAGGCAGTGCAGATGATACCACCAGACGTGCGACTTGTGAGTCCACTGGTGGCGGAGTTTCCCAATTTTTACTTAACTCTGCAGCGAGGGGATAACAAGCCAGCATATTCTTAGACAGGGAGAATTTCTTTCCTGGATATTCCCAGGATTCCTGACATATGTCCCCTAAGTGGTCAGAATGTGGCAAAACTAATTTAGTAACCTTCTGATGCTTGAACTTATCTGGTTTCTTAGAGGTAGCTGGGGGTTCTTCATCATCATCAATCTGAAGAATCAGCCTGATAGCCTCCAAGAGGTCAGGAACATTCACTTGAGTTATAGTTATAGATTCCCCATCAGAAGCATCTGCATCAGTGTCTGAGGGGTCAGTATATGCGCCATCTTCATCAGATAAAGTATCTGAAATGTGTGGATTGTGAGGAAGTAATGGCTCGCTTAAAAGACCCCTTGGTCTTAGGTGGGCGAGGGTTAGGATTTAGCTTAGGCAAAGACTGATTTAATTGCTGTAACTGAGAGGACAGATTATCTGCCCATGGCGGATTTACTGCAGGGACAATATGTGGCTGTAATGGCACAGGAGGTCCCATAGGGGCGCAAGTCTAGTTACCAGCGTAGTCAGTAAATTAGAAAAAGTAGCCAACGGCGGGTCATAAGATGCCCCCGTTGCTGTAGACTGGCTGAGGGATATAAAACCCCCAGCACCTGAACCCTCAGCTGCAATATTCTCCTCAGAGACATCCATGGCAGTAGCACTGCAAGAAGCAGGATCAGCCATAGAATTATCACCCTGTTGAGCTGACATTATATGAAAGTGTAACTATAGGGCAAATTAGTGCAATATAAGCAGACAAAGTACCTGACAAAAATCCCCCTGTATAGTATGACTGCAAGCCAAGCACACACAAAGGATTTAAGAGGTATATGGTGACTGTAATACACAGAGAAAAATACCAAATTAGTATATACTGTGAAACACTATATTATATGATAACCCTGATGCACTTAGCCCCCCTCAGGGTACAGAATATAGGGATAGCAGTATATGTGAGATACACGGAATGAAAATCACACAGCAGCTATTAGCACACAGAGGGGCAGATTTATTAAGCCTGGTGAAGTGATAAATTACACGGTGATAAAGGACCAGCCAATCAGCTCCTAACTACCATGTTAAAGGCTGGGTTTGAAAAATGACAGTTAGGAGCTGACTGGCTGGTGCGTTATCACCTTCCACTTTATCACTTCACCAGGCTTAATAAATCTGCCCGACAGTCACATGTACAATGCAGAAATGATCACAAACAACAATAAACTGCACTGGACTAGCAATACTAAGTAACTGTACTACTAAGTAAAGCTATGTAGATCTATAGATATAACAATGCACAGTAAAGATTGGATGTAAATCCCAAGGTACTTGTACAAAATATCCCTGAATGTATGCACTTGTTCTTAATTAACACTGTCTAAAGACATGTAGAATACTTAAGTGTCCTGTAAATTCACAGCGCTGATGATGCAGGCGGCTTTACAGAGGAGACATTGCCCAGCAGTCCCAAAGTCAGCTCAGTATGTGTGTAATGGCGCCCAAACGCTGACAGGGGGTGAGGGAGACAGAGAGCTGCAGCTCCAGGGCGGGAACATTTGCAGTAAATGGCGCCTGGGGCTGGGGGAGGGGCTACAGGTCAGAGCCTTATCCCCTTGCTGGACTTCACCACCGGGTACTGCGGGCCTTAGCAAAACGGATTTTTAGAGAATCCGACCTGTGCCCTTGCCCTGGTGGTCTAGTGGGGTCCCTGTACAGCCACAGTGTCCACGCCAGCGCGCGTGGTCCGTCTCCTAAAGACCATGCCAGATCGCGATTTTCAGTGAGTCCTGCCTGGGGGACCCTCTTACCTCCTCCCTTGATGCGGCCATGTGATCCCGGAGAGCAGCGGAAATTGTGTGCCCTATAGAGAACCGGAACCCTCCGCTGTAAGTACCCAGCAACCAGGGCGCGGCAGTATACAGCCCTGCCGGGGAAGGTGAGAGAGCCGCAGCATGATATGTCAAACTGACATATAGCACTCGTAAGTGCCTATGCTGCGGCCCTTGAAGTCTTCTGTCTTCTTAAAAGCTCTTTTCAGGGATGCTCAGTGCAGCCTTCCCTGTTAGCTGCCTGCACTGCAGGCACCAACTTACAAACTGAGCTCCTGTGCACAGATGCGGGGTTATAGAGGAGGCGGCACTATGCATCCTGGGAACAGTCAAAGCTTTTAGCCTGTTGGTGCCTCGGATCAAGATTAAACTCTACACCCCGATATTATCCCTGTGGAACCCCAGTGTACCCCGCTGAAGAAATTTAAATGCTTAACAGTTTATTACTGTATGTGAGATCACACACTTTACTGTGTTCCTTTGCATACTTTTTTAAACTGGTCTCTTTTGAGAAGCACACAGCACATTTTCTGGCTGTATTGTATCTTTTTCTGGGAAGTTCCTCTCTGCTAGCCATAAGGAGTTCAGGTTCACTCCTGGTCAACTGATTTTCATTCTGCAACTCCACCAACTCCATTCTAATTGTAGTAGATTTTGACATCTTCATTTTGTTTATATAAAATTAAAACATTACAAATTGCTTGGTCCAATCGGTTGCCAAAATATTTATGTAACATTTCTTACCCCTTTTATGGCTTATGGAAGTGGTTCCCAAACTTTTTTTAAATCACGGCACCCTAGAGCATCAGAATTTTTTTCACTGCACCCCAAGGCCAAAGGTTTCTCATTGAGAAATTTGGGAAGAAATATTAAATTAAGCAAATTGTGTTTATATGTCATCCTTAGATTCAATCGTGTTGTGAGGGATAATACATTACTTCTGTTTGTCCACATTGTCAAAGTCAGAAAAATATCATGCTACAGGTTGCCATATATTCACCCCATGTGCTTGCCCGCTGCACGTACACATTCTCTCCCGTGCGTGCACATATTCGCAGTTGCGTGACGGCGCCTCCTCGGTCATGCGCTCGAGCGCATGGTATGTGCATTTACGGTAGAGTTTGTGTGCGTCTAGCGGGCGACTCAATCGTTACATAGTAAATCCAAATAGTATGTTTTATAGATAATGTTCCCCTTAATAATAACTGTAAGCGTGTTTATTGTAACTGGTCAGTGGACAGAGGAATTCCTCTTTGCATGATACGAAGGGTCAGATAGGATTTGAGCAGTGGTGTTTGGTACCTAACTAAAGAACATTTTATTAGAAACAATCCGGTGCTGGTTAGGTAAAGATTAATCGCTCCTGCGTATAGTTATGTCTATAAGTAGTTCCTGGACATTTATTCATTGTCCATGTGTTGGAAATCCTGAGATTCCCTCCCACCTGAGCAGTCACAGCCCACCTGTTCAAACAAACCTATGACCCTTTGTTGTAATATGAAGACAGATTCCTGTGTCCAATGAACAATGGGATGGTAGGGCCCTTTGTAGTGTACTGTATGCAGTGTATATAGGGAACAGCCAGCCTGGCCCAGCTCAGTCTTCTCTCCACAACGGTTTTCATCATTGACTAACCCAGAGCTGGTAACCAGGACTAGCGCAGCGATTCATTCCTATGTGTGTAAGTACTCTCTGTGACCATTCTTAATCTCTGACTGTATTTATGCCACGTTCTCTCTCTCTCTCTCTCTCTCATTGTATGTTATTATTTGCGATTGTGCCACTATTGGGTATTTATGTGTAGTTATTCTGTTAGATTTGATGTTAGCATGTAGAGTATAAGCTGTAACTGTGTACCCCTTTTGATATATCTAAAAGCTTGTTAGTAAAGGTTTTGGAGCCTCAGCAGGGTGTCTGTGTCTCTCTAGCTAGTACAAAGGGTTTCTGAGTATCTCAATTGCTCAAACAGCTTGCATACTCACAAAGGTTCAGTGTTATACCATTATAGTACCACGGTATTAAGTTTTACAGTGTAAGCATATTCTGTGTTTAAAGTTTATAAAGGTTACTGTCTGTGTGTACGCTCACTGTGGGTATTCCGTACACCCAGCACAGCGGGTGTACTTAATTTGCATACCACGTGCAAGGTCTTCATACGCAAATAGCGTACGGAGTGCGTAGCATGTGCACGTGGTTTAGCAGCCATTACGGGTACACGGTATTAGTATATAGCTAATGTTAAAAGGTAGATATCTGACTATCAATTGGGGGCAAGTCCGGTCCATCTCATATCCTCAGTCAGGCGAAAATGCGCAGACTATATCGATCAGCAAAGGGAGGAAAGGTAGTATCTTGTAGTGCTGATCAGATGAGAGTCTGCGTCTGATTCTTTTGGTCTGTAGGGATGCTGGTGGAATTCGAAGAAGGTAGGAACATTAAGCTATTGTCTTTGTAAATCTGTTTTTTTATTTCTATTTGGTGCCAACTGCACACGCAGATTGGATGGCTTGTCTGTTTAAATAGGTTTAAAAGTATTTTTAATCGCTCTGCATAGCGTGATAGTTTTTACCCAGGCTTAAAAATAACTACAGGGGCTGGCATGATGATTTTCTTTTTGACAAAAGGAACCGCATGGTCTGTCCACCATTTTGTGTAACCCTCATGGAGGTGGAAGGGGAGGAGCTGCGGCCATTTTGGGAAGGTAACATTTTTTTTTTCCCCTAAGCGGCTGATTTTCAGTTGACTCAGGAAATAATCAGCCATCCATTGTCAAAAAAGAAATCATCATTTAATGAGTTTTTTTTAATGCATTTGTTTAGTCCATGTCATGGTCAATCATGAGTGGTTCAGATAGAGTTTGATAAAAGTTAATAATAAAATAAATATTTGATTTAGGAAATACACAAATAAAACGTAGTGTTTTTTTTTTTTTTTTTGTCACTGTCTCCATTCAAGAGCCTGTTTAACTCTGCTACTTATAAGATGGGCCATTGAAGTGCAAATTAACCTGTATAACTGGGTTTTGGGGTTTTTTTTTCTCTCCCAGCAGTGAAAGAAATCGCCTTTACAGAGTTAGTTAAAAAAAGTACATTCATATACAAATTAGAAGCACTGAATAAGGTCTCACATAAGTAATAGTGATTAGTACATATATGTAATATCTATATGCGCGTGCTTACATCAATGTATGTTATTAGATTAATTTAGAATTGCATGTTCATTTGTGTAAGTTTCACATCTCACTTTCCTGTTTGCCATTTCATAATTGATAACGTGCTAAGAAAGATTTGTTGCTATTGATAGTTAAAAACGTAAAAATAATACGTAAGGAAGTAATTTCTAAAACACGCACACGGCTTGCCTAAGATACAAGGAAGTTCTGTGTGGTGTTCAGTAGATGATTACAGTTAAAGGTCATTTACATTGATAAACGTGTTAGTTGTGTTACTGTGGACATACCTGGCTTACGTACACGTGTCTCTAACAAGGGGCAGAACGAGTGTACGCGACGCAAGGGCCGACGCACGGAGCGTAATTACACAACGGAGCGTCTGGGTACGCCCACATAATACAAATCACACGATAGTATTGTTTTAAGTAGGCGATATGGAGGCAACGCGATAATAGCGCAAATCAATCTCAGTGTCCAAAATTTTAAGCTAATAGATCCTTCTCTAGTTGCAACTCCTCGGGATTAGCCTGCGATACTGAATGAAAGGGATTTCTGCGCAGAAACGAAAGTAAAGAGTATATGAGGTGAAAGAATGTGTATACATATATAAGTTTCTAATTTTTGGGTGGAACCACAGGAAATCATCCAGTTCTCGTGAGGAACATACGTGTCAGTGACAGTGGCTTGGGAGGCATCCCTTGTTAAACATATTAAAATAAGAGCATTAGAGTATAGCAGACCAGGAGGTCTACTGTAGCACAGACCAGGAGGTCACGGACCAGGAGGTCCAGGTACAGCAGACTAGGAAGTCCGCTATAGATAAGAGTCAAGAAGCACAACACCAGGAAGGGTTGGTGCGCTACCCATATAGGCCATTAAGCTCTGGCTGAAGGAATTCGCAGCCACAATTTTCGATTCCACTGGTCGTTCCGCACATAAGATTAGTTGCTTATGTGCAGAACGATTGTACCGCACGTAAGTGTGTGCATTAGTTTGTAACTTGACCCAGTACCGTTTGCGTACGCTAGAGGGGTCATAAACGCTATTTGTACATTCTAATGTGATTTCTGTAAGTTTTTTTTATTTTAAGGGAGGTTCGCTGGTCACTTGGGAACTATCCAACAACCAATAGTTACTGGAAAGGGTTAAGTGCTCTTCGGATCACACCCACATGTTCCAGTAAATAGAGGTTCAGGTCGCAGGGGCCCTAGGTTGAGTATGCCAGCGCTAGGGCAGTGTGTGGGCGTATTGGTCGATGTGGGCGAGTGAGTGGAGTACTCGGTAAACTTCCACCGCCGGCCTACCCCGGACATCTTGGTTTTTGTAAGGGTTCACTGAAAACCCTGATTAAGGTCAGAGGTAGTGCAACACCTGCAAAGATGGGGGCCAGTTGTTCAGGTAGGGGGCGATCAACCTTGGTTCGGGTTGACTTAGTAAACCGGCCAATAAAGTCGGCAAGGATAACGTGTGATACAGACCGGGAAGTCCGAAATGGATCACATACAAAGGTCAATGAATGGGAAAGAATGACTGTGCATGACGGGGAAAAGTTCCCACGGGTAGGCAGTTTTAGTCCCGAGGTGTTACAAAATCTAAGGAGAAGGATATGTCTAATTAAATCTGCAAAGAGACGGATCAAACATTATGATTATTTACAGTTATGGCAATGGGAAGGTGAGAGACAAGGAGAATTAGCTTACACAGCTGACTCTCACTGTGGTAAGAAAAATATGGCAACAAGAGAGAAAAGGGTTACAGAGAGTGGCACACTGGTGTATGATAAAAATGCACTTAGCAACTGTATTAATAATTATGGTAGTAGTAAATGTAACAATGATAAAAGTAAAACTGTTAAATGTACAACTGTTAACCTGTGCAAGTCGCACCCCATGTTAAACTTCCCTCAGGATTACCAGCAAGAAAGCGAGCCCAGCACGATGTCAGCACCTTCTCCAGCAGTCATCATACAAGACATCCAGGTGGACGCGACCAAATTGGTAAAGGCAGTAATCAAACCCCCTAACGGAGGGTCAGGTGAGGTCGTGTCCACAGGTACGTACGGTGTTATATATCACGCACAAACAAATGTACCTCATATTGTAGAACCAACACAAGATGATGTAGTTGAATTTAATCCTGTCAGGATGTTCACAGTCCCCAATGGGAAGACTGACGCTCAGGGAATCATTCCCGTCAGGGACAGTGCAATGCGCCGTCCCTGGTCCCGGATGGAATTGAGAGCAATTATGTCTGACTTCCCTGATCCTAGGAAAGATCTAGTTGCATGTCAGAGGTTTATTAAAGAACTAGGAAACTCCACAGAACCCACCAACAAAGGTTGGCGGACAGTGCTGAGGGCATGTTTGCCCTCCAGTGTTGACCCTGCGAAATACATTACTGATTGTAAATTAGACACAGAAGTACCTCAAACGGAGGAACACAATCAGGAATGTATTAAGCAGATCAACCGACAGTTAGGAGTATATTTCCCAGCCGTTGTCGAGTGGAACAAAATCTTCTCCATGAGACAAAACGAAGGGGAAAGTACTTCTAATTATTTCCATAGGGCATTGCAGGACATGGCTAAGTATACAGGGATAGAAAACATCAAAACAAATGTGAAGCATAGAGAAGTAGCGGTTAAGGTATTAATGAATGGTTTAAAGGAAGTGTTGAGAACAAGGGTACAGACCACCAACCCAAACTGGAGAAATATCTCGGTGGCTGCATTAAGAAAGTCCGCTGTTGGGCATGAGCAAAACATCAGCAAGCACAGGGAAGCACAGGGAGGTAAGAAGCCTCAGATCCCTGTGGGTAAGTCAAAGGTGATAAGGTGTTATAATTGCCAGAAGGAAGGTCATTATGCACGAGATTGTAGGTTTAAAGAACCACAGAAGGTATATCAACCCCCTAGACAAGATCAAGAGCAAAGTTGTGATACACAAAATTGTAATCAGGGATCATATAGGAAGAAGTTGAGCTACACCTGTAATATGCAGTCAGGAAAGGTGATCATTAGGCCTGGTAGTAAACCTGAGGTTACAGGTAAGGATATTGGGAGGTCAGTTCCTTGTAGACACAGGAACGGCCGGGTAAACGTTGTAATTTATCTGTAAATGTTTCTTTTCCCCATCTCTGACGTTCATCGACAGAACTCAAACATCACATAGCTACTTGGTCTTTGCAGAAGTCTACCTAACCCCAGTGTGACCTACCGACATCGGTGTGTCCTGGCCAGGCATAAAAGGGTGGAGTGTGGAAATACTGGTGGGGAGGGGACTGCGCAAAGATACCAATGGATGTGTTGGTGTGACAGCCTGATGGTGAACAGAAGATCTGACAATGTTTTTTTGTTTGTTGTTTAATGTAAAATGTGATGAATTGTTCTCTCTCTCATTTGTTTTTTTTTCCTCTTCTCTCTCTCGTGTTCTCATGCTTTAAAGATGGTATGTCACACATCAGTTAGACAAATGGTAATGCAAGATTTTTGCTCCTTACAGAGAGATCGCTGATTTGGAAGGAATATTGTATCTCCGGAGTGTTCGTTTGGAAGACTGAGAGACAGCACCTTTGAGATGACAGCAGAGCAAGAAGAACAACCAGACTAGAGGACAAAAGACATCGTAACATTTTTCTTTCCCCTCAAAGTATTTTTTTGTACCCCCATTACAAATTTCTCTTTCTCCTCCTGTAAGATGGGCTCGCCCCAAGAGACTGCAGTCCGTGTTTTCCTGTTGACCATGATGTTGACCAGAGCAGTCTGTTTCGGTGAGAGTACCATGGAGGTCGAGAAAGGATCGGGAATGGGTTCTGATGACCAGGATGTAGGTGTAGTTTTCCAAGAGCAACATAATCACAGAGTAAAGGCGAGTATCAGAAAACGATCTGGTAGCATTGACAATAGAAGGAATTGTGAAGGATTGTTAGCTGAGGAGAACTGCATCTGTAGGCATTGTGACAATATAGTTGAGGATGGGTGCATCAAGAAATGTCAGTCCAGTTTTAATATCCACATGGACCGGCATCCATTGAGTGACTATCACTCCTTAGTGGGTAAAGTGTTAAACCAGACAGACTGTTGGGTATGCTCTCAAGTACCTCAAGGTCATAGCAAATCAGGGCTAGTACCATTCCCTTTAACTGTAGGAGAGGTACTTGAGCTAAGTGGTGGGAGGCCGGTGGACAAGAGGTTTAATATCTCTAGTCCTCCTAGTTTGAAGCTCCACCAATATCATGTGGATAGGTCCTTAGTATGCTTTAACATTTCCAATCCCCGAAAGCCGGGAAATTGGGAAGTGTCATGGAGTAATCAAACCATGACATTTTCACATAGAGCCGACCGAATGCCCATAGACACAGAGCTTATACGCCAGATAGTCGAGAATAGAAAATTTTTCCGGTATAGGTACACTCTAGGAAGTAGGACCATGCGAGTTGGAGAAGTATCACCAGGATACTGTGCACATGTCGTACAAACAGATATGTGTACTAAACAGATGGGAGAATTAGGGTTAGGAGATTTCACATGGAAAATTTGTAACATGGTAATGTCATACTCCGTCCCATATGTTCTCCCCGATGATGCATATTTCATATGCGGGAGGAAGGCGTATAAGTGGCTTGCCCCAAACTCAGAGGGATTGTGTTATATTGGAAAAGTACTGCCTGAGGTAATGACTGTATCCCATAACAAAATGAAAGATATTCACCGTGGTGCCCAAGCTCCTTATACTCACACTCATTACAAGCACATCGTTAAACGGCACCTGATAGAGAGGACAGAGCATTCGGCCTCTGATCTGATCCATGAATCCACCGGGATTCAATTCCTACTCGCGTTAGATATCACTCGTACCGCCAGAGGAGTGATAAATTATAGATATATATCTGCGCTTGCAAATTTATTAGACAATATCACCGAAATGTACGACGACACGTTCAGGTACACTGGGAAAGAGTTACAAGCCTACAAAACAGAACTGGTTCAGCATAGGATGATTCTCAATTACCTCACAGCTGTGACAGGCGGGTATTGTGTTACCCTAGCAACTCAATATGGAATAAAGTGCTGCACGTACATTACAAACAGCACGGAGGACCCGGCCGAGGTCATAGATCAAAAGATGGATGACATTTTACAATTAAAGTGGGAGTTCCGAAGGAGACACAATCTCACTCTCACTGCTGTGAGTAATGAACTGACCAGTTGGGTGTCATGGTTGAACCCACGAAATTGGTTCTCTGGTTTAGGAGAATGGGCCCAAGGTATTATTATGGATGTAGGGAAATTTCTTTTGTGTATTCTGGGAGTCGTCATATTGGTCGGACTGATATTTAGATGCGTTCGGGCTTTAACGAAGTGTAAAGGTAGTACTAGAGTGATGAGCCTGAGGAGCGAGGACACTGTAATAACGACAACTAATTTGATTTATGACCCAACGATAGAGACAATGTTGTGATAAAAATGTGATTCCACGGTCCGTTTCTTTCACCCGTTTCTCCTTTGTTTTCCTCCAAGGTACAAAGACATCCGCTTGGAAGAAGAATTTGACAACCTCTTTTATACAGACCATTGATGGACAATGCCATAAACCCCCAATATCCCTAGTGACTTTAACTTTTACGATAGCCCAATACTTTAGAGATTGTAAGTTTATGGACATTGAGAAAGCTTTTGCTCACCATTTATAGCAAAAGCACAGAGAGACATCAGACAACATGTACATCAAGACAAGACATCAGACAAGACCTCAATCGGCGAATGCATATTAAACTCACATAGTTTATGACTGCATGTATAATAATTGCTTCTTATCCTCATTTCTACAACCTTCAGGTAATGACACACATAGTCGATAGGGAATATAGACACATATATCAGCACTCACATACCCCCCCATTCATGTATCATCAACTAAATGTGCTCCCCATTTGTTGCAACCAAAAGCCGAAAAGAGCTCGGTAAAGTTTGACAGCCCATCCACAGACCCTTAATACGGGATAAGAAGGATTCAAATGTATACTTCGCAGTACCTCGAAGCTTGATTTAAAACACTTACGGCACGATGATACATGACCCCTCAAACATGGATTCATACACACATGCTTCTACTATCTCACTAGGTCATACCCTTTTCCCACCTGCTCCTCTCCTCCCTTTACCCAATCATAAAATGGTATTTACATGATGACATATATTTTTCTTTTGAACTGTTTTAGGAAGTGGCAGTTATTGACGACTGCCAAAGGGTGGACTGTCAAAGTCAGAAAAATATCATGCTACAGGTTGCCATATATTCACCCCATGCGCTTTCCCGCTGCACGTACACATTCTCTCCCGTGCGTGCGCATATTCGCAGTTGCGTGACGGCGCCTCCTCGGTCATGCGCTCGAGCGCATGGTATGTGCATTTACGGTAGAGTTTGTGTGCGTCTAGCCGGAGACTCAATCGTTACATAGTAAATCCAAATAGTATGTTTTATAGATAATGTTCCCCTTAATAATAACTGTAAGCGTGTTTATTGTAACTGGTCAGTGGACAGAGGAATTCCTCTTTGCATGATACGAAGGGTCAGATAGGATTTGAGCAGTGGTGTTTGGTACCTAACTAAAGAACATTTTATTAGAAACAATCCGGTGCTGGTTAGGTAAAGATTAATCGCTCCTGCATATAGTTATGTCTATAAGTAGTTCCTGGACATTTATTCATTGTCCATGTGTTGGAAATCCTGAGATTCCCTCCCACCTGAGCAGTCACAGCCAACCTGTTGAAACAAACCTATGACCTTTTGTTGTAATATGAAGAAAGATTCCTGTGTCCAATGAACAATGGGATGGTAGGGCCCTTTGTAGTGTACTGTATGCAGTGTATATAGGGAACAGCCAGCCTGGCCCAGCTCAGTCTTCTCTCCACAACGGTTTTCATCATTGACTAACCCAGAGCTGGTAACCAGGACTAGTGCAGCGATTCATTCCTATGTGTGTAAGTACTCTCTGTGACCATTCTTAATCTCTGACTGTATTTATGCCACGTTCTCTCTCTCTCTCTCTCTCTCTCATTGTATGTTATTATTTGCGATTGTGCCGCTATTGTGTATTTATGTGTAGTTATTCTGTTAGATTTGATGTTAGCATGTAGAGTATAAGCTGTAACTGTGTACCCCTTTTGATATATCTAAAAGCTCGTTAGTAAAGGTTTTGGAGCCTCAGCAGGGTGTCTGTGTCTCTCTAGCTAGTACAAAGGGTTTCTGAGTATCTCAATTGCTCAAACAGCTTGCATACTCACAAAGGTTCAGTGTTATACCATTATAGTACCACGGTATTAAGGTTTACAGTGTAAGCATATTCTGTGTTTAAAGTTTATAAAGGTTACTGTCTGTGTGTACGCTCGCTGTGGGTATTCCGTACACCCAGCACAGCGGGTGTACTTAATTTGCGTACCACGTGCGAGGTCTTCATACGCAAATAGCGTACGGAGTGCGTAGCATGTGCACGTGGTTTAGCAGCCATTACGGCTACACGGTATTAGTATATAGCTAATGTTAAAAGGTAGATATCTGACTCTATCAACATATTTTATGATTGTCAGCCACCAGCACTGGTTTTGCCCATTACATTGACCACAAATAATTTAATTTGGTCCTGCACCACCAATGTAAGGCACCCCTGGAAGTCCCAAGGCTACTCACTGTGCCTAGGCACACAGTTTGAGAACCAGTGGCTTATGGTGTAGTTTATCATCGTTTGATCTGCCCTGTCTACCAAACTCATTGTGAAACCAGAATCAGTCGCAGCCTGTGGTCTGACTGAGATTGTATGGTCTGCATATATTGGAATATCTGAAACCACTGTTCCCCACTCACAGTACAGTAGCTCTATATTTAGTTTGTTATTCCATGCCATAGTGTACTGTACGTGAAAGTGAACTAGTCAAACTATTCAAACAGAATTGGTATCATTTTGATATCAAATATCCTAGAGTATCTTCCACCAAATAGAGACGGTGATCATCACAGAGAGCGACAATAATGCAAAGAAAGTAAAAAGTGTCTTAGTTGAAAATACATCAGGAGAGAATGGGAAGGAAGAAAAAGAAAGCTTTTGAGGTCTGCAAAGGATCATACTCGATTTGAATCTACTACCTGGCCAAGTCAGAGCATACCATCAGTGGCCCAAGCTGTAAGATGGGTTGGAAAGAGTCCAAGAGGGAAGTCCAGATCAGACTAATCGGTAATTATCAGGAAAAGATGTTTCAATTTTCCATAGAGGTACAGAGGTTGGGACATGCATAGACTGTCCTTCAATAAATGGGCATTGTTTGAGGGAAGGTACATTGGATATCTCAACAACACATGCTAAATGTACAGAGTAAATGTGATGACATGGCAGCCAGCCACCTTGTCTATGTGTACTTTTTGCCAGCCTGCATTTCAGTTGGTAAGGCACACCAGCACATATATTACATAAAACATCACATGTATGTTTATATGTGCTGACCAGCTCCCCCGTGCAATGTAGCCAGAGCTTCAGCCCAGGGGCAGCAGCCACTGATCATTACTTTAATTTAAAGTTAGAAATAAAGGCCCTCATTCCGAGTTGTTCGCTCGGTATTTTTCATCGCATCGCAGTGAAATTCCGCTTAGTGCGCATGCGCAATATTCGCACTGCGACTGCGCCAAGTATCTTTGCTATGAAGAAAGTATTTTTACTCACGGCTTTCTCATCGCTCCGGCGAACGTAATGTGATTGACAGGAAATGGGTGTTACTGGGCGGAAACACGGCGTTTTATGGGCGTGTGGCTGAAAACGCTACCGTTTCCGGTAAAAACGCAGGAGTGGCCGGAGAAACGGGGGAGTGGTTGGGCGAACGCTGGGTGTGTTTGTGACGTCAAACCAGGAACGACAAGCACTGAACTGATCGCACAGGCAGAGTAAGTCTGGAGCTACTCTAAAACTGCTAAGTAGTTTGTGCTCGCAATATTGCGAATACATCGGTCGCAATTTTAAGATGCTAAGATACACTCCCAGTAGGCGGCGGCTTAGCGTGTGTAACTCTGCTAAATTCGCCTTGCGACCGATCAACTCGGAATGAGGGCCAAAGTTTGGCTTTCTACAAGGAATAATAGATTGTGACAACCCTCTGGATAAATAATGTCTTATAAGATCAGTATAAGATAAGTTGCAAGAAAACTACACTAGTTACTAGAAAAGTTTCTTTAAGCTACCCTCAGTCATAGGGGTATATTTACAAAGATTCGTGTTTTTGCCGTTTTTAAGGGTGTTTGAACTTGAATAGTATCGGGTGCATTTTACTGCAACTTTTTAAATTCTGATACGATCATTCACTAAGCTGACGATTTTTCCAAATTCGTATTTTCCGATGTCGATGTGATTCGTAATGTCGGGCAGTGTTTTACGGGAGTGATGAGTAAAACACTGCCTGACAAAACACAAGGAATCCCGGTCGGATCTGTGAGATCCGTGCAGGGCTTCATTGTGTACCTTAAGAAGGTGTTAAAAGCGTTAAAAAATTAGAAAAAAATTGCGTGGGGTCCCCCCTCCTAAGCACAACCAGCCTCGGGCTCTTTGAGCCGATCCTGGTTGGCAAAGTTTGGGGAAAAAAATGACTGGGGTTCCCCCATATTTTATCAACCAGCACCGGGCTCTGCGCCTGGTCCTGGTTCAAAAAATACAGGGGACAAAAAGCGTAGGGGTTCCCCGTATTTCTTAAACCAGCACCGGGCTCCACTAGCCAGGTACATAATGCCACAGCCGGGGGACACTTTTATTGTGGTCCCGGCGGCCCTGGCATTACATACCCAACTAGTCACCCCTGGCCGGGGTACCCTGGAGGAGTGGGAACCCCTTAAATCAAGGGGTCCCCCCTCCAGCCACCCAAGGGCCAGGGGTGAAGCCCGAGGCTGTCCCCCCTAACCAAGGGCGGCGGATGGGGGGCTGATAGCCTTGTGCAAAAAATTAGAATATTGTTTTTAGTAGCAGTACTATAAGTCCCAGCAAGCCTCCCCCGCAAGCTGGTACTTGGAGAACCACAAGTACCAGCATGCGGTGGAAAACCGGGCCCGCTGGTACCTGTAGTGCTACTACTAAAAAAATACCCAACAAAAAACAGGACACACACCGTGACAGTATAAGTTTATTACATACATGCACACCTCCAAACATACATACTTACCTATGTTCACACGAGGCTCGGTCCTCTTCTCCATGTAGAATCCTTGGGGTGCCTGTGAAAAAAATTATGCTCACATAATCTAGTGTTGCTTGTCTTCTTTGTATAATCCACATACTTGTCAAATCAAAAAAACGGAAACCCGACCACGCACTGAAAGGGGTCCCATGTTTACACATGGGACCCCTTTCCCCGACTGCCAGGACCCCCACTGACTCCTGTCAAAGAGGGTCCCTTCAGCCTATCAGGAAGCGCCACGTCGTGGCACTCTCCTGATTGGCTGTGTGCTCCTGTAGTGTCTGTGAGGCTGCACACGGCAGAGATACAATGTAGCGCCTATGCGCTCCATTGTATCCAATGGTGGGAACTTTGCGGTCAGCGGTTGACCGAAAGTAACCTCACCGCTGACCGCAAAGTTCCCACCATTGGATACAATGTAGCGCATAGGCGCTACATTGTATCTCTGCCGTGTGCAGCCTCACAGACACTAGAGGAGCACACAGCCAATCAGGAGAGTGCCAAGACGTGGCGCTCCCTGATTAGCTGAAGGGACCCTCTTTGACAGGAGTCAGGGGGGGTCCTGGCAGTCGGGGAAAGGGGTCCCATGTGTAAACATGGGACCCCTTTCAGTGCGTGGTCGGGTTTCCATTTTTTTGTTTTGCCAAGTACGTGGATTATACAAAGAAGACAAGCAACACTGGATTATGTGAGTATAATTTTTTTCACAGGTACCCCGAGGATTCTACATGGAGAAGAGGACCAAGCCTCGTGTGAACATAGGTAAGTATGTATGTTTGGAGGTGTGCATGTATGTAATAAACTTATACTGTCACGGTGTGTGTGTCCTGTTTTTTGTTGGGTATTTTTTTAGTAGTAGTACTACAGGTACCAGCGGGCACGGTTTTCCACTGCATGCTGGTACTTGTGGTTCTCCAAGTACCAGCTTGCGGGGGAGGCTTGCTGGGACTTATAGTACTGCTACTAAAAACAATATTCTCATTTTTTGCACAAGGCTATCAGCCCCCCATCCGCCGCACTTGGATGGGGTGGACAGCCTCGGGCTTCACCCCTGGCCCTTGGGTGGCTGGAGGGTGGGGGAACCCTTGATTTAAGGAGTTCCCACTCCTCCAGGGTACCCCGGCCAGGGGAGACTAGTTGGGTATGTAATGCCAGGGCCGCCGGGACCACAATAAAATTGTCCCCCGGCTGTGGCATTATGTACCTGGCTAGTGGAGCCCGGTGCTGGTTTAAGAAATACGGGGGACCCCTACTCTTTTTGTCCCCCGTATTTTTTGAACCAGGACCAGGCGCAGAGCCCGGTGCTGGTTGATGAAATATGGAGGAACCCCTGTCATTTTCCCCCCAAAATTTTGTCAACCAGGACCGGCTCAAAGAGCCAGAGGCTGGTTGTTCTGTTTTTACACTAAACACACCCTTTCCTATAGATAACCATGCACAGATCTCACTGATCCGTGCATGGTCATCCAAACTCGACTGGAAAAAGCAGGTCTATTTTTTTGCTGCTTTTTTAACGATTCGCAAAAAAATAGACCCGCACTTGAGCACTCAGAGACTAACACCCAAATACGAATGAATAGCGAATACCCGTATTGTATGAAATAACAGCCGCGTTTGACCGATGGTCTATTCATTCGTATTTCAGAACTTTGCAGTTAAATCCATTACGAATATACCAGACACTGGTGAATTCCCGGATTGGGACTTTGAAAAAAAAACACAAATCGGACAAACTCGATTTTTTAGTAAATATTGGCCATATGAAATTAAGAAGGTCCTAGATTCAAAATGGGTTAAAAGTTCATTATCACGTTCATGGGAAGAACATGTACAATAGCAATTTGGTTCCTTGAATTCACACTAAAAAGTTGTGCATAGTGAATTCCCGGATTGGGACTTTGAAAAAAAAACACAAATCGGACAAACTCGATTTTTTAGTAAATATTGGCCATATGAAATTAAGAAGGTCCTAGATTCAAAATGGGTTAAAAGTTCATTATCACGTTCATGGGAAGAACATGTACAATAGCAATTTGGTTCCTTGAATTCACACTAAAAAGTTAAAAAGATGCTTTCGTAGATAGTTTAAAGGGGTACTGTCATGAGCAGTATGAACAGAGGAGGAGGAGCAGCAGTTGAGGTACTTACCTTATGAGAAGAGGGAGCAGATGGCGCAGTAAAGCCAAGACCTTCAGTCAGCGCAGAGTTGCTGTGCTTGCTGAGGGGAGGTTCATGGGAAAGCTTCTGGATTGTGTTATGGGGCTGACAGTAATGTCACCTCCAGCTGAAATGCTCCTATTCCCACCTTCTGGTCAGTAAAACGAGTTTTTATGAGAGTCCTGGACTGCCTCCAGATACAGCTCATCTGTAATTCAACAGAGAAGGTACAGGCCCTTATCACATCTTAGGAAAGCCATCAGAGGCCGTACCTTTCATTCCAACCCTTCTTACACACTGTGGTTACTGCAGTAGGGGAGGTTCTGAAGCTGTTACATTTTAATTCAGTTGGAGCAGTTTAGCCACTGCTGATCCCAAGGGGAAAGTTGATAAGAAGTGTTATGGTAGACTTACCATTGTTAACACTTTTTCTGCAAAGTACACAGGATTCCACAGGAAAAAAATGGGGGTGTAGAGTAGAGATGAGCGGGTTCGGTTCCTCGGAATCCGAACCCCCCCGAACTTCAGCCTTTTTACACGGGTCCGAGGCAGACTCGGATCTTCCCGCCTTGCTCGGTTAACCCGAGCACGCCCGAACGTCATCATCCCGCTGTCGGATTCTCACGAGGCTCGTATTCTATCGCGAGACTCGGATTCTATATAAGGAGCCGCGCGTCGCCGCCATTTTCACACGTGCATTGAGATTGATAGGGAGAGGACGTGGCTGGCGTCCTCTCTGTTTAGATAGAGAGTGAGACACTTGATTTACTAGTAATTTAATTTTAGTAATTTTGGGGAGCATTAGGACAGGAGTACTCAGAGAGTGCAGAGTTTTGCTGATAGTTATACTAGTGACCACCAGTTTTATTTATTATTTAAAATCCGTTCTCTGCCTGAAAAAAAACGATACACAGTCACATACCATATCTGTGCTCAGCCTCAGTGTGCTGCATGATTGATAATATCATCTATGTATATCTGACCGTGCTGAGTGCTCACTGCTCACACAGCTTAATTGTGGGGGAGACTGGGGAGCAGTTATAGCAGGAGTACATAACAGTGCACACTTTTGCTGCCAGTGTGACTGACCAGTGACCACCAGTATATTGTCTGCCTGAAAAAGTTAAACACTCGTGTGGTGTTTTTTTTATTTATTCTATAAACGCATTCTGCTGACAGACAGTGTCCAGCAGGTCCGTCATTCATTATATTATAATATATACCTGCAGTAGTGATATATATATATTTTTTATATCATTATCATCCAGTCTATACTAGCAGACGCAGTACGGTAGTCCACGGCTGTAGCTACCTCTGTGTCGGCAGTGCTCGTCCATAATTGTATACCTACCTGTGGTGGTTTTTTTTTTCTATCTTCTTCATACTAGTAGTTTAGGAGTCTGCTGACAGTGTCCAGCAGGTCCGTCATTATATAATATATACCTGTCCTGCAGTAGTGATATATATATATTTTTTTATATCATTATCATCCAGTCTATACTAGCAGACGCAGTACGGTAGTCCACGGCTGTAGCTACCTCTGTGTCGGCAGTGCTCGTCCATAATTGTATACCTACCTGTGGTGGTTTTTTTTTTTCTATCTTCTTCATACTAGTAGTTTAGGAGTCTGCTGACAGTGTCCAGCAGGTCCATCATTATATAATATATACCTGTCCTGCAGTAGTGATATATATATATTTTTTATATCATTATCATCCAGTCTATACTAGCAGACGCAGTACGGTAGTCCACGGCTGTAGCTACCTCTGTGTCGGCAGTGCTCGTCCATAATTGTATACCTACCTGTGGTGGGTTTTTTTTCTATCTTCTTCATACTAGTAGTTTAGGAGTCTGCTGACAGTGTCCAGCAGGTCCGTCATTATATAATATATACCTGTCCTGCAGTAGTGATATATATATTTTTTATATCATTATCATCCAGTCTATACTAGCAGACGCTGTACGGTAGTCCACGGCTGTAGCTACCTCTGTGTCGGCAGTCGCTCGTCCATAATTGTATACCTACCTGTGGTGGGTTTTCTTTTCTATCTTCTTCATACTAGTAGTTTAGGAGTCTGCTGACAGTGTCCAGCAGGTCCGTCATTATATAATATATACCTGTCCTGCAGTAGTGATATATATATATTTTTTATATCATTATCATCCAGTCTATACTAGCAGACGCAGTACGGTAGTCCACGGCTGTAGCTACCTCTGTGTCGGAAGTGCTCGTCCATAATTGTATACCTACCTGTGGTGGTTTTTTTTTTCTATCTTCTTCATACTAGTAGTTTAGGAGTCTGCTGACAGTGTCCAGCAGGTCCGTCATTATATAATATATACCTGTCCTGCAGTAGTGATATATATATATTTTTTATATCATTATCATCCAGTCTATACTAGCAGACGCAGTACGGTAGTCCACGGCTGTAGCTACCTCTGTGTCGGCAGTGCTCGTCCATAATTGTATACCTACCTGTGGTGGGGTTTTTTTTTCTATCTTCTTCATACTAGTAGTTTAGGAGTCTGCTGACAGTGTCCAGCAGGTCCGTCATTATATAATATATACCTGTCCTGCAGTAGTGATATATATATATTTTTTATATCATTATCATCCAGTCTATACTAGCAGACGCAGTACGGTAGTCCATGGCTGTAGCTACCTCTGTGTCGGCAGTCGCTCGTCCATAATTGTATACCTACCTGTGGTGGGTTTTTTTCTTCTATCTTCTTCATACTAGTAGTTTAGGAGTCTGCTGACAGTGTCCAGCAGGTCCGTCATTATATAATATATACCTGTCCTGCAGTAGTGATATATATATATATTTTTTATATCATTATCATCCAGTCTATACTAGCAGCCGCAGTACGGTAGTCCACGGCTGTAGCTACCTCTGTGTCAGCAGTCACTCGTCATCCATAAGTATACTAGTATCCATCCATCTCCATTGTTTACCTGAGGTGCCTTTTAGTTGTGCCTATTAAAATATGGAGAACAAAAATGTTGAGGTTCCAAAAATAGGGAAAGATCAAGATTGACTTCCACCTCGTGCTGAAGCTGCTGCCACTAGTCATGGCCGAGACGATGAAATGCCATCAACATCGTCTGCCAAGGCCGATGCCCAATGTCATAGTACAGAGCATGTCAAATCCAAAACACCAAATATCAGTAAAAAAAGGACACAAAAAGCTAAAATAAAATCGTCGGAGGAGAAGCGTAAACTTGCCAATATGCCATTTACCACACGGAGTGGCAAGGAACGGCTGAGGCCCTGGCCTATGTTCATGGCTAGTGGTTCAGCTTCACATGAGGATGGAAGCACTCAGCCTCTCGCTAGAAAAATGAAAAGACTTAAGCTGGCAAAAGCACAGCAAAGAACTGTGCGTTCTTCGAAATCACAAATCCACAAGGAGAGTCCAATTGTGTCGGTTGCGATGCCTGACCTTCCCAACACTGGACGTGAAGAGCATGCGCCTTCCACCATTTGCACGCCCCCTGCAAGTGCTGGAAGGAGCACCCGCAGTCCAGTTCCTGATAGTCAGATTGAAGATGTCAGTGTTGAAGTACACCAGGATGAGGAGGATATGGGTGTTGCTGGCGCTGGGGAGGAAATTGACCAGGAGGATTCTGATGGTGAGGTGGTTTGTTTAAGTCAGGCACCCGGGGAGACACCTGCTGTCTGTGGGAGGAATATGGCCATTGACATGCCTGGTGAAAATACCAAAAAAATCAGCTCTTCGGTGTGGAAGTATTTCAACAGAAATGCGGACAACATTTGTCAAGCCGTGTGTTGCCTTTGTCAAGCTGTAATAAGTAGGGGTAAGGACGTTAACCACCTCGGAACATCCTCCCTTATACGTCACCTGCAGCGCATTCATCATAAGTCAGTGACAAGTTCAAAAACTTTGGGCGACAGCGGAAGCAGTCCACTGACCAGTAAATCCCTTCCTCTTGTAACCAAGCTCACGCAAACCACCCCACCAACTCCCTCAGTGTCAATTTCCTCCTTCCAAGGAATGCCAATAGTCCTGCAGGCCATGTCACTGGCAATTCTGACGAGTCCTCTCCTGCCTGGGATTCCTCCGATGCATCCTTGCGTGTAACGCCTACTGCTGCTGGCGCTGCTGTTGTTGCTGCTGGGAGTCGATGGTCATCCCAGAGGGGAAGTCGTAAGACCACTTTTACTACTTCCACCAAGCAATTGACTGTCCAACAGTCCTTTGCGAGGAAGATGAAATATCACAGCAGTCATCCTGCTGCAAAGCGGATAACTGAGGCCTTGGCATCCTGGGCGGTGAGAAACGTGATTACGGTATCCATCATTACTGCAGAGCCAACTATAGACTTGTTTGAGGTACTGTGTCCCCGGTACCAAATACCATCTAGGTTCCATTTCTCTAGGCAGGCGATACCGAAAATGTACACAGACCTCAGAAAAAGACTCACCAGTATCCTAAAAAATGCAGTTGTACCCAATGTCCACTTAACCACGGACATGTGGACAAGTGGAGCAGGGCAGACTCAGGACTATATGACTGTGACAGCCCACTGGGTAGATGTATGGACTCCCGCCGCAAGAACAGCAGCGGCGGCACCAGTAGCAGCATCTCGCAAACGCCAACTCTTTCCTAGGCAGGCTACGCTTTGTATCACCGCTTTCCAGAATACGCACACAGCTAAAAACCTCTTACGGCAACTGAGGAAGATCATCGCAGAATGGCTTACCCCAATTGGACTCTCCTGTGGATTTGTGGCATCGGACAACGCCAGCAATATTGTGTGTGCATTAAATATGGGCAAATTCCAGCACGTCCCATGTTTTGCACATACCTTGACTTTGGTGGTGCAGAATTATTTAAAAAACGAGAGGGGCGTGCAAGAGATGCTGTCGGTGGCCAGAAGAATTGCGGCACACTTTCAGCGTACAGGCACCACGTACAGAAGACTGGAGCACCACCAAAAACGCCTGAACCTGCCCTGCCATCATCTGAAGCAAGAAGTGGTAACGAGGTGGAATTCAACCCTCTATATGCTTCAGAGGTTGGAGGAGCAGCAAAAGGCCATTCAAGCCTATACAACTGAGCACGATATAGGAGGTGGAATGCACCTGTCTCAAGCGCAGTGGAGAATGATTTCAACGTTGTGCAAGGTTCTGCAACCTTTTGAACTTGCCACACGTGAAGTCAGTTCAGACACTGCCAGCCTGAGTCAGGTCATTCCCCTCATCAGGCTTTTGCAGAAGAAGCTGGAGACATTGAAGGAGGAGCTAACACAGAGCGATTCCGCTAGGCATGTGGGACTTGTGGATGGAGCCCTTAATTCGCTTAACAAGGATTCACGGGTGGTCAATCTGTTGAAATCAGAGCACTACATTTTGGCCACCGTGCTCGATCCTAGATTTAAAACCTACCTTGGATCTCTCTTTCCGGCAGACACAAGTCTGCAGGGGTTCAAAGAACTGCTAGTGAGAAAATTGCCAAGTCAAGCGGAACGCGACCTGTCAACATCTCCTCCTTCACATTCTCCCGCAACTGGGGGTGCGAGGAAAAGGCTCAGAATTCCGAGCCCACCCGCTGGCGGTGATGCAGGGCAGTCTGGAGCGACTGCTGATGCTGACATCTGGTCCGGACTGAAGGACCTCACAACGATTACGGACATGTTGTCTACTGTCACTGCATATGATTCTCTCCCCATTGAAAGAATGGTGGAGGATTATATGAGTGACCGCATCCAAGTAGGCACGTCAGACAGTCCGTACTTATACTGGCAGGAAAAAGAGGCAATTTGGAGGCCCTTGCACAAACTGGCTTTATTCTACCTAAGTTGCCCTCCCACAAGTGTGTACTCCGAAAGAGTGTTTAGTGCCGCCGCTCACCTTGTCAGCAATCGGCGTACGAGGTTACATCCAGAAAATGTGGAGAAGATGATGTTCATTAAAATGAATTATAATCAATTCCTCCGTGGAGACATTCACCAGCAGCAATTGCCTCCACAAAGTACACAGGGAGCTGAGATGGTGGATTCCAGTGGGGACGAATTGATAATCTGTGAGGAGGGGGATGTACATGGTGATATATCGGAGGATGATGATGAGGTGGACATCTTGCCTCTGTAGAGCCAGTTTGTGCAAGGAGAGATTAATTGCTTCTTTTTTGGTGGGGGTCCAAACCAACCCGTCATTTCAGTCACAGTCGTGTGGCAGACCCTGTCACTGAAATGATGGGTTGGTGAAAGTGTGCATGTCCTGTTTATACAACATAAGGGTGGGTGGGAGGGCCCAAGGACAATTCCATCTTGCACCTCTTTTTTCTTTCATTTTTCTTTGCGTCATGTGCTGTTTGGGAAGTGTTTTTTGGAAGGGCCAGCCTGCGTGACACTGCAGTGCCACTCCTAGATGGGCCAGGTGTTTGTGTCGGCCACTAGGGTCGCTTAGCTTACTCACACAGCTACCTCATTGCGCCTCTTTTTTTCTTTGCGTCATGTGCTGTTTGGGGAGTATTTTTTGGAAGGGCCATCCTGCCTGACACTGCAGTGCCACTCCTAGATGGGCCAGGTGTTTGTGTCGGCCACTTGGGTCGCTGAGCTTAGTCACACAGCTACCTCATTGCGCCTCTTTTTTTCTTTGCGTCATGTGCTGTTTGGGGAGTGTTTTTTGGAAGGGCCATCCTACGTGACACTGCAGTGCCACTCCTAGATGGGCCAGGTGTTTGTGTCGGCCACTTGGGTCGCTGAGCTTAGTCATCCAGCGACCTCGGTGCAAATTTTAGGACTAAAAATAATATTGTGAGGTGTTCAGAATAGACTGAAAATTAGAGATGAGCGCCGGAAATTTTTCGGGTTTTGTGTTTTGGTTTTGGGTTCGGTTCCGCGGCCGTGTTTTGGGTTCGACCGCGTTTTGGCAAAACCTCACCGAATTTTTTTTGTCGGATTCGGGTGTGTTTTGGATTCGGGTGTTTTTTTCAAAAAACCCTAAAAAACAGCTTAAATCATAGAATGTGGGGGTCATTTTGATCCCAAAGTATTATTAACCTCAAAAACCATAATTTCCACTCATTTTCAGTCTATTCTGAATACCTCACACCTCACAATATTATTTTTAGTCCTAAAATTTGCACCGAGGTCGCTGTGTGAGTAAGATAAGCGACCCTAGTGGCCGACACAAACACCGGGCCCATCTAGGAGTGGCACTGCAGTGTCACGCAGGATGTCCCTTCCAAAAAACCCTCCCCAAACAGCACATGACGCAAAGAAAAAAAGAGGCGCAATGAGGTAGCTGTGTGAGTAAGATAAGCGACCCTAGTGGCCGACACAAACACCGGGCCCATCTAGGAGTGGCACTGCAGTGTCACGCAGGATGTCCCTTCCAAAAAACCCTCCCCAAACAGCACATGACGCAAAGAAAAAAAGAGGCGCAATGAGGTAGCTGACTGTGTGAGTAAGATAAGCGACCCTAGTGGCCGACACAAACACCGGGCCCATCTAGGAGTGGCACTGCAGAGTCACGCAGGATGTCCCTTCCAAAAAACCCTCCCCAAACAGCACATGACGCAAAGAAAAAAAGAGGCGCAATGAGGTAGCTGTGTGAGTAAGATAAGCGACCCTAGTGGCCGACACAAACACCGGGCCCATCTAGGAGTGGCACTGCAGTGTCACGCAGGATGTCCCTTCCAAAAAACCCTCCCCAAACAGCACATGACGCAAAGAAAAAAAGAGGCGCAATGAGGTAGCTGACTGTGTGAGTAAGATAAGCGACCCTAGTGGCCGACACAAACACCGGGCCCATCTAGGAGTGGCACTGCAGTGTCACGCAGGATGTCCCTTCCAAAAAACCCTCCCCAAACAGCACATGACGCAAAGAAAAAAAGAGGCGCAATGAGGTAGCTGACTGTGTGAGTAAGATAAGCGACCCTAGTGGCCGACACAAACACCGGGCCCATCTAGGAGTGGCACTGCAGTGTCACGCAGGATGTCCCTTCCAAAAAACCCTCCCCAAACAGCACATGACGCAAAGAAAAAAAGAGGCGCAATGAGGTAGCTGACTGTGTGAGTAAGATAAGCGACCCTAGTGGCCGACACAAACACCGGGCCCATCTACGAGTGGCACTGCAGTGTCACGCAGGATGTCCCTTCCAAAAAAACCTCCCCAAACAGCACATGACGCAAAGAAAAAAAGAGGCGCAATGAGGTAGCTGACTGTGTGAGTAAGATAAGCGACCCTAGTGGCCGACACAAACACCGGGCCCATCTAGGAGTGGCACTGCAGTGTCACGCAGGATGTCCCTTCCAAAAAACCCTCCCCAAACAGCACATGACGCAAAGAAAAAAAGAGGCGCAATGAGGTAGCTGACTGTGTGAGTAAGATAAGCGACCCTAGTGGCCGACACAAACACCGGGCCCATCTAGGAGTGGCACTGCAGTGTCACGCAGGATGTCCCTTCCAAAAAACCCTCCCCAAAAAGCACATGACGCAAAGAAAAAAAGAGGCGCAATGAGGTAGCTGTGTGAGTAAGATAAGCGACCCTAGTGGCCGACACAAACACCGGGCCCATCTAGGAGTGGCACTGCAGTGTCACGCAGGATGTCCCTTCCAAAAAACCCTCCCCAAACAGCACATGACACAAAGAAAAAAAGAGGCGCAATGAGGTAGCTGACTGTGTGAGTAAGATAAGCGACCCTAGTGGCCGACACAAACACCGGGCCCATCTAGGAGTGGCACTGCAGTGTCACGCAGGATGTCCCTTCCAAAAAAACCTCCCCAAACAGCACATGACGCAAAGAAAAAAAGAGACGCAATGAGGTAGCTGACTGTGTGAGTAAGATAAGCGACCCTAGTGGCCGACACAAACACCGGGCCCATCTAGGAGTGGCACTGCAGTGTCACGCAGGATGTCCCTTCCAAAAAACCCTCCCCAAACAGCACATGACGCAAAGAAAAAAAGAGGCGCAATGAGGTAGCTGACTGTGTGAGTAAGATAAGCGACCCTAGTGGCCGACACAAACACCGGGCCCATCTACGAGTGGCACTGCAGTGTCACGCAGGATGTCCCTTCCAAAAAACCCTCCCCAAACAGCACATGACGCAAAGAAAAAAAGAGGCGCAATGAGGTAGCTGACTGTGTGAGTAAGATAAGCGACCCTAGTGGCCGACACAAACACCGGGCCCATCTAGGAGTGGCACTGCAGTGTCACGCAGGATGTCCCTTCCAAAAAACCCTCCCCAAACAGCACATGACGCAAAGAAAAAAAGAGGCGCAATGAGGTAGCTGACTGTGTGAGTAAGATAAGCGACCCTAGTGGCCGACACAAACACCGGGCCCATCTAGGAGTGGCACTGCAGTGTCACGCAGGATGGCCCTTCCAAAAAACCCTCCCCAAACAGCACATGACGCAAAGAAAAATAAAAGAAAAAAGAGGTGCAAGATGGAATTGTCCTTGGGCCCTCCCACCCACCCTTATGTTGTATAAACAAAACAGGACATGCACACTTTAACCAACCCATCATTTCAGTGACAGGGTCTGCCACACGACTGTGACTTATATGACGGGTTGGTTTGGACCCCCCCCAAAAAAGAAGCAATTAATCTCTCCTTGCACAAACTGGCTCTACAGAGGCAAGATGTCCACCTCATCATCATCCTCCGATATATCACAGTGTACATCCCCCTCCTCACAGATTATCAATTCGTCCCCACTGGAATCCACCATCTCAGCTCCCTGTGTACTTTGTGGAGGCAATTGCTGCTGGTCAATGTCTCCGCGGAGGAATTGATTATAATTCATTTTAATGAACATCATCTTCTCCACATTTTCTGGATGTAACCTCGTACGCCGATTGCTGACAAGGTGAGCGGCGGCACTAAACACTCTTTCGGAGTACACACTTGTGGGAGGGCAACTTAGGTAGAATAAAGCCAGTTTGTGCAAGGGCCTCCAAATTGCCTCTTTTTCCTGCCAGTATAAGTACGGACTGTCTGACGTGCCTACTTGGATGCGGTCACTCATATAATCCTCCACCATTCTTTCAATGGGGAGAGAATCATATGCAGTGCCAGTAGACGACATGTCCGTATCCGTAATCGTTGTCAGGTCCTTCAGTCCGGACCAGATGTCAGCATCAGCAGTCGCTCCAGACTGCCCTGCATCACCGCCAGCGGGTGGGCTCGGAATTCTGAGCCTTTTCCTCGCACCCCCAGTTGCGGGAGAATGTGAAGGAGGAGATGTTGACAGGTCGCGTTCCGCTTGACTTGACAATTTTCTCACCAGCAGGTCTTTCAACCCCAGCAGACTTGTGTCTGCCGGAAAGAGAGATCCAAGGTAGGCTTTAAATCTAGGATCGAGCACGGTGGCCAAAATGTAGTGCTCTGATTTCAACAGATTGACCACCCGTGAATCCTTGTTAAGCGAATTAAGGGCTCCATCCACAAGTCCCACATGCCTAGCGGAATCGCTCCGTGTTAGCTCCTCCTTCAATGTCTCCAGCTTCTTCTGCAAAAGCCTGATGAGGGGAATGACCTGACTCAGGCTGGCAGTGTCTGAACTGACTTCACGTGTGGCAAGTTCAAAGTGCATCAGAACCTTGCACAACGTTGAAATCATTCTCCACTGCGCTTGAGACAGGTGCATTTCACCTCCTATATCGTGCTCAATTGTATAGGCTTAAATGGCCTTTTAATTATGTGATTATAACTGCGCTTATGTATATTAGCTGCTCCACATACTAAGAATACCAAAATGTTTTAAATAAAGGAGCGCTTGTTATGAATATTACCGCTCATACCTGTAAAAAAAGGTTGGTTAAAAATAATGTTTACAGCCCCTTTTAGAGGTGTTTTTGTTTAAGATGAGGATATGGAGTGTTGAGGATTCCAATTGTATAATGGTCCGGTACTATAAGTGGGTAAGGTGCATATGAAGCTGTCCCGTCTTATCTAGCCCTGCTATCCCTACCTTGCAAGCCGCTGACCGCGGCTTGCTTCCGGTCTCCGGACCTGGTTTCCTTGAGAAAGGGGTTGAACCCCGAAACGCGTTGGAGAGAGAGAGACGGAGGAAGGAGGTACCGCTACACGTCATCATTGGACGCTCAGCAAAGCAACTTGCTCGCATACTGCTAACAGGCGTTGAGGAAACCAGGTCCGGAGACCGGAAGCAAGCCGCGGTCAGCGGCTTGCAAGGTAGGGATAGCAGGGCTAGATAAGACGGGACAGCTTCATATGCATAACAAGCGCTCCTTTATTTAAAACATTTTGAATGGCCTTTTGCTGCTCCTCCAACCTCTGAAGCATATAGAGGGTTGAATTCCACCTCGTTACCACTTCTTGCTTCAGATGATGGCAGGGCAGGTTCAGTAGTTTTTGGTGGTGCTCCAGTCTTCTGTACGTGGTGCCTGTACGCCGAAAGTGTCCCGCAATTCTTCTGGCCACCGACAGCATCTCTTGCACGCCCCTGTCGTTTTTTTAAAAATTCTGCACCACCAAATTCAAGGTATGTGCAAAACATGGGACGTGCTGGAATTTGCCCATATTTAATGCACACACAATATTGCTGGCGTTGTCCGATGCCACAAATCCACAGGAGAGTCCAATTGGGGTAAGCCATTCCGCGATGATCTTCCTCAGTTGCCGTAAGAGGTTTTCAGCTGTGTGCGTATTCTGGAAACCGGTGATACAAAGCGTAGCCTGCCTAGGAAAGAGTTGGCGTTTGCGAGATGCTGCTACTGGTGCCGCCGCTGCTGTTCTTGCGGCGGGAGTCCATACATCTACCCAGTGGGCTGTCACAGTCATATAGTCCTGACCCTGCCCTGCTCCACTTGTCCACATGTCCGTGGTTAAGTGGACATTGGGTACAACTGCATTTTTTAGGACACTGGTGAGTCTTTTTCTGACGTCCGTGTACATTCTCGGTATCGCCTGCCTAGAGAAGTGGAACCTAGATGGTATTTGGTAACGGGGGCACACTGCCTCAATAAATTGTCTAGTTCCCTGTGAACTAACGGCGGATACCGGACGCACGTCTAACACCAACATAGTTGTCATGGCCTCAGTTATCCGCTTTGCAGCAGGATGACTGCTGTGATATTTCATCTTCCTCGCAAAGGACTGTTGAACAGTCAATTACTTACTGGAAGTAGTACAAGTGGGCTTACGACTTCCCCTCTGGGATGACCATCGACTCCCAGCAGCAACAACAGCAGCGCCAGCAGCAGTAGGCGTTACACGCAAGGATGCATCGGAGGAATCCCAGGCAGGAGAGGAATCATCAGAATTGCCAGTGACATGGCCTGCAGGACTATTGGCATTCCTGGGGAAGGAGGAAATTGACACTGAGGGAGTTGGTGGGGTGGTTTGCGTGAGCTTGGTTACAAGAGGAAGGGATTTACTGGTCAGTGGACTGCTTCCGCTGTCGGCCAAAGTTTTTGAACTTGTCACTGACTTATTATGAATGCGCTGCAGGTGACGTATAAGGGAGGATGTTCCGAGGTGGTTAACGTCCTTTCCCCTACTTATTACAGCTTGACAAAGGGAACACACGGCTTGACAAATGTTGTCCGCATTTCTGGTGAAATACTTCCACACCGAAGAGCTGATTTTTTTGGTATTTTCACCAGGCATGTCAACGGCCATATTCCTCCCACGGACAACAGGTGTCTCCCCGGGTGCCTGACTTAAACAAACCACCTCACCATCAGAATCCTCCTGGTCAATTTCCTCCCCAGCGCCAGCAACACCCATATCCTCCTCATCCTGGTGTACTTCAACACTGACATCTTCAATCTGACTATCAGGAACTGGACTGCGGGTGCTCCTTCCAGCACTTGCAGGGGGCGTGCAAATGGTGGAAGGCGCATGCTCTTCACGTCCAGTGTTGGGAAGGTCAGGCATCGCAACCGACACAATTGGACTCTCCTTGTGGATTTGGGATTTTGAAGAACGCACAGTTCTTTGCTGTGCTTTTTCCAGCTTGAGTCTTTTCATTTTTCTAGCGAGAGGCTGAGTGCTTCCATCCTCATGTGAAGCTGAACCACTAGCCATGAACATAGGCCAGGGCCTCAGCCGTTCCTTGCCACTCCGTGTGGTAAATGGCATATTGGCAAGTTTACGCTTCTCCTCCGACAATTTTATTTTAGGTTTTGGAGTCCTTTTTTTACTGATATTTGGTGTTTTGGATGTGACATGCTCTGTACTGTGACATTGGGCATCGGCCTTGGCAGACGACGTTGCTGGCATTTCATCGTCTCGGCCATGACTAGTGGCAGCAGCTTCAGCACGAGGTGGAAGTGGATCTTGATCTTTCCCTAATTTTGGAACCTCAACATTTTTGTTCTCCATATTTTAATAGGCACAACTAAAAGGCACCTCAGGTAAACAATGGAGATGGATGGATACTAGTATACAATTATGGATGGACTTCCGAGTGCCGACACAGAGGTAGCTACAGCCGTGGACTACCGTACTGTACTGTGTCTGCTGCTAATATAGACTGGTTGATAATGAGATGTAGTATGTATGTATAAAGAAGAAAGAAAAAAAAACCACGGGTAGGTGGTATACAATTATGGACGGACTGCCGAGTGCCGACACAGAGGTAGCTACAGCCGTGGACTACCGTACTGTACTGTGTCTGCTGCTAATATAGACTGGATGATAATGAGATGTAGTATGTATAAAGAAGAAAGAAAAAAAAACCACGGGTAGGTGGTATACAATTATGGATGGACTGCCGAGTGCCGACACAGAGGTAGCTACAGCCGTGGACTACCGTACTGTACTGTGTCTGCTGCTAATATAGACTGGTTGATAATGAGATGTAGTATGTATGTATAAAGAAGAAAGAAAAAAAACCACGGGTAGGTGGTATACAATTATGGACGGACTGCCGAGTGCCGACACAGAGGTAGCTACAGCCGTGGACTACCGTACTGTACTGTGTCTGCTGCTAATATAGACTGGATGATAATGAGATGTAGTATGTATAAAGAAGAAAGAAAAAAAAACCACGGGTAGGTGGTATACAATTATGGATGGACTGCCGAGTGCCGACACAGAGGTAGCTACAGCCATGGACTACCGTACTGTACTGTGTCTGCTGCTAATATAGACTGGATGATAATGAGATGTAGTATGTATAAAGAAGAAAAAAAAAACCACGGGTAGGTGGTATACAATTATGGATGGACTGCCGAGTGCCGACACAGAGGTAGCTACAGCCGTGGACTACCGTACTGTACTGTGTCTGCTGATAATATAGACTGGATGATAATGAGATGTAGTATGTATAAAGAAGAAAAAAAAAACCACGGGTAGGTGGTATACAATTATGGATGGACTGCCGAGTGCCGACACAGAGGTAGCTACAGCCGTGGACTACCGTACTGTACTGTGTCTGCTGCTAATATAGACTGGTTGATAATGAGATGTAGTATGTATGTATAAAGAAGAAAGAAAAAAAAAACCACGGGTAGGTGGTATACAATTATGGACGGACTGCCGAGTGCCGACACAGAGGTAGCTACAGCCGTGGACTACCGTACTGTACTGTGTCTGCTGCTAATATAGACTGGATGATAATGAGATGTAGTATGTATAAAGAAGAAAGAAAAAAAAACCACGGGTAGGTGGTATACAATTATGGACGGACTGCCGAGTGCCGACACAGAGGTAGCTACAGCCGTGGACTACCGTACTGTACTGTGTCTGCTGCTAATATAGACTGGATGATAATGAGATGTAGTATGTATAAAGAAGAAAGAAAAAAAAAACACGGGTAGGTGGTATACAATTATGGATGGACTGCCGAGTGCCGACACAGAGGTAGCTACAGCCGTGGACTACCGTACTGTACTGTGTCTGCTGCTAATATAGACTGGATGATAATGAGATGTAGTATGTATAAAGAAGAAAAAAAAACCACGGGTAGGTGGTATACAATTATGGATGGACTGCCGAGTGCCGACACAGAGGTAGCCACAGCCGTGAACTACCGTACTGTGTCTGCTGCGACTGGATGATAAATAATGATATAAAAAATATATATATATCACTACTGCAGCCGGACAGGTATATATTATATAATGACGGACCTGCTGGACACTGTCAGCAGAATGAGTTTTTTATAGAATAAAAAAACACCACACAAGTCACACGACGAGTGTTTAACTTTTTCAGGCAATCACAATATAGTATACTATACTGGTGGTCAGTGTGGTCAGGTCACTGGTCAGTCACACTGGCAGTGGCACTCCTGCAGCAAAAGTGTGCACTGTTTAATTTTAATAATATGTACTCCTGGCTCCTGCTATAACCTATAACTGCTCCCCAGTCTCCCCCACAATTAAGCTGTGTGAGCACAGTCAGATATTATACATAGATGATGCAGCACACTGGGCTGAGCACAGATATGGTATTTGACTGAGTCACTGTGTATCGTTTTTTTCAGGCAGAGAACGGATTATATTAAATAAAACTGCACTGGTGGTCACTGGTCAGTGGTCAGTCACTAGTAAACTCTGCACTCTCTAGTACTCCTAAGCTCCAGTAAATCAAGTGTCTCTGTCTCAATCTCACTCTCTCTCTTCTAATCTAAATGGAGAGGACGCCAGCCACGGCCTCTCCCTATCAATCTCAATGCACGTGTGAAAATGGCGGCGACGCGCGGCTCCTTATATAGAATCCGAGTCTCGCGATAGAATCCGAGCCTCGCGAGAATCCGACAGCGTCATGATGACGTTCGGGCGCGCTCGGGTTAACCGAGCAAGGCGGGAAGATCCGAGTCGCTCGGATCCGTGTAAAAAAAGCTGAAGTTCGGGCGGGTTCGGATTCCGAGGAACCGAACCCGCTCATCTCTACTGAAAATGAGTGGAAATTATGGTTATTGAGGTTAATAATACTTTGGGATCAAAATGACCCCCAAATTCTATGATTTAAGCTGTTTTTTAGGGTTTTTAAAAAAAAACTCCCGAATCCAAAACACACCCGAATCCGACAAAAAAAATTCGGTGAGGTTTTGCCAAAACGCGTTCGAACCCAAAACACGGCCGCGGAACCGAACCCAAAACCAAAACACAAAACCCGAAAAATTTCCGGTGCACATCACTAGTGTAGAGTGGATCTTGATCCAGAGGCACCAACAGGCTAAAGCTTTAGCTGTCCCAGGATGCATAGGGGCCTCCTCTATAACTCCGCCTCCAGGCATTGAGAGCTCCGTTTCAATAACCAGTCCAATGCAGGAGCACGCAAGAGAGAAGGCAGATCTTAATCACATAGAACCACATTCTTATGACAGGAGAAGGTACCAGTGGCTAATTCCATACTACCCAAAGAAGCAAGGTGCGTCAGGGTGGGCGCCCTGGGAAACCTGTGTACGTCACAGAAAAAGTGTTAACAGTGGTAAGTCCACCATAACACTTCTTTTCTGCAGAAGGGTACTCAGTTTTCCACAGGGAAACATCGGGGATGTCCTAAAGCAGTTCCTCAAGGTAGGGGACGTGCCTTAGCTGATGTGAGAATCCTGCTTCCAAAGGAAGTATCCTGGGAGGTGAAGGTATTAAAGTCATAGAACCTAAGAAATGTGTTCACTGAGGACCACGTAGCCGCCTTGCAGAATTGTTCTGCGGATGCAACACAGCGGGCTGCCAAAGAAGGTCCAACAGACCAAGTAGAATGGGCCTTAATCGTAACAGGAGCTGGGAGTCCAGCCTGCGCATGAGCTTGAGCAATCACCATTCTAATCCACCTGGCCAAGGTTTTCTTTTTTGTAGGCCAGCAACATTTGTGGAAACCATACTGTACAAAGAGGGCATCCGACCGCCTAATAGAGGCATTCCTCTCCATGTAGCTGCGGAGAGCCGTTACCACGTCCAAAGAACGTTTTTTGACCAACAGGTCCAAAGAGATAAAGGCTGGGACCACAATCTCTTAGTCAAGGTGAAATGATGACACCACCTTAGGCAAATAACTGGGGCATGTACGCAGTACTGCCTGACCATGGTGAAAGATCAGAAAGGGAGGATGACAGGACAAAGCTTCTAAGTCCGATACCCTTCTTGTGTATGCAATAGCCAGTAAAAACAGGACTTTGCCTGTGAGACATTTAAAGTAGTGATGAGCGGGTTCGGTTCCTCGGAATCCGAACCCCCCCCCCCCCCCGAACTTCACCCATTTTACACGGTTCCGAGGCGGACTCGAATCTTCCCGCCTTGCTCGGTTAACCTGAGCGCACCCGAACGTCATCATCCCGCTGTCGGATTCTCGCGAGATTCGTATTCTATATAAGGAGCCGCACGTCGCCGACATTTTCACTCATGCATTGGAGATGATATGGAGAGGACGTGTGCAGCGTTCTCTCAGTTGTGTTCAGTGTGCTGCAAATATCTGTGATCAGTGTGCTACAAATATCTGTGCTCAGTGTGCTTGCAAATATCTGTGCTCAGTGTGCTGAAAATATCTACGTTCTCTGCCTGAAAAATGATCCATATCTGTGCTCAGTGTGCTGCAAATATCTGTGCTCAGTGTGCTTTATTGTGGGGACTGGGGACCACCAGTATTATATAGTAGAAGGACAGTGCAGAGTTTTGCTGACCAGTGACCACCAGTATTATACGTTCTCTGCCTGAAAAACGCTCCATACCTGTGCTGCATTGTAGTGTATAGTAGGAGGACAGTGCAGAATTTTGCTGACCAGTGACCACCAGTATTATATCTAGGGATGTGCACCTGAAATTTTTCGGGTTTTGTGTTTTGGTTTTGGGTTCGGTTCCGTGGCCGTGTTTTGGGTTCGAACGCGTTTTGGCAAAACCTCACCAAATTTTTTTTGTCGGATTCGGGTGTGTTTTGGATTCGGGTGTTTTTTACAAAAAACCCTAAAAAACAGCTTAAATCATAGAATTTGGGGGTCATTTTGATCCCATAGTATTATTAACCTCAATAACCATAATTTCCACTCATTTTCAGTCTATTCTGAACACCTCACACCTCACAATATTATTTTTAGTCCTAAAATTTGCACCGAGGTCGCTGGATAGCTAAGCTAAGCGACACAAGTGGCCGACACAAACACCTGGCCCATCTAGGAGTGGCACTGCAGTGTCAGGCAGGATGGCCCTTCCAAAAAATACTCCCCAAACAGCACATGACGCAAAGAAAAAAAGAGGCGCAATGAGGTAGCTGTGTGAGTAAGCTAAGCGACCCTAGTGGCCGACACAAACACCTGGCCCATCTAGGAGTGGCACTGCAGTGTCAGGCAGGATGGCCCTTCCAAAAACTACTCCCCAAACAGCACATGACGCAAAGAAGAAAAAAAAGAGGCGCAATGAGGTAGCTGTGTGAGTAAGATAAGCGACCCAAGTGGCCGACACAAACACCTGGCCCATCTAGGAGTGGCACTGCAGTGTCAGGCAGGATGGCCCTTCCAAAAAATACTCCCCAAACAGCACATGACGCAAAGAAGAAAAAAAAGAGGCGCAATGAGGTAGCTGTGTGAGTAAGATAAGCGACCCAAGTGGCCGACACAAACACCTGGCCCATCTAGGAGTGGCACTGCAGTGTCAGGCAGGATGGCCCTTCTAAAAAATACTCCCCAAACAGCACATGACGCAAAGAAAAATGAAAGAAAAAAGAGGTGCAAGATGGAATTGTCCTTGGGCCCTCCCACCCACCCTTATGTTGTATAAACAGGACATGCACACTTTAACCAACCCATCATTTCAGCGACAGGGTCTGCCACACGACTGTGACTGAAATGACTGGTTGGTTTGGGCCCCCACTAAAAAAGAAGCAATCAATCTCTCCTTGCACAAACTGGCTCTACAGAGGCAAGATGTTCACCTCATCATCATCGTCCGATTCATCACCCCTTTCACTGTGTACATCCCCCTCCTCACAGATTATTAATTCGTCCCCACTGGAATCCACCATCTCAGATCCCCGTGTACTTTCTGGAGGCAATTGCTGCTGGTGAATGTCTCCATGGAGTAATTGATTATAATTCATTTTAATGAACATCATCTTCTCCACATTTTCTGGAAGTAACCTCGTACGCCGATTGCTGACAAGGTGAGCGGCGGCACTAAACACTCTTTCGGAGTACACACTGGAGGGAGGGCAACTTAGGTAGAATAAAGCCAGTTTGTGCAAGGGCCTCCAAATTGCCTCTTTTCCCTGCCAGTATACGTACGGACTGTCTGACGTGCCTACTTGGATGCGGTCACTCATATAATCCTCCACCATTCTATCAATGGTGAGAGAATCATATGCAGTGACAGTAGACGACATGTCAGTAATCGTTGGCAGGTCCTTCAGTCCGGACCAGATGTCAGCATCAGCAGTCGCTCCAGACTGCCCTGCATCACCGCCAGCGGGTGGGCTCGGAATTCGTAGCCTTTTCCTCGCACCCCCAGTTGCGGGAGAATGTGAAGGAGGAGATGTTGACAGGTCGCGTTCCGCTTGACTTGACAATTTTCTCACCAGCAGTTCTTTGAACCCCTGCAGACTTGTGTCTGCCGGAAAGAGAGATCCAACGTAGGTTTGAAATCTAGGATCGAGCACGGTGGCCAAAATGTAGTGCTCTGATTTCAACAGATTGACCACACGTGAATCCTGGTTAAGCAAATGAAGGGCTCCATCCACAAGTCCCACATGCCTAGCGGAATCGCTCTGTTTTAGCTCCTCCTTCAATGCCTCCAGCTTCTTCTGCAAAAGCCTGATGAGGGGAATGACCTGACTCAGGCTGGCAGTGTCTGAACTGACTTCACGTGTGGCAAGTTCAAAGGGCAGCAGAACCTTGCACAACCTTGAAATCATTCTCCACTGCGCTTGAGACAGGTGCATTCCACCTCCTTTGCCTATATCGTGGCCAGATGTATAGGCTTGAATGGCCTTTTGCTGCTCCTCCATCCTCTGAAGCATATAGAGGGTTGAATTCCACCTCGTTACCACCTCTTGCTTCAGATGATGGCAGGGCAGGTTCAGGTTTTTTTGGTGGTGCTCCAGTCTTCTGTACGCGGTGCCTGCACGCCGAAAGTGGCCCGCAATTCTTCTGGCCACCGACAGCATCTCTTGCACGCCCCTGTCGTTTTTTAAATAATTCTGCACCACCAAATTCAAGGTATGTGCAAAACATGGGACGTGCTGGAATTTGCCCAGATGTAATGCGCGCACAATATTGCTGGCGTTGTCCGATGTCACAAATCCCCAGGAGAGTCCAATTGGGGTAAGCCATTCTGCGATGATCTTCCTCAGTTGCCGTAAGAGGTTTTCAGCAGTGTGCGTATTCTGGAAAGTGGTGATACAAAGCGTAGCCTGCCTAGGAACGAGTTGGCGTTTGCAAGATCCTGCTACTGGTGCCGCCGCTGCTGTTCTTGCAGCAGGAGGCAATACATCTACCCAGTGGGCTGTCACAGTCATGTAGTCCTGAGTCTGCCCTGCTCCACTTGTCCACATGTCCGTGGTTAGGTGGACATTGGGTACAACTGCATTTTTTAGGACACTGGTGAGTCTTTTTCTGACGTCCGTGTACATTCTCGGTATCGCCTGCCTAGAGAAGTGGAACCTAGATGGTATTTGGTAACGGGGGCACACTGCCTCAATAAATTGTCTAGTTCCCTGTGAACTAACGGCGGATACCAGACGCACGTCTAACACCAACATAGTTGTCATGGCCTCAGTTATCCGCTTTGCAGCAGGATGACTGCTGTGATATTTCATCTTCCTCGCAAAGGACTGTTGGACAGTCAATTGCTTACTGGAAGTAGTACAAGTGGTCTTCCGACTTCCCCTCTGGGATGACGATCGACTCCCAGCAGCAACAACAGCAGCGCCAGCAGCAGTAGGCATTACACTCAAGGATGCATCGGAGGAATCCCAGGCAGGAGAGGACTCGTCAGACTTGCCAGTGACATGGCCTGCAGGACTATTGGCTTTCCTGGGTAAGGAGGAAATTGACACTGAGGGAGTTGGTGGTGTGGTTTGCGCGAGCTTGGTTACAAGAGGAAGGGATTTACTGGTCAGTGGACTGCTTCCGCTGTCGCCCAAAGTTTTTGAACTTGTCACTGACTTATTATGAATGCGCTGCAGGTGACGTATAAGGGAGGATGTTCCGAGGTGGTTAACGTCCTTACCCCTACTTATTACAGCTTGACAAAGGCAACACACAGCTTGACACCTGTTGTCCGCATTTCTGTTTAAATACTTCCACACTGAAGAGCTGATTTTTTGGGTATTTTCACCAGGCATGTCAATGGCCATATTCCTCCCACGGACAACAGGTGTCTCCCCGGGTGCCTGACTTAAACAAACCACCTCACCATCAGAATCCTCCTTGTCAATTTCCTCCCCAGCCCAAGCAACACCCATATCCTCATCCTGGTGTACTTCAACACTGACATCTTCAATTTCACTATCAGGAACTGGACTGCGGGTGCTCCTTTCAACACTTGCAGGGGGCGTGCAAATGGTGGAAGGCGCAAGCTCTTCCCGTCCAGTGTTGGGAAGGTCAGGCATCGCAACCAACACAATTGGACTCTCCTTTGGGATTTGTGATTTCGAAGAACGCACAGTTCTTTGCTGTGCTTTTGCCGCAAGTCTTTTCTTTTTTCTAGCGAGAGGATGAGTGCTTCCATCCTCATGTGAAGCTGAACCACTAGCCATAAACATAGGCCAGGGCCTCAGCCGTTCCTTGCCACTCCGTGTCGTAAATGGCATATTGGCAAGTTTACGCTTCTCCTCAGACGCTTTTAATTTTGATTTTTGGGTCATTTTTTTACTGATCTTTTGTGTTTTGGATTTTACATGCTCTGTACTATGACATTGGGCATCGGCCTTGGCAGACGACGTTGATGGCATTTCATCGTCTCGGCCATGACTAGTGGCAGCAGCTTCAGCACGAGGTGGAAGTGGATCTTGATCTTTCCCTATTTTTTTAACCTCCACATTTTTGTTCTCCATATTTTGCGCACAACTAAAAGCCACCACAGGTATACAATGTAGATGGATGGATAGTATAGTATTACTTATACTTATGGACGATGAGTGACGACACAGAGGTAGGTACAGCCGCGGCCTACCGTACTGCTGCTTAGTGCTTATATATATGATATACTGTATAACGGACCTGGTGGACACTGTCAGCAGACTGCTAAACAAACTAGTATGAAGAAAGAAAAAAAAAACACCACAGGTATACAATGTAGATGGATGGATAGTATAGTATTACTTATACTTATGGACGACGAGTGACGACACAGAGGTAGGTACAGCCGTGGCCTACCGTACTGCTGCTTAGTGCTTATATATATGATATACTGTATAACGGACCTGGTGGACACTGTCAGCAGATTGCTAAACAAACTAGTATGAAGAAAGAAAAAAAAAACACCACAGGTATACAATGTAGATGGATGGATAGTATAGTATTACTTATACTTATGGACGACGAGTGACGACACAGAGGTAGGTACAGCCGTGGCCTACCATACTGCTGCTTAGTGCTTATATATATGATATTATACTGTATAACGGACCTGGTGGACAGTGTCAGCAGACTGCTAAACTAGTATGAAGAAAGAAAAAAAAAACACCACAGGTATGCAATGTAGATGGATGGATAGTATAGTATTACTTATACTTATGGACGACGACTGATGACACAGAGGTAGGTACAGCCGTGGCCTACCGTACTGCTGCTTAGTGCTTATATATATGATATACTGTATAACGGACCTGGTGGACACTGTCAGCAGACTGCTAAACAAACTAGTATGAAGAAAGAAAAAAAAACACCACAGGTATACAATGTAGATGGATGGATAGTATAGTATTACTTATACTTATGGACGACGAGTGACGACACAGAGGTAGGTACAGCCGTGGCCTACCGTACTGCTGCTTAGTGCTTATATATATGATATTATACTGTATAACGGACCTGGTGGACAGTGTCAGCAGACTGCTAAACTAGTATGAAGAAAGAAAAAAAAAACACCACAGGTATACAATGTAGATGGATGGATAGTATAGTATTACTTATACTTATGGACGACGACTGACGACACAGATGTAGGTACACCCGTGGCCTACCGTACTGCTGCTTAGTGCTTATATATATGATATACTGTATAACGGACCTGGTGGACACTGTCAGCAGACTGCTAAACAAACTAGTATAAAGAAAGAAAAAAAAACACCACAGGTATACAATGTAGATGGATGGATAGTATAGTATTACTTATACTTATGGACGACGAGTGACGACACAGAGGTAGGTACAGCCGTGGCCTACCGTACTGCTGCTTAGTGCTTATATATATGATATACTGTATAACGGACCTGGTGGACACTGTCAGCAGACTGCTAAACAAACTAGTATGAAGAAAGAAAAAAAAAACACCACAGGTATACAATGTAGATGGATGGATAGTATAGTATTACTTATACTTATGGACGACGAGTGACGACACAGAGGTAGGTACAGCCGTGGCCTACCGTACTGCTGCTTAGTGCTTATATATATGATATACTGTATAACGGACCTGGTGGACACTGTCAGCAGATTGCTAAACAAACTAGTATGAAGAAAGAAAAAAAAAAACACCACAGGTATACAATGTAGATGGATGGATAGTATAGTATTACTTATACTTATGGACGACGAGTGACGACACAGAGGTAGGTACAGCCGTGGCCTACCATACTGCTGCTTAGTGCTTATATACTGTATATGATATTATACTGTATAACGGACCTGGTGGACAGTGTCAGCAGACTGCTAAACTAGTATGAAGAAAGAAAAAAAAAAACACCACAGGTATGCAATGTAGATGGATGGATAGTATAGTATTACTTATACTTATGGACGACGACTGATGACACAGAGGTAGGTACAGCCGTGGCCTACCGTACTGCTGCTTAGTGCTTATATATATGATATACTGTATAATGGACCTGGTGGACACTGTCAGCAGACTGCTAAACAAACTAGTATGAAGAAAGAAAAAAAAAACACCACAGGTATACAATGTAGATGGATGGATAGTATAGTATTACTTATACTTATGGACGACGAGTGACGACACAGAGGTAGGTACAGCCGTGGCCTACCGTACTGCTGCTTAGTGCTTATATATATGATATTATACTGTATAACGGACCTGGTGGACAGTGTCAGCAGACTGCTAAACTAGTATGAAGAAAGAAAAAAAAAAACACCACAGGTATACAATGTAGATGGATGGATAGTATAGTATTACTTATACTTATGGACGACGACTGACGACACAGATGTAGGTACAGCCGTGGCCTACCGTACTGCTGCTTAGTGCTTATATATATGATATACTGTATAACGGACCTGGTGGACACTGTCAGCAGACTGCTAAACAAACTAGTATGAAGAAAGAAAAAAAAAAACACCACAGGTATACAATGTAGATGGATGGATAGTATAGTATTACTTATACTTATGGACGACGAGTGCACTGACGATACAGAGGTAGGTACAGCCGTGGCCTACCGTACTGCTGCTTAGTGCTTATATATATGATATACTGTATAACGGACCTGGTGGACACTGTCAGCAGACTGCTAAACAAACTAGTATGAAGAAAGAAAAAAAAAACACCACAGGTATACAATGTAGATGGATGGATAGTATAGTATTACTTATACTTATGGACGACGAGTGACGACACAGAGGTAGGTACAGCCGTGGCCTACCGTACTGCTGCTTAGTGCTTATATATATGATATACTGTATAACGGACCTGGTGGACACTGTCAGCAGACTGCTAAACAAACTAATATGAAGAAAGAAAAAAAAAAACACCACAGGTATACAATGTAGATGGATGGATAGTATAGTATTACTTATACTTATGGACGACGAGTGACGACACAGAGGTAGGTACAGCCGTGGCCTACCGTACTGCTGCTTAGTGCTTATATATATGATATTATACTGTATAACGGACCTGGTGGACAGTGTCAGCAGACTGCTAAACTAGTATGAAGAAAGAAAAAAAAAACACCACAGGTATACAATGTAGATGGATGGATAGTATAGTATTACTTATACTTATGGACGACGACTGACGACACAGAGGTAGGTACAGCCGTGGCCTACCGTACTGCTGCTTAGTGCTTATATATATGATATACTGTATAACGGACCTGGTGGACACTGTCAGCAGACTGCTAAGCTAGTATGAAGAAAGAAAAAAAAACACCACAGGTATACAATGTAGATGGATGGATAGTATAGTATAACTTATACTTATGGACGACGAGTGCACTGACGACACAGAGGTAGGTACAGCCTTGGCCTACCGTACTGCTGCTTAGTGCTTATATATATGATATTATACTGTATAACGGACCTGGTGGACAGTGTCAGCAGACTGCTAAACTAGTATGAAGAAAGAAAAAAAAAACACCACAGGTATGCAATGTAGATGGATGGATAGTATAGTATTACTTATACTTATGGACGACGACTGATGACACAGATGTAGGTACAGCCGTGGCCTACCGTACTGCTGCTTAGTGCTTATATATATGACATACTGTATATTGGACCTGGTGGACACTGTCAGCAGACTGCTAAACAAACTAGTATGAAGAAAGAAAGAAAAAACACCACAGGTATACAATGTAGATGGATGGATAGTATAGTATTACTTATACTTATGGACGACGAGTGACGACACAGAGGTAGGTACAGCCGTGGCCTACCGTACTGCTGCTTAGTGCTTATATATATGATATTATACTGTATAACGGACCTGGTGGACAGTGTCAGCAGACTGCTAAACTAGTATGAAGAAAGAAAAAAAAAACACCACAGGTATACAATGTAGATGGATGGATAGTATAGTATTACTTATACTTATGGACGACGACTGACGACACAGAGGTAGGTACAGCCGTGGCCTACCGTACTGCTGCTTAGTGCTTATATATATGATATACTGTATAACGGACCTGGTGGACACTGTCAGCAGACTGCTAAACAAACTAGTATGAAGAAAGAAAAAAAAAACACCACAGGTATACAATGTAGATGGATGGATAGTATAGTATTACTTATACTTATGGACGATGAGTGACGACACAGAGGTAGGTACAGCCGTGGCCTACCGTACTGCTGCTTAGTGCTTATATATATGATATACTGTATAACGGACCTGGTGGACACTGTCAGCAGACTGCTAAACAAACTAGTATGAAGAAAGAAAAAAAAAACACCACAGGTATACAATGTAGATGGATGGATAGTATAGTATTACTTATACTTATGGACGACGAGTGATGACACAGAGGTAGGTACAGCCGTGGCCTACCGTACTGCTGCTTAGTGCTTATATATATGATATTATACTGTATAACGGACCTGGTGGACAGTGTCAGCAGACTGCTAAACTAGTATGAAGAAAGAAAAAAAAAACACCACAGGTATACAATGTAGATGGATGGATAGTATAGTATTACTTATACTTATGGACGACGACTGACGACACAGAGGTAGGTACAGCCGTGGCCTACCGTACTGCTGCTTAGTGCTTATATATATGATATACTGTATAACGGACCTGGTGGACACTGTCAGCAGACTGCTAAGCTAGTATGAAGAAAGAAAAAAAAACACCACAGGTATACAATGTAGATGGATGGATAGTATAGTATAACTTATACTTATGGACGACGAGTGCACTGACGACACAGAGGTAGGTACAGCCGTGGCCTACCGTACTGCTGCTTAGTGCTTAATTATATATATAATATACTGTATAACGGACCTGGTGGACACTGTCAGCAGACTTGCAAACAAACTAGCATGAAGAAAGAAAAAAAAAACACCACAGTGTTTTTCAGGCAGACAAACGTATACTGGACTGGTGGTCACTGTCAGCAAAACTGTGCACTGTACTCCTGCTATAACTGCTCCCCAGTCCCCACAATTAGGCAGTGTGAGCAGTGCACTCAGCACAGATATATCATGCAGCAGTGCAGCACACTGAGTGAGCACAGATATGGTGGAGCGTTTTTTTTCAGGCAGAGAAACAACGGATTAAACTCAAAACCCTGCACTGTACTCCCTAGCAGCTGCTCCCCGTCCCCAATCCTCCCCACAATTAAAACTAAGTCACTCAGTTTTTTTTTTTTCTAATACAACGGGGAGGACGCCAGCCACGTCCTCTCCCTATCAATCTAAATGCACGTGTGAAAAATGGCGGCGACGCGCGGCTCCTTATATAGAATCTGAGTCTCGCGAGAATCCGACAGCGGGATGATGACGTTCGGGCGCGCTCGGGTTAACCGAGCAAGGCGGGAGGATCCGAGTCGCTCGGACCCGTGTAAAAAAAAGGTGAAGTTCGGGCGGGTTCGGATTCCGAGGAACCGAACCCGCTCATCACTAATTATATCAGTACGGTACAGTAGTCCACTGCTCTACCTACCTCTGTGTCATCAAGTTTACTATCCATCCATACCTGTGGTGCATTTAAGTTTTGCGCAGTATATATAGTAGGAGGACAGTGCATAATTTTGCTGACCACCAGTATATAATATATAGGAGTACGGTACAGTAGGCCACTGCTCTATCTACCTCTGTGTCGTCAAGTATACTATCCATCCATACCTGTGGTGCATTTTAGTTGTTGTGCGCAGTAGTAGGAGGACAGTGCATAATTTTGCTGACCACCAGTATATAATATATAGTAGTAAGGTACAGTAGTCCACTGCTCTACCTACCTCTGTGTCGTCAAGTATACTATCCAATCATACCTGTGGTGCCTTTAAGTTTTGCGCAGTATATATAGTAGGAGGACAGTGCATAATTTTGCTGACCACCAGTATATAATATATAGCAGTATGTACAGTAGGTCACTGCTCTTCCTACCTCTGTGTCGTCAAGTATACTATCCATCCATACCTGTGGTGCATTTTAGTTGTTGTGCGCAGTAGTAGGAGGACAGTGAATAATTTGGCTGACCTCCAGTATATAATATATAGCAGTACGGTACAGAAGTCCACTACTCTACCTACCTCTGTGTCGTCAAGTATACTATCCATCCATTCCTGTGGTGCATTTAAGTTTTGCGCAGTATATATAGTAGGAGGACAGTGCATAATTTAGCTGACCACCAGTATATAATATATAGCAGTACGTACAGTAGGCCATTGCTATTGATATATTACTGGCATATAATTCCACACATTAAAAAATGGAGAACAAAAATGTGGAGGGTAAAATAGGGAAAGATCAAGATCCACTTCCACCTTGTGCTGAAGCTGCTGCCACTAGTCATGACCGAGACGATGAAATGCCATCAACGTCGTCTGCCAAGGCCGATGCCCAATGTCATAGTAGAGTGCATGTAAAATCCAAAAAACAAAAGTTCAGTAAAATGACCCAAAAATCAAAATGAAAAGTGTCTGAGGAGAAGCGTAAACTTGCCAATATGCCATTTACGACACGGAGTGGCAAGGAACGGCTAAGGCTCTGGCCTATGTTCATGGCTAGTGGTTCAGATTCACATGAGGATGGAAGCACTCATCCTCTCGCTAGAAAACTGCAGTGCCACTCCTAGATCGGCCAGGTGTTTGTGTCGGCCACTTGGGTCGCTTAGCTTAGTCACACACCTACCTCATTGTACCTCTTTTTTTCTTTGCATCATGTGCTGTTTGGGGACTATTTTTTAAATCTGCCATCCTGTCTGACACTGCAGTGCCACTCCTAGATGGGCCAGGTGTTTGTGTTGGCCACTTGGGTCGCTTAGCTTAGCCATCCAGCGACCGTGGTGCACCTCTTTTTTTCTTTGCATCATGTGCTGTTTGGGGACTTTTTTTTAAATCTGCCATCCTGTCTGACACTGAGGTGCCACTCATAGATGGGCCAGGTGTTAGTGTCAGTCACTTGGGTCGCTTAGCTTAGTCACACAGCGACCTTGGTGCACCTCTTTTTTTCTTTGCATCATGTGCTGTTTGGGGACTATTTTTTAAATCTGTCATCTTGTCTGACACTGCAGTGCCACTCTTAGATTGGCCAGGTGTTTGTGTCGGCTACTTGGGTCGCTTAGCTTAGTCACATAGCGACCTTGGTGCACCTCTTTTTTTTCTTTGCATCATGTGCTGTTTGGGGACTATTTTTTGAAGTGCCATCCTGTCTGACACTGCATTGCCACTCCTAGATGGGCCAGGTGTTTGTGTCGGCCACTTGGGTCGCTTAGCTTAGTCACACAGCTACCTCCTTGCACCTCTTTTTTTCTTTGCATCATGTGCTGTTTGGGGACTATTTTTTAAATCTGCCATCCTGTCTGACACTGCAGTGCCACTCCTAGATGGGCCAGGTGTTTGTGTCGGCCACGTGGGTTGCTTAGCTTAGTCACACAGCGACCTTGGTGCACCTCTTTTTTTATTTGCATCATATGCTGTTTGGGGACAATTTTTTGAAGTGCCATCCTGTCTGACACTGCAGTGCCACTCCTAGATGGGCCAGGTGTTTGTGTCGGCAACTTGGGTCGCTTAGCTTAGCCATCTAGCGACCTTGGTGCACCTCTGTTTTTCTTTGCATCATGTGCTGTTTGGGGACAATTTTTGTAAGTGCCATCCTGTCTGACACTGCAGTGCCACTCCTAGATGGGCCAGGTGTTTGTGCCGGCCACTTGGGTCGCTTAGCTTAGTCATCCAGCGACCTCGGTGCAAATTTTAGGACTAAAAATAATATTGTGAGGTGTGAGGTGTTCAGAATAGACTGGAAATGAGTGGAAATTATGGTTATTGAGGTTAATAATACTATGGGATAAAAATGACCCCCAAATTCTATGATTTAAGCTGTTTTTGAGGGTTTTTTGTAAAAAAAACACCCGAATCCGACAAAAAATTTTCAGGGAGGTTTTGCCAAAACGCGTCCGAATCCAAAACACGGTCGCAGAACCGATTTCAAAACCAAAACACAAAACCCAAAAAATGTCCGGTGCACATCACTAATTTAAAGTCCTCTGACCCAAGAGGTTCGAAGGGAGACTCTTTCAGAGCTTTCAGCACAACAGACAGATCCCATGGAGCCACAGGAGGGACATAGGAGGCTAAATACTTACAACACCCTGAGTGAACGTATAAACATCAGGTATAGAGGAAATCTTGCGCTGAAACCACACCAACAAGGCAGATATGTGAACCTTGAGGGAGGCCAGACGAAGACCTAAGTCCAAGCTTCTTTGTAGAAAAGCCAGAATTCTGGACATCTTAAATCTACCAACGTCATTATTCATGTCAGCACACTAAGTGAAATAAGTATGCCAACCCTGTAATAAATCCGCATAGTCTGAATAACCACCTTAGAAAATCCTTTGGCCATCATGTACGATGCTTCAAAAGCCATGCCATCAAAGTCAGTCTGGCCAGGTCCGGATAGAGAAAAGGGCCTTGTACGAGGAGGTCTTGACACTGTGGAAGAAGGAGACGCCCTGTCGACAGACCCTGTAGGTCTGAGAACCAATGCCATCTGGGCCACACCGGAGCGACCAGAATTAGCATTCTTCCTTCTTGTTTGAACTTCCGCAGCACCCTGGGCAGGAGTGACACCAGAGGAAATATGTAAGGCAGTCATAAGTTCCATGGAACTGCCAGTGTGTCCACAAATGCTGCCTGAGGAACCCTGGTCCATGATCCAAAGACCAGAACCTTGTAGTTGTGTCGAGATGCCATCAGGTCCACATCTGGTACGCCCCACCTGTCCACCAGTAGTTGAAAGACTTCTGGATGAAGGCTCCATTCTCTGGAGTGAATGTTCTGGCGACTGAGGAAGTCTGCTTCCCAATTTAAACATTGGGAGGATGCCACTAATGTTTAGTGGTCGCCCTTGTTGTAATGCACCCTACTAATGGAGCATTCTGGCGCCTCAGGTAGCACGTTCTGGCAGCACAGTTAGAGGACGCCAGCTGGTGTAATGGTGCATTCTCTTCAGTGGGGAGACGCTAGCCAGTGAAAGTTGCCCTGTAATGGCGTGGTCTGGCGCCACAGTTAGGAGGCGCCAGCTGCGGACAGTGCACCATGGAATGGCGCATTCTGGTGCCTCAGTAGGAGACACCAGCCCATGATAGTGCGCCCTATAATGGCGCATCCTGGCATTTCAGCGGTAAGGAGATCAGGGTCGTCACTGCCTCTGGTCTGCCACCTTAGTGTAAATACCAAATTGCTTTCTAACAAATATTTAAAATGCCCGCTCTAATATATATTGTAAATGCCTGCACCTCTTATTACCATGTGCCATGAATGTGCGCTATACATAGCAAAACACTGCATCCCATAAGAGAAAACAATACACCCACACATTATCTGAGTTCCAAAGCTCATTGATGTATATATATTTGTTATTAAAAGGATATGGATTCAATATATTACAATGTACAGTATACCTATAGTTACATGGTTACAACTCATACAGTAAGCAGTTAATACATACAGTTACAGTTACAGTTACAGAGCATACAATACCATTCCTTTCTCATATAAATTCATCTCTCCATATCACTCTCTCTCTCTCTCTGTAAAATCATGCAGGAACTGGGCAGACAGCATCTCCATCATCGTCTGGGAAAAAACAGCCACTGCCCACTGTGTGTCTCTGTAATGTGTTATCTAGTTTTGGGGGAGGGAACTTTCTCATTCATGATGAGTCACTAGTCTGTTTGTATGCTAAACAGGTTCAGCCTTGAAGACATCAAAAGGGGCTGGCCTGAGCTTCCTGTCCACTATCCTAATAAGAGTGATTTTAGCTTTCATACATTTAATCATAACTATTTGTTGCAATGTCCTACAACTTAATAACAAGTATCAAATGAATCTACACATTAATCTGCTTGCTTTGATACCAAATATGACAGGTGTATCTTGCTTCATTCAAATAATACACATACATGACATTACTTCAGTGCTTGATATTATTATAATTATGTACTGTATGAAATAAGTGTCAAATCCATCTCTGTGGCATGTCCGTGTAAATGAGTGTGTTACCATATATTGCTGTGCTCGCTGTGCGTATTTGCAAGTATAGCGAATTATATGTGTAGAGTTTGTATATTCTTTCTATGTAATATTTTTGACTTCGACAGTCCACCCTTTGGCAGTAAACAATAACTGCCATCAATTATTAACATAAGAAAAAATATTTCAGACAATGATCGGTGACCTAGACACAAGTAAGTATTCATTTCGCAAATCAGACACTTTACTATATTTGGGGAAGACAGGGAGGAGGACGAGACATCCTCTATATGCACTCGGCGGTCACGGGACCACTGGTTGGGTGTGGGACAACATTCAACCTATAGAGTATGCTGGGACAGTGCTTTGGCCTATAATGTCTGATTTGCGACGAACATTTCACACATACATGTACCTACATCTTTGTACACTGATGTTTGGATTCGATTGAGGTTCTGCTTGGTAGATGAAGAAGACACAAACAAATCGTGAAAGTGACATATAAAATTTTCATGATCTACATATTCCTATCATTTTCTGAACATTGTTTCCATTTCTGGAACGTATGCTAGGTCTGTTTAATAATTGAACAAGGGTTATAAGTAGTGTCCTTCCTAAATAACATAAACCTTCAGAGTTCGGGGAGAGCCACTCATAAACCTTTCTTCCACATATATTAATGAGCTCTTTATCTGCAATGTGTGAATAGCCATTGTCTGATTGTTCCTGATTACCTCCAAACTCCATATCTACTAGACCTTTGATTTTTCTCTGGCTTTAACAAACTGATCGGCTAATCCTGGGATCCTATAAGGAAATCACTGCTTCCTCCAGAACCAGTTCTAGTCCCACACTCGACTCCTCATAAAAAAAAAACCTCGCAAAAATAGAATATCCTGAAAAAAAATGTTTGTCAGCGGGAAAGAGAGAAAAGAGAAATAGAACAAAACAACTCTTGTTCATAACAAATCAATTACAATGACTGGTCTTTCTGAAATCCTTTAGTATGCTCAGGTAGTGTTCAACAGTGTCACCTCTCAGTCTTCACGGAACAGAGTCTCTGGTGATACTTTTGCGATCTCACTCCATTTACGAGTTCCTTCCGGACTACCGACTTTCCTGCAATGGGAATCGTGGACCCAAGTCTCTCTCACGGCTACTTTCACTGGGATAGTGCTGTCAACAAAACTTGGTATGGTCCTTCCCACCTGTCTATTAGGCAACCTGAGCGTAAGAACAATCACACAGTCTCTTGGTTCACAATCAAGACAGTTAGTATTTGGCATACCAGCAATCAACTGTTTCAGGTTCTTTTGTCAAGTTCTCAAATTCTGGCTCATCTCGATAAAGTACTGTACTGTCACCTCATTGGTGTATTTCTGATCATTGTGCGGATCAATCATGACATGAGGTTGTCTTCCAAAAACAACAAAAAACACAAATACCAAAACAAAAACAAAAACAAATATCGAAGAGGGTGATTCGTTGAGTGAAGATCTGGGAGTGGTTCCGATGCTACATAATACTAGTGGCAGTATCTATGATCACAATAGTACAGTTTCAAGCTTTGCTCCTACTTCTAGGGGTACCATTATCTACACACAAATTTCTGCGCAATTTTTTTTTCAGTAAACACAGCAGCATCCGTGGCTGCAGGAAATGCCTCTACCCAGTTTGAGAAAACATCAGTGCACACCAATACATAACAATAATTCCTAAAGGGTGTTAACTGTATGAAGTCGATTTGTATTTCCTGAAAAGATCCGTCTGCAGGAGGGATATGGGATGGCTCTGTTGGTATTGCCTTACCAATATTCTTCCTCAAGCAAGCAAGTAAGACAGGTCATTGCTTTCTCACCTGCATGAGAAGAAAACCCTGGTGCACTCCAGTAGGCTCTTAACATCTTGCACATACCTTCCTTACCCTAGGTGAGTCAGACCATATGCCGCCTCAGCTAGGCTTGGGAGATATGCTCTGGGGGCCACTGGCTTACCATGTCCACCTCTCCAGAGTCCTGGGGACTCCTAACCATACCCCTTTGACTTCCAGACCTCATTTTCCTGTAGGGAGCACAAATTTGTATCTTAATTTAACTGTTGTGTGTTTGCAATGTAGAGTATCATGAGCATAACTCAAAAAAAAAAGAGAAAACATCTCTAGAGGAGAGAAAGAAGGAGAAAATGAAAAAGAAAAATGTCAGGTTTGCCATTTACCAACAGGCATATCAGTGTCTATGCAAAATTTCCCTTCACCAGTATTCCCATTCTCCACCCTTTGTGCATGACAAGGCACACTGCAGTAATACTGGTGTTATCGTGCTGTTGAGATATACTGGGTTTGGGCAGAACTCTGAAGGACCTAGGCATGTAGAGTTTGAACTGTACTTGGGTCCATGAATTGTACCACCCTGTGTAAACGCAAAAGATGAAGAGGAAACTGTAGAGAAACAGAATAGAGGTTGGTGACAGATGAGTTTGTAGAGGTGGAGAAGATTTTATAAAATTCTGACAACTGGATTGGGCACTATGGGGAAGTGATTCTCTACTTGGTCTACTCCCCTTAAAAAAAATTCTGTGTTTATCGTATCGCTATTGGGACTATCCCAGCCACCAATCCAGTGTCCTGTAGTTCATAGGGAACCCGGTATCTGTGAGATAATTTCCTCTACCTGTGATGGACATGCATCTAGAACAGTAGAATGCGACATTAGCCTTTGAGGGGTGTCTAGTATATCTTGTACTTCTTGAGCATGGTTCTCAGGTATATCCAAGAAGACACCCTCAGGAGTACAATATATGAAACACCGCATTTTACACAATAAGTCTCTGCCGAGTAGATTAATCGGAGCCGATGCAGCCAGCAGAAAAGAATGTTTGGTTTGCAAGGGCCCTATCGTAATCTCTGCAGGTCTACTCAAAGGGTATTGTTGCACCATTCCTGTTACTCCCATTGCCCGAATCTGTGTTTTCTATCTGGCTTATGATTCCTTACTATATGTCCCTTGGTCCCGTCTATGTGTTTAATAATGTGGCTTGTGTTTTCTGTCTAGGGGGTTTATATTGACTATGTGTTCTACTACTCCTACAATCTCTGGCAAAATGCCCTTCTTTCCTACAAGTGTAACATATTATTGACCATTAGGGATCTGGGGTTTGGACTGATGGGTCTTTCCTGTATGTGCTAGTATACTTACCGTCCTCAACCTCTCCACCTGTTGTTCTCTGCGCCTAGCACTATTCTTGTGATGTTCAATAGCACACTTTCTAAGATTAGCTACTGTGACCCCTTTCCAATTTTGCAAAGAAGTCTGCACCATGCCCTCAATGCCTTATTGAGCCCGTCCATTAGCACAGAGACAGCCACCTCCCATTTTGCCGAATTAGTGTTTACCAGTGATCTTATCCAGATGGAGAGTTTTCTATTACTGCAAAAGACAAAAAAAAAAGTTTAACAAGCTTCTAGGTCATGCGAAGTATTCATTCAATCCTTCTCATCCCGTATTAAGGGTCTGTACATGGTCCAACAAACATTTCCGAGCTCATCTTGACTAGGGGCATTACTAGGAATGAATACTTCTTATATGGTAACTGAAAGAAATACTCGGGGGTTATCTTGTCTCTGTCCGCTTTCCTACTGGCAAATACTAAATGTGCGGACAGGTTTTTTCTCCATTTCTGACGTTACTTTCTTGATTTTTTTGTTTGATTTTTGGGTTTTACTATATATGTACACGAATGATACCATACTTACCTGTTCCACTGGTCTCAGCCACTTCCCCCCACAGGCTACTGCTCTTCTTTTACCGTTTGGATACTCCTCTGGGTACATGAGAAATGGCTGAAAACAATCAGGTCACCTTCTCCTCCTAAATAAAACTTCAAGATTCATTAGTACATATATAGGATACAGTCATATTTTTCATATTTTTATTATTTTCTATAGTTTGTATGCTGGCCGTAACTGCTTCCACATCTACATATGGCGGTGTACATGCATTCTCTTTTTTTCTTCCTACTTGTTTATTGTTGCTACAAGTTCAAACAGTTCTTATATTTCCATTCTTGTCTTATATGACTTTGGTTAGACATACCACCTGCAATACCTTAGGATCAAACTCACCAACCCCTCTTGCTGCCACAGGTTTAAACAATTTGTTTGTCTGACCCTTTATTTTCTGGATTTAAGAAGACATATTTTACTGCTTACATTCTGCAGTACCTCTGGTTCAAAGCTGCCCACCTTAGGGAATGGCACCCTATCTTTGTCAGTCATACGTAACCATTCATTGCAAAAAGCCTCCATGTGTGAACCATATTTTTCACACATAATAAACCTCGCTGACCCTCTTGGCCGCAGCACTTCATCCTGAACCCTGGCTAAACGTCCCTTAGTTGAGCAACTGGCTTCATTAATTGTGGGCCTTTTCCCACAAACACCAAAATACTCAATATAAGGTGACGGTGAAAGTTCTCCGAGCGCTTCCACCCACTCTCGCCCACGTTGGCCGGTACTACCATACACTGTCGATAGCGAAGATGATGTACCCAACTTAGGGCCCCTAATTGACCTATATTTACTGGAAGTTTTTAGGAATAACTTACCCTTTCCAGTAAAGTATCTGTCTGAGATTTTCCTGAGAGAGACCAGCAAAAACTCCCTTTATGCACTTGTACACAAATCACGCTTGCGTATTCTGTACACAGCGCTAATCATACTGCGATTTTACACAAAAGCTCGCAAAATGGGTATCACGTTGCGCTATATATCGCACCCACAAACGCGCGGTCCAGTCGCACAGCGTATAGGTACTTGTTACCTATCTGCCGTATGACCACTGGAATCGAATCACAAGCTGCAAAACCTCAGCCAGAGCGTATCAGAAAAACCTATATGGGTCACAATCACAATTCACAATTCCCTACCACGCTCCTGTGCAAGTCTCCTCATGACTTACATATTTCAATCTATATTAACATGAGTCAGCCGCCTCACGCCACCAAGCCTCCACTCACTTGGTGTACCACAGGACCCGATTTCCGGGGTTCAAATCCACTCACTCCGCTTTCGCTCACTCAAATACACTTTGTTTTTCTGTACAGAAAATTTTCACTCGTTCTGATTGGTAGCTTTAACCCCAGAGGCAATACAGTTTAAACAAAAGTTTTATACTAATCTGCTTTAGAAACTGGGTAGTTTTGTGCTATTGTAGCATGGCTACTGTCCCACCTTTTAACTAAACGACACTATTGTGTAATTTGTACATAGAGCCCGCACTCTTACGCACTTTTAGTAAACACGCGACTGTGCGTGTCTTTTACGCTGCGTGCGCAGTCCTGTACTTTGTCCAAGACACGTGTACAAAACCCTGCGTCCGATATAAAACAAATCACACAGCTCTATAAATGTGAACAATACTAATAACTATTGCCCACTAGACACAACTTGTTCTGTATAAACTTTTATGCAGAACTGCGTTTGTGTCTTTACACTTACTTCCTTAAAATACTGTTATTTCAAATTTACCAATATAGCAACAAATGTATCCGATTTCACACAGATCTATAATGACTGCAATAATCTATAATTTAAATGATATGATTCAGATTGGATAGCTATCTTGCAGAACATACACTGATATAAATATACACATAATTATAATAATATTATATATATGTATCATTCACTAGCCTTCTATGTGACACCTTACCTCTTATTTGTATATCAAAGCTATTGGCTTTTCACTGCTAAAAAAACAGTTACACAGGTTAATTTGCATTTCAATGGCTATCCTCCCTAGTAAGCAGATTCTACAAGTCTTGGTAGGAAAAAGAAGAAAAAAAAACCCTTTCTTTCCTTTTTCTATCTGTGTGCAATTTCTTACACCAAGCCAAGCATTTATCTCACCATTTACTCTCACTAGGCCCAATTGAAACTATGTGTAATTGACTATGGCATGAGTTAAATAAATGCATTGGTAACTCATAAATGGTGCTTGATGTGACAAAGGAAATTGATTGTTCTGAGCAGACTGAAAATCAGCTATTTAGAAAATGACCTTCCTAAAATGGCCACTGCTCCTCCCCCTTCCACATCCATGAGGTTTACACAAGATGGTGGACAGGCCATGTGGTTAGTCCAAAATGGAGGACAGACCATGCGGCTTCCTTTGTCACAAAGAAATCACACATTATACAAGCACCAGAAGTTATTTTAGGCCTGAGTTTAAAAAAAAAACTATATCAAGGCTATGCAGCAACTTTTAAATGTACTTTTAAATCTACTTAACAGATAAACAATCCAATCTGAATCAAATACAATATGACTTATTTGAACTTTGTTTTGCAACAATAAAAATACATTTTAGCATCTTAAATATTATGAGAAACACATTGTCCCTTGAATTTTCATATCATTGGCTTACTGATAACCCAACAGAACACATGGATATGATTTTCTCAGCATCAGGATGCGTCCACCACAAGCTGATCGACCACAGCGTCACATTTATAATGTACAGTGCATCATTAAGACCATCATATCCCGAAAGAGCCCTCATCTGTAAATTCCAAATTGCTTTCTAACAAATATTTAAAATGCCCGCTCTAATATATATTGTAAACGCCTGCACCTCTTATTACCATGTGCCATGAATGTGCACTATACATATCAAAACACTGCATCCCATAAGAGAAAACAATACACCCACACATTATCTGAGTTCCAAAGCTCATTGATATATATATATTTGTTATTAAAAGGATATGGATTCAATATATTACAATGTACAGTATACATATAGTTACATGGTTACAACTCATACAAAAAAGCAGTTAATACATACAGTTACAGTTACAGCATACAATACCATTCCTTTCTCATATAAATTCGTCTCTCCATATCACTCTCTCTCTCTCTGTAAAATCATGCAGGAACTGGGCAGACAGCATCTCCATCATTGTCTGGTAAAAAACAGCCACTGCCCACTGTGTGTCTCTGTAATGTGTTATCTAGTTTTGGGGGAGGGAACTTTCTCATTCATGATGAGTCACTAGTCTGTTTGTATGCTAAACAGGTTCAGCCTTGAAGACATCAAAAGGGGCTGGCATGAGCTTCCTGTCCACTATCCTAATAAGAGTGATTTTAGCTTTCATACATTTAATCATAACTATTTGTTGCAATGTCCTACAACTTAATAACAAGTATCAAATGAATCTACACATTAATCTGCTTGCTTTGATACCAAATATGACAGGTGTATCTTGCTTTGTTCAAATAATACACATACATGACATTATTTCATTATATAATTTTATATCATTATGATGTCTGGCGCTTGATATTATTATAATTATGTACTGTATGAAATAAGTGTCGAATCCATGTCTGTGGCATGTCCGTGTACATGCATGTGTTACCATATATCGCTGTGCTCGCTGCGCGTATTTGCAAGTATAGCGACTTATATGTGTAGAGTTTGTATATTCTTTCTATATAATATTTTTGACTTCGACATTAGCTACAGGATTCCCGCTATGTGCATCTCTAGATGCCGCCTGCCAGTGTCAGTGCACCCTCGTACTGGTATCAGATCACCAGGGGAAAACTGGTCCTTAGTGTGGATACTTTTATAGTACTCCTACTGCTGCCGCCACGTCCGGGCTTCCCGCTAACCGGGGACCCAGACTCTACTTACCACAGCCTGTTCAGCTGCTGGTGGGTGGTGGCGAGCTGTGGGTTGCTCCAGTGCAGCCCTAAAATGGCTGACTGTGAGTTGATCCCAGGACCGGTGTCTCAGCTGCCGGGGACCTGGGCGCCGACCATTTAAGATGGAATCGGGTCCCCCCAGCAGCTCCCTCGTAGCAGGCAGGCAGTAACCAAAATAATAAATGATGAAGAAAACTCTGAAGCCCTCCAGAGTGTGACTGGCTCTGAGGGCACAAATTTCTTAACTGGTCTGAAGGGGAGGGGCATAGAGTGGAGGAGCCAGCACTCACACACAGACTAAATTAATTATTGCGCACTGGCACCAAGGACCCCGTCTATACCCTACAGTAAACTGCATCCCTCAATCCCATATGGATGTATGAGAAAAATAAATTATACTGCGTGAGTTAAAAAGGAGTGAAGAACATTGAACTTGGACTATCCTAAAATGGTTTTGCAAGTTTCACCCTGCTCATGCAGATATTTTGCTATCACACAGTGTTCAAAGAACTTCTGATTTTCCCATGTATCGTAAAAATGCTTAGTTCAAAAGTAGAGAAATGTGTTTACTTACATTTTTATGATAAATTGAATGAAATTCCTACCAAACCTTTCCGTATGCTAATCGACACTTAAAGGGCAGATTGTATGTCACACGCATGTGTGTTTGAGTGGCACAAAAGATTTAGTGATATCATGAGGATGTCCAAGATGATGAACATCCCAGAAGGCCTGGCGCATCAAAAACATATTAAAATGTGGAAAAAATTGAGAAAATTGTTTGAACTGACCGTTGACTCCAAACAATAATAGAAATGGCAAACATCAAAAAAAAGAAACTTTAAAGCAAGTTTTGCCTCAAGATATTAACATGATAAAGGTTTGTGCTAATATGGTTCCAAAGCTTCTCACTGCTGAGCAGAAAGAAAATTAAAGGTGAGTTTGTACAGACATTTTGGAACAAATTCAAGTACATTTGAATTTTTTGGATAAAATGATTACCTGTGATAAATATGGATCTTCTAGAATGATCCTGAGACAAAATGCCAGATCATTCACCGGAAAACACCATCCTCACTAAGATTAAAGAAAGGATGTCACAGAAAAAACAAATTCAAAGCCGTGTTAATTGTTTTCTTTGCTATCAAGGGTGTTATTTTCGCAGACTAGGTTCCAGAACGCACAACAATGAATCAGCGTTGCTACAAAAATGTTGGAAAAACTGTGTGGGAAAGAATCAGAAGAAAGAGGCCAGACATGTGGAAAATGGATTCTTCCTCCATCAGTACAATGCACCAGCCCACATTGCTCTCTCTGTTAAGCAGTTTTTGGCCGAGAAACAGATTGCAGTGCTAGAAAACCATCCATACTCACCAGACCTAGTAACATGTGACTTCTTTCTTTTCCCTAAATTCAAATCTGTATGCAAGAGAACCCCTCAAACAATGTATGTAACTGAGTATATGAGGATCTTATATACAGTAGGTACTCTTTAAAATAATAAATGTCCATATTCTCACTCAGTGAGAGAGTTCAACCAGGTTCTGTAGAAGAATATATAGAAAGTACTTGAAAACTGGATTATATAGTCCTCCTAAATACAAAAAGTTGCTGTCTGTATTCCTTTTATGCCAGATACCTCCTGCAGCAATATTCACATCAACCGGTTTGTTTCTATGAAAACCTCTTTGCCTTTAAATTATGATCCAATTAGGTGTGAAACTGTAGGCCTTAATATGTGCTTTTGTGTTAAGATGGTAACCTGGGCGAAGCACCAATGGTCAGCAACCTCAGCTTTCATCAGAGCCTCTGGTAGAATCTCTTATCATTCCTGCACCAACTTGTTTCGGTCCCCTTGAGATCTTTGTCAAGGTAAATGATTATTTGGGTTGTCGCAGCATAAGGGGTGTGCGCATGTACACACATACAGATATGTCCTTATACACTAAGCATCTTTACAACATACTGCACAAGACATTTGGTGTGACTGAGATGCTCCAAAATGAGTAGCATACCGTATTTTTCTTTATAATATTTTTGTCTTAGTCGAATCACTTATTTATAGATTAACATTTTAAGCACGGGAACTGGCACTCCGAAAAGGGCTATTAGGTGTTACCGAATGCACAGAATACAATAAAAGAACACATCTGTATGTTGCCAAAGTAGTGTAACACTGTAGGGGTGCAAGGTGCCTTTTCCTGGGGAATATGGCCGCACGCAGCAGCTGAGGAACAACACAAGTCCAGTTTCTGGTACAACTGACCCCGGCCAGTTTTATTGAAACAGAAAATAAAACAAACCCCAAAATAAAAATACCTTGCCTGTCCGGCACTAACTAAACATAAGATGTTCCTAACTGTCACTAAACAAAACACAGAGTTCTTCAGTACATACTGTATAGCTTACTTGCATCAGAAAGCGTGTCTCTCACACACAGATCCTGCAGCCTTCCCAGGCAGTCTGCCCATACTAATCAGGTTAGAAGCACTATATCACTCTTACACAGCTGAAACCCTGATTAGCCCTCTGTGAGGCCAAAGACCCGAACTGGGCCCAATGTCTAGAACTCGCCTTATCTCTCTCTCAGAGCCTTTACCCAGCTTTTACAGCAAACTGAAAAGGTTCAGACAAAACAAAAAGCATTTTTCCTAGAAGTTAACATTTTCTAAAACATGTAAGACAAGAACCTGGGACAAATATACCTGCCCTCAAACACTATCCCAGTGTTCTTGTCACATATCCCCCTCCCCTGTTTCGACCTAGGGGCCGGAACACTTGTAGCCCCCAAACAGAAGATGCGAGACAATGCATCTGCGTTGGCCAATTGTGTTCCCGGTCTATGTTCGACAGTAAACTTAAAGTCCTGCAACGCTAGAAACCATCTAGTTACACGAGCATTCTTGCCTCTATTTACATACATCCATTTTAAAGGGGCATGGTCTGTCACTAGTCTGAATTGTCTACCCAAGAGGTAATATCTCAAGGTATCTAGTGCCCACTTAATGGCCAAAGCCTCCTTTTCCACAATGGCATACCTTTTTTCATGCTCATTGAGTTTCCTACTCAAATAAATGATAGGGTGTTCGTCCCCATCTCTGGTTTGGGACAGCACAGCACCTATCCCTACCTCTGAGGCATCTGTCTGTACCACAAATTCTTTTGAAAAATCTGGTGTTATCAACACCGGTTGTGAACACAAAGCCACTTTTAACGCTTAGAACGCCTTTTCTGAATCAGGGTTCCATTTCACCACATTTGACTGCTTCCCTTTGGTAAGGTCTGACAACGGCACCGCTGTGGTCGCAAAATTAGGAATAAACCGTCTATAGTACCCAGTAATTCCCAAAAAAGCCCTTACCTGTTTTTTATTCACTGGACGAGGCCAGTTTTGAATAGCATCAACTTTATTCAATTGGGGCCTAATCAGACCTCTGCCTATGGTGAAGCCCAAGTATTTGACCTCCTCCATTGCGAGGCAGCACTTCTTTGGGTTAGCAGTTAACCCTGCCTCTCTGATTGAGTCCAGTACTGCTTGTACTTTAACCAAATGTGACCCCCAGTCTGTACTGTGAATTACCACATCATCCAAATAGGCAGCTGCATATTTTCTATGGGGCCTCAAAATTTTATCCATCGCCCGTTGAAAGGTTGCTGGAGCCCCATGCAACCCAAAGGGTAACATCTTATACTGGTACAGCCCCTCCGGAACCGAAAAGGCTGTTTTTTCTTTGGCGCTATCAGATAAAGGTATTTGCCAGTAACCTTTGGTCAGGTCCAATGTGGTGAGAAACCTGGCTGTTCCCAGCCTTTCTACAAGCTCATCCACACGGGGCATGGGGTATGCGTCAAACTTGGACACCTCATTTAACTTACGAAAGTCATTACAGAAGCGTATGCTACCGTCGGGCTTCGGGATGAGCACTATGGGACTGGACCACTCACTGTTAGACTCCTCTATGACTCCAAGTTCTAACACGGTTTTAACTTCCTTAGAAATAGCTTCTCGCTGAGCTTCAGGAATCCTATATGGCTTTAAATGAACCCTGACCCCTGGTTCTGTGACAATGTCATGTTTTATTATGGTCGTTCGGCCAGGCAGCTCTGAAAATACCTCCCTATTTTGGATGAGAAATTCTTTAACCTGATTGTTCTGATCAGCTGATAATGTCTCTGACACCTTCACTGCGGGAAGCAACCGGGGTGAAGACACCGAAGGGCAAGGCTCCGCTGACAGAGACAACCTATCTTTCCAGGGTTTGATTAAGTTAACATGGTAGATCTGTTCGGGTTTTCTCTTTCCCGGCTGGTATACTTTGTAATTAACCTCATTCACTTTTTCCCTAATCTCAAATGGACCCTGCCATTTAGCTAGGAATTTGCTTTCCACAGTGGGTACCAAAACAAGAACTCTATCTCCAGGAGCAAATTCCCGTATCTTGGCACTCCGGTTATAGACCCTCTGTTGAGCACTTTGGGCCTGTTCCATGTGCTCTCTGACAACAGGTACCACGGCTGCAATCCTATCCTGCATTTGTGTTACATGCTCAATAACGCTTCTATAAGGAGTGGGCTGTCCTTCCCACGTCTCTTTGGCAACATCCAACAGCCCTCTGGGGTGTCTACCATACAACAAATCAAATGGAGAAAACCCCGTAGAGGACTGAGGAACTTCTCTGATGACCATTAACAAGTAGGGCAACAAACAATCCCAGTTTTTCCCATCTCTCTCAACAACCTTTTTTAACATACTTTTTAATGTTTTATTAAACCTTTCCACCAACCCGTCAGTTTGGGGATGGTAGATGGACGTCCTGAGGTGAGTGACCTTAAATAACTTGCACAATTCTTTCATGATCCTTGACATAAATGGAGTACCTTGGTCAGTCAAAATTTCTTTTGGTATTCCCACTCTACTAAATACCTGCACCAGCTCCCTAGCTATCGCCTTGGTTGTGATAGTGCGTAAAGGGACAGCCTCAGGATATCGAGTGGCATAGTCCATAATTACCAGGATATACTGATGGCCCCGAGCAGACTTTAACAAGGGCCCCACGAGATCCATGGCTATTCTGTCAAACGGGACCTCTATAATAGGCATGGGAACTAGTGGGCTCCTGAAATGGGGTCTAGGGGCATGATACTGGCATTCAGGACAGGAAGAACAATATTCAGACACTTCTTTATAAACCCCTGGCCAAAAGAACCTTTGTAAAACTCTTTCAGTGGTTTTTTCTGCCCCTAAATGTCCTGCGGTAACGTGACTATGAGCTAAATCTAGTACCGTTCTCCGATAAGGCTGGGGAACTACCAGCTGTTCCACCACATCCTCACCCCTTTTGACAATGTGGTACAAGAGCTCATTACAGATGGCCATGTGGGGATACGTAACCCTGTCACCTGGTACCACAGGTTCCCCATTAACAATCTTAACATTCTCTCTAGCCTTTATTAAGGTAGGATCCTTTAACTGTTCAGATGCAAACAGATCCTTCTTTACCTCCAGGTCAGGCACGCTTTCAGTTCTAACTACTATGTCTCTGTTCCCGGCAAGAGGGTCCTCACTGGACTCCCCATCTGTCACTTCCCCAGCCAAACTAGCAAAAGGCAAAGGGCCAGAAAGTTCCGAAGACCCACGTACATCCATAAAATCACCGGTATTATCAACTGGCTTTTTACTTCTCACATCTGTTGATAACCGTGATTCCCACAGTTTCCAAAAATGAGGAAAATCCCTCCCTATTATGGCCTCATGCACCAAGGTAGGGACCAGTCCCACTTTAACCATTGCTGACCCACAACAAGTTTCTATATTCACCTCAGCAGTGGCATAATGTTGGGTATCCCCATGTATGCAAGTTACCCCAATAGGTATTTGCTGGACCTTTAAGGGGTTCACTAACCCAGCTTTCACGAGGGTAACTAAACTTCCTGAATCTAGCAAGGCCTCTACCCGGTTACCTTCTAAGAACACATCACACATTTGTTTTTCCAGCTCAGGTGAAGGTACCACAGTACAGGCTAACCTAGCAAAGAAAGACATTCTGCGACATTCAAAGGCAGCATCACATTGCATGGGTTCTTGCGTGACTGGGCAATTGGCAATAACATGACCTGGCATACCACACCTAAAACATTTAACCACACGATTATCAACCCATTTGGGCAGCATAGACCGTTCTAGCCCCATTGGCCTGTTTCCAGGGCCAGTGTTTACAGTCTCTCCAGCCTTGCGTTCTCTTAACCGCCCAGCAACGTTTTCCCACGGAACAGTCTTACCAGTCTTTACTGAAGGGCGCTGTCGAGGATCTATGGGTTGCTGGGTGGTCATCAGTAGTTCCTCTGCTGCCAAATACCTCTCTACCATGTCCACTAATTGGTCAGCAGTACCCGGGTTTCCATGGCTCACCCACTTGCGCAGGACCATGGGCAAAGATCTCAAGTAGCGGTCCATGACGACTCTTTCCACCATCTGGGGACCAGTTAATGTCTCTGGCTGTAGCCATTTTTTTGTTAGCTGAATAAGGTTGTGCATCTGGGAGCGCGGAGGCTTCTCCATGGCGTACAGCCAACGGTGCACCCGTTGTGCTCGTACTGACAGCGTGACTCCCAGGCGGGTCAGGATCTCAGTCTTTAGTTTATCATAGTCCCGAGCCTCAGCAGGGCTTAAATCAAGTAAGCTTTTTGGGGCTCACCTGACAGGAAAGGTGCCAGCAGACTGGCCCACTGTGCTTTCGGCCAGTTCTCACGCTCGGCAGTCCTTTCAAACGTGGTCAGATAGGCCTCCACATCATCAGCCTCTGTCATTTTCTGCAGGAAGTGACTGGCTCGTATAGAACTAGAGCTGGTTGGAGCACTGACGGCCACATCTCCAACCCGAGCTGCAAGTCTCTGCACCACTTCTGCTAAGGCCTCTCTATCCTGACGCTGTTGCCTGTAAAGTTCATCAACAACTGCCTGCTGTTGTCTCTTATTTTCCTCCATTGCCACCTGCTGCTGTCTGTTGGCCTCCTGCTGTAGTCTCCAATTTTCCTCCATTGCCACCTGCTGCTGTCGGTTGGCCTCCTGCTGAGCCGCTGTAGCTTGCAGCAAGGCTTTAAGCAGATCCTCCATGTCAACAGATTTTTCAGGCGGCTTTGCAGCTGCTTTCACCCAGGACATATATCAAACCCTCAGGGGTGAGTCTCAGTAACTTCACACTGGGCTGTATCTGCATAAACCACCGTTTTCTGCAGGCCTCACAAAGCTGCTGCTTTCACTTATGCGCAGAACGGTCTGCTCGCATTCTCCACCAAGTTGTAACACTGTAGGGGTGCAAGGTGCCTTTTCCTGGGGAATATGGCCGCACGCAGCAGCTGAGGAACAACACAAGTCCAGTTTCTGGTACAACTGACCCCGGCCAGTTTTATTGAAACAGAAAATAAAACAAACCCCAAAATAAAAATACCTTGCCTGTCCGGCACTAACTAAACATAAGATGTTCCTAACTGTCACTAAACAAAACACAGAGTTCTTCAGTACATACTGTATAGCTTACTTGCATCAGAAAGCGTGTCTCTCACACACAGATCCTGCAGCCTTCCCAGGCAGTCTGCCCATACTAATCAGGTTAGAAGCACTATATCACTCTTACACAGCTGAAACCCTGATTAGCCCTCTGTGAGGCCAAAGACCCGAACTGGGCCCAATGTCTAGAACTCGCCTTATCACTCTCTCAGAGCCTTTACCCAGCTTTTACAGCAAACTGAAAAGGTTCAGACAAAACAAAAAGCATTTTTCCTAGAAGTTAACATTTTCTAAAACATGTAAGACAAGAACCTGGGACAAATATACCTGCCCTCAAACACTATCCCAGTGTTCTTGTCACAGTAGGGGAACAACAAACATAAGGAGATAAGAACAGCTTCTAGCAACAGTCTATGTCAGGCTGGGCTGGTCACACTATAACAGAGGAAGTAATTCAGACCTGATCGCTCGCTAGCGTTTTTTTGCAGTGCTGCGATCAGGTCAGAACTGGGCATGCGTATGCACCACAATGCAAGTACAAAGTGGTTCGTTGCTGTGCGATGGGTTTGTGCGAAGAATCCATTCGCATGGGCGATCGCAAGGTGATTGACAGGAAGAAGACGTTTGTGGGTGTCAACTGACCATTTTCTAGGAGTGGTTGGAAAAACGCAGGCATTCTCAAGCGTTTGCAGGGCGGGTGTCTGACATCAACTCCGGTCCCGGACAGGCTGAAGTGATCGTAGCGGCTAAGTCCTGTGCTACTCAGAAGCTGCACAAAATCTTTTTGTACCGCTCGGCTGCACATGCGATCGTACACTTGCACAGCTAAAATACACTCCCCGGTGGGCAGCGACTATGTGAACGCAGGACTGCACAAAAACAGCTAGCGAGCAATCAGGTCTGAATTACCCCCAGAGAGACCTGCGTTATTGGGACCCCTACCATAATGTGGTACTAGCACCAAAATAGTCATTATGGGCCAGAATACACACCACAACTTAACTAGTAGCAATTTACTCATCATTCTATAAAAATGTTTTATCTATTTTTTTCTCTTTTATGTCAGGACAGAAGACATGCAAATTTAAAGGAATACTAATTTCATCTGGAATATAAAGTTCATGAATTTTTAATGTTTGCTAGTTATTAATTTGTAAAGTAAATCATGAATATGAGAAAATATGAGCTGGATGACATTTCTACTCAAACCAATATAACATAATAAAGCTAAATGATACATCTATAAATTAAAACTAATGGTAATGGATAATGGTAATGGATTACAGATACTATTAAGGAATAATATTATAGTTATATTGTAACGTTGGTTTCTACATGTTGTTATCTATATTATAAGTGTGCTAGTCTTTTATGAGTTTAAATTCTGGAAGTGATTAGCTCATAGTGTGAGCCTGGAGACACATCCTGTTATTAATACGTCCAGGGATGACATTGTGATCTCATACATTGAGAAAAGCCTTTATGACCACTGCAGCTGTTATCACTTAGGCCTTTTGGAACTACTGTAAAGACTATTTATTTAACTTTTCAACCAATAAAGACTGCCATTAGGTGCAACCTTGTGAGCAAACGCTTGGCTATTTGGCAACAAATGTTCTCGGTGGAGATTGTTTTTTCAGATGTCTCTCTGATATTGCTCTAAAATCTATTGCAGATCCCTAATTATATAGGGAGATCATTTAATTAAATTCAGTTGCTGCAATCTATAAATGTTGACTTGGCTTTTATTCTAATTCAATTTTTATTATCACAAACATTTAGCTGGGAAAAGGACAAAAACTATTCGGAATTGTAAATGTATTACATAATGCAGCTTGTCAGTACATATGTTATTTTTGTCCAAAAAAATTTGCCCCACAATTGAATTTCTAAGAAAAACACAATGACAAAGGGCCATTGCCAGAGGCATTACATTTAGAATGCTTAAGGATTGTGTTTTGTTGTATCTGATCTAAAGTTCAAAATTCACTGGAAACTTCTGATTGATTAAAAAAATTAAAAATGAAAATGTAAGGTATGTTCCTGCGCACTCTCTTTGCTGCCCAGTGTAAGGTTCCTTCCTGATGTGTCACCACACACCTGTAGACAACTTTATAAACAAGAAAAGGTAGGATGGAACCTACTGTTGGCGCAAAGTTAAGATGATAGTTGTATTTCACCGTGGGATCACTGTCCAAGAATGATGGTGAGGAAGTTCTTTAATGTTCCCAAACTTAACTTTGCGCCAACAGTAGGTTCCATCCTACCTTTTCTTGATTAAAAAAATTAGCACACTTTGAATATTTAAAAAATAACGGGATGAAATATTGAACCTCATAGAAACTAAGAGGTTTATTTGCTAAGCAGCAGGTTCGAAAGCCCAGCACTTGTAACCAGGGTTAAACTGTCCCACAGGTGTACAGGGGTAACCCACGGTGGGTCCCCACTGTCTGGGGATCAGGTTACAAACTGTGCAGTTGATACATATACATATGTTACCTTATACTGCACAGGATTTATGGTGTACTCTCCTCAGTGCATTACTGTCATTAATCTGGTACATTATCATGCATGCACTAGCACTATTTACTACATACAGACTGTACATTTATCAAGTGGCCCAAACCATGCACTTTCTAACGCTTAGTCATTCCTTTGTAGCAGCTGACCACACCCCCTCTGTAGGCTGGCCATACTCATAAACATGGGAACCTACTACTACATTCCCCCTTCATGCCCCAGTCTGACACTGCTTGTGTTGTACTGGGGTTTATGGCTGAAATTTAAACGGCAATGAGGTTACTAGCAAAACACAACTAGTAAAATCATTGCCCTTTTAAATTTCAGCCATAAACATGTTTGTCAGTGTTAAACTCCTTAACATTTACAGAAATGTTTTGCTCATCTATACAGATATGCTAATACAGATAACACTTTAGTCTAATAATTCAAAAAAATATGCTGCTATAGTAGCTGAACTCTTCAAATAATATGATGTCCCTCCGCACTCTGAACTTAAGTACAGTCAGAGCAGCACATTTTATTTATGAATTGCGCAACTCGTTGTAAGGTACATGGCATGTAGGTCTTGCTAGGTCTTGTTTAATCACTTAACTGATGATTTCCCCCCCCCCCAAAAAAAAAAACGCTCTGAAATTGTTGTGTTTTTTATGAGTGAATTATGTGAAGAACATGATTTAACTCTATCCAAAATGATTTTAGTTAAAAAAAAATATATATATATATATATATATATATATACATACAGTGGGAAAAGAGAGGTGGCACTCACAGACTTGTAAATGGTGAAAAAACGATCTCCACGCTGTGGAGACTTTATTGGAACAAACAGGTGACGTTTCGGGGACGTATCCCCTTCCTCAGACAACAATACAGTGCAAACATGGTGTTTAAATAGAAGCATAAATCCCACTTACCCCCATGATTATGACTCTCAGCTGCGTGGACCACGGAGTGTCCGGCGTCTCATGTCCCGCACTTCCGGTTTCGGCAACACGGCCCGGCCGGAAGTGACGCGATCACGTCAGCCGGTCACCGTGGCAACGCGCCGGGAGCCCTATAAACAATAATAAAAACACAGATGTGACAAGCGCATGTGAAAAAACTGCCCACATATACAAAACACGCTCATCTGAGCTGGAGTGAGCATCTAAACATCAATGCAGTGAATACAACAATATATCATATAAAAACAATTCTTTTTAAAAAAACAATAAAAACAATTTACATCATTCCTGTGTGCAATTGGTATTGGACCTGCTAGACAACCTATATCTCTCAATGTAGCTAACAATTTTTTATCTAAAAAATTTTTTATTGCGTCATCGATGTTCTACAAAACATCGATGGTAAAAAAATTTTTTACTTTTTTTAAAAGTTTTTTTGATTTAATACTTATTTAGTGGCCTTTTTAAATCTACAAGGAGGCCAACCAGGGGAAGAGCAGGTGCAAAGGGAAGGGTTTGAGTGGGAGACTCTAAGGGACTAAGCGGCATAAAGGCCGTGTCTGTACAAAAGTACATGTACACAGGGTACATGACCAAATATGTATAAGTACCCTAGAAGGGGAGCCTGTACCCAGGGGATGGAACTAAATTTTTGGGGGGGCTATTTCACAAGAAATTAATAAGACCTAGGGACTCATTTAGCCCCTTAGGTGCCAGGCAGTCCAAGCGAAAAATCCACTTGGATTCAAGTTGGAGAAGCTTTCTCCCCCTATCTCCCCCCCGGATGGATGCTGGTACGTGGTCAATTGCTCGGTATCTCAAACTGGCAAGGCTATGTTTGAGTTTAGCAAAATGCCTTGCCACCGGCTGCTCACTTGTCCCCGTGGCTATGGCTGCCCGAATGGCCGACCTGTGTTGTGTTAACCGTGTTTTTAATTGACATTCGGTTTTGCCTACGTAGTAGAGCCCACATGGGCACACCACTACATAGACCACAAACCGAGATGTACAGGTTAATGGCCACTTGATTTTTAAACGTTGGCCCGTATGTGGATGGGGGAATGTCTCCCCTACGATGAAAAAGGAACAGGTCGTGCATCCCAGACATTTGAAACACCCATTTTTCTTACTTAAAAAATGTCTGGATGTCTCATTGGTGTCAAAGCCAGTGATGTCAGTTTTGACCACTAGGTCTTTCAAATTTCTGCCCCTGGAAAAACTGGGCATCAGTTTACTGTTTCGAAAGCATTTGAGGTCAGGGTCGGAGGTGACCATCTGCCACATCCCCTTAACCTGCTTTACCAGTGTTGGACTGCTGGAGTTATATTCAGTCACCCAGGGGATGGTCTCTTTGGGTAACATTTTGGAGTGGCGTTTAGGTGGTTTCTGAAAATTGCTCAGCGCTCTTGCTTTTGCTTTTTTCAGTTCTGGAAGAGAGTATCCTCTCTCGGAGAACTTCTGTATCATCTCATCCAGTTGTAACCCCCGCATGTCTGGGTCCGTATTGTTCCTACATACCCTGAGTAATTGGGAATAAGGTAGGCTGCGGATCATGGCTTTAGGGTGTGAGCTATCCGCTCGGAGTAGGGTGTTCCTGTCTGTGGGTTTTTTGTATAGGGTTGTCCCCACCTGTCCCTCTTTCAACTGTATACAGACATCTAAGTAAAAAATCTCAGAGCTACTATAATTCCAAGTTAGTTTGATAGGGCTAGCTGAGCTGTTGTGTCTATTGATGATCTCAATCAGGATCTGGATGTCACCACTCCAGAAAATGAGGAGGTCATCAATATACCGAAAGTATAGCTTGATATGCCCTGCAATGTCTGCATCCTCAAAAAACAGTCCCCTCTCCGTTTCCCACATGAAACTATTGGCAAAAGACGGTGCCACTGGGGACCCCATCGAGCACCCCGTCAATTGTTTATAGAACCTGCCATTAAAGAGGAAAAAGTTATGTGACAAAGTATATGCCAACAGCTCAATGAACAGATCCACATCTGGGCCTGTGTATAACCGATTTGCTGTAATTAGCCGTCTAACAGCATCCAACCCAGCATCGTGTGGAATACACGTGTAAAGGCTGGTGACGTCTAGAGTCACCATGATGGTGTCATTGGGTAGTGGCCCCAACGTGGCCAGTCTGTCCAACAACATTTTGGTATCTCTCAGGTATGTGAAGGTATCCTGGATGCATGGCTGCAAGTATGCATCCAGGAATATCGCAATTGGCTCGCACAGAGACCCTCGGGCAGAAATGATTGGTCTGCCCGGGGGTCTCTGCGCGTCCTTGTGGATCTTAGGGAGGGTGTAGAACAAAGGAACCCTTGGCCACTTTGTAGATAATTTATCACTAATTACCTGGGTTAATAACCCCTCACTCACGGCACTTTTTAGCAAAAGATCAAGCTCCTTTTTAAACCCAGGAGTAGGGTCTTTGCCCAATTGGCAGTAGGTATTACCATCACTTAACAACCTGTCACATTCTGCCGCATATGTGGAAGTGTCCTGGATAACAATAGAGCCGCCCTTATCTGCGGCTCTCAGGATGATGTCGGTCCTGTGTTGTAGATTTTTTAACGCTTGTCGTTCATCACTTGACAGGTTGTGCCTAACCTCTGGGGTTCTATGTCCGCTCGAGCTGTCCATAAGTCTATGAAAAGTCTTAAGGGTGGCATTGTTTGACTGCGGATCAAATCTGGAGCGGTTACCCAATTTGGAGATACGGCCAGGTAAAGTGGGTTCCGTGTTCGCAGTTGGATGTTTGTGAAAATGTTCTTTAATTTTCAGTGATCGAGCTAATTTAAATGATTCTACCTTCCACTTAAAGGGATCCACAAAGTTGGTAGGTATATACGAAAGCCCCTTGCTGAGTAGTCGTTGCTCAGACTCCTGGAGCTCATGTGAAGACAGATTGAAAATTAGGTGGCTCTGTGTTTGGGCGGCCTTCCCACTGGTCTGCCTCCTCGTTTGACCTCCCCTTCTCGTTTTGCTCTTCCCCGGGTGGAGGCCCCTGCCCGGGTGTTTACCACAAAAGGGGTCACCGAGTGTCGAGCTTCATTACCGGCTCCCCCAGTATCATCATTATCGCTTGCTGAAGTGCTTGAAAAGCGGACCCGTTGTGGTCTTCTCATGTTACCAGTCCCCCGGCCGCGTCCTCGGAACTGGCTAGATGGATTTAACCAGGTGTATACCCTATGCTGAGCATAGTCTGTAACCACTTTCTTATATTTCTCTTTTTTGTATTTCAGGAGGTTGTTCTTGTACTCCTCCACTTGGCTCTGTAACTTAGATAGCCAATCTGTGGTTTTGTCGGAAGTCATTGTCGCAAGATGTTCCTTTTCAAATTCGCTGATCTTTTGTGATGTTATCTTCAGCTCCCTTGTGGACTCCTCGATGACTAACAAGATGAGGTCCATGGAGCACTTGTTAAGTATTGAGATCCAGCGTTTACAAAAAGCAGAATTGTACCTGCCAATAGTAGGTGTGTTGAGCACCCTGAACCCACGGGGTATTTGCTTCGCTCGGTGGTAATCAGACAGGGTGCGGCTATGGTATAGGAAATCCAACTCTCGCTTTTTTAGTTTAAACAGTTCACGGTATACATCCTCAGTAGAATCCACATGATCATCACATAGTGCTGCATCTTTGTGTAAGATTTTCTCAGCGTCCACATCGGAGAAACTGAGCGTTTCATAGTTGTCACATTCAAGTAAGAATGATGCAAAATCACCTTCACCCTCAGGGGTGGCCATCCTCTATACCACCGTGGTCCTTATAGTGCAAAGACCCACAGGATGCATGTAATGTGAATGTCACTAAAGTGTCAAGTGCATATCTCCAAAGTGCAGTGCTTGAAAAATGGTTAAAATAGAGGGAGGTGGTCCACTGGGAAGGTGCCTTGGGCTGATATCACGTTCCTTACCCACCGCAGCGGTGCGTGTATCTCTATGCATCCAAAGTTTTGCCCCGGCACTCCTCCTGTTACCTTGCTGAGGTGCACTTCCTTGTGGACATGCTGGTCCACCAACATGCAGTGGGAAAAGAGAGGTGGCACTCACAGACTTGTAAATGGTGAAAAAACGATCTCCACGCTGTGGAGACTTTATTGGAACAAACAGGTGACGTTTCGGGGACGTATCCCCTTCCTCAGACAACAATACAGTGCAAACATGGTGTTTAAATAGAAGCATAAATCCCACTTACCCCCATGATTATGACTCTCAGCTGCGTGGACCACGGAGTGTCCGGCGTCTCATGTCCCGCACTTCCGGTTTCGGCAACACGGCCCGGCCGGAAGTGACGCGATCACGTCAGCCGGTCACCGTGGCAACGCGCCGGGAGCCCTATAAACAATAATAAAAACACAGATGTGACAAGCGCATGTGAAAAAACTGCCCACATATACAAAACACGCTCATCTGAGCTGGAGTGAGCATCTAAACATCAATGCAGTGAATACAACAATATATCATATAAAAACAATTCTTTTTAAAAAAACAATAAAAACAATTTACATCATTCCTGTGTGCAATTGGTGTTGGACCTGCTAGACAACCTATATCTCTCAATGTAGCTAACAATTTTTTATCTAAAAAATTTTTTATTGCGTCATCGATGTTCTACAAAACATCGATGGTAAAAAAATTTTTTACTTTTTTTAAAAGTTTTTTTGATTTAATACTTATTTAGTGGCCTTTTTAAATCTACAAGGAGGCCAACCAGGGGAAGAGCAGGTGCAAAGGGAAGGGTTTGAGTGGGAGACTCTAAGGGACTAAGCGGCATAAAGGCCGTGTCTGTACAAAAGTGACTTTAGTGACATTCACATTACATGCATCCTGTGGGTCTTTGCACTATAAGGACCACGGTGGTATAGAGGATGGCCACCCCTGAGGGTGAAGGTGATTTTGCATCATTCTTACTTGAATGTGACAACTATGAAACGCTCAGTTTCTCCGATGTGGACGCTGAGAAAATCTTACACAAAGATGCAGCACTATGTGATGATCATGTGGATTCTACTGAGGATGTATACCGTGAACTGTTTAAACTAAAAAAGCGAGAGTTGGATTTCCTATACCATAGCCGCACCCTGTCTGATTACCACCGAGCGAAGCAAATACCCCGTGGGTTCAGGGTGCTCAACACACCTACTATTGGCAGGTACAATTCTGCTTTTTGTAAACGCTGGATCTCAATACTTAACAAGTGCTCCATGGACCTCATCTTGTTAGTCATCGAGGAGTCCACAAGGGAGCTGAAGATAACATCACAAAAGATCAGCGAATTTGAAAAGGAACATCTTGCGACAATGACTTCCGACAAAACCACAGATTGGCTATCTAAGTTACAGAGCCAAGTGGAGGAGTACAAGAACAACCTCCTGGAATACAAAAAAGAGAAATATAAGAAAGTGGTTACAGACTATGCTCAGCATAGGGTATACACCTGGTTAAATCCATCTAGCCAGTTCCGAGGACGCGGCCGGGGGACTGGTAACATGAGAAGACCACAACGGGTCCGCTTTTCAAGCACTTCAGCAAGCGATAATGATGATACTGGGGGAGCCGGTAATGAAGCTCGACACTCGGTGACCCCTTTTGTGGTAAACACCCGGGCAGGGGCCTCCACCCGGGGAAGAGCAAAACGAGAAGGGGAGGTCAAACGAGGAGGCAGACCAGTGGGAAGGCCGCCCAAACACAGAGCCACCTAATTTTCAATCTGTCTTCACATGAGCTCCAGGAGTCTGAGCAACGACTACTCAGCAAGGGGCTTTCGTATATACCTACCAACTTTGTGGATCCCTTTAAGTGGAAGGTAGAATCATTTAAATTAGCTCGATCACTGAAAATTAAAGAACATTTTCACAAACATCCAACTGCGAACACGGAACCCACTTTACCTGGCCGTATCTCCAAATTGGGTAACCGCTCCAGATTTGATCCGCAGTCAAACAATGCCACCCTTAAGACTTTTCATAGACTTATGGACAGCTCGAGCGGACATAGAACCCCAGAGGTTAGGCACAACCTGTCAAGTGATGAACGACAAGCGTTAAAAAATCTACAACACAGGACCGACATCATCCTGAGAGCCGCAGATAAGGGCGGCTCTATTGTTATCCAGGACACTTCCACATATGCGGCAGAATGTGACAGGTTGTTAAGTGATGGTAATACCTACTGCCAATTGGGCAAAGACCCTACTCCTGGGTTTAAAAAGGAGCTTGATCTTTTGCTAAAAAGTGCCGTGAGTGAGGGGTTATTAACCCAGGTAATTAGTGATAAATTATCTACAAAGTGGCCAAGGGTTCCTTTGTTCTACACCCTCCCTAAGATCCACAAGGACGCGCAGAGACCCCCGGGCAGACCAATCATTTCTGCCCGAGGGTCTCTGTGCGAGCCAATTGCGATATTCCTGGATGCATACTTGCAGCCATGCATCCAGGATACCTTCACATACCTGAGAGATACCAAAATGTTGTTGGACAGACTGGCCACGTTGGGGCCACTACCCAATGACACCATCATGGTGACTCTAGACGTCACCAGCCTTTACACGTGTATTCCACACGATGCTGGGTTGGATGCTGTTAGACGGCTAATTACAGCAAATCGGTTATACACAGGCCCAGATGTGGATCTGTTCATTGAGCTGTTGGCATATACTTTGTCACATAACTTTTTCCTCTTTAATGGCAGGTTCTATAAACAATTGACGGGGTGCTCGATGGGGTCCCCAGTGGCACCGTCTTTTGCCAATAGTTTCATGTGGGAAACGGAGAGGGGACTGTTTTTTGAGGATGCAGACATTGCAGGGCATATCAAGCTATACTTTCGGTATATTGATGACCTCCTCATTTTCTGGAGTGGTGACATCCAGATCCTGATTGAGATCATCAATAGACACAACAGCTCAGCTAGCCCTATCAAACTAACTTGGAATTATAGTAGCTCTGAGATTTTTTACTTAGATGTCTGTATACAGTTGAAAGAGGGACAGGTGGGGACAACCCTATACAAAAAACCCACAGACAGGAACACCCTACTCCGAGCGGATAGCTCACACCCTAAAGCCATGATCCGCAGCCTACCTTATTCCCAATTACTCAGGGTATGTAGGAACAATACGGACCCAGACATGCGGGGGTTACAACTGGATGAGATGATACAGAAGTTCTCCGAGAGAGGATACTCTCTTCCAGAACTGAAAAAAGCAAAAGCAAGAGCGCTGAGCAATTTTCAGAAACCACCTAAACGCCACTCCAAAATGTTACCCAAAGAGACCATCCCCTGGGTGACTGAATATAACTCCAGCAGTCCAACACTGGTAAAGCAGGTTAAGGGGATGTGGCAGATGGTCACCTCCGACCCTGACCTCAAATGCTTTCGAAACAGTAAACTGATGCCCAGTTTTTCCAGGGGCAGAAATTTGAAAGACCTAGTGGTCAAAACTGACATCACTGGCTTTGACACCAATGAGACATCCAGACATTTTTTAAGTAAGAAAAATGGGTGTTTCAAATGTCTGGGATGCACGACCTGTTCCTTTTTCATCGTAGGGGAGACATTCCCCCATCCACATACGGGCCAACGTTTAAAAATCAAGTGGCCATTAACCTGTACATCTCGGTTTGTGGTCTATGTAGTGGTGTGCCCATGTGGGCTCTACTACGTAGGCAAAACCGAATGTCAATTAAAAACACGGTTAACACAACACAGGTCGGCCATTCGGGCAGCCATAGCCACGGGGACAAGTGAGCAGCCGGTGGCAAGGCATTTTGCTAAACTCAAACATAGCCTTGCCAGTTTGAGATACCGAGCAATTGACCACGTACCAGCATCCATCCGGGGGGGAGATAGGGGGAGAAAGCTTCTCCAACTTGAATCCAAGTGGATTTTTCGCTTGGACTGCCTGGCACCTAAGGGGCTAAATGAGTCCCTAGGTCTTATTAATTTCTTGTGAAATAGCCCCCCCAAAAATTTAGTTCCATCCCCTGGGTACAGGCTCCCCTTCTAGGGTACTTATACATATTTGGTCATGTACCCTGTGTACATGTACTTTTGTACAGACACGGCCTTTATGCCGCTTAGTCCCTTAGAGTCTCCCACTCAAACCCTTCCCTTTGCACCTGCTCTTCCCCTGGTTGGCCTCCTTGTAGATTTAAAAAGGCCACTAAATAAGTATTAAATCAAAAAAACTTTTAAAAAAAGTAAAAAATTTTTTTTACCATCGATGTTTTGTAGAACATCGATGACGCAATAAAAATTTTTTTAGATAAAAAATTGTTAGCTACATTGAGAGATATAGGTTGTCTAGCAGGTCCAATACCAATTGCACACAGGAATGATGTAAATTGTTTTTATTGTTTTTTTAAAAAGAATTGTTTTTATATGATATATTGTTGTATTCACTGCATTGATGTTTAGATGCTCACTCCAGCTCAGATGAGCGTGTTTTGTATATGTGGGCAGTTTTTTCACATGCGCTTGTCACATCTGTGTTTTTATTATTGTTTATAGGGCTCCCGGCGCGTTGCCACGGTGACCGGCTGACGTGATCGCGTCACTTCCGGCCGGGCCGTGTTGCCGAAACCGGAAGTGCGGGACATGAGACGCCGGACACTCCGTGGTCCACGCAGCTGAGAGTCATAATCATGGGGGTAAGTGGGATTTATGCTTCTATTTAAACACCATGTTTGCACTGTATTGTTGTCTGAGGAAGGGGATACGTCCCCGAAACGTCACCTGTTTGTTCCAATAAAGTTTCCACAGCGTGGAGATCGTTTTTTCACCATTTACAAGTCTGTGAGTGCCACCTCTCTTTTCCCACTGCATGTTGGTGGACCAGCATGTCCACAAGGAAGTGCACCTCAGCAAGGTAACAGGAGGAGTGCCGGGGCAAAACTTTGGATATATATATATACATATATATATTTTATTTTATTTTAAATGTCCCCCCAAACATCGAAACATCGGTCGGGAACATCGTGACCATCGGAACATGGGAAACATTGCGGTTTTATTTTGAAATCCGGGATAGCCTCCAGGTACACAGGGGGGGCTTGGGGAGCATAATTTACACTCCCCAGTGGCTGCTATTGTCTACTTCCGCTGGAGGGGGGTGTCCTGTCGTGCTGACTGATCAGCAGTGATCTTCAGCATGTCAATCAGTAGGGGAGAGTGCAGGGAGGCAGAGGGAAATCCGGTCCCTCTGACAGCAGTAGCGGGGGGAAGTTTCCCTTCCCTGCCGCTGCTAACACTGTTTATCTGACTGGTTGCATCCTGTGCGACCAGGTCAGATAAAGCACTTGCAGGCATGGTCGCATATGATGCGACCATGCTAGGCAAGTGTTTAAAGGATATGCTGTGTGTATTCAACCTTCTATACAACTGACATAATAAGCACAAACACTATTTCACATATTACAGAAATGTTTTACAAGCTTCATTTTTATCAGTTTTCATATTAAGAATATTAAGCCTCATTCAGAGTCAGAGCAAAAGACCCTTTGTCTTTGTTTTGTTTCAAGTTGCATATTTTTTATTGCGTATGTGGGAATTTACGCAATACGTGTAGTTTTTTCAGTCAAAATTAGGCTTACAATTGTAGATGTCTAGGGGGCCGAGAAAAGGGCTGGAATGTGTGTACAGTAAGAGAGAGTTGTGGACGTACACAGTAGTTGTGAAGTGCGACTAAAATGGCAGCCGAAAAGTTTCAAATGCAGCCTCCTGGAGGAGTATAAGTAGCAGGTAAACTGACCCTAGTGTAAGTGTAACATTGATAATGATGACCACATTTCCATACTTCCCAACTTTTAGCATTCACAAAGCAAAACCTTGCTGTGTGGCAAAGCAGCATCCGCCAAAAAGAGGGTGTGGCCTCAGGAAAAGAGGGTGTGGCTTCACAGCAATGTTGCGACCACCTGCCATGTCTCCCGTTTTCATCACAGTGGAGGCATGGCCAGCGCTCTGTGAGCTGCTGGTCATGTCCCCAGTCTCTCTGTCTCCTGTGAATAGACGCTGTGCACATGCTGTATGACCAATTTGTGAAGTAAAACCTCCCATAGTGGTTAATATATGTATACCCTGGTGGTGAGGGGGTTAAAAAAGCTGGTAATTTATATATTATATGGGTGTTGAAAGTTGGTACATGTGTACATTGATGGCCTGTACTATGGAGAAGCTTCTGGATTCTAGTGGGTGGGGCCTATCATCCACAGTGAGATGGGGTGATTGCCAGTGGGCTGGGCCTTACCTCATTAAGTGGGGGAAAAAGAGTTATCAGTTAAAGATGACAGCCAGACTGGCATTCTCCCTCCAGAACTCACCTCTCTGACTGGATCTGCAGTAGCTGTGAATGGAGCTGTAGACCGCAGCCCAGCACTGGGGCAGAGAAGCTTGTGAGTGCGTTGGTTTGGTGCGGACATAGCCGAGGGCTGTGGCGAGTGGTCTGGCCTCAAGGTAGCCAAGTGTGCTAACTCATCGCATCTAATATCCACGGTGGTGAGCTGTGCACAAGAGGATCCGGCGCAGACCTTGTAGCCAGAACTTGGTGCTCCCCTGGCCACCAATGACGGAGCCACAGTAAAATAGGGGGTGGTTGTAGCTCCGGTAGGGCCAGCAGCACAGCACATATGGTGATACTACTATACACACCATACATTCCATATCCCAGGCACACGGACAGGATCTAGACGGGCTACCTTTAATAAATAAGCAGTGGCTCAGCCAGATCATCGTGACCACCTCAGTTAAGGCAGTATTCGAGCTCAGAGACAGGAGAACAAGGTATTTCAGCCACAGCACCCTGTTCCTCAGCTTGCAGCCATTGTACTGCATATATTGTGGTCAAAGTTGGCAATTTGTTTGAATATTCATGAAAACCCTTATAGTATTTCTCAGTCCTAGACAGTATATAGAGATTGAGCAAATTAGTGCTGAAGATACATATGCATAAAACCAAGGATGTTGCATACTTCACACATCTAAGAAAGAGTAGGGTACACCTGTATATATGTGCTATGTTACTGTATGTGAATTAATGATCAAATCCAAAAGCCGTGTTACACACTGAAACTACAGGGCCTAGCCCATGCAAGAATATTTGATAGATAGCTAGGGGTTAAAGTTACTGAATTATAAACCATTTTTTTTTTAAGGTGATTTAAAGCTATAGTGGATTCCACTGGTGAGGCAAGGGGTGAATGAAGAATCTTCATCAACCAGCTTTACTAGTTTACGGTATTAGACCATTGTAATGTATGAGTTATGAACCTTGTGTATGGCAAATAAATGAATATACCTTTTGTGAAGCAGTATCTAAAGTGTGTGTGAGTGGGTACATCTGACACTAGTAATACTCTCACTACACCATTTCATTGCAAAACCCGTTCGCTGAGCATTATTGTTTAGGGCTTTCCAAAGTAGGCCCCATAGTGTTACCCGTGCACAGATACTTGGGTGGCACTATATATATATATATATATATATATATATATATCCAAGGAAAGAAGGCACCCTGGAGTCATCAATAATGGCAAAAGTAGCAAATGTGTATTAAAGGTTCAGGTCGAGTACTTTCGGGGACAGCACCCCGTCCTCAGGACCACACCACAACAGTACAGTTGTGGTGTGGTCCTGAGGACGGGGTGCTGTCCCTGAAAGTACTCGACCTGAACCTTTAATACACATTTGCTACTTTTGCCATTATTGATGACTCCAGAGTGCCTTCTTTTTTGCTTGGATTTGCATTTTACTTGATGTGGCACCGGAGCAAGCTGCTTTCATTAGTGGAGTGCCGGCAGTATATGGTTGTTGTATATATATATATATATATATATATCACACTCATTGGCAAGGTCCATAGCTGTTATGTATTCAAGGTCATGGGAAAGAACTTTACTCATACTCAAATCTATAGTGTTGACAGAACACCATAGATTTACAATAACAATGTATCCCCTTGCAAACAACTACAACATGTCCTCCCAATTGAAATGCATTCAGTCAAGGGAAAATGTAGAAGATTTATATTTATATAACAGTTTTAGTCTAAAATGAAAGATACTCCTGTGCTGCCCATTATGTGTAGTCTAGTACAGTGTTCCAGCTATGCTCCCTTGCCTGCTGAGAGCTTTAGTTTAACAACACATAGAAAGGTGGATTGCTGTGTTGTACTATTTGTTGGACTCTGGGGGTAATTCCAAGTTGATCGCAGCAGGAAATTTTTTAGCAGTTGGGCAAAACCATGTGCACTGCAGGGGAGGCAGATATAACATTTGCAGAGAGAGTTAGATTTGGGTGGGTTATTTTGTTTCTGTGCAGGTTAAATACTGGCTGCTTTATTTTTACACTGCAAATTAGATTTCAGATTGAACACACCACACCCAAATCTAACTCTCTCTGCACATGTTATATCTGCCTCCCCTGCAGTGCACACGGTTTAGCCCAACTGCTAAAAAATATCCTGCTGCGATCAACTTGGAATTACCCCCTCTGTTCTTATCACATTGTTTGTACGCAGACCGATGAAGTTATGCAGCTGTACTTCTGACTTGAATATCTAAAACAGGTATAACAGGGCAGCACGGACGGTGTGATGGTTAGCATTACTTCCTCACAGTACTGAGATCATGAATTAAATTCCCCCCATGGCCCTAACTGTGTGGAGTTTGTATATTCTCCCCGTGCTTGCTTGGGTTTCCTCCGAGTACTCCAATTTCCTGCCACACTCCAAAAATATACTGGTAGGTCAATTGGCTCCCAACAAAATTAACCCCAGCATGAATGTGTGTGCGTGTACATGTGGTAGGGAAAATAGATTGTAAACTCCATTTTGGCAGGGAATTTTGTGAATGGCCAAATATTCTCTGTAAAAGCGATGTGCAATATGTGTGCACTATACCAGTTATTTACTGGTAATAAAAATAAATAAAGGAAGCGCTGGACTTTGCAGTGTACACAAAAAACATAAACTACTCTATAAGTAAAATACCATGATGCTATGGGTGCATTATTTAGCAAAATTACCACATTATATTTTAACTTTATTATTGAAAACCAAATGAATGAGTAAAAGAGTTCAGGCCCACATAAAGCTCTTGATTACCAGATATTGAGCCACTGTAAAAAGGTTTTTACTTTGTGTCCACAAGGAAACAACTCCATTTTTCACAATTCAGAAAGCAATGTACACTAGGGGATATATTTACTAAAATGGGAGTTCTATTTAAGATGGCATGTTGCCCATAGCAACCAGTCAGATTCCAGGTATTATCTTCTAGAAGGTGCAAGATAAATGAGAAGTAAAATCTGATTGGTTGCTATGGGCAACATCCCATCTTAAATAGAACTCCCATCTTAGTAAATTTACCCCTAGGTTGGGAAAGCAGTGTGGCATATTTAAATTGTACTTAGAACATCAGGGGATACATTTACTAAAGGTCAATTTTGTTCAATGTTGTGTTTTTTGGTAATTTCCAGTTGCTATTGCAAATCAAAGATTTTCTGCTAATTAATCCTTTACTGCACAGTTGGGGAGATGGGGTGAGAGTGAGAACAGAACCTTAAACTGTAGAAGGGGGCATTGGGCAGAATGAAGGTGCCCCGGAATCAGACATAACCTTAGATATCTGGCTGGCAAAAGCAATAAACAGGCTTGGATGGGAACCATCACTTTGAAGTCAGATATCTCTGGTTCCCCTGGGCTGATTTTTCAAAAATCTGGTACCCCTGGAAATGGGAATCCTCAGCTATCAGTCTAGCCCTTATACTTGTGGGACCACTGAGCAACTAACCAGTGAGCCCATATGAAAAGACAACCCTGGTGCTGTGTCCATCCAGTGGCTGTGCTGTGTCATCCATCCACTCCCTGTCCCACCACACAGGGGTGCTGCAGTGACTCCTGAGACCATAGTCCACTGTGTTCACTAACTTCGCATAAGCACTGTGACTCTGAACAGTGTATGTTGAAAAAAAAAAGTAAAAAAAAACAGTAAAAAAAGTAGTAAAATAAAATATATATATTTGGTGTTGTTGTACTGTTCCAAACAGTGGCTGTGTCCATCCAGCAGTGCTGTGTCCATCGACTCCCTGTCCTGTCACCAATTTGTGCCACAGGCCATAGCCAACTGCGTTCACTAACTTCGCATATGCACTGGGACTCCGAGCAGTGTTAGTCGCAAAACAAAGGGCCTAATTCAGACCTGATCGATGACCAGCGATTTTTGCAGCCCTGCGATCAGATAGTCGCTGCCCACTGGGGGAGTGTATTTTAGCTGTGCAAGTGTGTGAATGCATGTGTAGCAGAGCTGCACAAACTGATGTTGTGCAGTCTCTGCGGAGCCTAGGACTTACTTAGCCACTGCGATCACTTCAGCCTGTCCGGGACCGGAATTGACGTCAGACACCCTCCCTTCCAATGCTTGGACACACCAGCGTTTTTCCAGAAACTCCCTGAAAATGGTCAGTTGCCACCCACAAATGCCCTCATCCTGTTTGTCACCTTGCGATCGCCGGTGCGATTGCTTTTTTTGCACCATCCCGTCACTATGCATCGATCCCTGTTGCTGCGGTCTGTTGCACCTGCGCATTGCTGTGCATACACGTGTGCTGTTCGGACCTGATCGCAGGCTGTGAAAAAACTCAGCCTAGCGGCCAGGTTTGAATTTCCCCCAAAATAAAGAGGCACCTGTAATGGTGGATTCCAACTTGGACAAATTAATATTGTGTTAAGAAGATGATGTACACACTAATGAGGGTGAGGAATTAGATAATGATGGTGATGACATCTTGCTGCCGTAGAGCAAGTTTGTGTATGTAGAGATTATTGCCAGCAATGTTCTCTGCCCATTGGTAACTTGTTTTGTGGGGTCCCAAACAAACCAATCACTTCAGCAATAAGTGTAATTCCTTGTTGCTGAAGTGATTGGTTTGTTAAATTGTGCATGTCCTGATTAATATATACAACCTAAAGGTGGTTAGGAGAGCTCAAAGACATTTCCATTTTTATAGTTTATTAAACTGCCATCCTGTTTTCCAATGCAGTGCCACTCTGTTTCCTAGATGTGCCATGTTGGAAGTTGAACTGCCACATGTTTGTGCCACCCACTGCTGTCGCTTAGCTGCAGTAAGATAGCCAGCTTAAGTAGCTCTGTGCAACCTTTTGATAAAAACAATATTGTGAACTGTGAAGTGGTTAAAACTGACTGGAAATGAGTGGAAATTAATGTTATTGAGGTTAATAATACTATAGGAAAAAAAACAGATCAATTTATGTGATTTTAGCTGTTTTTATGAATTTTGAAAGAAAATAAAGATCCAAAACCAAATCCAAAACACAAAGGAGATACAGATCCAAAACCCTACCTGTTCTACCTGTTCTTTGCAAGGGAGTTTCTGATTTTCATGGTTGTAAATATGAATGAGCGTTTAAAATTTGGTAAATCTATAGAGATGTAAATTTGAAATGTCTTAATGCAAGTAAATATTAATCCATGGTTCTTGGCATTACCCGAGGAGCACCCATAGCAGATACTGTAAAAACTAACAGGACAGGGCCAACACCCCTGTATTTTAACAACAGCCCCCTTGTAATTTTACAGCATACAAGACAGGGCCAGTGTACCTTTATTTTAACAGCAGCAAACCTGTATTTTTACAGCATACAGGATAGGGCCAGTGTACCTTTATTTTTACAGCACTCCTGTATTTTTACAGCATACAAGACAGGGCCAGTGTACCTTTATTTTAACAACAGCACCCCTGTATTTTTACAGCATAAAAGACAGGGCCAGTGTACATTTATTTTCACAGCACACCTGTAATTTTACAGCATACAAGACAGGGCCAGTGTACCTTTATTTTAACAACAGCACCCTTGTATTTTTACAGCACATAGGACAGGGCCAGTGTACCTTTATTTTCATAGCACCCCTGTAATTTTACAGCATACAAAAGAGGGCCAGTGTACCTTTATTTTAACAACAGCACCTCTGATTTTTTTTCAGCATACAAGACAGGGACAGTGTAGCTTTATTTTAACAACAGCACCATTGTATGTTTACAGCATACAGGACAGGGCCAGTGTACCTTTATTTTCACAGCACCCCTATAATTGTACAGCATACAAGAGAGGTCCAGTGTACTATACCTTTATTTTAAGAACATCAACACTGCATTTTTACAGCATACAGGAAAGGGGCAGTGTACCTTTATTTTAACAACAGCAACCCTGTATTTTTCCAGCATACAGGACATGGCCAGTGTACCTTTAAATTAACAACAGCACCCTTGTATTTTTACAGCATATAGAACAGGGCCAGTGCACCTTTATTTTCACAGCACCCCTGTATTTTTACAGCATATATGAGAGGGCCAGTGTACCTTTATTTTCACAGCACTCCTATATTTTTACAGCATACAAGACAGGGCCAGTGTACCTTTATTTTAACAACAGCACCCCTGTATTTTTATAGCATAAAAGACAGGGCCAGTGTACATTTATTTTCACAGCACACCTGTAATTTTACAGCATACAAGACAGGGCCAGTGTACCTTTATTTTAACAACAGCACCCTTGTATTTTTACAGCATACAGGACAGGGCCAGTGTACTTTTATTTTTAAAGCACCCCTGTAATATTACAGCATACAAAAGAGGGCCAGTGTACCTTTATTTTAACAACAGCACCTCTGATTTTTTTTCAGCATACAATACAGGGTCAGTGTAACTTTATTTTAACAACAGCACCAATGTATTTTTACAGCATACAGGACAGGGCCAGTGTACCTTTATTTTCACAGCACCCCTATAATTTTACAGCATACGAGAGAGGGCCAGTGTACTATACCTTTATTTTAAGAACATCAACACTGCATTTTTACAGCATACAGGACAGGGCCAGTGTACCTTTATTTTAACAACAGCAACCCTGTATTTTTCCAGCATACAAGACAGGGCCATTGCTTCTTTATATTAACAACAGCACCCTTGCATTTTTACAGCATACAGGACAGGGCCAGTGTACCTTTATTTTCACAGCACCCCTGTAATTTTACAGCATACAAGAGAGGGCCAGTGTACTATACCTTTATTTTAACAACATGAACACTGCATTTTTACAGCATAAGGACAGGGCCAGTGTACCTTTATTTTAACAACAGCAACCCTGTATTTTTCCAGCATACAAGACAGGGCCAGTGTTTCCTTTATATTAACAACAGCACCCTTGTATTTTTACAGCATACAGGACAGGGCCAGTGCACCATTATTTTCACCGCACCCCTGCATTTTTACAGCATATATGACAGGGCCAGTGTACCTTTATTTTCACAGCACTCCTATATTTTTCCAGCATACAAGACAGGGTCAGTGTACCTTTATTTTAACAACAGCATTCCTACATTTTTACAGCATACAAGACAGGGCCAGTGTACTTTTATATTAACAACAGCACCCCTGTATTTTTACAGCATTCAGGACAGGGCCAGTGCACCTTTATTTTCACAGCACCCCTGTATTTTTATGGCATACAGGACAGGGCCAGTGCACCTTTATTTTAACAGCACCCCTGTATTTTTACAGCATACAGGACAGGGCCAGTGTACCTTTATTTTAACAACAGCACTCCTGTATTTTTACAGCATACAGGACAGGGCTTGTGTACTTTTACTTTCACAGCACCCCTGTATTTTTACTGCATAAAAGACAGGGCCATTGTACAATTTTATTCACAGGACCCCTGTAATTTTACAGCATAAAAAAGAGGGCCAGTGTACCTTTATTTTAACAACAGCACCGCATAATTTTTTCAGCATACAAGACAGGGCCAGTGTAGCTATATTTTAACAACAGCACCATTGTATTTTTACAGCATACAGGACAGGGATAGTGTACCTTTATTTTCACAGCACCCCTGTAATTTTACAGCATACAAGACAGGTCCAGTGTACCTTTATTTGAACAACAGCAGCTCTGAATTTTTTCAGCATAAAAGACACGGCCAGTGTAGCTTTATTTTAACAACAGCACCCTTGTATTTTTACAGCATACAGGACAGGGCCAGTGTAACTTTATTTTCACAACACCCCTGTAATTTTAAAGCATACAAGAGAGTGCCAGTGTAACGTACCTTTATTTTAACAAAATCAATACTGCATTTTTACAGCATACAGGACAGGGCCAGTGTACCTTTATTTTAACAACAGCACCCCTGTATTTCTACAGCATACAAGACAGGGCCAGTGTACCTTTATATTAACAACAGCACCCTTGTATTTTTAAAGCATACAGGACAGGGCCAGTGCACCTTTATTTTCACAGCACCCCTGTATTTTTACAGCATACATGACAGGGCCAGTGTACCTTTATTTTAACAACAACACTCCTGTATTTTTACAGCATATAGAACAGGGCCAGTGCACCTTTATTTTCACAGCACCCCTGTATTTTTACAGCATATATGACAGGGCCAGTGTACATTTATTTTCACAGCACACCTGTAATTTTACATCATACAAGACAGGGCCAGTGTACCTTTATTTTAACAACAGCACCCCTGTATTTCTACAGCATACAAGACAGGGCCAGTGTACCTTTATATTAACAACAGCACCCTTGTATTTTTACAGCATACAGGACAGGGCCAGTGCACCTTTATTTTCACAGCACCCCTGTATTTTTACAGCATACATGACAGGGCCAGTGTACCTTTATTTTAACAACAACACTCCTGTATTTTTACAGCATATAGAACAGGGCCAGTGCACCTTTATTTTCACAGCACCCCTGTATTTTTACAGCATATATGACAGGGCCAGTGTACATTTATTTTCACAGCACACCTGTAATTTTACAGCATACAAGACAGGGCCAGTGTACCTTTATTTTAACAACAGCACCCTTGTATTTTTACAGCATACAGGACAGGGCCAGTGTACTTTTATTTTTAAAGCACCCCTGTAATATTACAGCATACAAAAGAGGGCCAGTGTACCTTTATTTTAACAACAGCACCTCTGATTTTTTTCAGCATACAATACAGGGTCAGTGTAGCTTTATTTTAACAACAGCACCAATGTATTTTTACAGCATACAGGACAGGGCCAGTGTACCTTTATTTTCACAGCACCCCTATAATTTTACAGCATACGAGAGAGGGCCAGTGTACTATACCTTTATTTTAAGAACATCAACACTGCATTTTACAGCATACAGGACAGGGCCAGTGTACCTTTATTTTAACAACAGCAACCCTGTATTTTTCCAGCATACAAGACAGGGCCATTGCTTCTTTATATTAACAACAGCACCCTTGCATTTTTACAGCATACAGGACAGGGCCAGTGTACCTTTATTTTCACAGCACCCCTGTAATTTTACAGCATACAAGAGAGGGCCAGTGTACTATACCTTTATTTTAACAACATGAACACTGCATTTTTACAGCATAAGGACAGGGCCAGTGTACCTTTATTTTAACAACAGCAACCCTGTATTTTTCCAGCATACAAGACAGGGCCAGTGTTTCCTTTATATTAACAACAGCACCCTTGTATTTTTACAGCATACAGGACAGGGCCAGTGCACCATTATTTTCACCGCACCCCTGCATTTTTACAGCATATATGACAGGGCCAGTGTACCTTTATTTTCACAGCACTCCTATATTTTTCCAGCATACAAGACAGGGTCAGTGTACCTTTATTTTAACAACAGCATTCCTACATTTTTACAGCATACAAGACAGGGCCAGTGTACTTTTATATTAACAACAGCACCCCTGTATTTTTACAGCATTCAGGACAGGGCCAGTGCACCTTTATTTTCACAGCACCCCTGTATTTTTATGGCATACAGGACAGGGCCAGTGCACCTTTATTTTAACAGCACCCCTGTATTTTTACAGCATACAGGACAGGGCCAGTGTACCTTTATTTTAACAACAGCACTCCTGTATTTTTACAGCATACAGGACAGGGCTTGTGTACTTTTACTTTCACAGCACCCCTGTATTTTTACTGCATAAAAGACAGGGCCATTGTACAATTTTATTCACAGGACCCCTGTAATTTTACAGCATAAAAAAGAGGGCCAGTGTACCTTTATTTTAACAACAGCACCGCATAATTTTTTCAGCATACAAGACAGGGCCAGTGTAGCTATATTTTAACAACAGCACCATTGTATTTTTACAGCATACAGGACAGGGATAGTGTACCTTTATTTTCACAGCACCCCTGTAATTTTACAGCATACAAGACAGGTCCAGTGTACCTTTATTTGAACAACAGCAGCTCTGAATTTTTTCAGCATAAAAGACACGGCCAGTGTAGCTTTATTTTAACAACAGCACCCTTGTATTTTTACAGCATACAGGACAGGGCCAGTGTAACTTTATTTTCACAACACCCCTGTAATTTTAAAGCATACAAGAGAGTGCCAGTGTAACGTACCTTTATTTTAACAAAATCAATACTGCATTTTTACAGCATACAGGACAGGGCCAGTGTACCTTTATTTTAACAACAGCACCCCTGTATTTCTACAGCATACAAGACAGGGCCAGTGTACCTTTATATTAACAACAGCACCCTTGTATTTTTAAAGCATACAGGACAGGGCCAGTGCACCTTTATTTTCACAGCACCCCTGTATTTTTACAGCATACATGACAGGGCCAGTGTACCTTTATTTTAACAACAACACTCCTGTATTTTTACAGCATATAGAACAGGGCCAGTGCACCTTTATTTTCACAGCACCCCTGTATTTTTACAGCATATATGACAGGGCCAGTGTACATTTATTTTCACAGCACACCTGTAATTTTACATCATACAAGACAGGGCCAGTGTACCTTTATTTTAACAACAGCACCCCTGTATTTCTACAGCATACAAGACAGGGCCAGTGTACCTTTATATTAACAACAGCACCCTTGTATTTTTACAGCATACAGGACAGGGCCAGTGCACCTTTATTTTCACAGCACCCCTGTATTTTTACAGCATACATGACAGGGCCAGTGTACCTTTATTTTAACAACAACACTCCTGTATTTTTACAGCATATAGAACAGGGCCAGTGCACCTTTATTTTCACAGCACCCCTGTATTTTTACAGCATATATGACAGGGCCAGTGTACATTTATTTTCACAGCACACCTGTAATTTTACAGCATACAAGACAGGGCCAGTGTACCTTTATTTTAACAACAGCACCCTTGTATTTTTACAGCATACAGGACAGGGCCAGTGTACTTTTATTTTTAAAGCACCCCTGTAATATTACAGCATACAAAAGAGGGCCAGTGTACCTTTATTTTAACAACAGCACCTCTGATTTTTTTCAGCATACAATACAGGGTCAGTGTAGCTTTATTTTAACAACAGCACCAATGTATTTTTACAGCATACAGGACAGGGCCAGTGTACCTTTATTTTCACAGCACCCCTATAATTTTACAGCATACGAGAGAGGGCCAGTGTACTATACCTTTATTTTAAGAACATCAACACTGCATTTTACAGCATACAGGACAGGGCCAGTGTACCTTTATTTTAACAACAGCAACCCTGTATTTTTCCAGCATACAAGACAGGGCCATTGCTTCTTTATATTAACAACAGCACCCTTGCATTTTTACAGCATACAGGACAGGGCCAGTGTACCTTTATTTTCACAGCACCCCTGTAATTTTACAGCATACAAGAGAGGGCCAGTGTACTATACCTTTATTTTAACAACATGAACACTGCATTTTTACAGCATAAGGACAGGGCCAGTGTACCTTTATTTTAACAACAGCAACCCTGTATTTTTCCAGCATACAAGACAGGGCCAGTGTTTACTTTATATTAACAACAGCACCCTTGTATTTTTACAGCATACAGGACAGGGCCAGTGCACCATTATTTTCACAGCACCCCTGCATTTTTACAGCATATATGACAGGGCCAGTGTACCTTTATTTTCACAGCACTCCTATATTTTTCCAGCATACAAGACAGGGTCAGTGTACCTTTATTTTAACAACAGCATTCCTACATTTTTACAGCATACAAGACAGGGCCAGTGTACTTTTATATTAACAACAGCACCCCTGTATTTTTACAGCATTCAGGACAGGGCCAGTGCACCTTTATTTTCACAGCACCCCTGTATTTTTATGGCATACAGGACAGGGCCAGTGCACCTTTATTTTAACAGCACCCCTGTATTTTTACAGCATACAGGACAGGGCCAGTGTACCTTTATTTTAACAACAGCACTCCTGTATTTTTACAGCATACAGGACAGGGCTTGTGTACTTTTACTTTCACAGCACCCCTGTATTTTTACTGCATAAAAGACAGGGCCATTGTACAATTTTATTCACAGGACCCCTGTAATTTTACAGCATAAAAAAGAGGGCCAGTGTTGTAACGATTTCTAGAGTTCTCTGTGTGTGCGTGCTTGGAAAGATGTCAGCTGAAGCCAGGTGAAAATTAAGTAAAGTTTATTGTAGAAAAAAGTGATAGTAAAAATAAATATAAACTGGATCCTTGATTACATGGAACAAAACACGATAAATGGAATATTTCAGGTTAAACATAGATGCAAAATAAACATGAAGATATCCGGGTTTAAATCAAGCAGGGGAAAAATAACATACCAAAAAACGAAGTGATCAAGCAGGAATGGAAACAAACTACAAATAATAGTCCAGGAATGTAGATGCTGAACCGGCAGGGTAAGAAGTCCAGAAGCAAGGCACATGAATTGGCAAACTGCAGGGAAGTCTCCAAGATGCATATAAGGCAGAATCTGGACAAGGTTACTGGAGAGAGCCCAGTCTCACTCCAGACGGAACCACAATGATCTGCAACTAGATCCCTGTGAGCTGGACTTAAATAGCAGCAGGGTGTTGGGCTCCAGGTGCACACAATCAGGAAATTACCCTGCAGAGGCAGTGTGCAGCTGCCATTCAGACCTGAGGCAACAGGTGAGACCCCTAGAGGCAGGAATGAGGTAATGCAAGGCAAAAAACAAACACAACATTCCTAACATTATCCCCCCCTTAAACAGGCGGATTCCAGACGCCTCAAAGTTCACCTTCTCTTCTTTTTTCCTTTTTTCTTTATGGGTTGCCTAACCCTATTTGAAGGTGTCACAAAGACACTTTTAGGCAATACAGGTCCATCAAAAACGAGTCTCGGATCATCCAGAAGCTCACTTTCAGAGTCAGAGCCACCACCCAGCGGTAGAACTGACCTCTTATTTTCCTGGATGGAATCAAGAGCGGATGGTAAACTTGTAGATGTTAAATTTGCCGAGCAATCTGTGTGAACACCTAGAGATACCTGCCCACATCTGAAAAACTGAGGGCGCTCCCCAGACTGCAAAGGCAGGTTCTCAGAGGGGCACACCTTAGTAGACTCATCTAGGAGAGTGAGGACAGTTGGTGGACTGAATCTTTCGGTCACAGCCTTGAGGAAAGCGGGCAAATCTTGTAACACTGGATCTCCCTTATCTATCAGACCATTTACCCACTTCAAGGCCCTCCCTCTGAATCTCATACATAAGTTAGCGATGATATCTATAGGGGACAAGTCATCAAAACTCAGAAAATATCTGAAGAGAGCTAAACAGTGAGAGATATTTCCGTAAAAGTAAGGCAGTTCCTCAGGCAAATCTTGGATTTCGGACATGGCAGGCACCTCTATCTGGGGCTGGACAGGCGGACCCCCCTCCTGGGGCTGGACAGGCGGACCCCCCTCCTGGGGCTGGACAGGCGGACCCCCCTCCTGGGGCCGGACAGGCGGAACCCCCTCCTGGGGCCGGACAGGCGGAACCCCCTCCTGGGGCCGGACAGGCGGAACCCCCTCCTGGGGCCGGACAGGCAGAGCCCCCTCCTGGGGCCGGGCAGGCAGAGCCCCCTCCTGGGGCCGGGCAGGCAGAGCCCCCTCCTGGGGCCGGACAGGCAGAACCCCCTCCTGGGGCCGGACAGGCAGAACCCCCTCCTGGGGCCGGACAGGCAGAACCCCCTCCTGGGGCTGGACAGGCAGAACCCCCTCCTGGGGCTGGACAGGCAGAACCCCCTCCTGGGGCTGGACAGGCAGAGCCCCCTCCTGGGGCTGGGCAGGCAGAGCCCCCTCCTGGGGCTGGGCAGGCAGAGCCCCCTCCTGGGGCCGGACAGACCTTGGCCGGACCTCTGGCAAGGTGGACACCTCTCGGACCTCTGGCAAGGCGGGCACCTCTCGGACCTCTGGCAAGGCGGGCACCTCTGGCAAGGTGGGCACCTCTCGGACCTCTGGCAAGGCGTGGACCTCTGGCAAGGTGGGCATCTCTCGGACCTCTGGCAAGGCGGGCACCTCTCGGACCTCTGGCAAGGCGTGGACCTCTGGCAAGGCGGGCACCTCTCGGACCTCTGGCAAGGCGTGGACCTCTGGCAAGGCGGGCACCTCTCGGACCTCTGGCAAGGCGTGGACCTCTGGCAAGGCGGGCACCTCTCGGACCTCTGGCAAGGCGGGGACCTCTCGGACCACTGGCGAAGCGGACACCTCTCGGACCTCTGGCGAAGCGGACACCTCTCGGACCTCTGGCGAAGCGGACACCTCTCGGACCTCTGGCGAAGCGGACACCTCTCGGACCTCTGGCGAAGCGGACACCTCTCGGACCTCTGGCGAAGCGGACACCTCTCGGACCTCTGGCGAAGCGGACACCTCTCGGACCTCTGGCGAAGCGGACACCTCTCGGACCTCTGGCGAAGCAGACACCTCTCGGACCTCTGGCGAAGCGGACACCTCTCGGACCTCTGGCGAAGCGGACACCTCTCGGACCCCTGGCGAAGCGGACACCTCTCGGACCTCATGCCGTGAGGCAAGGGCAACGGGGACCTCATGCCGTGAGGCAAGGGCAACGGGGACCTCATGCCGTGAGGCAAGGGCAACGGGGACCTCATGCCGTGAGGCAAGGGCAACGGGGACCTCATGCCGTGAGGCAAGGGCAACGGGGACCTCATGCCGTGAGGCAAGGGCAACGGGGACCTCATGCCGTGAGGCAAGGGCAACGGGGACCTCATGCCGTGAGGCAAGGGCAACGGGGACCTCATGCCGTGAGGCAAGGGCAACGGGGACCTCATGCCGTGAGGCAAGGGCAGCGGGGACCTCATGCCGTGAGGCAAGGGCAGCAGGGACCTCATGCCCGAAGGCAAGGGCAGCAGGGACCTCATGCCCGAAGGCAAGGGCAGCAGGGACCTCATGCCCGAAGGCAAGGGCAGCAGGGACCTCATGCCCGAAGGCAAGGGCAGCAGGGACCTCATGCCCGAAGGCAAGGGCAGCAGGGACCTCATGCCCGAAGGCAAGGGCAGCAGGGACCTCATGCCCGAAGGCAAGGGCAGCAGGGACCTCATGCCCGAAGGCAAGGGCAGCAGGGACCGACACCCCTCCTGGGGTCGCTGGGCCGGACACCCCTCCTGGGGTCGCTGGGCCGGACACCCCTCCTGGGGTCGCTGGGCCGGACACCCCTCCTGGGGTCGCTGGGCCGGACACCCCTCCTGGGGTCGCTGGGCCGGACACCCCTCCTGGGGTCGCTGGGCCGGACACCCCTCCTGGGGTCGCTGGGCCGGACACCCCTCCTGGAGTCGCTGGGCCGGACACCCCTCCTGGAGCCGCTGGGCCGGACACCCCTCCTGGAGCCGCTGGGCCGGACACCCCTCCTGGAGCCGCTGGGCCGGACACCCCTCCTTTCGAAATTTGAGCACCACAGTGGCATAACTGAGCAGAATTTGGCACTATGGCAGAATGAGAAAAGCTCTTTTTATGTTTGCGAGCAGGACATAACTGAATAAAATGTCCCGACCTGCCGCAATAAAAACAGAGCTTCTTATCCCTTCTATGTCTCCTTTCTTCCTCAGAGAGGCTAGGTCGTGGAAAGCTCCAAAACTTGCCTTTGCTTATGCTAGGAAAACAGCAGCCAGAATTGAGATCACCAGACTGATCTTTTCCCCTTTTTTCCTGCGTCTCCTTAAAGGGAGCAGGTAATCTTACTGAACCTTCAGGCAGAGCAGACAGTATCTCTGAAGACAGGATTTGAATACCCTCCAGTTTCTCTCTGAAATCCACCAGCAATGCAGAACTCAAAAACGGCAAAAACTTGAGAGGCAGGGAACCTTTCTGAAGAGAAGCCATTTTATGAGATTCAGCTGTACAACAAAACTCCTGCACACGTTAATTTTGGCAGATCATTCTGTAACGATTTCTAGAGTTCTCTGTGTGTGCGTGCTTGGAAAGATGTCAGCTGAAGCCAGGTGAAAATTAAGTAAAGTTTATTGTAGAAAAAAGTGATAGTAAAAATAAATATAAACTGGATCCTTGATTACATGGAACAAAACACGATAAATGGAATATTTCAGGTTAAACATAGATGCAAAATAAACATGAAGATATCCGGGTTTAAATCAAGCAGGGGAAAAATAACATACCAAAAAACGAAGTGATCAAGCAGGAATGGAAACAAACTACAAATAATAGTCCAGGAATGTAGATGCTGAACCGGCAGGGTAAGAAGTCCAGAAGCAAGGCACATGAATTGGCAAACTGCAGGGAAGTCTCCAAGATGCATATAAGGCAGAATCTGGACAAGGTTACTGGAGAGAGCCCAGTCTCACTCCAGACGGAACCACAATGATCTGCAACTAGATCCCTGTGAGCTGGACTTAAATAGCAGCAGGGTGTTGGGCTCCAGGTGCACACAATCAGGAAATTACCCTGCAGAGGCAGTGTGCAGCTGCCATTCAGACCTGAGGCAACAGGTGAGACCCCTAGAGGCAGGAATGAGGTAATGCAAGGCAAAAAACAAACACAACATTCCTAACAAGTGTACCTTTATTTTAACAACAGCACCGCATAATTTTTTCAGCATACAAGACAGGGCCAGTGTAGCTTTATTTTAACAACAGCACCATTGTATTTTTACAGCATACAGGACAGGGATAGTGTACCTTTATTTTCACAGCACCCCTGTAATTTTACAGCATACAAGACAGGTCCAGTGTACCTTTATTTGAACAACAGCAGCTCTGAATTTTTTCAGCATAAAAGACAGGGCCAGTGTAGCTTTATTTTAACAACAGCACCCTTGTATTTTTACAGCATACAGGACAGGGCCAGTGTAACTTTATTTTCACAACACCCCTGTAATTTTAAAGCATACAAGAGAGTGCCAGTGTAACGTACCTTTATTTTAACAAAATCAATACTGCATTTTTACAGCATACAGGACAGGGCCAGTGTACCTTTATTTTAACAACAGCACCCCTGTATTTCTACAGCATACAAGACAGGGCCAGTGTACCTTTATATTAACAACAGCACCCTTGTATTTTTACAGCATACAGGACAGGGCCAGTGCACCTTTATTTTCACAGCACCCCTGTATTTTTACAGCATACATGACAGGGCCAGTGTACCTTTATTTTAACAACAACACTCCTGTATTTTTACAGCATACAAGAGAGGGCCAGTGTACCTTTATTTTCACAACAGCACTCCTATATTTTTACAGCATACAAGACAGGGCCAGTGTACCTTTTTATTCACAGCACCCCTGTCATTTTACAGCATACAAGACAGGGCCAGTGTACCTTTATTTTAACAACAGCACCCCTGTATTTTTACAGCATACATGACAGGGCCAGTGTAGCTTTATTTTTACAGCACTCCTGTAATTTTACAGCATACAAGAGAGGACCAGTGTACCTTTATTTCAACAACATCACCATTGCATTTTTACAGCATACAGGACAGGGCCAGTGTAACTTTATTTTAACAACAGCACCCCTGTATTTTTATAGCATACAAGACAGGGCCAGTGTACCTTTATATAAACAACAGCACTCTTTTATTTTTACAGCATACAGGACAGGGCCAGTGCATATTTATTTCCACAGCACCCCTGCATTTTTACAGCATACAGGACAGGGCCAGTGTACCTTTATTTTCATAGCACCCCTTTATTTTTACAGCATACAAGACAGGACCAATATACCTTTATTTTAACAACAGCACCTCTTTATTTTTACAGCATACAATACAGGTCCAGTGTACATTTATTTTCACAGCACCCCTGTATTTTTACAGCATACAGGACAGGGCCAGTGCACCTTTATTTTCACAACACCCAATATTTTTACAGCATACAGGACAGGACCAGTGTACCTTTATTTTAACAACACCACCCCTGTATTTTTACAGCACACAAGACAGGGCCAGTGTACATTTAGTTTCACAGCACCCCTATAATTTTACAGCATACAAGACAGGGCCAGTGTACCTTTGTTTTAACAACAGCATCCTTGTATCTTTACAGCATACAGGACAAGGCCAGTGTACCTTTATTTTCACATCACCCCTGTAATTTTACAGCATACAAGAGAGGGCCAGTGTACCTTTGTTTTTAACAACATCACCACTGTTTTTTACAGCATACAGGACAGTGCCAGTGTACCTTTATTTTAACAACATCACAGCTGTATTTTTACAGCATATAGATCAGGGCCAGTGTACCTTTTTTTCACAGCACCCCTATATTTTACAGCATTTTAAAACAGCACTCCAGTATTTTTACAGCATACAAGACAGGGCCAGTGTACTTTAATATTACCAACAGTACCCCTGAATTTTTACAGCATACAGGACAGGGCCAGTGTACCTTTATTTTCACAGCACCTCTGTATTTTTACAGCATACAGGATAGGGCCGGTGTACCTTTATTTTAACAACAGCACCTCTATATTTTTACAGCATACAAGATAGAGCCAGTGTACCTTTATTTTAGCAACAGCACTGCTGTATTGTTACAGCATACAGGACAAGGCCAGTGTACCTTTATTTTCACTTCATCCCTGAATTTTTACTGCATATAAGACAGGGCCAGTGTACCTTTATTTTAACAACAGCTCCCCTGTATTTTTTATAGCATACAGGACAAGGCCATTGTACCTTTATTTTCACAGCACCCCTTCATTTTTACAGCATACAAGACAGGACCAGTGTACCTTTATTTTAACAACAGCACCCCTGTAATTTTACAGCATACAAGACAGGGCCAGTGTACCTTTGTTATAGCATAAAGGACATAACCAGCACCCCTGTAATTTGACAGCATACAGGACAGGTCCAGCATCCCAGTATTTTTGCAGCATACAAGACAGGTCCACTATACCTTTATTTTCAAAGCACCCCTGTAAATGTACAACATACAACACAGGGCCAGTGTACCTTTATTTTAACAACATACAAGTCAGGACCAGTGTACCTTTATTTTAACAACATCACCCCTGTAATTTTACAGCATAAAAGACAGGGCCAGTGTAACTTTACAACACCCCTGTATTTTTTACAGCATACAGGACATAACCAGCACCCCTATAATTTAACAGCATACAGGACAGGTCCAGCACCCCTGTATTTTTACAGCATACAAGACAGGGCCAGTATACCTTTATTTTTAAAGCACCCCTGTAATTTTACAACATACAAGACAGGGCAAGTGTACATTTATTTTCACAGTACCAATGTATTTTTACAGCATACAAGACAGGGCCAGTGTAACTTTATTTTAACAACAGCACCCTTGTATTTTTACAGCATACTGGTCAAGTCCAGTGTACATTTGTTTTCACAGCACCTTTGTATTTTTACAGCATACAAGACAGGGTCAGTGTACATTTATTTTCACAGCACCACCGTAATTTTACAGCATACAGGACAGGGAAGACAGTGCAAGTGTACCTTTACAACACCCCTGTTTTTTTACAGCATACAGGACAGAACCAGTACCCCTGTATTTTCACAATGCCACTTTATTTTTGCAGCATACAAGAAAGGGCCAGCACCCCTGTATTTTTACAACACCCCTGTAATTTTACAGCACACAAGACAGGGCCAGTGTACCTTTATTTTAACAACAGCCCCCTTGTAATTTTACAGCATACAGGACAGGGCCAGTGTACATTTATTTTCACAGCACCACTGTAATTTTACAGCATACAAGACAGTGAAGACAGTGCAAGTGTACCTTTACAACACCCCTGTTTTTTTTACAGCATACAGAACAGAACCAGCACCCCTATATTTTCACAATGCCCCTGTAATTTTACAGCACACAAGACAGGGCCAGTGTACCTTTATTTTAACAACAGCACCCCTGTAATTTCACAGCATACAGGACAGGGCCAGTGTACCTTTATTTTCACAGCACCCCTATATTTTTACAGAATACAAGACAGGGCCAGTGTACCTTTATTTTCACAGCAGCCCTGCATTTTTACAGCAAACAAGAAAGGGCCAGTGTACCTTTACAACACCCATTTATTTTTTACATCATACAGATCAGAACCAGCACCCCTGTATTTTCACAGCACTCCTGTATTTTTACAGCATACAGGACAGTGCCCCTGTTCAGCACAGTGACAGAACAGCAACACCCATGTACAGCTGCAGCATCCCTAACAGCACAGAACAAAACAGTAACAAGACAGCCCCCCCTAACAGCACTGGACACCACAGTGACAGGACAGCACCCCTAACAGCACACAGGGCAGCACCCCTAGAGAGCACACATGGACCCCACCTGATGCCACCATCCACAGAGACAGACAGGTTTGTCTCACTCTCCGAGACTGGAGTGAAAATGGCGGCGATGTGCATCTCTTTATATGGAATCCAAAACCCACGAGAATCCGACAGCATGATGATGATATTTTGCCTCTTTCTGGGATTCGAGTCTGGTGGGAAGTCCTGAGCCAGACTTGGTTCCTGGCTCATATCGTGAAATTCTGGGGGGCTCAGATCTCTGGGATCTGAACCCGCTCACCTCTAATTATATATATATATATATATATACATACACACAGTGTCCAACAAAATGTAGGTGCACTCTCCGGTAAAGAAGTTCTTCAACAAAATTCATGGTAATTAAAGTTTTATTCCAGTCGAAGTCAGGCTTTTAATAGTCGACGTTTCGATCCAGTTTTCTGAATCTTTATTTCTATTACGTCCTTGAGGATGTTGGGGACACCAAAAGAACTATGGGATATAGACGGATCCGCAGGAGACATGGGCACTTTAAGACTTTCAAAGGGGGCGTGACCTGGCTCCTCCCTCTATATCCCTCCCCAGACTCAGTTTAGAAAATGTGCCCTGCGAGATGGAGGCACTCGGGGGAGCTCTTAGAGTTTCTCTGAAAAGACTTAATGTTAGTTTTTTTATTTTGGGGAGATCTGCTGGCTACAGACTTCCTGCTTCGTGGGAAAGAGGGGAGAGCAGTCTAGACCCACTTCTATTGAGTTTCATGGCTCTGCTGCTACTGACAGGATGCCTTCAGCTCCTGAGGGGAGATTAACGCCGGGCTCTCATGGATGCTCGCTCCCACAGCTTGCCGTCCTCCCTCTTCAAGCCAGAAGTCAGAAGACAGGTGAGTATGTGAGGAAAAAACATCTTCTCTTCAACAAAGATGGCATATAGAGGTACCGCGCAGCATGATTTGCTCAGTGAGCGCCAGGCTCCAGGACTGTACACACTGCTGAGTGCAGGGCACTGGGGGGGTACTAAAAATACCTCATAAATAAGGCTGGCATATCTGTACAGTGCCCTGGCACTACCCCCAAACCCCCGCCAGGATAAACATGTAAAAATAAGCGGGAAGAAGCGCGCCATGTTGGGTGCGGGGCTTCTTCCTCCAGGCTCACTCAGCGCCATTTCCTCCTCCAAGCAGCAGCGCTGGTCCTTCCTCACAGCAGCAAGTGCCAGGGGCTATAAAACGAGGGGGGGCAGATTATTTACATACATATTATAGCGCTGCAGCTCTGTGACACTTGAGGGTGTTTTTCAGACCTGCACTTTGGCACTGGGGTGTGAGCTGGCTCCTTTCCTTTTGTTCCCTCACAGGCTTTCTTTTGGGTGCTGTTAGGGAGACAACATGTCTGAGGCAGAATTTTCCTCTCAGGGGGATGATTTATTGGGGACACCAAATGTTTTGGGGGTCCTGTCGGCACCGCTGACTGCTGATTGGTTAAGTGCTTTAAATGCTTTAAATGCTAATGTTACTCTATTAAATCAAAAGTTTACTGAATCTGACTCTCAACTGCAGATTTGGAAGAGATCAGTAGATGACGCTTTATTACAAGGGTCACTAAAACGTGGTGTTGACCAATTAGATGACACAGATACTGACACGGATTCTGATACCGGTGCCGATTATGCTGATTCTAGATTAGATCCTAAATTGGCTAAGAGTATTCAATATATGATTGTGGCTGTCAAAGACATATTACGTATTGACAAGGACCCCTTTACACCAGAAACGATGGTCCTTATTTACAAAGAAAAGAGACGCTTTGTTTCTTTTCCTCCTTGTTTTGAACTAAATGACCTTTTTAATGGCATTTGGAATACACCTGATAAGAAATTTCTCATTCCTAATAGGATCAAGGTGGCATACCCCTTTCCCACAGCGGATAGGGATAAGTGGGAAATACCACCCACAGTAGACAAAGCCCTAGCACGCTTGTCTAAACTGGTAGTGCTCCCTGCGGCTCAGTCGACGACTCTTAAGGAGCCGGCTGATCGTAAGCAGGAGGCTACTTTAAAAGCTATTTTTACTACCACGGGGACACACCTTAGACCGCTTATTGCGTCAGTGTGGGTTAGTAGCGCCATTGAAAAATGGGCTGAAAGTTTATCTGCGGATTTAGATACTCTGGATAGGGATAGCATCCTAGTGACGCTTGGTTATATCAGGGACGCGGCTGCGTACTTGAAAGAGGCTGCAAGAGATGCTGGCCTCCTGGGGGCTAAGGCTAATGCTATGTTAATTGCGGCTAGGCGTGCGCTATGGACTCATCAATGGAATGCTGACGCTGATTCCAAGAAAAATATGGAGTCCCTTCCCTTTAAGGGTGGGGAACTGTTTGGTGACAGCCTTACTGATTTAGTATCAGCGGCCACAGCGGGTAAATCTACTTATTTACCTAATGCTCCTGCGCAACAGAAGAAACCGCACTATCAAATTCAGTCCTTTCAGCCCAATAAATATAGAAAAGGCAGAGGTAACTTCTTCCTCGCTACCAGAGGTAGAGGAAGGGGCAAGAGATCTCCCGCCTCCTCGAGTTCACAAGAGCAGAAGTCCTCCCCGGCTTCCGCCAAATCCACTGCAGGACGCCGGGTCTCCCTTACAGGAGACCGCACCGGTGGGGGCACGTCTAAGGCTTTTCAGTCAGGTTTGGGTTTGTTCGGACCTGGACCCTTGGGTGTTACAAATTGTGACCCAAGGGTAAAAACTGGAATTCCAAGACGTTCCCCCTCGCCGTTTTTTCCAATCACCCTTACCAGTTTCACTTCCAGACAGAGTTCTAATCTGTGGAGCAATACAAAAATGATGTCAAAATCAGGTTGTGATCCCGGTCCCCCGGGTGCAACAAGGGTAAGGGTTTTATTCAAGCCTATTTGTAGTGCCGAAGCCGGATGGCTCTGTACGACCAATCCTCAACCTAAAATCTCTAAATGTTTTCCTGAAGAAATTCAAATTCAAGATGGAGTCTCTCCGAGCGGTGATCTCCAGCCTGGAGGAGGGGGAATTCATGGTGTCTTTGGACATAAAGGATGCCTACCTTCATGTTCCCATTTATCCCCCTCATCAGAGTTATCTCCGGTTTGCAATCCAGGATACTCATTACCAATTTCCGACGTTGCCGTTTGGCCTGGCCATGGCTCCGAGGATTTTCACAAAAGTCATGGTAGAAATGATGGTTCTCCTCAGAAAAAGAGGAGTTACAATTATCCCGTACTTGGACGATCTCCTGATAAAGGCGAGGTCCAAGGAAAAACTGGTACAGGACATTGCACTGTCTCTGTCGCTTCTACAACAGCACGGCTGGCTCTTGAACCTGCCGAAATCACACTTAATTCCAACAACCCGGTTGGCATTTTTGGTATGATTCTGGACATGGTCCAGCTGAGAGTGTACCTCCCTCCGGAGAAAGCACTGGGAATTCAGAGTTTGGTAAAACTCATTCTGAAACCACCAACTGTCTCCATTCATCAATGCATTCGATTGCTGGGGAAGATGGTGGCAGCATATGAGGCCCTCCAATTCGGGAGGTTCCATGCCAGAGTGTTTCAGTGGGACCTGTTGAACAAATGGTCCAGATCCCACCTTCATATGCACCGGAGGATAGTTCTATCCCCCAACACCAGAATCTCACTCCTGTGGTGGCTACACAGATTTCACCTCTTAGAAGGACGCAGATTCGGGATCCAAGACTGAATCCTAGTGACCACGGATGCAAGTCTCCGGGGTTGGAGATCAGTCACACAAGGGGTGACCTTCCAAGGAAGATGGTCAAGTCAGGAAACTCTTCTTCACATAAACGTGCTGGAGTTGAGGGCCATTTACAATGGCCATCTACAAGCGGAGCATCTTCTTCGAAACCGGCCTGTCCTGATCCAATCGGACAATGTGACAGCAGTAGCGTACATAAACTGCCAAGGCGGCACAAAGAGCAGAACAGTAATGGCAGAAGCCACAAAGATTCTTCGCTGGGCAGAGACTCGGGTAAGCGCTCTGTCTGCAATTTTCCTTCCGGGAGTGGACAACTGGGAAGCAGACTTCCTCAGCAGACACGATCTACATCCAGGAGAGTGTAGCCTCCATCAGGAGGTCTTCTCCCTACTAACAAATCTATGGGGGGTTCCCCACATAGACATGATGGCATCCCGCCATAACAAAAAACTACTAAAGTATTGTTCCCAGTCCAGGGACCCTCAGGCGGCAGTGGATGCACTGACGTCACCTTGGGTGTATCCGTCGGTGTACGTTTTCTCTCAATCCAAAGGTTCGGAGAATCCTAAGAAAATCACAGATTCCAACGCTCCTTGTAGTTCCAGACTGGCCAAGGAGAATTTGGTACCCGGATCTTCAGGAGTTGTTAGTCGAAGATCCATGGCCTCTTACTCTTCGCGAGTATCTGCTGCGGCAGGGGCCGTTCATCTATCAAGACTTACAGCGGCTACGTTTGATGGCATGGTGGTTGAACGCCAGATTTTAGCCCGTAAGGGTATTCCCGATGAAGTCATCCCCACTCTTATCCTTGCTAGGAAGGGTGTGACGTTGAAACACTATCACCGCATTTGGAGGAAATATATTTCCTGGTGCGAGTCCAAGAAAGCTCCAGTGGAGAAGTTTGACCTTGGACGTTTTCTCCATTTTCTACAAAATGGAGTGGATGCGGGCCTTAAATAAGGCTCCATAAAAGTGCAGATTTCTGCTGTGTCAATTTTCTTTCAGAAACAATTGGCCTCACTTCATGAGGTGCAGACCTTTGTAAAAGGGGTCCTGCACATCCAACCTCCTTTTGTGCCACCTGTGGCACCGTGGGACCTTAATGTGGTTTTGACATTCCTAAAATCACATTGGTTTGAACCTTTAAGTAAAGTGGAGTTGAAATTCCTCACTTGGAAGGTTGTCATTTTGTTAGCATTGGCATCCGCAAGGCGGGTGTCTGAATTGGCTGCCTTGTCTCACAAGAGCCCTTATTTGATCTTCTATGAATATAGGGCAGAATTGAGAACTCAGCAACAATTTCTGCCAAAGGTGGTTTCCTCTTTTCATATTAACCACCCTATTGTGGTGCCAGTGGCTACTGGCACTTTGGCTGAGGAAAAGTCTCTGGATGTCGTCAGAGCTTTGAAAATGTACGTTGCCAGAACGGCTCCAGTTAGAAAAACAGAGTCTCTGTTTGTGCTATATGCTCCCAATAAACTTGGGTATCCTGCTTCCAAACAGACCATTGCCCGCTGGATATGTCCCACGATTCAGCAGGCTCATTCCACGGCAAGTTTGCCGTTACCTAAATCGGTAAAAGCCCATTCCACTAGGAAGGTGGGCTAGTCCTGGGCAGCTGCCCGGGGTGTCTTGGCATTACAACTTTGCCGAGCTGCTACTTGGTCGGGGTCAAACACGTTTGCTAAGTTTTACAAGTTTGATACCTTGGCCGATGAAGTCCGCACTCTCCCGCCCGTTATAGAGCTTTGGTATAATCCCATGGTTCTTTTGGTGTCCCCAACATCCTCAAGGACGTAATAGGAAACAGGATTTTAATACCTACTGGTAAATCCTTTTCTATAAGTCCGTAGAGGATGTTGGGCGCCGTCACAGTGCGTACTGTATCTGCAGTTTAGTTCTGGTTACACACAGGTTGTGTTATGGTTTCTTCAGCTTGTTGCTGAATTTTGTTCATGTCCGTTGGCATGTGTTCAGTTGAATGCCATGTTATTCGGCATGTTTATGGCGTGAGCTGGTATGATGCTCACCTTGTTTGTTAATTCCTTTCCTCAAAATGTCCATCTCTCCGGGCACAGTTCCAAACTGAGTCTGGGGAGGGATATAGAGGGAGGAGCCAGGTCACGCCCCCTTTGAAAGTCTTAAAGTGCCCATGTCTCCTGCAGATCCGTCTATATCCCATGGTTCTTTTGGTGTCCCCAACATCCTCTACGGACTTATAGAAAAGGATTTACCGGTAGGTATTAAAATCCTGTTTTAAACAGCAAAATACAGTTTAAAGATTTATTTTCAAATTCTAAAAGGTTCACACATTGTTTCTGCAGCAACAAAACTTTCATATTGAAGCTTGAACTTTTCTAGACCATCAGGCAGAAACTAACTAATTTAGACTGAATTAATCGTGTGAATGTTTGTGTTCCAAAAATCTGCTGACTGAGGTAGCTGGCGCAGATTGTTTAATTATTTCTGACATGGCTTTGGTATTGTTTTACAAATGAATTAGCTTGGCTTTCTTCACATTTTAGCAAACTTGTAGCCTAAAGAGTCCGCTGTAATATCTCTATAATGCCCCTTTTAGCATCTATTCTGTCCTTCTTTCCTTACAGATTTCCCTACTTTTATAAGTTTTATACAGACATTTTTTTCCCTTCCAAAAATCTTTGCTTTGCTGCAGAATTAATAATATTATCCACATCCATGTCCAGTTATTAGGGGCACAGGGATTGATTCAGAAGTAGATACTGATGTGGGCTCAGCTGCTTCTATTGGTGGTCACCCGGCTGCAACTGTATGCAAATGCAATTACAAAGTTCTTCCCTGGGTTTCATTCTTGTGTCTGAATATGCAAGGACAGAGACGCCCACTTTCAGCATCAGTACACACTGTAATACAGATTGGCACATATTTAGTATAGCCTCCTATGTGAGCGGTTGAGCATATGTGTGCGCAACCACTTTCACCTACACAACTGTGACACTCCTATAACACGAACACAAGACAGACCATCTCTGTGCATGCCTACTAAATTTTCAATACACTTATCCAAGCATCTGGATTTGCCACTGTGACTCTGTACATACACAATTGGGATACGTGCGCAGTGAAAACTAGACCCATGCACAGTAGCAAGAAATCGTTCCACTGTTCCCCACTTCAGCAGTTTGTCCACATCTGAATCAGACGCATAGTGTAGACAGAGCTGGATACCCAAGTAAAGAAGATTATCTTTAATTATTTGACTTCTTGGAGCAAAAATCTGGTAATGTATAGAAGCAAATGACAATTGCCTGTTTGCACCCAAACACCAGAAAAATTACAAAGCTACATCCATTTGAGTTCACTAATTTGTCTGAAGGACTATTCTTGTCTATTTTCTGGCATTTGGGAGCAAATAGTGAATTGTAATTTGCTCCTGTGCAACCTGATAGATGGGGGAATACTTAAAATAATCCACAATGGGCAGGTTGTGCTAATGTACAGATGTATCCACTCTCATCTATGCTGCAATGCAAACGCATCACATCACGTATGGCACGGCAAATAAATACGTGTGTGCGTTTGCACGCACGCACCCATCCATTCCTATGGTAGAACGCCAGCTAAGACTAGTCACAGCACGGTGTGTAGTACATCCTGCCGTGATGCCCCTGCCCGTGCATACGCATCACAGCAACAATGAGGCTGGCTACATCTCTATGACAAACTTTCGGCTTCTGGGGTTTTTAATTTTTACATACACTATTCGAAATAAGAATAGCTGTGAAGAGAAGCTGCAACCAGCCAGAGACGGTAAGATTTGGCAGTTGCAAACTAGGATTCCAGGGGCCAGAGACAGCCAGGAAGGAACATGAAGCTTGAGAGACACTGGGTGCATGAGCTGGATGGAAAAAGAGGCTTGAGAGACAAATGTGTGGTAAGAGGTTGGAAAGACACAGGGTAGCATGAGCTGGACAGACACATGGGAAAAGAGGCTAGAGAGACAAAGGGTTAGTAAGAGGTTGGCGAGACACAGGGTTGGATGAGGCTGAAGAGATAGAGGTGGCATGTGCTGGAGAGACACAGGATGGCATGAGGCCAGAGGCTAGGTTGAAGAGGTATGTGGATGGGCAGGATAAACACATGAGGCATGAAGCAGAGAGACATATGAAGGATGAGGCCAGGGTTGGATTAAGCCTAGGCGTTTGGGACACTTAAGACAGGGCGCCCGGGGGAAGGGGGATGGGGCTATATTAGATTGTGCATACCTCCCAACATAACACATTTCAGGAGGGACAAAATTCTCTCTACCTGGACTTCCCTCTTAATATATGATTGGTGTCACCAGTAATTGATAAGAAAGGTATTTCAACAGAGATGATTACAATCATAAATTAATAGGGAAGTCAAGGTAGAGAGCATTTTGTTACTCCTGTAATGGGTCATGGTGGGAGACATGGATTGTGTATATTAAATACAAACCAATGGTGTATATTAGATTTAAACTAATAGTTTAATTATGTCTGGATACTGTTTATAGCTCCACCTAAGTTAGTTACAAATTTTTATACTTTTTACCTGTAGTGGTACAAAGACAATGTAACTTTAAAATACACATAGGAAAATAAAATATGTAATTTATCTTGCAAAAATGCAATAGCAGCAGCCTCTGTACTACTTACACACTGGGACAGGACTCAGGAGTGCTCTGTGTGTCTCTCTCTAGACCCAAATGCTCTCATTAGGTAACAGGTCACACAGGACCTTGACACTGAGGTGGAGAGGAGGAGAAGCTGGGTCACGTACAGCTCTCTCCCCCTTCCTATCTCTCCTCTAGTCAGGCAGCTCCGTCAGTATCTCATCAAACCTGATACTCTTGTGTCTCTGCCTGCAATTCATACTGTCTTACTCACACTCTGGCAGCCTGGTTCTGCTGTTGCACAAGAGGGAGAGCGAGTGATGTCAATGTGCTCGGGCGGGGGGTCTTGGCAGGGGGGGGTACAGTATGCCCTGTACATCCCCCTCCCCATTAATCTGGCCATGGAAGAGGCTGAAGAGATATATTGGGCACAAGGCTGGTATGATTCATGGAGATGAGGCTGGAAAGACAGTGTTATGGTGTGATGGGTATGGCTGAGATGAGGCTGGAGTAACAGGGTATGAGGATTAAGAAACATGGAGGGGGTGAGATTGCAGAAATACAGGGTATGAGGCAAGAGAGATACAGAGGTAGAAGCTGGGAAGGCTCAGGGGGCATAAAGCTCGAGACACTGGCGTCACTAGGGGGATAAGGTAATCAGTGTCACCCTTCCACTGAAGAGGAGCTGACAGTGCAGTTATAGTCTAAGGGAATACTGGGCACTTCCCTGGGGTGATGAAAATGGGAAATCCTGTGAAGCCACATCCTTCCCCTTTGAGGTCACGCCCTTCCCAGAAGGCCATTTTCTGATGCATGTGCCAAAAGTGCATGCAGGGTGTTTATTTGGCAAACTGGGTGTCACCGAACCCATTGACTCTACTGGATGGAGAGACACAATGGGGCATGAAGCCGAGAGAGACACATGGGGGATGAGCTGGGGATTTATAACAGCTATCAGGATTAGAAGCACAAGACTGGGACACAGTAACGTCCATAAAGACACCAATGATATACAGTATCTAATTAGAAAATACAGTTTAATAATATTAAACAGGGAAGTTCACAGTTTGCTTTGTAAAAGGGATGCATGCCAAACCTACCTGTAAATTAAGGTATCAACTAACTAATTTAAACATTTGCATATAGGGGGTTATTCAGGTTTGTTAGCAAATAAAAAACGCAAGCAACTGGGCAAAACCATGTATCACTGCAGGTGCGGCAGATGTAACATGTGCAGAGAGATTTAGATTTGGGTGGGTTATATTGTTTCTGGCTGCTTAATTTTTACACTGCAATGCAGTTTGAACACACTCCATCCAAATCTTAATCTTTCTGCACCTGTTATGACTGCCCCACCTGCAGTGCATCATGGTTTTGCCCAGTTGCTTGCTTTTTTGGTTGGCTAACAAACCTGAATAAGGCTGACAGAGAAAGCGAACACAGGTTGTCTCATTTAAGAAAATTTATAACAAATATTTTGGTACTGTTTCATAAATGAATTTCAATTTGGGTTTTTCTTTAACAAATATGGTTGTTTTTTTCCTGACACTGTTGAGTCTTCTAACTGTTCTTTTCAGCTCCCACTATGTACCTGATTCAGAGGTGGTCTACTGAGATGCCCACCGGCCACGGCTCTAATACACTGAGTTGTTCAAGTAGTCACACCATCGAGCAGACATTGACTGCACCATTGGACATTAGAACACCAGGCGGTTACTCAGAATGTCCAAAAGTAAATGGCCACCGGTGCCAGTGAAACTGCATCTTGCAGTCGCTGACACTGGCATGCCTCCTAACATTTTGCTGGCAAGCCCTCTGACAAAAGCCACAGCCAGTCACCGCCTAGGAATGCCTACTGAAATTGCATGATTCCTGAATGCATGCACAGAGGAGAAATGTCTCTCATCTGTCTGAGTATGAATCAGGCCCAATGTTCTTCTTTTATTGCAAATTATCTAACCAACTTTAGTAGAAACAAAAAAAAAATTGACTTTTACCAAGATCCACTGATTCTTAAGGCTTTTTAAAGGATTTTTAAGATACTGGGTAGTTTGTACATCTCACTCATTTGTTTATGTATTTAATACAATTGCATCAATATAGCAAATTTTGTTATTTATGGAGGCACGATAAAGTACCTTATACACACTACTGTAGTGCAATATTTACTGTCTGCATTAGTGATACTGTCATAAATATTCTCAGAATATGTCTACAATAGCTACAGTACTCCAACTGAATTCTTCATTGCAATGACAGATGACTTTATTAACTGAAATGTTTTCCTTTTTTATATTGAAATTCTCATTTTGCATGAGCCATAAATATTAAACTACTCAAACAAAAATCAAATCAGTGTATATATACTGTATACTTGCCAAAATGTACACGTTAGAACAAATTTTATCTGAAGTTTTGTAACATTTTCCCTTGATTACATTTACAAAATTTGCTTTACTGACCATGGTTCAGACCCCCCAGTAGCATGTCTAAATAAATGTTTGCTGTTAACATTCAAAGACAAGTAGGAGGTACTTGTAAAAACAGCTCATTATTGACTGCCAGAGTACTTAAGATAAGAATACATTCTCCTGTAGACTGAATGAACATGTTTTTTGTTAGTACCCAGTACCTTAAAGGTTGATCAAGTTCAAGACTTTCAGTGATTCAAAAACAGTCAATTGTTTCACAGATGTGTTAAAACCTAAATTCCAGATTTATTTGCAGTATTTTGGAATTCCAATTAAGATGGCTTAGGGTTCTTCTCACACAAAATGATTACATTTTGATGTTTTTAGCTGACTGTGTGTGAATCCCAGGCTCACAGAAATATGGTGCGTGCTCTTAGCAGGCATGTAGGGCCCAGTTCAGCATGTATTGCTAAATAATGCAGATGCAAGTTAATTCACGTCTATTTGCAACTTATCGCTGCCTGGAGCAGAAAAACATGCTGAAATAGCCTTATGTACCAATTGCCCACACCTAGCAGCAGTATTCACCGTCTCCCCCACAACGATTTGCACCGCTTTACAATATGGAGCTACTTGACTTATCCAGAGCAAACAGACTATTTGATATTCCATCTACAGTGGGAATATTGCTCTCCGGAGTCACAGAGATTCACGTCCATCACTGATGCCAATATGGAGAGCCAGCAAACCCCCGCATGGTAACAGAAACCAACCGCATCAATATCCCTGGTGGGCCACTGAGGACTGTTGCGGTTGCCGGCATTGGAAGCCACAGGTGAGCAGAGACCCCTGCATATAAATTCTGCTATGCTATAAACCAGGGGTGGGGAACCTTTTTTCTACCAAGGGCCATTTGGATATTTATAAAATCCTTCGGGGGCCATACAAAAATTATCAGCTTAAAAATTAGCCTGCTCCCAGTAGTTATGCCCCCAGTCACTTGTTATGCCCGATTAGATTTGCCTCCAGTCAGTTGTTATGACCCATTAGATATGCCCACTGTCAGTTGTTTTGGCCCATTATATATGCCCCGTCAGTTGTTAGGCCCTATTAAATATGCCCCCTGTAGTTATGCCCCAATAGATATGCCCCCGGTAGTTATGCCCCATTAAATATGCCCCCTAGTAGCGCCGCTTAGACACACACACGTTAAAAGGAAAAAAAACACAATGCCCACCAGCCCTGCTCCTGCTTCCGAACCGCTGCCCTCCCTCTCCTCGGAACTATGGGAGAGATGTCATTACGTCTCTCCCATAGCGCCGCACAGCCACACATGTACACTGCCTGAGCCAGAAGCTGGAGCTCAGGAGTGAGCTCCTGCGTCTGGCTGCTGCTGAGGAGCCGGGGCGCCTGCTGGTGGTAAAATATCAGCGGGCGCTCGGCATCTCCTCTCGTTTAGGTGAGCCTGGCCGGGCCGGATCAAGTGGCTTCGAGGGCCTTATACGGCCCTCGGGCCTGAGGTTCCCCACCCCTGCTATAAACCATAGCGCTATACTTCTTTTCTTAACATCTGGATACCTTATTTGTGCCACTGAGAATCTGAGCTGGGCACTGGCAGACAGAGCTACTGGCACAAACATTAGACTCTGGTCATATCGATAAAATCATCACAGTGCAGAAACGTTAACCAAATCAATTAAGCCTGACAAGGGTCACCACCACTTATGTGAAAAGTTTGATATCATTTACCAAAACCTTTAACATCAAAGAATACTAACTAACCACCTACAGAACTGAATTTTGATCTGTTTCTGGAGTTTGAACTGCTGCTATAAGTGCAACTGTATTCTGATCGCTAACTAGCGAATATAGAGATAGACTGTACTAAAGTATATTGTTATTTATCACAATTATTATGATGTGTATTGAACGTATTTTTTAATTAAATTGTGTTATTTGCTATTCAGTGTGAGTTATCTGTGCTCAAGCAGTGCCCCTGTATTTGTTAAACAGTGTTGTTCTAGACTTTGCCAGATCACAAGCCCAAATTAAAATTAGCTGTAGCGTATTTACCAATAGGGACAACATCCAAATATCTTGAAAATCTACTAGTTGTGTACAGAATACACATACCTTGTTATTTAATCTCATTAGCAGAGCAAAAAAGATACAAATTGAGTATAATATTGAGCAAAAAAATGCATGGCATGGGTTAGTTACATTTTCCATGGCGCACCGAATGGGGCTATGTGGAGCGATATCAGGATAGGTGTATGTGGACATATCTGTAAATTGTTTTCCTATGAAGTCGTTGTTGTGGTTGTAATGCTTAAAAAATTTGAAGGAGAAAGCTATATCAGGCCTTAAAACCTTAAAAGAAATACTTTAAGAAATATTTTGAATATTTATCTAAAGTATGTGAATTACTATCTGTCTCAATATATATGTAGACCCGTATTTGCTGGATAGAGGTCAGTGTTCCTGGAGAATGTTGATAACTTCTCAGTGCCGTGTCCCCACCATAGCCAATTCTCACTCTTCAGGTTGTAGATCCTAGGAGTGTACACCAGGGGTTAACTTGGGAAACCCCTCGCCTGACTCTTTAAAAGTAGGGATGCCCGCAAGGCCATTTTTCGTGGATTTGGATTTGGTTTTAATTTGTCGGCCAGCTTTGGATCTGGATTTTGATTTGCCAAACTGCTGTGACTGGTTTTGAATTTGGATTTTCCCCCCCACAAATTTACAAAAAAAGCTAAAATGACTTAATTTGGTCCTTTTTGTCTCTAGAGTATTATTAACCTCAATAACATTAATTTCCAGTCATTTTAAGACTATTTTGACCACCCTACAGCTCACAATGTTGTTTTCATCCACTTTAGGCCAAAGTCTGCAGCGAGCTGGATGATTTACAAAGCGACAGAGCAGCGACACAAACACAAATCAGTTTATAGCACATCTATGAAACACTGACACACAGCAGTAGGAGAAATGAACGGTGGTGCAAGATGGAATTGTTCTTGGGCCCTTCCCACCCACCTTTATGTTTGATATTAAAAAGGACATGCACAGTTTAATAAATCAAGCCCTCCAGCGACAGGGAAATTGAATCACAGGGTTAGATGCACGTGAAGAAAGCGCACTAGGGTACAGCGCACCCCCTGGTGCAAACAATAGAAATGAACAATATATTTTTTATATAACTTGCAGCTCCTTTCAAACAGCATGAATCACAGGGTTAGATGCACGTGAAGAAAGCGCACTAGGCTACAGCGCACCCCTTTGTGAGACTGAGTCTCGACACCTTTTATAGAATCCAAGTCAGATGAGAATCCGACACCCAGGGCCGGCTCTACCATTACTCAGCTTTAGGCGGCTGCCTAAGGGCGCCGTCCACTGGAGGGCACCAATGAATTCATCTAAACTGAAGGATGTCTCTGTATGTGGTCAGTAATGAACTTAAAGATGAGGGGATGGAACACAATAAGGACCATGCAAATATATGTATGTATGTCTGTGTGTATACATGTCTGTGTGTATACAATTTTTGTGGGCTGTAGATGACATCCCGGCAGACCAGATGCTGGTGTTTAGAATACTGGCTCCAGAATCCTGAGACCTGTCAGAATGATGACGCCAGAATTATGACAGCCGGCATCCTGAATGTTAGTGTTTAGGCTGCGGGGAGGGAGGGATAGGGTAAGGGTAAGGGGTAAGGTTAATTAATTTAATTTAAAATGATGTTATTATGGTGCTCGGGATGCCACTGTCGGTATTCTGACTGTGTATGTATGTATAATGATGCAATTCACCACAGCCCACTTAGGGCCACCTGCATCTCCCCTCTGGAAGGTGTGTGTGAGGGGGCAGGCGGATGCAGATTAGGGGACACTAGGCTGAATGTTTGCCTAAGGTGCAGAGAGATCTTGCACCAGCCCTGCCGCCACTGAGACTATGAAGTTCGGCCTCCCGCTGGGATCCGAATCTGGCGGGATCACCCAAGCTCGGGCACGGTTCGGATTCCTCAGAATCGGAACCACCAATCCCTATTTAAAAGTTACATGTGGAAACAAACACACACACCCATGGGTAAAGATGCCAGTAGGTGCGCCACTAGGCCTTGTAGACTAATGGTCTGAAATATGATAAGTACTGATCAGTGTAAAGCATGTAAATGACCCTCTTAAATGGTGTATAATGTGCAGAGTAGTGTGAGTAGTGTACCACAAGAAAACAGATTATTGTCTATTTATAAAATGTTACAAAATATTTAAAGCATGAGGTTATCAGAACAATAATCACATTGGTAATATTTGAAGGCAATAAGATATTTGAAAGCAAATGAGAAAAGCACATTCAATGAAATAGAAGATGAATAACATTATTCTTGGTGCAGCAGTAGAAGAATTAAGTGGTATAACTATAATCTTTTTCCTTTAGTACTTGTTATAAAGATCACTGGCTACATGATATTTAAGCCCTGATTAAGAGTTGCACACGTGTCAATTTACATATTTGGCCAATGTATTGTTACTGAACATACATGATAAGTCTTAGAAAACCTTACTGCGCATGTGCGAACCAAGGAATGTAATAGCATACTCAATTGCGTACAGTATCGCACTCAGTAGAGAAGGGGTTTGCAATTATTGGGTGTTCAGGGGAGGAGAAAAGGAGGTGACCAGAAGAGAACACAAAAAGGGGCTGAATTGTATGGCATGTTATGGGAATGTTATGGGCATGTTTGGGAATTCTGCTGCATTCTCTTTCTCAGCAGAACTGCCTCAGAGGCCATTTTTAGAGAAGGGTCAGACAGCTGAACCTGCACCACTTGTTGATGTTGAAGTGCACAGACCACCTGGCGGATCTGCATATTCCACAGATTAGAAAAGTAAGTGTTACCCATTTTGTTCTGTCTGGCTTGTAAACACAGGAACTGATTTAAGTGTCATTTGCATATTTTTGCACACATACTGAGATAGGAATTGTAATTGAGAGTGCAACCCTGAATACAGCCCTCTGACAGGAATCATCTCTCTGTTGCTCAGCACTGTCTCCCTGCCTGTAACAAGGGTTACATTAGTAATCATTATAATATTTTAGAATTATAAAGCTCATTCAGAGATGGACACAGCCAGATCTGCGACCATCTCCTCAAATTCTGGAGGCCGATCAGCACTGGGCAAGGCCACCAAGCATGTGTGAGGTCACCTCTCGATGCATCCGCAATAAGACTGTGGATGCATCTTAACTAAGGTTGACATCACGCAGCCGCCCCTAAAATAGGCCAGCCTGCCCCTCCCCCCCAATGCTGCATCGTCGCCTTGTGAATGTCCACCTCTGTCAATTACATTGTAGTTGCATCCATCGGGGATGCGACCGCAATGTATTTTCCCACGCAGTGGCCGCATAATGACCCCCAATGCTTTGGAAACATATCGTGGATGGAGATAAAGTACCAGGCAACCAACTCCAAACTGCCATGTTGCCAGCTGTGTATGAAAATTACAGTTAGGAGCTGATTGGCAGTTACTTTCTTTCTCTATAAGGTTGAGTACACAGTTCCATATTATTAGGGATGAGCAGGATCGGTTCCCTGAGAACTTCACTAACCGAGCCCAGATCCGAGTCAGGCTCGGGTTTTCTCGCCTGACTCGGAAACCAGAACGAGACAAAACATCATCATCCCTCTGTCAGATTCTCGCAGGGTTTGGACTCCATACAAGGAGCCGCCCGTCGCCGCCATTTTCACTCCGGCATTGGAGAGTGTAGAGAGAGGATGTGTCTCCATCCTCAATGTACTGCATCAGTTCAGTGGTAGTGTCTTTTGATGCATCAGTCCAGTCACATTGGTGGTGTCCTCTGCTGCCATATGTCCAGTGCTGCTGTGTAAGTCCAGTCCAGTGGTGCTGTTGAGTGCTGCATCAGTTCAGTGGTGGGGTCTTGTGCTGTATCAGTCAAGTCACAGTGGTGGTGTCCTCTGCTGCCATATGTCCAGTGCTGCTGTATAAGTCCAGTCCAGTGGTGCTGTGTTGTACTGCATCAGTTCAGTGGTGGTGTATTGTGCTGCATCAGTCCAGTCACAGTGGTGGTATCCTCTGCTGCCATATGTCCAGTGCTGCTGTATAAGTCCAGTCCATTGCAGTGGTGCTGTGTTGTCCTGCATCAGTACAGTGGTAGTGTCTTGTGCTGCATCAGTCCAATCACAGTGGTGGCCTCTGCTGCCATATGTCCAGTGCTGCTGTATAAGTCCAGTCCATTGCAGTGGTGCTGTGTTATCTTGCATCAGTCCAGTGGTGGTGTCCCTGTGCTGCTGTATATGTCCAGTAGTACAGCAGTATATGTCCAGTGATACTGCCGTATATGTCCAGTGATACTGCCATATATGTCCAGCGGTACTGCCGTATAAATCCAGTAAAACAGCTGTATAATTCCAGTGGTACTGGCATATAATTCCAGCGGTACTGGCATATAAATCCAGTCCAGTGATACTGCTGTATAATTCCAGTGATCCTGCCATAAAATTCCAGTTGTGCTGGCGTATAAATCCAGTGATACTGCCGTATAATTCCAGTGGTACTGGCATATAATTCCAGCGGTACTGGCGTATAAATCCAGTCCAGTGATACTGACGTATATGTCCAGTGGTAATGAAGTATAATTCCAGTGGTACTGCCATATAACTCCAGTGATACTGCGTATAATTCTAGTGGTACTTGCATATAAATACAGCTGTACTGGCATATAAATCCAGTCCAGTGATACTGCTGTATAAGTCCAGTGGTACTGTCATATAATTCCAGTGGTACTGGCGTATAATTCCTGCGTTACTGGCGTATAAATTCAGTCCAGTGATACTGCCTTATATGTCCAGTGGTACTGCCATATAAATCCAGTGGTACTGCCGTATAATTCCAGTGATACTGCAGTATAAATCCAGTGATACTGCTATATAATTCCAGTGGTAGTGGGTATAATTCCAATGGTACTTGCGTATAAATCCAGTCCAGTGATACTGCCGTATAAGTCCAGTCCAGTGGTGCTGCCATATAAATTCAGTGGTGCTGCCATATAAATTCAGTGGTGCTGTCCTGTGTTGTATATTATTTAGTCCAAATAAAGGGGTTATTAATATTTAAACCAAATAATTTTCACAGGGTTTGCCCTGTGTGGTGTAGAGGTACGCTCTCCTGTATCGCATATTGTTATATAACTCCAGAAAAAAAATGGAGAACAAAAATTTGAAGTATAAAATAGGGAAAAATCAAGAACCACTTCCTCCTAGTGCTGAATCTGCTGCCACTAGTCATGACATAGACGATGAAATGCCATCAACGTTGTCTGCCAAGGCCGATGCCCAATGTGATAGTAGAGGGCATGTAAAATCCAAAAATCCAAAGCTCAGAAAAATTTTTAAATGGTCTGAGCAGAAACCTATGTTCATGACTAGTGGTTCAGCTTTACATGACGATGGAAGCCCTCATACTAGAAAAATGATAAGAGTTAAGCTGGAAACAGCACAGCAAAGAACTGTGCGTTCTAAAATGGTATCACAAATCCCCAAGGATTATAAGGAGAGTCGGCGGATGCGATGCCTGACCTTCCAACACTTAATGGGAAGAGGTGGCTCCTTCCACCATTTGCACGCCCTCTGCAAGTGCTGGAAGGAGCACCCACAGTCCAGTTTCTGATATTCAAATTGAAGATGTCACTGTTGAAGTACACCAGGATGAGGATATGGGTGTTGCTGGCACTGAGGAGGAAGTTGACGATGAGGATTCTGATGGTGATGTGGTTTGTTTAAATCAGGCACCAGGGGAGACAGTTGTTGTCCGTGGGATGAATAAGCCCATTATGATGCCTGGGCAAAATACCAAAAAAGCCACCTCTTCGGTGTGGAATTATTTCTCCACAAATCCAGATAACAGGAGTCAGGTCATGTGTTGCCTCTGACAATCTGTAATAAGTAGGGGTAAGGACGTTAACCACTTAGGAACATCCTCCCTTATACGTCACCTGCAGCGCATTCATCAGAAGTCAGTGTCAAGTTGTGAAACTCTGGATAAGAGTGTAAGCAGTCCACTGACATCTAAATCCCTTCTTCCTCTTGTACCCAAGCTCCTGCAAGCCACACCACCAATTCCCTCAACGTCAACTTCCTCCTCAGTCAGGAACGTTAGTAGTCTTTCAGGCCATGTCACTGGCAAGACTGATGAGTCTTCTCCTAACCAGGATTCTTAAGAAGGATCCTTAAGTGGTATGCCAACTGCTGCTGTTGCTGCTGCTGCTGTTGCTGCTGCTGGGAGTCGATCGTCATCCCAGAGGGGAAGTCGGAAGACCACTTGTACTACTTCAACTAAGCAATTGACTGTCCAACAGTCCTTTGCGAGGAAGATGAAATATCACAGCAGTCATCCTGTTGCAAAGCGGATAACTGAGGCCTTGATAGCTATGTTGGTGTTAGATGTGCATCCAGTACCTGCCATTTGTTCAGTTTGACTTAGAGAATTATTTGAGGTAATGTGTCCCCGGTACCAAATCCCATCTAGGTTCCACTTCACTAGGCGATACCGAGAATGTACACAGACGTCAGAAAAAGTTTCCTCAGTGTCCTACAAAATGCAGTTGTACCCAATGTCCACTTAACCACGGCCATGTGGACAAGTGGAACAGGGCAGACTAAGGACTATATGACTGTGACAGCCCACTGGGTAGATGTATTGCCTCCTGCAGCAACAACAGCAGCTGCACCAGTAGCAGCATCTCGCAAATGCCAACTCGTTCCTAGGCAGGCTACGCTATGTATCACAGCTTTCCGTAAGAGGCACACCACTGACAACCTCTTACGGAAACTGAGGGACATCATGGCACGATGGCTTACCCCAATTAGATTTGTGATATTGGACAACACCATCAATATTGTGCGTGCATTACATCTGTGCAAAGTCCAGCATGTCCCATGTTTTGCACATACAATTAATTTGGTGGTGCAGAATTTTTAGAAAAATGACATGGGGCTGCAGGAGATGCTGTTGGTGGCCAAAAAAATTGTGGGCCACTTTTGACATTTAGACACCGTGTGCCGAAAACTTGAGCACCAGCAAACACTCCTGAACCTGTCCTGCCATCACCTGAAGCAAGAGGTGGTAACGAGGTGGAATTCAACACTCTATATGCTTCAGAGGATGGAGGAGCAGCAAAAGGTTATTCAAGCCTGTATATTCACCTACGATATAGGTAAAGGAGGGGGAATGCACCTGACTCAAGCACAGTGGATAATGATTTCCATCTTGTGCAAGGTTCTCCAACCCTTCGAACTTGCCACACGTGAAGTCAGTTCAGACACTGTCAGCTTGAGTCAGGTCATTCCCCTCATCAGGCTTTTGCGGAAGCAGCTGGACAAATTGAAGGAGGAGCTAAGATGGAGCGATTCCGCAAAGTATGTGGGACTTGTGGATGGAGCCCTTCATTCACTTTGCCAGGATTCAAGGGTAGTCAATCTGTTGAAATCATACCACTACATTTTGGCCACCTGCTCGATCCTAGGTTTAAAGCCTACGTTGTATCTCTCTTTCCGGCAGACACAAGTCTGCAGAGGTTCCAAGACCTGCTGGTAAAAAAAATTGTCAACTCAAGCGGAACGTGACCCGTCAACAGCTCCTCCTTCATTTTCTCCCGCAACTGGGGCTGGGAGGAAAATGATAAGATTTCCTAGCCCACCCGCTGGTGGTGATGCAGGGCAGTCAGGAGCGAGTGCTGACATCTGGTCCGGACTGAAGGACCTGCCAATGATTACTGACATGTCTACTGTCACTGCATATGATTCTGTCACCATTGAAAGAATGGTGGAGGATTATATGAGTGACTGCATCCAAGTAGGCACGTCAGACAGTCCGTACGTATACTGGCAGGAAAAAGAGGCAATTTGGAGGCCCTTGCACAAACTGGCTTTATTTTACCTAAATTGCCCCCCCCTCCAGTGTGTACTCCGAAAGAGTGTTTAGTGCAACCGGTCACCTTGTCAGCGATTGTCATAGGAGGTTACTTCCACAAAATGTGGAGAAGATGATGTTCATCAAAATTAATTATAAATTCCTCCGGGAAGACCTTTACCAGCAATTGCCTACAGAAAGTACACAGGGACCTGTGTTGGTGGTTTCCAGTGGGGACAAATTAATACTCTGTGAGGAGGGGGATGTACACACTGAAAGGGGTGAGGACTCAGAGGATGAGGATGAGGTCAACATCTTGCCTCTTTAGAGGCAGTTTGTGCAAGGAGAGATTGCTTCTTTTTTGGTGGGGTCCCAAACAAACCAGTCATTTCAGCCACAGTCATGTTGCAGACCCTGTCGCTGAAATGATTGGTTTGTTAAAGTGTGCATGTCCTGTTTATACAACATAAGGGTGGGTGGGAGGGCCCAAGGACAATTCCATCTTGCACCTCTTTTTCTTTGCATCATGTGCTGTTTGGGGACTAGTTTTTTAAAGTGCCATCCTGTCTGACACTGCTGTACAACTCCAGGGGTACTGCCGTATAAGTCCAGGGGTACTGCCATATAAGTCCAGGGGTACTGCCATATAAGTCCAGTCCAGTGGTGCTGTCTTGTGCTGCATCAGTCCAGTGATGGTGTCTTGTGCTGCCATAAGTCCAGTGGTGATGTCCTGTGCTGTTTAGTATTTACTCCAAATAAAACATTACTTATATTATTGTCCAAATAATTTTTACAGTGTTTGCCCTGTGTGGTGTAGGGGTACACTTGCCTGTGCTTCATATTATTATAATATCTCCAAATAAAAGGGTTTTTATAATCCAAATTAATTTTACAGGCTTTTTCGTGTGTGTGTATGGTTTAGGGGTACACTCTCCTGTTCCACTAATATTGTGCGTGTATTACAAATCCCAGCACGTCCCATGTTGTTTGTGCCACACACTTGTGTCGCTTAGCTTAGTCATACAGCTACCTCATTGCACCTCTTTTTCTTCTTTGCATGATGTGCTGTTTGGGGGCCTAGTTTTTTTAAGTGCCATCCTGTCTGCCACTGCAGTGCCACTCCTAGATGGGCCAGGTGTTTGTGCCGCATACTTTTGTCACTTAGCTAAGTCATACAGCTACCTCATTGCACCTCTTTTACTTCTTTGCATGATGTGCTGTTTGGGGCCTAGTTTTTTTAAGTGCCATCCTGTCTGCAACTGCAGTGCCACTCCTAGATGGGCCAGGTGTTTGTGCCGCACACTTGTGTCGCTTAGCTTAGTCATACAGCTACCTCATTGCACTTTTTTTGCATGATGTGCTGTTTGGGGCCTAGTTTTTTTAAGTGTCATCCTGTCTGCAACTGCAGTGCCACTCCTAGATGGGCCAGGTGTTTGTGCTGCACACTTGTGTCGCTTAGCTTAGTCATACAGCTACCTCATTGCACCTTTTTTTTCTTTCTTTGCATGATGTGCTGTTTGGGGCCTAGTTTTTTAAGTGCTATCCTGTCTGCCATTGCAGTGCCACTCTTAGATGGGCCAGGTGTTTATGCTGCACACTTGTATCGCTTAGCTTAGCCATCCAGCTACCTAATTGCACCTCTGTTTCTTCTTTGCATCATGTGCTGTTTGAACCCTATTTTTCAAATCTGCCATCCTGTCTGTCACTGCAGTCCCACTCCTAGATGGGCCAGGTGTTTATGTCGAACACTTGTGTCGCTTAGCTTAGTCATCCAGCCACCTCGGTGCAACCTTTTGGCCTAAAAACAATATTGTGAGGTGTGAGGTGTTCAGAATAGACTATAAATGAGTGGAAATGAATGTTATTGAAGTTAATAATACAGTAGGATCAAAATTATCCCCTAATTATGTGATTTTAGCTCCAAAACCAAAACAAGAAAGGGTGGTTTTGGCAAAACCAATCCAGATCCAAAACACGAGCATGGAACCAGAATGAAAAAAACAAAACACAAAACACGAAAAGTGGCTGCCGCACATGTCTAGATTTTATCTCTATTTAAAGCTTAGTACATAGACCCCTAATCCCTCAAGCAACTTTACAAAGAACGCATACTCTAAAAATAAACAAAAACTGTAGTAATATATTTTATATCCCTCTTGCGCTTTTCATCTCTTATTTAGACCATCTACTCCATACTCACTTCAAGGGCATCAAATCACTTGGTTTTCTGCCACCCTTATACTAATTTCAGTGACACCTACTGGTGCAGTTATGTTTATAAACCCTGTACTTGTCCTATATTGTCTTGAACTGTAAAGGTACATACACACTTTCCGAGAAAATGAGCGACGGTGCTAATTTTCCCCCTTCCTGAGCGATGTCGCACATTTCCTCGGCAAGTGTGTATGCCGCCAGTGACAATTGATGTGCGGCCTCGTGGGTCAGCAACGATCGCCACTGTCGGCAGTGCGTGCATGCTCTATCTGGACTGTTGTCCAGGAGCTGCATGCACGGCTGGCCGCCACGTGATGTCACTGAGTGATATGAGCAGTCATATAGGTCTGTGTGTATGGGGGGGGGCGCTGACCACCCAGCACGGGAGGGGAAAAACTAGATGAGTGACATCGTCTAGTGTGTATGGACCTTAAATCACTGTTTTCTTGTTTTGCTTATTTATGTACTTACTGTAACATAGTAGCATAGTAACATAGTATCTAAGGTTGAAAAAAGACGGTCTATCGAGTTCAACCTATTTGTGGTCTCCGATGCAGGATTAAGGGTCTAAAATTTTGGCTGATGCTGATGTCAGCCGTCGCGTTTTATCCCTCTTTTTATAGTAGCGATAGTGCGTGACTATGCACCATAACCCTGGATATCCTTATCCATTAGGAATTTATCTAATCCATTCTTAAAGGTGTTGACTGAGTCCGCCATTACAACTCCCTCAGGCAGGGAATTCCAAACACATTGTCCTTACTGTGAAAAAGCCTTTACGCCGTATTGTGCGGAATCTCCTCTCCTCTAACCTGAGCGAGTGTCCATGAGTTCTCTGTGTTGATCTAACCAAACACAGGTCTCGCAAAAGCTCTGTGTATTGTCCCCTTATGTATTTGCAGATGTTGATCATGTCCCCTCTTAGTCTCCTCTTTTCCAGTGTAAACATTCCTAGTCTTGCAAGCCTTTCCTCGTATTCCAGCATCTCTATGCCCTTAATTAGTTTGGTCACCCGCCTCTGAACCTTTTCTAGCTCCAGGATATCCTTTATGTAGTATAGGGCCCAGAATTGTACACAGTATTCAAGGTGTGGCCTTACTAGTGATTTATATAACAGGAGTATAACATCCTCGTCCCTTGCATCAATTCCTCATTTCATGCATGGTAGTATCTTATTAGCCTTCTTTGCTGCAATCCTACTTTGGGTACTGCTACTTAGTTTGCTATCTATGAGAACACCTAAGTCTTTCTCCAGTACAGTATCCCCTAATTTTACCCCATTCGGTATGTAGGTGTTGTTTTTGTTCTTGCTACCACAGTGCATTACCTTACACTTGTCTGCATTGAAGCGCATTCTCCATTTGACTGCCCATGCTTCTAATTTAACTAAGTCATTCTGAAGAGACTCAGCATCCTCCTCCGTATTAATAGCCTTACACACTTTGGTATCATCTGCAAAAATTGACACCATGCTCTCTAGACCTTCTGTTAGGTCGTTAATGAAAATGTTTAACAATAGCGGTCCTAATACCGAGCCTTGTGGCACACCACTTAACACTTCAGTCCAATTTGAAAAAGAACCGTTGACCACAATGCGCTTCTCCCTATTATCTAACCAATTTTTAACCCAAGTGCATATTGTGCTACCTAGCCCTATTTCATGTAGCTTGTAGATAAGTTGTCTGTGTGGTACTGTGTCGAAAGCTTTGGCAAAGTCTAAAAAGATTACATCCACCACTTTACCCTGATCGAGGTTTGCACTAACTGTTTCATAAAAGCCAAATAAGTTGGTTTGACAGGATCTGTCCTTCACAAATCCATGTTGATTCCTTTTAATGACTTTATTGTCTTCAAGGAACTTCTGAATACTATCCCTTAGAATACCTTCCAGTACTTTCCCCACTATAGATGTAAGACTAACTGGTCTATAATTACCCGGTTCAACTTTACTTCCCTTTTTGAATATAGGCACTACTTCCGCTATACGCCAGTCTTTGGGAACCATACCTGCTATAACTGAATCCTTAAAGATCAAACATAGCGGTTTTGCAAGTTCAGAGTGAAGCTCCATTAGAACCGTTGGGTGAATTCCATCGGGACCCGGTGACTTATTAATCTTTAAATGTTTTAATCGGTCACAGACTACCTCCTCACTTAAATAAGTACCTATCAGTGGGATATTCTCATTATTCAGATTGTGTGTTAGTCCCTGAATTGGGTCCTCTCTAGTAAATACTGTTGAAAAAAACTAATTTAGTGTGTCCGCTATGTCATTATCATTTTTGATTAAGACTCCCAACTTGTCTTTTAAAGGGCCTATACTCTCCTTTTTAATCTCTTGCTATTAATGTATTTAAATAATTTTTGGGGATTCGCTTTGCTTTCCTTTGTTGTATTTGTTTATGTAACTGGGTGCTGAAGATCCCTTGTGGCGCCAAATAAATAAAGGATAATAATAATAATAATAATAATATGTTAAATATCTTATAGACTCTATTGTTTTATTCAGTGAGTAGTAATGTCACTCCTGTAATATTTGGAGAATAGAGGTGTCACGTATCCAAAGTCTGCTGTGATTACATGCATAGCCGTCTGCAAAGGTGAAATACAGTACCTCCTACACCCAAATGTATATGAGAAGTCACCTTGAAGATCTGTGATGTGTACAAGAGCACTGGGCTTGAGGTTTTGTTCTTAAATACATTTAGCCAAGAAAATCTTAAGTGATTTGTAATATAAATTTGGTTTACAGCAAAGGGTATATTATTCCCATTTTTTGCACAGAATACATATGTTGTGTGTACATAATCTTATATTCCATTTGCGTATATTTTCTAAGAATCTACAAAAGACTAAAAAAAAAACCTTAGCACAGTACATGCTATTTTACTAGATTTTGTAGGAATTTCAAGGTAAACAATATTCGTTATATGATAGTGCACACAAATTAGAAAGTTTTTTTGCAATTTTAGGTGAATGATTTGCAGATTTAACATAATTCAAGAAACATATATACCTAGGTAACATAAAGAGCATCTTTGTGTGATCAATGTTTTGCAAATTAAGATAAGTAATGCCTGAGTTGTTGGAATGTAAATTTGATTTAAAGAGCAAAGCTACTCATTTTCATTTTGTGATTGTAAAACAACCTTATTGAGTCAGTGATGGACCTTCAGGCTTCCCGAAAACTAAAACCATGTGTTATGATGATGAAATACAAGCCTAATTAACAGAGTATAATGGAAAATGTAAAGGTGCTGTTAGTTTTTCCTAAAGACCTTAACGAGAGAAGGTAAGGGAAGGATTTGACTCATAAGAAAAATACTAGTTTTCAATTTCCTGACATGAAAAAATATTGATATATTTGTCAGTTACAGATTCTGGGATTCTTTGGGTTATATATATATATATATATATATATATATATATATATACATATACACACTGTATTTATATATATATATACATACATACATACATACACACACAGTATATATATATATATATATATATATATATATATATATTTATTTATTCTACTTTTCCACTTGGAGATGTCCATATATCTGGTTTGGTTACTGGTCAGATGCTTTCCAGGGGTATCTTCCTCCTCCCTGGCAAATGTGGTGCGTTCTGCCAAAGGAACAAATAGTCCTCATTTCTTGTGAACAGTGGACAACATATCCCTCAAAGGAACAGTGCGACATCCAAGTGGTCTAGCAAGGAGTACAGTGACTGAATTTTACTTCACTTGGGCCCCGAGATGTCCGGCAAGAAGTGAAGTAAAATCCGGAATGCACCTCAGGAATGTGATATGGTCGCGGCTTAACAACTTCTTTCTGTTGTCCCGCTGACCATGCATCATTCGAGGATCCAGGTAACCAAAAAGGTGCTTAGAGGTTCCCTTTCCAAAGAGCACTGGCCGTGCTTTTCCACTCTTCTCCCTTTTAAAAGGTAGGGCCTTGGAGACTTTACAGTGGATTTGTCTCTGTGGTTCCTTTTTAGAGCTCCCTAAATCCTGGGAAATTGTGTCCCAATATGAGAGGATACGGGAGCTTAGGACCAACCATGGAGAACACCTCATAAGTGGCCCACATGCACCCAGGATAATTTTTCTATGGACCCATGAATGCAGAGTACTTCAACAAACCCTGGAACCTTTTCCACTGGCCTGGGCACACCAACCTCTGAGGCAGCTCACTTTCTGAGTCTATACTAGCTTGGAGTTTTTGCCCATTCAGTTACACAGTTTCCCACATTAACGGGGGTCTGGGATCCAGGAAAAAAAAGCATGGTAAGTAGTGCCCATACTGGTAACCCCACACTTCATAAGCTCTGTTTTTCTGGGACAGTTCTTCCTTATAAGACTTGGCTATCTGGACTCAGATCAATGTAATTTGTATATGTATTATTGAAATTTGAAATACCTGATGCAGAGTTAAAGGCAGGCAATTGCTCCTGCATTAAGGGGATTATTCAGGTTGCATCGCTAAGCGATGCGACCGCAATAACCCTGTTCCTGGCGCCAATGCGCACGCACAGGTCCCACACCCGACGGAATTTAGTGCAGCGGCGGAGGAAAGCAGAGGTGGGTCTGCAATGATTTCTGGGTGTCTGCGTGACATCACACGCAGCTGCTCCGATAAGAAAAATGGCGGCTGACAACCTGCATACGCAGCATAGCTGCAGGGGGTCATCCACAGTTGCTGTGACCGTGTTAAAAGATGCAAGATGTGCAAATTGGTGCAGCTCACTGATCTATTTATAAATAAACCTCACTGAGACAATAAAACTCATTGAGACACTACATGGTCTCTTCCGTAGGGTGGAACGCCTGTAGGATTTTACATTAACAAACTTTTATTTGGTTTACAGTTGTATGCCTCTTACCAGATTTGGTGAAAAGAGACATAGGGGAATATTCACTAAGTGTCGGATCCATTCCGACATGCAGTTGTTGGAATGGATCCGACAACCCCTATTCAATGGACGGCCAAATCCGACTTGGCCGGATTTGGCCGTACACAGGGTCCTGTCCTCAGGGCCGGTTCTGGCCCTTGTGGCACTCTGGCTGAAAATAGGGGTGTGGCTTCATAAAGGGGCATGGTCAGTTATGTCCCCTGTAGAGTTGTGCCCCCGTTTGTGCCCGCAGTAGAGTTGTGCCCCTGTTTGTGCCCCCAGTAGAGTTGTGCCCCCGTTTGTGCCCCAGTAGTATTGCCCCAGTAGAGTTGTGCCCCCATTTGTGCCCCCAGTAGAGTTATGCCACTTACAAAAAATAAATAAATGAATACTAACCATCCGCGCTCCTGATTCCCGACCGCTGCTGACCTCCGTCTCCGTACGGCGGCGCAGCTCCTCGGATCTATGGGAGAGACGTCATGACGTCTCTCCCATAGCACAACATAGACACTAGAGATCAATTATGACCCCTAGCGTCTATGTGCCGGTCCCACAATACCGTGTGGTGTACAATGACATCATCGCGCACTGCTCAGCAGTGACAGCACAGCACCGCACAGCATCGGGGGGGCACCACCAGTAGCGGTTCTTGCCACGGCGGCGGTGCTCTCCGGATGGTGGTGGCGCCCCGTGCAAAAATCCCATGGGCCCGTAGCAAGATCCACTACTGCCTGTCTCTGCGGATGAGATGACAGCAGCGGCCAGGAGTGCAGATGGCAGCGGCCGTGAGTGAGACAGCAGCGGAGGTAAGCTGGGCAGCGGGGAGAGCAGAGATCGGCTGCTGGAGCTGGCTGCGGGGTAACATGTCTGGGGCGGCGGATGGAGGCGCTGCAGGGAAAGAGGTGCCTGCGGGCCGCGGGAGGAGCAGAGATCAGCGGCCGGCGGGGGGAGCTGGCTGCGGGGTGACATGTCTGCGTTGGCGGAGGGAGGCACTGCAGAGAGAGACCTCTCTACCTGCAGCACCTCCCCTCACTGCAGTAGACATACCCCCCCGCAGCCAACTACCCCCGCCGGCCGCCGATCTCAGCTCCCCCCCCCCCCCCCGTCGGCCCGCAGCACGCTTGTCTCCTTACCTCAATCCGACTTGTTTTTAAGTCAGATTGAGTTTGTCGGAAAGGGTGCCAAAACCTGTCGGATTTGGCCCCATTTCCGACAGAAGCACGTGGATTGGCGGTTATTCAGCCGATCCACGTGTTTTACAACAAGTCGGGAATTCCCGACTTGTCGGAAAAAAATCAGCCCCTATTGAATAGGTCGGAACCCCTTCCGACCTATTTCTGTCGGAAGCTGCCGTCTTTCCTACAAGACAGCAGCTTCCGTCAGTTAAAGGTTATTTGCAAAATAAACTAAATATATGGATTTGGAAAATTGTAGGAGTTCATTTGCGGCAGAACATTTTGGTTTGTATGGGGTTTCAGGAAATAGCAGGGCCGTAAACATAAATAATAAAAAAATATTAAATGTGCAAGATAACTACAAAAGTGAATTTGAAAGTGATCCTACATGAATATTGTTAAAAAAAAAGTCAAATACATCATATAGGAGATTTAGGGCACCTGTGATCTGGTTTAAAACATGCTACATGTTTAGACATACAATGCAACAGCTGTCAAGTGTTAAACATCCATTCTTTGGAATGTGAAGCTCATAAAAAAAATGTATGTCAAACAATAAGTTGGTCATCTTGTGCTGTCAGCACATTCCAAGTACAGGGTAGTGTCAAATAGTGTCAGATACAGTATATGAAGGAGAAGTTAGTACAAAAATACAAAACTTTACTATGTAATCCTTTATGGTATTTTAGTCCTCCAGGTTATTATGGCATATTGTTGTTTTCTAATAATAAACTGATTGTGTAGAATTTTGTTTCCAAGAGTTGTCCAAATTGACAGTTGATTCTGGACAAAGGCAGATGGAGTTATCATATTAAATAGAAGATTACATAATTTTAGAGAAAACGTGTGCACATATAATTCTGTATATTAATTAAATATGTTCATTATTTCAGTTGAAGGCTGTATATCAGTTTTAGTTACTGTAGTATTACATCCCAATATAAATTATATGTGGGGTGGGATTGGATGGGTATGATATGTTGACATTGATCATTAATAAAATATTGACATGTTAGAATGTTGACATATCATCCCTGGTGGCCCAGTGGTAACTTACCTGCTCACTGCATCCTCAGTGTAACCCATACTTGCCTACCTGACCCTCTCCATGAGGGAGGAAATGCTCTGTTCCTGGACTTTCCTGGTAATGTATGATTGCCATCACCTGTGGTGAGCTAGGTAATTGATAAGAAAGGTGTTCCACCACAGGTGATGGCAATCATACATTACCAGGAAAGTCCAGGAACAGAGCATTTTCTCCCTCATGGAGAGGGTCAGGTAGGCAAGTATGGTGTAACCCTAACCATCCGGCGCACAACCTAACACAAATGTCAACATTCTGACAATGTCAACATGTTGGTGTCATTATTTTAACAATATAGACATCATACAGTAACTGTAGACCTTTTGACCACATCCCATGTGGGATTTTGTATCCAAATAATGTCATTAATTAGAGATGATCGGGCCCGGTTCTCAATGAATCAAGCCCACCTGAACTTCTGGGATCTAGGTGCATCTGGCCCATATCCAAAATATGATGCAAAACCTCACTTCCCAATGGTCAGATCTCGCGAGTTTTGGTTTGGGCACCAATTTCAGAGTCCCAGTGAAAGCAATGTGCTGACTGCTGCTTGGCTGAGAGAGCCAATAAGTGCTTTCCCATAGACTTCAATGGGTAGAGCAGGGCAGAGGACACCGCCGGCACCCCGCACTGCTGATACCACGCACGGCCGACATAGCAGACACTTCCGCACTGCCAGTGCCCTGCACTGCCAACACCGCCAACACTCCCGCACTGCCCACACCACCGGTACCCCCACACTGAGGACATCGCCAGTACTCTTACTCTGCTGGCACTGCCGGCATCCCCGCACTGTGGACACTGTTGGCACCCTGCCCTGAGGATACCACTGGCACCCCTGCATCATCGTCCTCACAGACACATTTTCCATTGGTGGCCCTCATCCTGTCTGCTGTAACAGTAAGTGCAGTATTGATGTATCCAACACACACTGTATCCGACTTGCACTGATTCCAACTTGCACTGTAGCCAACTTGCACTGTATAAGATCTGCACTGTAACCCACACTATATCCAACCAGCACTGTATCCTACCCGCGATGTATCTGACCTACACTGTATCTGACCCACACTGTATCCCACCTGCACTGAATCTGGCCAGCACTATATCCAACCTGCGCTATATCCCGCACTGTAAACGACCAGAACTGTATCAGACCTGCACTGTAGCCTGTACTGTATCTGACCAACACTGTATCTGACCTGCACTGTAACCCGCACTGTATCCAACCCACACTGTATCCAACCCACACTGTATCTGACCTGCACTGGATCCCGCACGGTAGTTGACCTACGCTGAAATTCGCTTTGTATCTAACCTGCACCCGACCCACACTGTATTCGACCAACATTTCCTGTTGCGTGTAGTATGCCGATAACTCCTTTGCTTCCTTCCATATCAGCTGTTTGTGTACTGAGAACTGCGGTGCTAATTGTTACCTGTGCTATGTTTTAATTTCCTGTACTGTTAAGTTCTGTATACCCTGTATTGTTCTAAAGTGTGTTGTATGCACAGCACTGCAAAACATTTGTAATAATAATAATAATAATAATAATAATGTAATGCAATAGGTAGCGTCATGCCTCCTGCATGCATTACTGATCCTAGCTGTGGTTCCTCTGTGATACTATCGGCCAGCTGCATGATCCATGGGGTCGCACAAGCTGGCTACAGCATATCCTACAAAGAGGCCAGAATCCTGGCCACATCCCATCCTAATAACATTGACAAGACAATTCTGTTTTGGAAATCGGAGGCTGACGCCACCTATTTCCACCACCAAACCGCTTCAGACTGTCAATCACGCCACCAAACTGCATCAGACTGTCAATCACTGGCAGTCTGATGCCATTGGGGCAGTATGGATGGTGTAATGGTTAGCATTACTACCTCACAGCACTGAGGTCACGGGTTCAATTCCCACCATGGCTCTAACTGTGTGGAGTTTGTATATTCTCCCTGTACTTGCGTGGGTTTCCTCTGGGTACTCCGGTTTCCTCCCACAATCCAAAAATATACTGGTAGGTTAATTGGATCCCAACAAAATTAACCCTAGCGTGAATGTGTGCGTGTGTACCTGTGGCAGGGAATAAAGATTGTAAGCTACATTGGGGCAGGGACTGATGTGAATGGCCAAGTACTCTCTGTAAAGCACTACAGAATATGTGTGCGCTATATAAATAACTGATAATAATAATAATAATAATAATAATAGTGCAACCAAAATTGTAGACCCATACTGCACATGTACAAACAGCATTACTTTGTGGCATGCACCGCAGAAGTGCCGGAACCTGAAACAGGCTCTCTATGCAGACAACAGATGAATTCAGTGAAAATAGCAGAGACCCAGCTCATGTCACTAACGGTAATGGCAACATGACTGGTATATAATCTGATAAAGCTATATATACATATATTTACTGTAGATATAATTTACAAAATTTGTCAATTAGCATTGTCTAATACAATGTAGTATAAAATTTTTCTAAACAGGACAGCTTTAGAAAATATTTTGATTTGTTGGTCTGGGAATTGTCCAAAATGAAAAACAGAAGCTCACATTAATAAATTTTATCAAAAGGAGAATTTAGCTATAAATGGGCAATCAATTTATTTGAGCTATTTGTGAACCTTGGCTGGCTTCCTCCAGTTATCATCATTGGCCATTCATTAGTTGACTATTGCTATTTTACATGCCTTACCCCTTTATCCTCTTCCTCTTTACCATGATAGAACCTTACATATTGATGTATGTATTGAGAAACTTCTTATTGGGTGTAATATATATTTTTTGCACAATATTTAAGTATTTTTACCATATATATGCAGAGCAGTGTTCAAATGTTACTGATTAATAAAATTTTTGAAATGTTATTAAATTTACTATGATCTGCAGCTACTAGTTTTCAGTACCAATTTAGGGCAGCGGTATTCAACATATGGCCCTACATCTGCTGTGGAACTACACATCCCAGCATTCCCTGCCACAGTTTAAACATGCCCTAACAGCAAAACTATGTCAGGATGTATAGTTCCAGAGCAGCAGGAGGACCGCATGTTGAATATCCATGAATTAGGACTTCACCAAATTGGCTATAAAATACAAGTATTTAACATTACTTTTCTCAAGAAAACTTATCTCAAAACGCCATGAATTGCAATTTCTACAATCAACATTCAGGAAAATATCCAATTAGCCATGTTCAATTTTCATGTCACATAAGAAATTTTTACTTAACGTGTCCAGCCGCAAGGTTTTTGCAGTCAATTAACCGCCATCATCTGGCATATACATACTTTTTAACAGTAAATGTCATTGCTTTTTATAAAACAAAGTTGAAACATTTTACAAACTGCTTCTGACTACGATACATTTCCAAAAAACTGTTCTTTAAATAAATTGGCTACTGGAGAAATGTGAATATTTAGTCAAGCTAGGATTCCAGTCATTTTTCATTTGCTTTGGCATCTGCAAAAAAAAATCACATATATCAAATGTCCTACTGCTGGTTATTCTAGAAAGCCTAGATGTCAAGTTGAAAGTGTTTATTTAGATATCATGAATACTAGACTCAATAGATATAATACAGAGAACGATTTTCCTCTGCTTAATAAATATTGAGCTAATGAAACAAGTTGAACACAATTGTACATTTTATGCATTTCAAAATACTTGTGGTCACTTCAAAATATTCACATTTTCTTAGTTTTAATCTTTCCAGTTAGACCTAAACTAATTAACTAATAAATTAAATGTTTTATATGGCTTCTAATTGTATTTTTTTAACAATGTTATGGTGGTGGTAGTGTGTCCTACAATATTTAACCCACTAAACAATTACTGATTGGAATAAGGATGAGGAATATATTGCACACGTTACACAGCATTCCAATCAACATTAATTGGTCAAAATTTAAGGGTGTGGATTATTAGATCTACACAAAAAAGGTCTACAGTCAGTAGGTCTACAACTAATGGTAGACATGCATTAGGTCGACAGGGTAAAAAGGTTAACATAAAATAGGTAGACAGTAGAAAAAGTCGACATGGAAATGGTCGACACAAAAAGTTAGACACAAATTGTTTTTTTTTTTTTTTGTATTTTGTCACGTATCTGCCACAAACAAGCCTGATTAGTGTACCACGTCCCCTAACAGCTTCAGGCAAGGTGCCTCAATCTGCTATCACTGCACTCAGCACACGTTACTATTCCCAATCATAGTCCATGTGGATGGCAAGGTATGAAAAAGGTTTAAAAAAATTTAAATAAATTAAACAATTGTGTTGACCATATATGTGTCAGCCATTGTCCTGCCAACCTTTTGGCCCTGTCGACCTTTTGACCCTGTCACCCTAATGCATGTAACATCACGCCAAATGAGATGCACCTGCGGCTAGTTGCAGCCACAACCAGCATGGCTGCATCTGTACTTCAGGACAAATGCCTCAACTGTATTAACCATTAACAAGAGATAAAGTGGAGATGGATAAAGAGTGATAAATGACCAGCCAACCAGCTCCTAACTGCCATGTGACAGGCTTAGTTTGAAAAATGACAGTTAGGAGCTGCTTGGCTGGTGATTTATCCCTGAGAACTGAACCCCCCGAACATCCAGTCCCGAGCCTGAATCCGAGTCCGGTTCAGGACTTCCCGCCAGACTCGGAAACCAGAATGAGGCAAAATGTCATCATCCCGCTGTTGGATTCTCAAGGGTTTTGGATCCCATATAAACAGTCTTGCATCGCCGCCATTCTCACTCCGGACTTGGAGAGTGAGGGAGGGAGACAGACCTCTGTCTCTCTCTGTGGGTGGTGGCATCATGTGGGGTTAGTGCAGAGGTTCCCAAACTGTGTGCCGTTGCTCCCTGGGGTGCCTCGGGACACTTGCAGGGGTGCCCTGGGTTGACCAGACCAATTCAAATTATTCATGGTCAATATAATAGGCAAAACCAGTGCTGGTGGCTGCCAGTCATAAAATATGTGGCCAACAGAAGCAAATCTTGTCCCTCACCACACAACTGACCCTAAGGATGACATATAAATGCGATCTACTTAATGTAATATTTCTTTCTAAATTTCTCAATAAGACATTTTTGACCTAGTGGGGCCGTGAAAAAAATTCTGATATTATAGGGTGCCGTGATTCAAAACAGTTTGGAAACCACTGGGTTAGTGTGTGCTCTGCAGGGGTGCTGCTGTAGTCACTGTGGTGTACCTGTGCTGTGTTAGGGGTGCTGTCCTGGCTGTCACTGGTGTTTCATGTGCTGCAGCTGTACATGGGTGTTGCTGTCCTGGCTGTCACTGTTTGTACAGGGTGCAGGGGCACTGTCCTCCTGTATGCTGTAAAATATAGGGGTGCTGCTGGCCCTGTATGTTGTAAAAATTCAGGGGTGCAGTTGTTAAAAATGTAAAGCACACTGCTCCTTTATGCTGTAAAATAAAGGGGTGCTGCTGGCCATGTATGTTGTAAAAATTCAGGGGTGCAGTTAAAAATGAAAAGCACACTGCTGTATGCTGTAAAATATAGGGGTGTTGCGGTTCAAAAAACATTACTGGCCCTCTATGTTGTAAAAATTCAGGGGTGCAGTTGTTAAAAATTAAAAGCACACTGCTGTATGCTGTAAAATATAGGCATGTTGCTGTTCAAATAACATTACACTGTATGTTGTAGAAATTTAGGGGTGCAGTTGTTAAAAATTAAAAGAACACTGCTAGATGCTGTAAAATGTGGGATGCTGCTGGCCCTGTGTGTTGTAAAAATTCAGAGGTGCAGTTGTTAAAAATTAAAAGCACACCTCTGTATGCTGTAAAATATAGGGATGTTGCTGCTCAAATAACATTACACTGGCCCTGTATGCTTTAAAAATTCAGGGGTGCAGTTGTTAAAAATTAAAAGCACACTGCTGTATGTTGTAAAATATAGGGGTGTTGCTGTTCAAATAACATTACACTGGCCCTGTATGTTGTAAAAATTCAGGGGTGCAGTTGTTAAAAATTAAAAGCACACTGCAGTATGCTTTAAAATATAGGGATGTTACTGTCAAATAACATTACACTGGCCCTGTATGCTATAAAAATTCAGGGTTGCAGTTAAAATCAATGTGCACTGGCCCTGTCTTGTATGCTGTAATAATTCTAGGGTGAAGTGAAAATCAATGTACACTGGCCCTGTCTTGTATGCTGTATTTATTCTAGGGTGCAGCGGAAATCAATGTACACCTGCCCTGTCTTGTATGCTTTAAAATTACAGGGGTGTTGTGAAAATACAGGGGTGCTGGCACTGTCTGGGTTTGCGATGTCTAGGCCTGACTTTCACAACACTATATGGGTAGAGGAGGCTCCTACCACCATTTGCATGCCCCTTGCAAGTGCTGGGAGGAGCACCGCCAATCCAGTTGCTAATTTTGAGATTGAGGATGTCACTGTAGAAGTACACCAGGTTGAGGAGAAAATATTGTGTAGCTGGCGCTGCGTAGGAAGTTGACAATGAGGATTCTGATGGTGATGTGGTTTGTTTGAATAAGGTACCAGTGGAGACAGTTGTTGTCCATGGGATAAAAAAAAGCCCATTGTCATGCATGGGCACAATACCAAAAAAGCCACCTCTTCGGTGTGGAATTATTTCTCCACAAATCTGAACAACAGGTGTCAAACCATCTGTTGCCTTTGTCAATCCATAATAAGTAGGGGTAAGGATGTTAACCACCTTGGAACATCCTCACTTATACGTCACCTGCAGCGCATTCATCATAAGTCATTGTCAAGTTCAGAAACTTTGGGTAATAGCGTAAGCAGTCCACTGACACCTAAATAATGTGGATTTGTTTGTTTAAATATTATTTCTCTGTAAGGTTGAGAGTGTAAACACTGAAGGGGGGGGGGGCGGGGAAATCCTAGGATGAGGACGACACCTTGCCACTGTATAGCTAGTTTGTGCAAGGAGAGATTAATTGCTTCTTTTTTGGTGGTGGTCCAAACAAACCAATCATTTCAGCCACAGTCATGTGGCAGACACTGTCACTGAAATGATTGGTGTGTTAAAGTGCGCATGTCCTGTTTATACAACATAAGGGTGGGTGGGAGGGCCCAAGGACAATTCCATCTTCCACATCTTTTCTTTGTCTGCCACATCATTCCAGGGGTGCTGCCCTATATATTGTGCTGCCCCTCTGCCCTATCAGTACAGGGGTGCTGCCCCACTGCTGTTTAAGTCCAGGGGTGCTGTCGCCTGTCTGTGGTGCTGTGTAATTCTCCAGGGTTGCTGTTTATGCTGTATAAGTCCAGGGGTGCTGCTGTACTTGATCCTAGGTTTAAATGAAAGCCTAGACCAGATATGAAACAAGCTTAAACATCACAAACAGATTTGTGAAAACTAGCCGCAAAGGTGGAAATGGAAAGTGTTTTTAAATAAAGTGGGGAGAGACCACATTTGTGGCCAAAGTCAGTGTGACTCAGAAGAGACTGAATCATAATCCAACGTAACTGCTGGAGAGGTAAACGGGATGTTTTCTGCCGGAGCATTAGAGAGAAGTTCTTCTCAATTATTTCATGTTAGGGACTCAAATGAATGGCTCCAATTAGTCAACCTTAATTTTGATTTATTGCAGGTTGAGTATCCCTTATCCAAAATGCTTGGGACCAGAAGTATTTTGGATATTGGATTTTTCCATATTTTGGAATAATTGCATACCATAATGAGATATCATGGCGATGGGACCCAAGTCTAAGCACAGAATGCATTTATGTTTCATATACACCTTATACACACAGCCTGAAGGTCATTTTAGCCAATATTTTTAATAACTTTGTGCATTAAGCAAAAATTGTGTACATACACACAATTCATTTATGTTTCATATACTCCTTATACACACAGCCTAAAGGTCATTAAATACAATATTTTGAATAACTTTGTGTATTAAACAAAGTTTGTGTACATCAGAAAACAAAGGTTTCACTATCTCACTCAAAAAATTCTGTATTTCAGAATATTCCATATTTCTGAATATCTGGATAAGGGATACTCAACCTGTATTGATGTTCCACATTTTGGGATTATTTATTTAGAAGATGCACATTAGTTGTACAGGGATCTTCTTTTCCTAAGGGCTGTGTAGGGTTATTGCAAGACTTTGCAGTGTTAGAAGAACAGAGTTTCAGTGATCTTGCATTGCATCAGCTTTCCATTGCACTGCAGCACTAGATGGGCCAGAAGCTCCTGTGAGGCACAAACAGTTACTGAATAAAGTCCAGAATGGAGTCTCATGTTGGCTTACAGCCAGGAAGATGTCTGGCTTGCCAGGCTAAGGCATACTGTGGGCACGAAGGTTCCACCCACAATCCTACTTATAGTATGAAATAAGTTTGGACTGTAGAGTGGTAAGCTCCACTAGGGCAGGGGCTCAATAACAAAACAATTTACTGCACAGTTGTGCTTAGTACTTAATATGAATAAAATAAACAAGACACACAGGTATGCTCACATGCGTGTAACTGGGAGCTGTGAAAATCAGAAATAAGGCATCTGTCACAAAATATGTAAATAAAAATGCATAAAAAATGGAAAAAAAGAAACCCACGAGATTTTCACAATATAAGCCTCCAGACTCCGTGGTGGGGAAAATATCCAATCTTGATCCTGTGGTATCCATCAGTTTATTTGCAGACCAGAATTAAATCTGAGATTATCTTAATCCCTGAAAATGGAGAAGAGGCTTTGGCCCCTAGTTTTTCAGTTTGTCCAGTAGTGCGGTATTTATATATTTGCTTGGTTGAAGTCCTTTCGGGTCCACACCAATATAGGAGTGGAGGTGAAGGCCTGTGTGTTGTTCCTGAGTGCGTGTGCCTCTCTAATTTATAATCACCTTCTTGACGCTGTCCTCTTCCTCTTGCCTCTTCTCATAATGTGAAAAGTCATCAAATATGGAGGTGGTATGTTTGTAGCTAGCTATGATTCTGAGAACTTGGCGAGCTTTTTCCAGGGGGACCACCTGTCGCTGAAATGATGGGTTTATTAAACTGTGCATGTCCTGTTTAAACAACATAAAGGTGGGTGGGAGGGCCAAAGACAATTCCATCATGCACCTTTTTTTTCCTTTGTATTATGTGCTCTTTGGGACCTAGTTTTTAAAACTGCCATCCTGTCTGCCATTGCAATGCCACTCCTAGATGGGCCAGGTGTTTGTGCCACCCACTTTTGTCACCAAGCTTAGTCATCCAGCTACACCATTGCACCTCTGTTTTTTTCTTTGCATGATGTGCTCTTTGGGGCCTAGTTTTTAAAACTGCCATCCTGTCTGCCACTGGAGTGCCACTCCTAGATGGGCCAGGTGTTTGTGCCGCCCACTTGTGTCACTTAGCTTAGTCATCCAGCTACCTTAGTGCAACCTTTTGGCCTAAAAACAATATTGTGAGGTGTGGGGTGTTCAGAATAGACTGGAAATTAGTGGAAATGAATGTAATTGAGGTTAATAATACAGTAGGATCAAAATTACCCCAAAATTCTGTGATTTTAGCTGTTTTTATGTTTTTTTCAAAAATCATACAGATCCAAAACCAAAACCTGAAATGGTGGTTTTGGCAAAACCAATCCAGATCCAAAACAAGAGTTAGTATCCATATCCAAAACAAAAACACAAAACCCGAAAAGTATCCGCCGCATATCTCTACTCTTTATCCATTTCCACTTTATCTCTTGTTAAGGCTTAATACATTTGAGCCAATGAAACCAGTTAAGTATAAAAAAAGCTGAAATAAAAAATTTGTGTCTTGTCTTTCATTTATTAAAGTGTTTTTAAATTAAACTGATGTGTCCTTTTTTATTTTTATTGGTGAATCAGAGGTGCCAGCTGGTCCTGGTTCCAGGGCTAGTTAGCACTTGTGGTTTTGCAAGTGTAAGCTTACCATGACCTCTCTATTATTCCAGCATCCCAGGCTGGCAATGTCCAGTACTCTTATCCTAAAATCAGGGTATATCCCATGCCATTTTTTCTCTTGATTTTGGTGAAAGCACCAGTGCTAGCTATAAATTGAAGGGGATCACATATATTTTTTTTAATTAGTTATTCTCTCCTCTATTTTTAACTAGCTGTTCTACCCGTTCTTCGTACGGGAGTTTCTGATTTTCACGGCTGTAAATATAAATGAGTGTTAAAAATTTGGTAAATCTATAGCGCTATAAATTTGAGACAGCCCAATGTAAGTAAATATTAATCCATGGTTCTTGGCGTTACCCGAGGAACACCCGTAGCAGATAAGATATAAAGTGACAGGACCATTTTTGTAGTTTATTACACACTGGAGGTACAATCCAAATTTTGGTCTGTTTGGGCGTTATCGTTCATTTAATGCAAGCCACGCATCGGTAATGATGTCATTATGTCAACCCCCTTTTCATTCCCTTAGAGGAAATTTTATAAATTCTAATTACGCAGTTTCCTATTTCCCCCCTGAGGACTACCTTTGTTAAATTTCAGTTTCCTAACATATCGGGAAGTAAGAGAATTAGTTATCAGTCAGAGCGAGATGTACTAAGCCTTGAAAAGTGATAATTTCAGTGTGATAAAGTAAGCTCCTAACTGCCATGTCACAGGCTGTGTTTGGGAGAGCCAGTGATCACAACTGCTCTGCTCTGCTCTGCTCTGCAAAGCAGCCGGCGATCACTGAATTAGATCACACGGCATCTAAACAGTGTGGGGGGTGAGCGGTGGCGGAGGCTGCCCAGCTGCTCAGGGAGTGCTGGACATGCCCCCAAAATGATGAAAATGGGGGTCATGCAGCGAGGCCTGCCCCTTTATGTTGAAGCCCTGCCCCTTTTGTGAAGCCCCACCCCCTTTCTAGCTGCTGCCGTGCCTCAGGCGCAGCATATCCCGCATCACAGGATTCAAAAGTTGGGAGAAACGGAATTGCAGGTAGTTTTGAAGAAGGAAAGAGCTTGCTGCCCCCATTTAAACAGGAAATGCCCCTCAAATAAACAGTCTTTACCCACCAAATCTTTACCCACTGAAACTCATTTATACAAGTTATTCTGCGACATCAAACTTTGCAGACAGAATAGAAGGTGCATTACAACAAAGAGCATTATTTTCAGTCCAGATTTCTAAACTGTAACAGCAAATATTTTCCTACTGTACCACGGTTTTCACCATCTTGATGTGCCAATACTTGTGTTTTCTGCAAAATGTGCATCATTCCACAAGAATATGCATAGAACATTACAAAAAAGCATTTTACGTCACTCTTTTTGTTATCAAATAGCAGCCAATATCATATTTTTTCTTTCTTTTTTGTGGCATATGCAAAGTTGAGGTTTTTCAGGGACACTTTTTTGTGCCAAATGTGATATTAATAAACTGATGTGTTTACACAGACATTTGTCTGTGTATTAAGGTGTATGCTAGCAGTAAAGTTCACTCTGTTGATATTATACATGTAACAACTTACTTAATCTTTCCAAGCTACTGTATATTTTAGAGCCTGGGGATTCATTTTGTGAATGAGCATCTTTCAGCCAAACATAAATATTACAAGTTAGTGCAGGTTCCATAAGTGTCATAATAATGGAGTGCTCTTAATATACTATCTCTCCTTGACTTAGCCCCTCATACTGTAATTCCCTTAAACTACTGCTAGAGATGATTGCTTATCAGAAAGACAAAACTCTTTGTAACCTACTGTACATGTTGTCTATTAAATGACAACCCCTATCAAGTTTATGAATACAAAACCAACAATGAAATATACAGGGGATATAAAAAGTGCTTTTTGAACTTGCAGACTTTTGTGATGTAAGGCCTGAAATCAAGATAAATCATGTCAGACCTTTTCCAAAATTGAATGTAACATTAAAGTCACAAAAGTGTAAAAAAAGAAAAAACAATATAGAGTTTATTTGGAAATAGAAGCAAAGAAAAAACTTCAATACCCTGATTGCACACCCATTCATAATTGGGCTGTGTCTTTGTTCAGAGTTAACCACTCACATTCAACATTTTGTTCAAATGAAATTAGTATATGCTCTGCCTCTTTAGCAATTAAATGAATTGTTATTAACCCCAAATACAGATCAGCTGTTCAGTTTTGTTTGTTGCCTCCTACTGGTATATCCATGGTCCACAAGGCGGTTTAAAACAATTTACAGGATCTCATTGTTTAAAGTTATCAATCAGGAGAACAGTTTAAAAGTAGAGATGAGCGGGTTCGGTTCTCAGAGAACTGAACCCTACTGGACTTTACTACCCGAGCCCGGATCCGAACCCGGCTCGGGTTTTCCCGCCTGACTCGGAAACCAGAACGAGGCAAAACGTCATCATCCCGCTGTCGGTTTCTTGCGGGGTTTGGATTCCATATAAGGAGCCGTGCGTCGCCGCCATTTTCACTCCGGCATTGGAGAGTGTAGAGAGAGGACGTGTCTCCTTCTCTCAGTGTCCTCAGTGTCTGTGTCTTGTGCTGCATCTGTCCAGTCACATTGGTTGTGTCCTCTGCTGCCGTATGTACAGTGCTGTCCAGTGGTGCTGTGTTGTGCTGCATCAGTTCAGTGGTGGTGTGTTGTGCTGCAACAGTACAGTCACAGTGGTGGTGTCCTCTGCTGCCATATGTCCAGTGCTGCTGTATAATAAGTCCTTTACAGTGTTGCTGTGTTGTCCTGCATCAGACCAGTGGTAGTGTCCTGTGCATCAGACAGCCCAGTGACCAGTCACAGTGGTGTCTTCTGCTGCCATATGTTCATTGCTGCTGTATAAATCCAGTCCATTGCAGTGGTGCTGTGTTGTCTTGCATCAGTCCAGTGGTGGTGTCCCTGTGCTGCTGTATATGTCCAGAGGTACTGCCGTATATGTCCAGTGATACTGCCGTATATGTCCAGTGATCCTGCCGTATAATTCCAGTAATCCTGCCGTATAATTCCAGTGATCGCGCCGTATAATTCCATTAATCCTGCCGTATAATTCCAGTTATCCTGCCGTATAATACCACTGATCATGCCGTATAATTCCAGTAATCCTGCCGTATAATTACAGTAATCCTGCCGTATAATTACAGTGGTACTGGTGTAAAATTCCAGTAATTCTGCCGTATAATTACAGTGATCCTCCCGTATAATTTCAGTAATCCTGCCGTATAGTTACAGTAATCCTGCCGTATAATTACAGTGGTACTGGCGTATAATGACAGTAATCCTGCAGTATAATTCCAGTGATCCTGCCATATAGTTCCAGTGATACTGCCGTATAATTCCAGTAATCCTGCCGTATAATTCCAGTAATCCTGCTGTATAATTCCAGTGATCCTGCCGTCTAATTACAGTGGTAGTGCCATATAATTCCAGTAATCCTGCTGTATAATTCCAGTGATCCTGCCATATAATTCCAGCAATCCTGATGTATAATGCCAGTAATCCTGCCGTAAAATGACAGTAATCCTGCCATATAATTACAGTGGTACTGGTGTATAATTACAGTAATCCTGCAGTATAATTCCAGTGATCCTGTCATATAAATACAGTGATCCTGCCATATAATTCCAGTAATCCTGCCGTATAATTCCAGTAATCCTGCCGTATAATTCCAGTGATCCTGCCGTATAATTCCAGCAATCCTGCAGTATAATGCCATTAATCCTGCCGTAAAATTACAGTAATCCTGCCGTATAATTACAGTGGCACTGGCGTATAATTACAGTAATCCTGCAGTATAATTCCAGTGATCCTGCCGTATAATTACAGTGATCCTGCCGTATAATTACAGTAATCCTGCCGTATAATTCCAGTGATCCTGCCGTCTAATTAAAGTGGTACTGGCGTATAATTCCAGTAATCCTGCTGTATAATTCCAGTGATCCTGCCATATAATTCCAGCAATCCTGCTGTATAATTCCAGTGATCCTGCCATATAATTACAGTAATACTGCCGTATAATTCCAGTAATCCTGCCATATAATTCCAGTGATCCTGCCATATAATTCCAGTGATCCTGCCATATAATTACAGTAATCATGCCGTGTAATTACAGTGGTACTGGCGTATAATTACAGTAATCCTTCCGTATAATTACTGTGATCCTGCCGTATAATTCCAGTAACCCTGTCGTCTAATTCCAGTGGTACTGACGTATAATTCCAGTAATCCTGCTGTATAATTCCAGTAATCCTGCTGTATAATTCCAGAAATCCTGCCATATACCTCCAGTAATCCTGCTTTATAATTCCGGTAATCCTGTCGTATAATTCCAGTAATCCTGCCATATAATTCCAGTGATCCTGCCGTATAATTCCAGTAATCCTGCCATCTAATTCCAGTGATCCTGCCATATAATTCCAGTAATCCTGCCGTATAATTACAGTGGTACTGGCAAATAAATTACAGTGGTACTGGCATATAATTACAGTAATCCTGCCGTATAATTCCAATAATTCTGCTGTATAATTACAGTGATCCTGCCGTATAATTACAGTGATCCTGCCGTCTAATTACAGTGGTACTGGTGTATAAATCCAGTAATCCTGCCATATAATTCCAGCAATCCTGCAGTATAATTCCAGCAATCCTGCCGTATAATTCCAGCGATCCTGCCGTATAATTCCAGTAATTCTGCCGCATAATTCCAGTAATCCTGCCATATAATTACAGTAATCCTGCCGTGTAATTACAGTGGTACTGGCGTATAATTCCAGCAATCCTGCCGTATAATTCCAGCGATCCTGCCGTATAATTCCAGTAATTCTGCCGCATAATTCCAGTAATCCTGCCGTATAATTACAGCGATCCTGCCGTATAATTCCAGTGATCCTGCCGTGTAATTCCAGCAATCCTGCCGTATAACTCCAGTGATCCTGCCGTATAATTCCAGTGATCCTGCTGAATAATTCCAGTAATCCTGCTGTATAATTCCAGTGATCCTGCTGTATAATTCCAGTGATCCTGCCATATAATTACAGTAATCCTGCCATATAATTCCAGTGGTACTGGCATATAATTCCAGTGATATATATTTAATTCCAGTGATCCTGCTGTATAATTCCAGTGATCCTGCCATATAATTCCAGTAATCCTGCTGTATAATTCCAGTGATCCTGCTGTATAATTCCAGTGATCCTGCCATATAATTCCAGTAATCCTGCTGTATAATTACAGTAATCCTGTCGTATAATTCCATATAAATCCATCACATAATTCCGTATAATTTCAGTCCAGTGGTGCTGCCATATAAGTTAAGTGGTGCTGTGCTGTATATTATTTACTCCAAATAAAGGCATTATTAATATTTAATCCAAATAATTTTTACAAGGTTTGCCCTGTAAGGTGTGTGGGTACGCTCTTCTGTGCCGCATATTGTGTTATATAACTCCAAAAAAATAATAGAGAACAAAAATTTTAAGGATAAAATAGGGAAAGATCAAGAACCACTTCCTCCTAGTGATGAAGCTGCTGCCACTAGTCATGACATAGATGACGAAATGCCATCAACATCGTCTGCCAAGGCCGATGCCCAATATGATAGTAGCGGGGATGTAAAATCCAAAAAGCCAAAGTTCAGTAAAAAGACCCAAAAAAAGAAATTGAAATGGTCTGAGGAGAAATGTAAACTTGCCAATATGCCATTTACGACATGGAGTGGCAAGGAACGGCTAAGGCCCTGGCCTATGTTCACGACTAGTGGTTCAGCTTCACATGACGATGGAAGCCCTCATCCTCCCGCTAGAAAAATTAAAAGAGTTAAGATGGAAAAAGCACAGAAAAGAACTGTGCGTTCTAAGATGGTATCACAAATCCCCAAGGAGAGTCAAAGTGTGTCGGTGGTTGCGATGCCTGACCTTCCCAACACTGGATGGGAAGAGGTGGCTCCTTCCACCATTTGCACGCCCCCTGCAAGTGCTGGACAGAGCACCCACAGTCCAGTTTCTGATATTCAAATTGAAGATGTCACTGTTGAAGTACACCAGGATGAGGGTATGGGTGTTGCTGGCGCTGAGGAGGAAGTTGATGATGAGGATTCTGATGGTGATGTGGTTTGTTTAAATGAGGCATCGGGGGAGACACCTGTTGTCTGTGGGATGAAGAAGACCATTGTGATGCCTGGGCAAAATACCAAAAAAGCCACCTCTTCGGTGTGGAATTATTTCTCCACAAATCTGGAAATGTGGAAATGAATGTTATTGAGGTTAATAATACCGTAGAATCAAAATTACCCCCACATTATGTGATTTTAGCTGTTTTTATGTTTTTTTCAAAAATCATCCAGATCCAAAACCAAAACACGAAAGAGTGGTTTTGGCAAAACCAAGCCAAAACCAAAACACGAGTGGGGAATTAGAACCAAAACCAAAACACAAAACACGAAAAGTGCCCGCTGCAAATCTCTATTTAAAAGTATTATAAAGAGTTTGTATTACGGAGCACTGTGAAGACATCAATAAATCATTGTGACAACATCAATAAAGAAAATGTGGCATAACAGGGATATTGCCAAAAACAGGGCATCCTCCAAAATTGATACCATGACCAAGGCAATAGAGAGTGGTGCTGGACCAGGGTACTGCAGGAGACATGGAGACATCTAAACGTGCAGACATGACCCCGTCCCCTACAAAAAAAATGTTTTGGACCCTCCACAGCCAAGCACACAACTGCATGGGCTGGACTGAGAAGAGAGGCTACTGCTGTTGACAGGGCCCCTCCATTAAGCCCAGGCCCGGATAATTAGTACCCACTCACCCCCCTCCTCAGTGCCACTGGACATGACAAGGAGAAACTCATCAGGTAAGCTTCCAAAAGCCCTACTGCAACATTACCAAAGCTACGTTAATTTCTGTCAAGAAGAATTCAAACCATGCATGTAATAACAATATCTTCACATGTCTTGGTTTGGGTTGGGAAGCAAGAGCTATTTTCCACGAAACAAAAACATCCAAATAATCGAAATTTGACGAAGAAATAGCAGGAGTACAATATCGGATTTTGTTCCTCTCTAAATCAAGCATATAGTTAAAAAAATTGCTGGCATATTAGTTAATATGCATCACTGCTTTTGGATATCCACCATCCAAAATTAACAGATTATTGGTGCCTCAATCAGTTTCCTTATGTATTTCTAATCGCCAGGAAGAAGGGCGAATTAGTAACGTGAAAGCTATACCACAGCACAGGCTACACCCTCTGTTCACCCCACACCCCAACAGCACCGGTCACACTCCTCACAGCACTAGTCACACCCCTATGGCAGTGGCAAACGCAGGATTTGCATGGGGGGGTTTCCAGAACTGGGTGGAGCCAAGGCAGACGTGCAGCAGGAGGAAGCAGCGCTGAACCAGGAAGAACCTCTGCTTTTGGCTGTGTGCCCATCGGACAGACCCGACCGCAGGGGTGTTGTGCGCAGGTGGGTGTATAGCTAGTTTTGAAACTGGCTATACAGTCAGCGGGGGTGCAGGTGTGATTGCGGCGCTTGGTGCTGGGGAGGAGGGGGTGGCAGTGGCAAACGCAGGATTTGCATGGGGGGGTTTCTAGAACTGGGCGGAGCCAATCACGGGGGTGGGGACTGAGGTGACCCAGTATATGCTGGGTCCGTAAAACTAGTGTGTCTGTGTGTGTGTGTGTGTATATATATATATATATATATATATACATACATATATATATATATATACATATCTACACATATATATACTGTGTATATATATATATATATATATATATATACACACACACATACATATACATAGCATATTAAACATGCATACATATATATGTATATATATATATATATATATATACATACACATACAGTACACATGTATATATACACATGTATATATATTGTGTGTGTGTGTGTGTGTGTGTTTATATGTATGTATGTATATACATGTGTATATATGTATGCACATGGATATATATGTACTATAATTAAAATAAAGTAAACTTTTATTGCACTTACAAGTGCCACCAGGAAGAAAGCAGGCTGCAGAGGATGCTAAACAGCCATTAATAATATTCATGCAGCTTACAAAAAAATTTTTTTTTTTTTTTTAGTGGAGGGGGGTTTCTGGGTGCTCGGAAACCCCCCCGGGTGCGCCACTGTATGGCACTGGTCACACCTCCTGTGTCGTCATGCAATAGGATCTTCAAAAATTTCAGCTCCAGGCCCATGTGGACCTTAACCTGGCACTGCTGAGGCTGACCTACTTATATAAATGCAGCATTATACCGTTGTCTCCAAAAAGTGGCTGCCCTTGTATACTGTAGCTCAGATAATAATAGATGCACACTTAAATATGAAAATGTATTCATCTGAAACTGATGTTCTGCAAAACTTCATATACAGTACTGTAGCAACTTCCCCATAGCAGAATGAACACATCTGGAGTTCTACTTGCAGTATATGGCATATTCACGTCCTTTATTGATAGAGCCAGATATCTGCTTAGTGTGTGCAATTCCTAGGTGTATATAAAGTACAGGTTTATAGAAGTGGAGAAGTTGGCCAAAGCAACCAATCGGATTCTAGCTATTACCTTCTAGAAGGTGCTGGATAAAAGATAAGTAAAATCTCATTGGTTGCTATGGGCAGCATCTCCACTTCTATAAACCTACACTTTAGTAAATACAGCATACCCCCGAGCCACTGATCTATTGTGTCCATTGGGTATCTGTCTCTCAGTCTCCCACACTTTAGTAAATACAATATACCCCCGAGCCTCTGATCTATTGTGTCCATTGGGTATCTGTCTTTCAGTCTATTTTTTTGTGTCAAATATCTGTATGTGTCATGGAAGAAGTGTGGGACATAGAGCTATCATTTTATATGCATTTTACAACTATTAAGTAAAATAAAATGAAACATTAATGTCTATAACTTATAATTTTTTTGTATTTCAATGGATAATGTAAAACAGCATCTTAAATTAGGATTACATTATTTTAAGCCTATGAAATTTCCTATAGCTACACAGGGTCATCAAGAGCTCTGGTGGTCTCAGGTTCTGGGAGGACTCGAGCAAATCCAGGATGGCATGGCCACGACTCCAGGAAAAAAATCTGATTATTGTACTGTCGCACACTCAGAAAAGGAGGCAGCTGCAGGGGACATTCTACCATTGGCCATGCCTGTATAGCAGCACAGCCCAACAGCTGCAGTAGTTTCCTCTATCTCACTGCCTAATGTACTGCTGAGCTTTGCTGCTATACAGGCCCAGCCAGCGGTAGTGGGCAGAGCAGTGGGAGAGAATGGCGATCATAGACCCGGGTAAATAGTACCTACTTCTCCCCTCTTCTAAGCACCACTGTAGCTCCAGTGGTAAATCAGTCTACAGCCAGGGCTACTACAAGGTGTCTTGGCACCTGAGGCAAAACTTCAACCTATTGCCCCCAACCACCACCGATACCCACTTCACAGCCCCTCAGGTTAAAGCACTTCCACAGCTATCTGCATTAAGTAAAATAAGGGACATCCTTTCAAAGACATCCTTATTTTTGTTACGGGCAGACTCAGTGGCGCCCCCCCCCCCCCCCCCCCCCCCAGATCCCAATGCAGTAGGCAGCTGCATAAATCTGCTAAATTGTAGAGCTGGCCCTGCCTACAGCCATTCAGGTGTGTTTACCATATCACCACTTCTAAATTCTAACTGTGACCACTGTTTGCTTCACATTTATCTAATGTAAGCACATAAATCCATGGTAAGTCAAAATGGTAGATTAATTGAAATCAGACTACACTAATCCATCAATTCCTTAGATTTATAGCGTGTGATGACTCTATGCTACCAGTAGGACATGGCCAGTAATTAGGATATAGGTCCAGACATGATGTTTAAAAAAAAAAAATTGGAATCAAGACCACCTAACAAATCTCATTAAACAGTGATTCATAAGTCATATAATTTGTATACTAGTACAGTGTTCCATTTCATTATCAATGAAAGCATTCTCTAAGACCACATATACTGTATTTTTCTATAGGCACAATGCAGTTACCAGATTATTTTTATTCTGAATCAGTTTACTGGGTTAAACTTATTTATTGATCGTTAGCTTTTTAGTGTATCAGGTTGCCTATCACTGGACAAGAGTGACGCAATTGTTTATAAATGGATGAACTCAACCAGCTGCAGAGTGCCCCCATATCTTGTAATGAAATTGAAAATGCTAATAATATTTTATATAAGGTAGTTAGCTAAAAAAATAACTCAAATGTCATTAAATATTAACATATTGGCAAGTTTCTACAGCAACATAGATAAAGTAAATACAGTTGCAAACTTAAAAAGTTTAACTTTTTGTTAGACTACTGTAATAACTGTACAACTATGTCAAATTTAGAATATACTGTAGCAAGTTACAGAATAATAGAAAGGACTATTTACTGGTCTTCCTGTGTACCAGGGTAGTAAAAATATATATTGGCCTATTATGTAAACCAACTTTGGTTGCTTCAATGTAAATATTATTTTTGAAATAGTAACTTAAATAGTGTACTAGAGTCTATGATTGTATATGATGTAATATGGTATAATATAAAATTATATATGCAGCACACCTCAGGAAAAAAAAAACAACAAAACTTGCAGATGCCCTTCTTGAAATTGGTGAATATTACTATGATACTCTGTCAAAAGAGTTTGTGATACGATTTAACGGGTGTGGTATGGAAGGTCAACCACACTTAGGTCGACAGTGTCTAGGTCGACCAGTACTTGTTAACAGTCACTAGGTCGACAGGGATTCTAGTTCAACAGTGTTTCTAGGTCGACATGTTCTAGGTCGACAGGTCAAAAAGTCGACATGAGTTTTTTAATTTATTTTTTGTGTGTCATTTACTCCATACAGTGACCGGGAACCCCAATTGGTGCACCGTCTTTGATCACCATGCTTCGGGCAAAGTGCCTCACTCCGCTACCACTGCACTAGGCACAGGTTACTATTCACAATTGTAGTCCACGTGGATCGTTAAGTATGTAAAAGTTAAAAAAGAGAATTTTTTTTTGAAAAACTCATGTCGACCTTTTGACCTGTCAACCTAGAACATGTCAACCTAGAGAACCTGTCGACCTAGCAACTCTATCGACCTAGTTACTTGTCGACCTAAGTGTGGTCGACCTAGAGACTGGATACCGTTTTAACCACTACTAACCACAGCAAGTGCTTCATTTTATTCGTTCTGCATCTTTGGATTGTTTCTGAATTATTTAACATTGTAACAAGTTAATGGCACCAGACTGCAACAGTTTCAATGTGAAAAGAATCAGTTCAGTTATAAGAGGGCTCTCTAGATCAGGCTTTTAGCTGGTCCTATGTAATTCTGCACGAAAAAAAGGTGTTTTTTTGTAGGACCTAGTTGGATAGGGGTGATTAAATAAACACTATCACAGGTAAATGGATACCCCCCTAGGAGTTTCACCCTGCTAAATGGATTGTTCTTGTAGAAGAACTGTTTTAAAATTGAGATAAGGCAGTTGTATGTTGGAAACGGTGGAACACGTGCCGGTCAGATGGACAGGCTATCAAGATCCAGTAAGGAACACATCTCACAACACAATACTACATACCTGAGTATCACAGATACAGCTGCACATGCACACAGAATATACTATAGGCATGCAGCATATGATTTGAATCAGCAGCGTCTGCTTGTGCGTCTTATTCATAGAGCGTAGCGAATAATATGCATTTCCGCCCAGGACCCATTCCTAGTATTAGGGACCCCCAGTGACAGAGATGCCTTACCGTTCGGCTTGGGGTCTTAACCCTATATCTGCAGATATATGCAACCAAGATCTCTGCATTATCTGATATTATTAGTGTTATTTTTCACTCAGTGTGCGTTAGGGATAGCAAAATGTTTTTTACTTACTCAGAATTACCCCTACCTTTGAGCACCTGAGTGACATCACAATCTGATTGAGCAGCTTGCCAATAAATGTGTATTGTCATTCAAAGATGAATGCTGATGTCACTGCAGCTGCAAATTTGTACTCAGTGACTGTTCAAAAATGTGCAACTGCCGGGATTTGTAATGAGACTCCCACTGGCAGCTTCGCAAATCAAAGTGACTGCATGTAAAGACGTAGCACCTGTCGCAGAAGTTCTCTGTAACCCTATGGTTACTCAGAATGGCCACCAGGACTGAGACTCCTGAGCCATTGTTACTGCATATGTGATCACAGTAGCAGACTGAGACACTCCACAAAAACGGACGTGATGGGTTGTTGCTTATGTGGCCACCCCTGTTACCTCCCACAAATGGTCATTTTACATTATTATATTGCATACAAATAGCAAATGTGCATATTACATTACCATAAAGGTGCCCACACATGGTAGGATTTTTTAAACGATGTGGGCATTTCCGACTGATTGGAATGACACATTGTTTAAATATGGTCCATGTGTGGGCATGTAAACAATGCGATGTGTGCACCCGCAGGTTGTTTGTTGCCTCTTCAGATCTCTTGAACATGCAGAAAGATCTGAGGAGGTGGTGAATGATGCCATGCTGCCAAATGCAGCATAGCCCTGCATCGCTCGCCATTGCCGGCATCGGCAAGTGTGTGTTCACTTGCGATGCCGGCACCCCACCGGGTCCCGTCCATCGCGATGTGTTGAAGAGGACACATCATCCCGTGTGTGGGGGCCTTAATAGTGTCAAGCTACATCTGCACACTATCATTTACTGTAATTAATATACACATTTGTACACCTAACATCAGGACACATGAATAAATACTCTGGTGTAGGAGCTGAATGTATCCAGACATAAATTCCGAATGATACATTGTGACTGAATGTACAGCTACAGATAGACGTACACTTTACGTGTATGTTCTCAGCATAAAATACAGCTTAATGTATGCATCTAAAAATATCATGAAATTAGATCAAAACATTGAAGTTTTAGGAAACATTTCTGCATGACTACTTAGTGTTCTATTCATTATCCCTTCATTTCTACAAAAATGTTCACCTACTAATGTAGAAATGAAGTAATGGGGCTATTCATTATAAAGGCAACTCAGGAGATATCACGGATATCTCCTGCTCACCTTTCAGTCCTGATCTGCCCCGCTGTCCCCATACTATTTATTGTATGAGGACCAAAATTCATCAAGCTCCGGAGCTTGACAGGAGGAACCTTTGCTATCTTCGATTCCCATATCCACGTACCTTGCTATAAGAAGAAGGTCCAGGTTGCAAAATTGGATCCTTTTGGATCTCTCTGATCCTGTTTGTCTCCCTTCACTGGGTCTTTGCTTCTTTGCGCGCAAGCACAAACTCCAGTTCACTCATGCGCATGGGTGAACCCAGTACCGCATTACTAAATAGGCAGAGTAGGCACCGGCCTAGGGGCTCCATGTCTTTTAGGGGCCCCACGAAAATGGATCAAAATAATATTGGTTTGATCTAGAGATGAGCGGGTTCTTTTCTCAGAGAACGGAACCGTACTGGACTTCACCATTCGAGCCCGGATCCGAGTCAGGCTCGGGTTTTCCCGCCTGACTTGGAAACCAGAACAAGGCAAAACGTCATCATCCCGCTGTCGGATTTTTGCGGGGTTTGGATTCCATATAAGGTTCACGCGTCACCACCATTTTCACTCTGGCATTGGAGAGTGTACAGAGAGGACGTGTGCTGTATTTGTCCAGTCACAGTGGTTGTATCCTATTGCCGCCATATGTCCATTGCTGCTGTGTTGTGCTGCATCAGTTCAGAGGTGGTGTATTGTGCTGCATCAGACCAGTGCTAGTGTCCTGTGCATCAGTCATCAGTTATTCCAGTGACCAGACAGTCACAGTGGATGTGTCCTCTTGCTGCCATATGTTCATTGATGCTGTGTTGTGCTGCATCAGTTCAATGGTGGTGTATTGTGCTGCATCAGTCCAGTGGTAGTGTCCTGTGCATCAGCCATCAGTTATTCCAGTGACCAGGCAGTCACAGTGATATACCCTGCTGCCATATGTCCACTGCTGCCGTATAATAATAATAATAATAATAATAATAATAACAACAAGTCCCTTACAGTGTTGCTGTGTTGTCCTGCATCAGACCAGTGGTAGTGTCTTGTGCATCAGCCATCAGTCATTCCAGTGACCAGACAGTCACAGTGGTATACTCTGCTGCCATATGTCCAGTGCACCTGTGCTGCATATTGTGTTATATAAGTCTATAAAAATAATGGAGAACAAAAATTTGGAGGATAAAATAGGGAAAGATCAAGAACCACTTCCTCTTAGTGCTGAAGCTGCTGCCACTAGCCATGACATAGACAATGAAATGCCATCAATGTCGTCTGCTAAGGCCGATGCCCAATGTGATAGTAGAGGGCATGTAAAATCCAAAAAGCCAAAGTTCAGTAAAAAGACCCAAAAAAAGAAATTGAAATGGTCTGAGGAGAAACGTAAACTTGCCAATACGCCATTTACGACACGGAGTGGCAAGGAACGGCTGAGGCCCTGGCCTATGTTCATGACTAGTGGTTCAGCTTCACATGACAATGGAAGCCCTCATCCTCCAGCTAGAAAAATTAAAAGTGTTAAGCTGGAAAAAGCACAGAGAAGAACTGTGCATTCTGAGATGGTATCACAAATCCCCAAGTAGAGTCCAAGTGTGTCAGCGGTTGCGATGCCTGACCTTCCCAACACTGGACAGGAAGAGGTCGCTCCTTCCACCATTTGCACGCCCTCTTCAAGTGCTTTAAGGAGCACCCACAGTCCAGTTCCTGATATTCAAATTAAAGATGTCACTGTTGAAGTACACCAGGATGAGGATATGGGTGTTGCTGGCGCTGAGGAGGAAGTTGACGATGAGGATTCTGATGGTGATGTGGTTTGTTTAAATGAGGCACCGGGGGAGACAGTTGTTATCCATGGGTGGAAGAAGCCCATTGTGATGCCTGGGCACAATACCAAAAAAGCCACCTCTTCGGTGTGGAATTATTTCTCCACAAATCTGGACAACAGGTGTCAAGCCGTGTGTTGCCTCTGTCAATATTTAATAAGTTGGGGTAAGGATGTTAACAACCTAGAAACATCCTCCCTTATACGTTACCTGCAGCGCATTCATCAGAAGTCAGTGTCAAGTTGTGAAACTTTTGGTGAAAGCATAAGCAGTCCACCTGAATCCCTTCTTTCTCTTGTACCCAAGCTCCTGCAAGCCACGCCACCAACTCCCTAAATGTCAACTTCCTACTCAGCCATGAATGTCAGTAGTCCTGCAGGCCATGTCCCTGGCAAGACTGACGAGTCCTCTCCTAACCAGGTTTCCTCTGGAGGATCCTTGAGTGGTACGCCTGCTGTTGCTGCCACTGCTGTTGTTGCTGCTGAGAGTCGATCGTCATCCCATAGGGGGAGTCAGAAAACCACTTGTACTACTTCAACTAAGCAATTGACTGTCCAACAGTCCTTTGCGAGGAAGATGAAATATGACAGCAGTCATCCTGTTGCAAAGCGGATAACTGAGGACTAGACTATTATGTTGGTGTTAGACGTGCGTCCGGTATCCGCCATTAGTGCAGTGGGATTTAGACAATTGATGGAGGTATTGCGTCCCTGGTACCAAATCCCATCTAGGTTCCACTTCACTAGGCAGGTGGTACAAAGAATGTACAGAGACGTCAGGAAATGATTACTGACATGTCTACTGTCACTGCATATGGTTCTGTCACCATTGAAACAATGGTGGAGGATTATATGACTGACAGCATTCAAGTAGGCATGTCAGAAAGTCTGTATGTATACTGGCAGGAAAAAGAGGCAATTTGGATGCCCTTGCACAAACTGGCTTTATTTTACCTAAGTTGCCCTCCCTCCAGTGTGTACTCCAAAAGAGTGTTTAGTGCAGCCGGTCACCTTGTCAGCGATCGTCATAGGAGGTTACTTCCACAAATTGTGGAGAAAATGACGTTCATCAAAATGAATTATAAATTCCTCGAGGAAGAACTTGACTAGCAATTGTCTCCAGAAAGTACACAGGGACCTGTGATGGTGGATTCCAGTGGGGATGAATTAATACTCTGTGAGGAGGGGGATGTACACAATGAAAGGGGTAAGGAGTCAGAGGATGAGGATGAGGTCGACATCTTACCTCTGTAGAGCCAGTTTGTGCAAGGAGAGATTGATTGCTTCTTTTTTGGTGGGCGGCCCAAACAAACCAATCATTTCAGCCACAGTTGTGTGGCAGACCTGTCGCTGAAAAGATTGGTTTGTTAAAGTGTACATGTCCTGTTTATACAACATAAGGGTAGGTGGGAGGGCCCAAGGACAATTCCATCTTGCACCTCTTTTTCTTCCTTGCATCATGTGCTGTTTTGGGACTATTTTTTTAAAGTGCCATCCTGTCTGACACTTCCATATATGTCCAGTGGTACTACCATTTAATTCCAGTGATTTTGCCATATAATTCCAGTGATTTTTGAAAAATGACAGGGGCATGCAGGAGATGCTGTCAGTGGACTGAACAATTGTGTCCCACTTTCGACAGTCAGCCACTGCGTGACACTACTAGATGGGCCAGGTGGTTGTGTCGCTTCGCTTAGTCATACAGCAAACTTGGTGCACCTCTTTTGCTTCTTCTTCGTATCATGTGCTGTTTGGGGCCTTTTTTTGGATCTCAGCCCTCCTGTCTGCCACTGCAGTGCCACTCCTAGATGGGTCAATTGTTTGTGTCACTTGGCTTAGTCATACAGTTACCTCATTGCACCTCTTCTACATCTTTGCATGAGGTGCTGTTTGGGGTCTTTCTTTTATATCTGCCCCCTTGTCTGACACTGCAGTGCCACTCCTAGATGTGCCAGGTGTTTGTGTTATCCACTTATGTCGCTTAGCTTAGTCATCCAGCAACCTAAGTGCAACCTTTTGGCCTAAAAACAATATTGTGAGATGTCAGGTGTTCAGAATAGACTGGAAATGAGTGGAAATAAATGTTATTGAGGTTTATAATACTGTAGGATCAAAATTACCCCCAAATTCTGTGATTTTAGCCATTTTTATGGTTTTTTCAAAAATCATCCAGATCCAAAACCAAAACACGAAAGGGTGGTTTTGGCAAAACCAAGGCAAAACCCAAACACGAAAGTGGAATTAGAACCAAAACCAAAACACAAAACACGAAAAGTGCCAGCCGCACATCTCTAGATTTTGAAAGAAAATTACAATCAAGCTTTCTTAAATTGTTTGCAAAAGAGAAAAAATGAATCAACTCAAAGAAATGAAAACTTTACATAAAAGAGAAAATACTGTATTAATGTAATGTACCCATTAACAACTTAAAGTATATAAACCGTGCACACCAGATTCACATTACAGTTTCCAGATTGTAGACTGTTGGATGGTAAAATGAAAAACGTATTTGCGAGGAGGGCCCTGAGACTTAGACTGCCTAGATGCCTCCATAGGGTTGAATCTGGCACAGTGAGAACCTTAGTTCATGCATGTGCATTATCACTGCCGACTCAGCAGTGCAAGATTTCACTGATACCAAGTAGTAGTGTGATAGGGAACACAAGGGCAACTGATTTTCAGCTGTCTCTGCACCAGAGCAATGTTGAATTGCTCCAGTGTTTTTATACCCACCTATGCTACTCACAGCGAATTGGATGCCTTGACATAGGCCCATAGTGCTACATGGCTCAAACAAAACTGTAAATATATAATTTGGTAAATAATAAAACAGAATGCAATTTCTAAATGAACCAATTCCTGGTACAGTATATCCCAACTCATATGGGGCCATAAATAAATATAAAATGGATTCATACATGTAATGTCCTGAATGCAAGTGATTATGTTTCTAAAGGTGCTTAATGCTGACATAATAGTAATGATCATTGCGCATAGTCATTTTTTATTATTGTTTTGGCTGGCATAAAAAATGAGTAGGCCATTGCTTAAACACATGTTTCAAAGCAGATGACTCTGCCTTATGTTTGTCATTAAGAATGAGCTTGTAAAGAGTTCTTTAAATCCAGCTGTATATGACTTTGTTTATTTTTCTTTCTGCAAAGGAATGTGGGTAATTCAGCAATTAAAGTTCATTGTATTGAAGATATCATTCCAAAATAATTGATGATTTTTAAGCTGGATGTCTAAAAAAAGCATTAGCTATAACAGGGCTCATGCAGAACTAAGAGCAAGTTTGCTGTAACTGCCCCTGTGCAAAGTTGTACACAGTACACCACCCTATCTGTATGCTTGGTACTTCATTGTGGGATGTAGTTAAATTTGCCACTGGATTGTATCCCGGCAGCTGAAATACTGACGCCAGAATCCCGAACAATGGCATAAGACCGGCGGACCTCGGAATCCCGGCGTCAAAATACAGATGTCCGGAACCCTGATCGTTATTCCAGCAGGATGCACTTGTGTCCTGCTGTGGGGGGGGGGGGGGGGGAGGGGGTTAGATTTAAGTATAAGAAGGGGGTTAGGGTGCAGGGAAGGGAAGGTTATGGTTAAGTTTTGGGAGGGGGGTTAGGGTTAGGCACTTGGAAGGGCAGGTTAGAGTTAGACTCCAAGCGGGAATGGTTAAATTTAGGCAGCTGGGAATGGAGGGTTAGGGTTAAGCACCACCAGGGAGGGTTCGGGTTAGGCCCACCAGGAAGGGTTAGGGTTAGGCAATCACAAGGGAGGGATAGGGTAGCACGCAGGGGAGGGTTAGGGTACTTTTAGAGGGGCTGCGGGATTCTGTTGGATGGGATGCCGCTGTGAATCTGTCATTGTTATCTGTAAGCACTTGCAACACCATATCTCCCAACTGAGTTGATTTTCGTGGGACAGTCCTGTTTTTTGGGCACTGTTCCGCTGTCACACCCACAGGACACAGTGTGCCAAGGTGGGGAAGGCAGTTGTGAGTCTCCGGTCACTCACTGCTCTAATTGGGGCTCCCAGCAATGAAAGACTGGTGCTACTTTTCAGCTCTGGCATTTTACTGTGCGCACTTTAATGGGGGCATGGCTACTTCTTGTGAGGGTATGCTACGCATCATGGGGTGTGGCCTTATGGCACACCCTCATCTTTTATTAAGAGACAACATTACAGGGGGTGCGGCTTCTGCTTGTGAAGGTGTGCCAAGCATCAGTGGTGTGTGGGTTAGCGGCATCTTTCATTACAAGTGGGCGCAGCTAATTTTTGTGGGAGCATGCCACGTGTCAGCGGGCTGTGGTCTGGCGGCATGCCCCCATCTTTTATTAAGAGATGCACACATCTGGCGATGGGTGAGCAAAATAAGAGGCAGAAGGCTGTGCTGTGCGCACCCATCCTGGCTCTCTGTGTGGCCGGCCCGGCCCAACAGCCCATTGGCCCTTCTGAGATTTGCCAGAATTGCCAGATGGGCAGTCCGACCCTAGTTCATTTTATGGAGTAAATGACATTGAAAAGCATAAAAAACCTCATGTCAACATTTTCCTGTGTTGATCTTTTCATGGCATATTCGATGTATAATAAACATCCATCAGATCAGTAACTTTGATGGTGGCCATCCATCAGTTTCCACTATCCAAAACTACCACTGCTGCACCTCATTATAGCTGTCTGGCCATCATTTCCACATAGCACCATCACTTTAAATTACTAACCTTGGGCGTAATCTGGTCCCCATGCTTACCTGGTCCCCATGCTTGGGGTCCAGGTAAGGTTTTATTTAATACAGATGGGTTATATTGGCTGTTTCTGCACCTAAATGGAGGTTTAGTCATGCCTAGGCGATAGCTTAGGTTGCTGAGTTAAATCACAGACAGGCGCGTTGAGGCAAGAGCATGCAATACACATCTCCACCACTGGGTGGCTAATGCTCCACTAATCCAGTACTTTAGTTTGAATAGCGGCGGCTTGATCTACAGTACAAGCTCTGGCAAATGGTCAGTGATGACTGTAATGTTAATATACAATCCTGTACTGCATAGTGTACACACAGATGGTGACCAATGGTCAGACGGAGAGAGTAAAAATAAAAAATAGTTTATACAGACGCAAATGGACATGTTAAAACACTTGTGTATGCAGATGCAACTAATGTGTGAAAGGAATAATGTAGCTCATTGACTTTACACAGCAGTAATGAACACCTGTAGACATACCAGTAAATATAAATTAGTGTATTCTGACTAGAGATGAGCGGGTTCGGTTCCTCGGAATCTGAACCCCCCCGAACTTCAGCCTTTTTACACGGGTCCGAGGCAGACTCGGATCTTCCCGCCTTGCTCGGTTAACCCGAGCGCGCCCGAACGTCATCATCCCGCTGTCGGATTCTCGCGAGGCTCGTATTCTATCGCGAGACTCGGATTCTATATAAGGAGCCGCGCGTCGCCGCCATTTTTCACACGTGCATTGAGATTGATAGGGAGAGGACGTGGCTGGCGTCCTCTCCGTTAGAATAGATAGAGACACTTGAGTTGATTTACTACTAACTTAGTAATTTTGGGGAGCATTAGGAGTACTCAGAGTGCAGAGTTTTGCTGATAGTTACTAGTGACCACCACCAGTTTTATTTATTATTTAATATAATCCGTTCTCTGCCTGAAAAAAAACGATACACAGTCACATATCATATCTGTGCTCAGCCTCAGTGTGCTGCATGATAATATCATCTATGTATATCTGACTGTGCTGAGTGCTCACTGCTCACACAGCTGAATTGTGGGGGAGACTGGGGTGCAGTTATAGCAGGAGTACAGTGCACACTTTTGCTGCCAGTGTGACTGACCAGTGACCACCAGTATATTGTCTGCCTGAAAAAGTTAAACACTACTGTGGTGTTTTTTTTTTTTATTCTATAAACGCATTCTGCTGACAGTGTCCAGCAGGTCCGTCATTCATTATATTATATAAATATTTACCTGCAGTAGTGTTATATTTTTTTTGTTCATCTCTATCATCTTTATCATCTCTATATTAGCAGACGCAGTACGGTAGTCCACGGCTGTGGCTACCTCTGTGTCGTCAGTGCTCGTCCATAATTGTATACCTACCTGTGGTGGGGTTTATTTTTCTATCTTCTTCATACTAGTAGTTTAGGAGTCTGCTGACAGTGTCCAGCAGGTCCGTCATTATATTATATATACCTGCAGTAGTGATATATATATATATTTTTTATATCATTATCATCTCTATACTAGCAGACGCAGTACGGTAGTCCACGGCTGTAGCTACCTCTGTGTCGTCAGTGCTCATCCATAATTGTATACCTACCTGTGGTGGTTTTTTTTTTCTATCTTCTTCATACTAGTAGTTTAGGAGTCTGCTGACAGTGTCCAGCAGGTCCGTCATTATATTATATATACCTGCAGTAGTGATATATATATATTTTTTATATCATTATCATCTCTATACTAGCAGACGCAGTACGGTAGTCCACGGCTGTAGCTACCTCTGTGTCGTCAGTGTTCGTCCATAATTGTATACCTACCTGTTGTGGGGTTTTTTTTTCTATCTTCTTCATACTAGTAGTTTAGGAGTCTGCTGACAGTGTCCAGCAGGTCCGTCATTATATTATATATACCTGCAGTAGTGATATATATATTTTTTATATCATTATCATCTCTACACTAGCAGACGCAGTACGGTAGTCCACGGCTGTAGCTACCTCTGTGTCGTCAGTGCTCGTCCATAATTGTATACCTACCTGTGGTGGGTTTTTTTTTCTATCTTCTTCATACTAGTAGTTTAGGAGTCTGCTGACAGTGTCCAGCAGGTCCGTCATTATATTATATATACCTGCAGTAGTGATATATATATATTTTTTATATCATTATCATCTCTATACTAGCAGACGCAGTACGGTAGTCCACGGCTGTAGCTACCTCTGTGTCGTCAGTGCTCGTCCATAATTGTATACCTACCTGTGGTGGGGTTTTTTTTCTATCTTCTTCATACTAGTAGTTTAGGAGTCTGCTGACAGTGTCCAGCAGGTCCGTCATTATATTATATATACCTGCAGTAGTGATATATATATTTTTTATATCATTATCATCTCTATACTAGCAGACGCAGTACGGTAGTCCACGGCTGTAGCTACCTCTGTGTCGTCAGTGCTCGTCCATAATTGTTTACCTACCTGTGGTGGGGTTTTTTTTTCTATCTTCTTCATACTAGTAGTTTAGGAGTCTGCTGACAGTGTCCAGCAGGTCCGTCATTATATTATATATACCTGCAGTAGTGATATATATATATATATTTTATATCATTATCATCTCTATACTAGCAGACGCAGTACGGTAGTCCACGGCTGTAGCTACCTCTGTGTCGTCAGTGCTCGTCCATAATTGTATACCTACCTGTGGTGGTTTTTTTATTTCTATCTTCTTCATACTAGTAGTAGGAGTCTGCTGACAGTGTCCAGCAGGTCCGTCATTATATTATATATACCTGCAGTAGTGATATATATATATTTTTTATATCATTATCATCTCTATACTAGCAGACGCAGTACGGTAGTCCACGGCTGTAGCTACCTCTGTGTCGTCAGTCACTCGTCATCCATAAGTATACTAGTATCCATCCATCTCCATTGTTTACAGGAGGTGCCTTTTAGTTGTGCCTATTAAAATATGGAGAACAAAAATGTTGAGGTTCCAAAAATAAGGAAAGATCAAGATCCACTTCCACCTCGTGCTGAAGCTGCTGCCACTAGTCATGGCCGAGACGATGAAATTCCATCAACGTCGTCTGCCAAGGCCGATGCCCAATGTCATAATACAGAGCATGTAAAATCCAAAACACAAAATATCAGTAAAAAAAGGACTCAAAAATCTAAAATAAAATCGTCAGAGGAGAAGCGTAAACTTGCCAATATGCTATTTACCACACGGAGTGGCAAGGAACGGCTGAGGCCCTGGCCTATGTTCATGGCTAGTGGTTCAGCTTCACATGAGGATGGAAGCCCTCAGCCTCTCGCTAGAAAAATTAAAAGACTTAAGCTGGCAAAAGCACAGCAAAGAACTGTGCGTTCTTCGAAATCACAAATCCACAAGGAGAGTCCAATTGTGTCGGTTGCGATGCCTGACCTTCCCAACACTGGACGTGAAGAGCATGCGCCTTCCACCATTTGCACGCCCCCTGCAAGTGCTGGAAGGAGCAGCCGCAGTCCAGTTCCTGATAGTCAGATTGAAGATGTCAGTGTTGAAGTACACCAGGATGAGGAGGATATGGGTGTTGCTGGCGCTGGGGAGGAAATTGACAAGGAGGATTCTGATGGTGAGGTGGTTTGTTTAAGTCAGGCACCCGGGGAGACACCTGTTGTCCGTGGGAGGAATATGGCCATTGACATGCCTGGTGAAAATACCAAAAAAATCAGCTCTTCGGTGTGGAAGTATTTTAACAGAAATGCGGACAACAGGTGTCAAGCCGTGTGTTGCCTTTGTCAAGCTGTAATAAGTAGGGGTAAGGACGTTAACTACCTCGGAACATCCTCCCTTATACGTCACCTGCAGCGCATTCATCATAAGTCAGTGACAAGTTCAAAAACTTTGGGCGACAGCGGAAGCAGTCCACTGACCAGTAAATCCCTTCCTCTTGTAACCAAGCTCACGCAAACCACCCCACCAACTCCCTCAGTGTCAATTTCCTCCTTCCCCAGGAATGCCAATAGTCCTGCAGGCCATGTCACTGGCAATTCTGACGAGTCCTCTCCTGCCTGGGATTCCTCCGATGCATCCTTGCGTGTAACGCCTACTGCTGCTGGCGCTGCTGTTGTTGCTGCTGGGAGTCAATGGTCATCCCAGAGGGGAAGTCGTAAGACGACTTTTACTACTTCCACCAAGCAATTGACTGTCCAACAGTCCTTTGCGAAGAAGATGAAATATTACAGCAGTCATCCTGCTGCAAAGCGGATAACTGAGGCCTTGGCATCCTGGGTGGTGAGAAACGTGGTTCCGGTATCCATCATTACTGCAGAGCCAACTATAGACTTGATTGAGGTACTGTGTCCCCGGTACCAAATACCATCTAGGTTCCATTTCTCTAGGCAGGCGATACCGAAAATGTACACAGACCTCAGAAAAAGACTCACCAGTGTCCTAAAAAATGCAGTTGTACCCAATGTCCACTTAACCACGGACATGTGGACAAGTGGAGCAGGGCAGACTCAGGACTATATGACTGTGACAGCCCACTGGGTAGATGTATTGACTCCCGCCGCAAGAACAGCAGCGGCGGCACCAGTAGCAGCATCTCGCAAACGCCAACTCTTTCCTAGGCAGGCTACGCTTTGTATCACCGCTTTCCAGAATACGCACACAGCTGAAAACCTCTTACGGCAACTGAGGAAGATCATCGCAGAATTGCTTACCCCAATTGGACTCTCCTGTGGATTTGTGGCATCGGACAACGCCAGCAATATTGTGTGTGCATTAAATCTGGGCAAATTCCAGCACGTCCCATGTTTTGCACATACCTTGAATTTGGTGGTGCAGAATTATTTAAAAAACGACAGGGGCGTGCAAGAGATGCTGTCGGTGGCCAGAAGAATTGCGGGACACTTTCGGCGTACAGGCACCACGTACAGAAGACTGGAGCAACACCAAAAACGCCTGAACCTGCCCTGCCATCATCTGAAGCAAGAAGTGGTAACGAGGTGGAATTCAACCCTCTATATGCTTCAGAGGTTGGAGGAGCAGCAAAAGGCCATTCAAGCCTATACAACTGACCACGATATAGGAGGTGGAATGCACCTGTCTCAAGCGCAGTGGAGAATGATTTCAATGTTGTGCAAGGTTCTGCAACCTTTTGAACTTGCCACACGTGAAGTCAGATCAAACACTGCCAGCCTGAGTCAGGTCATTCCCCTCATCAGGCTTTTGCAGAAGAAGCTGGAGACATTGAAGGAGGAGCTAACACTGAGCGATTCCGCTAGGCATGTGGGACTTGTGGATGGAGCCCTTAATTCGCTTAACAAGGATTCACGGGTGGTCAATCTGTTGAAATCAGAGCACTACATTTTGGCCACCGTGCTCGATCCTAGATTTAAAACCTACCTTGGATCTCTCTTTCCGGCAGACACAAGTCTGCAGGGGTTCAAAGACCTGCTGGTGAGAAAATTGTCAAGTCAAGCGGAACGCGACCTGTCAACATCTCCTCCTTCACATTCTCCCGCAACTGGGGGTGCGAGGAAAAGGCTCAGAATTCCGAGCCCACCCGCTGGCGGTGATGCAGGGCAGTCTGGAGCGACTGCTGATGCTGACATCTGGTCCGGACTGAAGGACCTGCCAACGATTACGGACATGTCGTCTACTGTCACTGCATATGATTCTCTCACCATTGAAGAATGGTGGAGGATTATATGAGTGACCGCATCCAAGTAGGCACGTCAGACAGTCCGTACATATACTGGCAGGAAAAAGAGGCAATTTGGAGACCCTTGCACAAACTGGCTTTATTCTACCTAAGTTGCCCTCCCACAAGTGTGTACTCCGAAAGAGTGTTTAGTGCCGCCGCTCACCTTGTCAGCAATCGGCGTACGAGGTTACTTCCAGAAAATGTGGAGAAGATGATGTTCATTAAAATGAATTATAATCAATTCCTCCATGGAGACATTCACCAGCAGCAATTGCCTCCACAAAGTACACAGGGAGCTGAGATGGTGGATTCCAGTGGGGACGAATTGATAATCTGTGAGGAGGGGGATGTACACGGTGATGAATCGGAGGATGATGATGAGGTGGACATCTTGCCTCTGTAGAGCCAGTTTGTGCAAGGAGAGATTAATTGCTTCTTTTTTGGTGGGGGTCCAAACCAACCCGTCATTTCAGTCACAGTCGTGTGGCAAACCCTGTCACTGAAATGATGGGTTGGTTAAAGTGTGCATGTCCTGTTTATACAACATAAGGGTGGGTGGGAGGGCCCAAGGACAATTCCATCTTGCACCTCTTTTTTCTTTCATTTTTCTTTGCGTCATGTGCTGTTTGGGGAGTGTTTTTTGGAAGGGCCATCCTGCGTGACACTGCAGTGCCACTCCTAGATGGGCCAGGTGTTTGTGTCGGCCACTAGGGTCGCTTATCTTAGTCACACAGCTACCTCATTGCGCCTCTTTTTTTCTTTGCGTCATGTGCTGTTTGGGGAGTGTTTTTTGGAAGGGCCATCCTGCGTGACACTGCAGTGCCACTCCTAGATGGGCCAGGTGTTTGTGTCGGCCACTTGGGTCGCTGAGCTTAGTCATCCAGCGACCTCGGTGCAAATTTTAGGACAAAAATAATATTGTGAGGTGTTCAGAATAGACTGAAAATGAGTGGAAATTATGGTTATTGAGGTTAATAATACTTTGGGATCAAAATGACCCCCAAATTCTATGATTTAAGCTGTTTTTTAGAGTTTTTTGAAAAAACACCCGAATCCAAAACACACCCGAATCCGACAAAAAAAATTCGGTGAGGTTTTGCCAAAACGCGTTCGAATTCAAAACACGGCCACGGAACCGAACCCAAAACCAAAACACAAAACCCGAAAAATTTCCGGTGCACATCTCTAATTCTGACGCAACTAACTGTTTGAGCAACACAGTACTGTAGATCGTCAGTGTTAGAGAATCTGTGTTGTACTTTATACAACTTGGTAATTTACTAAGAATTTGTATTCTCAATAACTGCCGAAAATAGCCAAACACTGCCGGGAAAGCATAGAATTTGTAAAAAAAGAAGCTTTCAAATAGACCTGCTTTTGCTGGCGTGTTCAGATTGTCATGCACGGATCAGTGAGATCCATGCATGCTTCTCTGTGGAAAATGGTCAGAAATAGTTAAAAATGTCAAAAAAAATGTTGGCGCGGGGTCCCCCCTTCTAAGCATAACCAGCCTCAGGCTCTTTGAGCCGGTCCTGGTAGTTTAAATACTCGGAAAAAATTGACTGGTGTCCCCCTGTATTTAGACAACCAGCACCGGGATCTTGGGCTGGCCCTGGTTCCAAAAATAAAAGGCGTAGGTTTCCCCTATATTTTTAAAACCAACACCGGGCTCCACTAGCCAAAAAGATAATGCCACAGCTGGGGGGGACATTTATGTAGGTCCCTGTGGCCGTGGCATTACCCCCCAACCTGGTCAGGGTACCCTGTGGGAGTGGGAACCCCTTAAATCAAGGGGTCCCCCCTCCAGGCACCCAAGGGCCAGGGGTGAAGCCCGAGGATGTCCTCCCCATCCCTGTGTGTTGGAAGGGGGGATGATAGCCTTTTTGTGTGTAAAAAAATACTATTGTCTTTTGTTTTAGAACTACAAGTCCCAGTAAGCCTACCCCACTTGCTGGTACTTGGAGAACCACAAGTACCAGCATGCAGGGAAATAACTGGTCTGCTGGTACCTGTAGTTCTACAACAAAAGAAATACCCAAATGAAAACAAGACACACACACCGTTACAGTACAATTTTATTAAAACACACTTACACACTCATACATACTTACCTACATCCCATGCCGGGCAATCACGTCTCCTTCTCCATGTAGAATCCAAACGTTTACCTGTAATTCCAAAATTCCAATATACTCACCATTTATCCAGTGTTGATCGGTCCTCTTCTGTCCCAAAGTAATCCACATGAACTTGTGTAACTTCCATGCAACGATGTGGGTGGGCAAGCGGCGAAAGTTCCCGCCCCCCACGCTGAGAGTCCCGCATTCAGTTCCCAAAGTGCCAATCCATTTTATTTTCCTCCTGACATTCACTCTATTATTATTATTATTATTTTCTTTGTAATCCATTGTAATACATTCAATGGAAGGGTGCACACAGGTTTCACATAAATCAGGGTAAATCTGCAGAAGCGACTCATTCCGCTACCTAAAGTACACAGCAGTAATGAGCACCCGTAGACATACCAGTAAATAAAAATTAGTGTATTCTGACGCAACTAACTGTTTGAACAACACAGTACTGTAGATCGTCGATGTTAGAGAATCTGTGTTGCACTTTGTGAGAATGGATCACTGCTACTGTACCATTTACACACCTATCAACGCGACTGCAGTTCTCTATGTGATTTTCATATACAGTATACTGTAGTATTGTGTTGCACATTTGTTGTAAGCTGACCTCCCTCCCTGTCTATTGTATGAACTGTGTAGGCTGCCAGGAGAAATGGGGGATGGGGGTAGGGGGAGGTGGTGGGAAGGGGGATGTGGAATATACCATGTTTTGCATATGAGCGTCCGAGTCCCCTAACAGCGTGAAGGGGAGGGGGAAGGGTGAGGGGGGAGTTGGGGATTTCAGAGACGCTGTCGAAAATATTAATTGTCTGTTGGGACCCAAAAAAGGAAACCAATAAATCAATAAATTAAAGTTGTGTGTACAGACACAAACAAATGTGTAAAAGCAATGGTCCATTGACGTTCGGTTTATGTGAGCTATAAAATTAAATTCAATCAAAATGTGCTTAAAGCTTAATAGCTCCAGTTCTGATGGTCCAATCAGCTCAGAATCAGGTTGGAAGGGGAGACAATTAACTACCAAAGGATACCAACCCAAAGTTTCTGTGACCCATGGTGGATCTAAATTAATAGGCCCATTACAGTCTATGGGAAAATGGGTCCACTTTGCATACTGTCTTCTTTCTAACAATAATGGAGAGAGATAAAATCTCCTCCCTAAGTTCCTGGATGCCAAATCACTGTGCTTAGCGTTTCTGTACAGTATTTTGTATTTGAGTACTAAATAGCATTAACAGCTTTTAACGTACTCTGCTGTAATGGCTATAGCTACAAGTGTTATCTTTCTAAGTATAATGGAGAGAGATAAAAGCTCCTCCCTAAGTTCCTGGATGCCAAGTCACTGTCCTTAGTATCTCTGTATAGTATTTTCTATTTGAGTACTAAATAGCATTAAAAGCTTTTAACGTACTCTGCTGTAATGGCTATAGCTACAAGTGTTATCTTTCTAAGTATAATGGGAAGAGTTAAAAGCTCCTCCCTAAGTTCCTGGATGCCAAATCACCATCCTCAGTATCTCTGTACAGTATTTTCTATTTGAGTACTAAATAGCACGAACAGCTTGTAACGTACAGCAACAAGTGTTATCTTTCTAAGTATAATGGAGAGAGATAAAAGCTCATCCCTAAGTTCCTGGATGCCAAATCACTGCTTAGCATCTCTGTACAGTATTTTGTATTTGAGTACTAAAATGCACAAACAGCTTGTAACGTACATCATCAAGTGTTATCTTTCTAAGTATAATGGAGAGAGATAAAAGCTCCTCCCTAAGTTCCTGGATGCCTAATCACTGTCCTTAGTATCTCTTAGAGATGAGCGGGTTCTGTTCGTTGAGATCTGAACCCCCCCAAACTTCACGTGGTTTACACGGGTCCGAGGCAGCCTCGGTTCTTCCCGCCTAACACGCAAAACTCGAACGGGGGAAGACTTCATCATCCCGCTGTCGGATTCTTGCGAGATTCGGATTCCATATAAAGAGTCGCACACCGCTACCATTTTCACTTGTGCATTGTCAATTGAGCGTAGAGGACATGGCTACATTCTCTGACTGAAAAGCTCAATATCTGTGCTCAGTGTGCTGCACTGTGGGGACCAGTATATAGTAGTACAGTGCTGCATTGTGGTGACCACCAGTATATAGTAGTACAGTACAGTAGGCCATAGCATTATCTTGCAGCTCCATGTCATACTCAGTTCTATTCTCTGGATCAGTGCTCAATATCTGTGCTGCATTGTGGGGACCAGTATATAGTAGTACAGTGCTGCATTGTGGTGACCACCAGTATATAGTAGTACAGTACAGTTGTCCATTGCTGTATCTTGCAGCTCCATGTCAGACTCAGTTCTATTCTCCGGATCAGTGCTCAATATCTTTGCTGCATTGTGGGGACCAGTATATAGTAGTACAGTGCAGCATTGTGGTGACCACCAGTATATAGTAGTACAGTACAGTAGGCCATAGCGTTATCTTGCAGCTCCGTGTCAGACTTAGTTCTATTCTCCGGATCAGTGCTCAATATCTGTGCTGCATTGTGGGGACCAGTATATAGTAGTACAGTGCTGCATTGTGGTGACCACCAGTATATAGTAGTATAGTATAGTAGTCCATTGCTGTATCTTGCAGCTCCGTGTCAGACTCAGTTCTAGTATTGTGATCAGTGCTCAATATCTCTGCTGCATTGTGGTGACCAGTATATAGTAATACAGTGCTGCATTGTGGTGACCACCAGTATAGAGTAGTACAGTACAGTTGTCCATTGCTGTATCTTGCAGCTCTGTGTCAGACTCAGTTCTATTCTCCGGATCAGTGCTCAATATCTTTGCTGCATTGTGGGGACCTGTATATAGTAGTACAGTGCTGTTGGCCATAGTGTTATCTTGCAGCTCCGTGTCAGACTCAGTTCTAGTCTCCAGATCAGTGCTCAATATCTGTGCTGCATTGTGGGGACCAGTATATAGTAGTACAGTGCTGTATTGTGGTGACCCCCAGTATATAGTAGTACAGTACAGTTGTCCATTGCTGTATCTTGCAGCTCTGTGTCAGACTCTGTTCTATTCTCCGGATCAGTGCTCAATATCTTTGCTGCATTGTGGGGACCAGTATATAGTAGTACAGTGCTGCATTGTGGTGACCACCAGTATATAGTAGTACAGTACAGTAGGCCATAGCGTTATCTTGCAGCTCCGTGTCAGACTCAGTTCTATTCTCCAGATCAGTGCTCAATATCTGTACTGCATTGTGGGGACCAGTATATAGTAGTACAGTGCTGCATTGTGGAGACCACCAGTATATAGTAGTACAGTACAGTAGGCCATAGCGTTATCTTGCAGCTCCGTGTCAGACTCAGTTCTAGTCTCCGGTTCAGTGCTCAATATCTGTGCTGTATTGTGGGGACCAGTATATAGTAGTACAGTGCTGCATTGTGGTGACCACCAGTATATAGTAGTACAGTACAGTTGTCCATTGCTGTATCCTGCAGCTCCGTGTCAGACTCAGTTCTATTCTCCGGATCATTGCTCAATATCTTTGCTGCATTGTGGGGACCAGTATATAGTAGTACAGTGCTGCATTGTGGTGACCACCAGTATATAGTAGTACAGTACAGTTGTCCATTGCTGTATCCTGCAGCTCCGTATCAGACTCAGTTCTATTCTCCGGATCAGTGCTCAATATCTTTGCTGCATTGTGGGGACCAGTCTACTACAGTACAATAGTCCAGTGCTGTTCACGCTGCTCAGTGTCAGTTCTCCGTAGTATCATTAGTGATCAGTATAATCAGTTCTCAGTATAATCAGTGTGCTGTTAGACGTGTGCCCATTTTCCACCATTAGTGCATTGGGATTTAGACAATTGATGAAGTTATTGTGTCCCCGGTACAAAATCCCATCTAGATTCCACTTCACTAGGCAGGCGATAGCGAGATTTTACCAATTAATATCAGTGATTTATAATTATTAATTACAGTGATCTTGCCAAATAATTCCAGTGATTTTGTCATTTTCTTCCAGTGATTTGGATAAATAATACCATTGATTACAACGAATAATTCCTGTGATTTTGTCATTTTCTTCCAGTGATTTGGACCAATAATACCATTGATTAGAATGAATAATTCCTGTGATATTGAGGTGTGTGTGTGTCGCTTAGCTTAGCCATGCAGCGACCACAGTGCACCTCTTTTTCTCTTTTCTTTGCATCATGTGCTGTTTGGGGCCAATTTTTTTAAGTGCCATCCTGTCTGACACTGCAGTGCCACTCCTAGATGGGCCTGGTGTTTGTGCCGGCCACTTGGGTCGCTTAGCTTAGTCATCCAGCAACCTCGGTGCAAATTTTAGGACTAAAAATAATATTTAGAGGTGTGAGGTGTTCAGAATAGACTGGAAATGAGTGGAAATTATGGTTATTGAGGTTAATAATACTATAGGATCAAAATTACCGACAAATTCTAGGATTTAAGCTGTTTTTGAGGGGTTTTTGAAAAAAACCACCCAAATCCAAAACACACCCGAATCTGACAAACAAAATTTCAGGGTGGTTTTGACAAAACGCGTCCGAATCCAAAACATGGCCACGGAACCGAATCCAAAACCACAACACAAAACCAGAAAAATTTCCGGGGCACATCACTAGTATCTCTGTACAGTGTTTTCTATTTGAGTACTAAATAGCACAAACAGCTTGTAACATACAGCAACAAGTGTTATCTTTCTAAGTATAATGGAGAGAGAAAAAAGTTCCTCCCTAAGTTCCTGGATGCCAAGTCACCATCCTTAGTATCTCTGTACAGTATTTTCTATTTAAATACTAAATAGCACAAACAGCTTGCAATGTACTCTTCTGTAATGGCTACAGCAACAAGTGTTATCTTTCTAAGTATAATGGGGATAGATAAAAGCTCCTCCCTAAATTCCTGGATGCCAAATCACTGATCTTAGTATCTCTTAACAGTATTTTCTATCTAGCCAGAAACCCAGCATCCCGTGCAAGCTGGGCAGACAACTGGAGGGGACCTGACACACGGTTGCATGCTGTTTCCCATTGCAGTGTCACATAAACTAGTGGTTGGTCTGACCCAAAAGCCAAGAGTCTCCTCCTTTCTATGGTACCAGTCCTGAGTCTCTGGGACACCCAGAACCAGAGATATCAGGATGCAAAGTGGACCCATTTTCCCTTAGACTATAATGGGCCCGTTAATTCAGACCCACCATGGGTTCCGACACTTGCCTTGAGTCTTGTGGGGGACACAGAATCTTGGGGTTGCTATCTTCTGGTAGCTAATTGTCTCCCCTTCCATACCAATCCAATTCTGAGCAGATCAGACCCTCAGAACTGGAGATATTAAGCTTTACGCCGATTTTAATTGAATTTAATTTAATAGCTCACATAAACCGGACGTCAGTGGACCATTGCTTTAACACATTCGTTTGTGTCTGTACACATTATTTTTATTTATTGATTTATGGGTTTCTTTTTTGGGGTCTCGACAGACAATTAATATTTTCGACAGCGTCTCTGAATTCCACTGGTTAATTCCCCCCTCCCCCCTCACCCTTCCCCCTTCCCTTTATGCCGATAAGGGACTTGGATGCTCATATTGCAGAACACGTTATTAAGCCACCACCTCCCCCTACCCCATCCCACTTCCCCCTTTTCCCTTCCCCCCTGGGAGCCTGCACAGTTTATACAGTAGAAGAAAAAAGAAGAAAAGGGCTGTATTATTGGTGTATGCAAGGAGGATTGGACCTAATTATCACATCCCCCTATATTATTTTAAAATTTTACTTTTATTCATAGCTATTAAAAAATAGTGTGAAAATGGTTACACACAATCTAGGAGTGTAGGCGAAACATAGAGGTTAAAATAATACAGACAAACATAAAAGTGCAATAAGATTTAATAAAGGTGATTTTAAGATTAAAAAGTTTGTCCGCATGTTTATTCTAATGTCTAGATGTATATAATGTATCACTCCTAAATTGGATTGTTATTTAATTATTTGTCCAGTCAATTAATAATTTCTGAAAAGGGCATTGGAAGGTATAGATATTAATAATATTAGTATCTTTGGTATAGATTAGTGATAATTGTCACAATATCAATATGAGACAAGTAAAGGTGATATACTGCTAAGTATACAACACTCTGTGATAATACTCAGGTGTACATTTTGTTATTATCCCAAAGAGGGAGACATCTTCTTTAATAGAAGCTGTTGACTCATTAAGGCTGTTCAGAATCGGCTTAAATATACTGAAAGATTCACCACAGTATATTATCACATTAAATATGCATAATATGTTGTCTAGCATGTAACACTCTGTCAGGTATTAATAATATATACCACTCTGATGTTCAAATATATATATTATCTCTTTTCCTAGAAGGGAAACACCTTCTTTATTAGGGACTGTTGACACCTTAAAGCTAGTCAAGATCAATTTCAATATATTGAGATATTAATCACGGTAGGTAATCAGATAGAATTCCAGTAATAGATTGTTAGGTGTGTGACACTCTATTGTAATATCCAGATGTTCTCACTATTGTAGCATATAACACTCAATTATGATATAAAGGTGTACACACTATTATTATCCCTAGAAGGAAAACGTCTTCTTTATCTGGGACTGGTGACACCTTCAGATTATTCAAAGTCAAATTTGAGTGTATTAAATTGTCATACACAGTATGTTATATGGGTGACATATTGTCATATATTTAACGATTTATTATAATATTCTGGTGTCACACTATTATTGTCCCTAGAAGGAAAGCACCCTCATTATTAAGGACTGGTGACACCAGAAGGAAAACTCCTTTATTCCTAAACAACCATGATATCTTCCCAAGTGATAGTATATATTAAACCAATAGATTATGTATCACCACCCAACATCTCACTGAATTACTATACAGAAAATTCTTTTAATTGATTTTCACTTATAGCATCAGTTTCAAATAAATTTTTTATTATTGTGGCTTATATACACCACATGGCATCAGTATGAATTTTCTGAGTGGCTGAAAACATTGTATCCTAAATATTTCTGTGTTTATTACAGAGTGTATTCTGATACATTTGTTGCAGTCTTCACTGCTCAATTGTATCACAGGTGTCTCATGACATTCTTAAGCTTGTCAAATATAGATATAATGTGTCTTTTCTCAGATTCACATAATTGCCTGTTATTTCTTGTGTCGTTTCAAAAAATCTGTTAGCTAGTGCAATGCTGCTTATTGTTTCACTGAGTCACTATCTATTACGTAACACTGCAGCTCTATGTAGTTGATAAGTCACTGTGTTTGTTTACAGGATGTATTCTGAAACATTTGTTGCAGTCACCACTGCTAAATTACATCATAGATGTCTCATAACATTCTTAAGCCCAGTACCCACGGGCCGATGCAGGAGAGATGTGTGCTGAGCGAACCGCTCAGCACACATCTCTCCTGCCGCTCAGCACAGCGCGATCTGTGCTGAGCGTGCGGGGGGAGACGGGGGGCCGCTCACTTCACCCAGCGGGTGAAGTGGGCGACCCGCTAGATTGGCCTGCATGCAGGCCAATCTAGCAGCAGCGATAGCGATGTGCGGGGCTGCGCATCGCTATCGCTGAGGGGGCTACACACGGAGCGATCATTCCGATATTCTAAGCAATCTAGTCAGATTGCTTAGAATATCGCTCCGTGAGTACCCCCTTTAGACTTGTCATATACATATGCACTGTATCCCTTCTCAGTTCCACATGATTATCTGTTATTACTGATGTTGTTTCAGAAAATCTATTAATTAGTGCAGTGCTGCTCGTTATCTCACTGAATCACTAACTATCAAATAGGACTACAGCTCTCTGTAGTTGATAGTCATCTACTAGCTGCTTTGCACTAATACTATTAACTTGTCATATATAGATGCAGTATATCCCTTCTCAACTCCACGTAATTATCTATTTCTTATATAGTTTCAGAAAATCTATTAACAATGCGGTACTATTTGTTGTTTCAATAAATCACTGTCTGTTAAGTAGAGCTACAGCTTTCTAGAGCTGATAATCATCTATCAGCTGCCTTGCACTGGTGCTATAAACTAACACTGCACAAAGTGTAGAATTAGAATTGACTAGACATTATACCCTAATCTTAGAACATAGACATAGAGACACGCGCACACACGCTGCCCACACGCGTGTTACGCCGTTACTCTGACGCCTTCGTCAGGGCTAAACCAGAATGCCTCTCCTGGCATAATATTTAAGCTTACTCAGCAATCCAATCAGCGGCGATCGGCCAGTCACGTGTGGCCGCTAACCAATGTCAGTGCCGCTCCCGTTGTCACGTGACCTATGGAGTCAATGACGGGGCGCCTTGTTCGTCATGACAACGACTGTTGATCTCATACGCTCCAAAACCCTGCCGGTTGTTAGTACCCTGTTACCTGTATTACTGGATTATCAATCCTTAATTCATCACTTTACACTACCTTTCTGATTCCACCTGTCCGTGTCATTAGTACTATTAATTCTCATATGGGAAATTATTCCGATGGGGCATAATTACGGTAAATAGTTTTTAACTAAACCACTTATAAAATTATGGGTATACATATCTGGTATCTATACCAGCCCTGTATCATGTATAAGGCATACCAGACCCAGATATGCACATAACTAAGAATAAATCATATATTCCTTTTATCATAAGCACATAATCATTTTACTGAGAGACATGAAAATAAAAATAAAACTGATTAAACATAAAATGACTAAACCATTGACTAAAGCATAATTACGTAATTACACCTTTTAAATCGATTCCATTAAATAGGTAAGTATATCTGTACTAGGTGATTCATCGCGCCCTACAGGCGCTCTTCACACCGTCGTTAGGGGCGAAGCCCAGTTAACCCCTGCATGCCTTTGAACATACGCAGGCCAGTAGATAACAGATCCAGAAATGCAGGGCAGTATAGAGGGCATACAGAACTGGGTTCCGGTTGAGAAAAGATAGACAGGTGTAGGGTGGAAGAAAGAGAATGTACAGAAACGCTGTGCGATGGGTAAAGGATAGGGAGAGGCAGGGTGGTAGGGAGAGGATAAAGAGAGGGAAGGTGTTAGAAAGAAAATAGTGTTGCACGGGCTTCAGCTGTGCTATAATTGTTATTATATGGAGTATTACCTTCAAAAAAGTTTATGCTATTGGGTAAATATTGCAAGGGGGAAGGGCGTGCAATTGTCAAGGGGGCGTAGCCCTTTGTGAGGGCGTGAAGAGTGGCCGCAGGGCACAATGAATAACATGGTGTAGTATATACTGCTAGTGTATGCAGCGCAGTTTATACACACAGTGGCCACAGGTATCAGAGCCGTGTATACACACAATGGACACAGGTAGCTGAGCCGCTTATACACACAATGGCCACAGGTAACGGAGCTGCATATCCACACAGTGGCCAGAGGTAGCAGGGCAGCTTATACACACAACACCCACAGGTAGCAGAGCCGCTTATACACACAATACCCACAGGTAGCAGAGCCGCTTATACACACAATACCCACAGGTAGCAGAGCCGCTTATACACACAGCGCCCACAGGTAGCAGTGCAGCTTATACACACAGTGGCCACAAGTATCAGAGCCACGTATCCACACAGTGGCCAGAGGTAGCAGGGCAGCTTATACACACAATACCCAATGGTAGCAGAGCCGCTTATACAGACAGCGCCCACAGGTAGCAGAGCCGCTTATACACACAGTGCCCACTGGTAACAGAGCCGCTTATTCACACAGTACCCACAGGTAGCAGAGACGCTTATACACACAGTGCCCACAGGTAGCAGAGCCGCTTATACACACAGTGCACACAGGTATCAGAGACGTTTATACACAACGTGCCCACAGGTAGCAAAGCAGTTTATACACACAATGACCACAGGTAGCAGTGGTGCTTATACACACAATGGCCCCCGGTAGCAGTGCCACTTCTACACACAATTCCCATAGTTAACAGAGGCGCTTATACACACAGTGGCCACAGGTAGCTGAGCCGCTTATACACACAATGGCTACAGGTAGCAGCACCACTTATACACACAATGGCCACAGGTAGTAGTGGTGCTTATACACACAATGGCCACAGGTAGCAGTGTCATTTATACACAAAATGGCCACTGGTAGCCGAGCTGGGTATACACGCAGTGGCCACAGGTAGCAGTGCCACTTATAGACAATGGCCACAGGTAGCAGTGTCACTTAGACACATAATGGTCACAGTATTACTTTTTTTTATTAATCCAATGTCCACTGGTAGCAAATGTACTCACACAGAAGTTCAGTGTGTGTGTGGGGTGTTTGGAAAGGGGGTGGGTTCAGTGAGGTGGAGGTGCCTATCCGTGTCGCTGATCACCCCGATTCAGGGAATCACTTGTAGCGGCTGCGGATGGTGTCCGAGGTGCTACGTGTGGTGGAGGGGTGGGTGCGGGAGGGAGTCCAGAGGTGTTGCGGGTGGTGGAGGGGTGGGTGCAGTGGCACGGATGGCGGAAAGGGTGAAGAGGTGCTGTGGGTAGGGGAGGGGTAGGTGTGGAGGGGGCGTGGATGGGAGAGGGGGTGCGGGTGGGGGAGGTGCGGGTGCGGAAGGGGAGTGCAGATGCGGTTGGTGGGTGCGGGGGGCTGTGGATGAAGGCGGGGGTCTGGAGGTGGTGTGCATTGGGGAGGGGCGATGTAGTGGGGGGGTGTTTGGGGAGGTGGGGTTGCAGGGGGGTGAGGTTGGGTGATAGGTTCTAGAAGTGCTGCGGGTGGAGGAGGGGTGGCTGTAGGGGAGCCATGGATGGGGTCCGGAGGTGCTGTGGGAGGTGGTCCAGAGGTGCTGCGAGTGGGGGACGTGTGGTAGGTCCACGAATGGGGGAAGGTGTCTATAGATGATGTGGGTGGGGGAGGGGGCCGGAAATGCTGTGGTTGGGGGAGTGGCGGCTGCGGGGCTGTGGTGGGGGTCCGGATGCACTGCGGGCAGGGGAAGAGGCTGGGGGTGCTGCGGGTGTGTGTGCTACGGGTGGGGAGGGGGCGGGAGTGCGGCCGGTGGGAGGGGGATGTGGTGGATGCTGTGGGTGCGAGGGGGGCATGTGCCACGGGTGGGGGGCGGATGTGGTGGATGCTGTTGGTGCCGCGGGTGGGGTGGAGGGTGCGGGGGTGTAGCAGTGGGGGGAGAGATGGGTATGGGGGTGCAGGGGTGCCGTGGGTGGGGGAGGGGTGGTGGGTGCTGCGGAAGTGGGTGCTTCGGGTGGTGGAGTGACATGTTCCGCTGGTGGGGGGCAGATGTGGTAGACGCTGTGGGTGCCGCGGGTGGGGGAGGTGCGGGTGGGGTGGAGGGTGAGGAGGGAGAGAGGTGGGTATGTGGGTGGGTTGGGGGTAGTGGAGGGTGTGGGAGTGTAGCGGGGGAGAAGTTGGTATGGGGGTGGGGGAAGTGCGGGGGTGCCGCGGGTGGGGGAGTGGCGCTGGTTTTGCGGGTGATACGGGTGGGGGAGGGGGCAGGAGTGCCGCGAGTTGGGAAGGGGTGTGTGCCGGGGGTGGGGGCCGGATGTGGTGGGTGCCGCGGGTGGGGGAGGGGCGGGGGTGCTGCGGGAGTGCCGTGGGTGGGGCAGGGATGGGGAGTGCTGCGGGTGTGGGTGCTACGGGTGGGGTAGGGGGCGCAAGGCGGATGTGGTGGATGCCGCGGGTGGGTGGCGGATGTGGAGGATACTGTGGGTGCCGTGGGTGGGGGAGGTGCAGGGGTGCCGCAGGTGGGGGTGCAACGGGTGGGGGAGGGGGCGGGAGTGCAGTGGGTGGGGGAGGAGCGTCTTCAGCGGGTGGGGGAGGGGTGGGGGTGTTGCGGGTGGGGGAGGAGCGTGTGCCGGGGTGGGGGATGGTTGTGGTGGGTGCGCGGGTGGGGGAGGTGCGGGTGGGGTGGAGGGTGAGGAGGGAGAGAGGTGGGTATGTGGGTGGGTTGGGGGTAGTGGAGGGTGTGGGAGTGTAGCGGGGGAGAAGTTGGTATGGGGGTGGGGGAAGTGCGGGGGTGCCGCGGGTGGGGGAGTGGCGCTGGTTTTGCGGGTTGTGGGTGATACGGGTGGGGGAGGGGGCAGGAGTGCCGCGAGTTGGGAAGGGGTGTGTGCCGGGGGTGGGGGCCGGATGTGGTGGGTGCCGCGGGTGGGGGAGGGGCGGGGGTGCTGCGGGAGTGCCGTGGGTGGGGCAGGGATGGGGAGTGCTGCGGGTGTGGGTGCTACGGGTGGGGTCGGGGGCGCAAGGCGGATGTGGTGGATGCCGCGGGTGGGTGGCGGATGTGGAGGATACTGTGGGTGCCGTGGGTGGGGGAGGTGCAGGGGTGCCGCAGGTGGGGGTGCAACGGGTGGGGGAGGGGGCGGGAGTGCAGTGGGTGGGGGAGGAGCGTCTTCAGCGGGTGGGGGAGGGGTGGGGGTGTTGCGGGTGGGGGAGGAGCGTGTGCCGGGGTGGGGGATGGTTGTGGTGGGTGCGGCTGGTGGGGAAGGGGCGGGGGGTGCTGCAGGTGGTGGTGCGAGTGCCGGGGGTGGGGGTGGGGTGGAGGGTGCTGCGGGTGTGGTTGCAACTGGTGGGGGAGGGGGTGGGAGTGCCGCCCGTTGGGGGTGGATGTGGTGGATACTGTGGGTGCCACAGGTGGGGGAAGGGCGGGTGGGGGAGGGGTGGGTGGGGTGGAGGGTGCGGGGGGTGTAGAGGAGGGTATGGGGGCGGGGAGGGGCGGGGGTGCTGCGGGTGGGGGAGGGGTGGGGGGTGCAGGGGTTTGTTGGTGCTACGGGTGGGGGAGGGGGCAGGAGTGGCTCGGGTGGGGGAGGGGCGTGTACCGTGGGTGGAGGACAGATGTGGTGGGTGCTGTGGGTGTTGCGGGTGGGGGAGGGCGGGGGATGCTGCGGGTGGGGAAGGGGGAGGGTGGTGCTGCTGAAGTGGGTGCTACGGGTGGGGTAGGTGGCGGGAGTGCAGCGAGTGGGGAAGGGAGGTGCTGCAGGTGTGGGTTCTATGGGTGGGGGAGGGGGCGGGAGTGCCATTGATGTGGGAGGGGTGAGAGTGTCACGGGTGGGGGAGGGGCGGGGGGTTCTTCAGGTGTGGGTGCAACGGGTGAGGGAGGGGCGTGTGCCATGGGTGGGGGAGGGTCGGGAGTGCCGCGGATGGGGGGGGGGGCGGGGGGTGCTGCAGGTGTGGGTGCAATGGGTGGAGGAGGGGGTGGGAGTGCCACGGGTGGGGGAGGGGCGGGGGGTGCTGCAGGTGTGGGTGCTACTGGTGGGAGGGTGCGGGGTGGCGCATGCGGCGGGTGGGGGCGGATGTTGTGGAGGCTGTGGGTGCCGCGGGTGGGAGGGGGGCGGCTGCGGCAGGCATAGGTCGTCCACGGCATTCTTCTCCGGACTATGCGGCAGCTGCAAGACTCACCGGTTGCAGTGTCACCAGAGTGCACAAAGTGTACAGGGAGGAGGGAAAGAGGACTCGGCGGAGATGGGGAGGGGACTGGGTGGGGGTGGGCGGACCGAGGGAGTGGACTGTTCCTGGCCTGCATCCAGCCACCCAGATCTTTGACTGTGACTCCGCCAAGCGTTAGAAATGCAGGCACAGAGTCACAGGGCTAATATATAGGAGATTACATGCACATATACAGAACTGGCTACAGGAGCTAATTAATGTATTAATGTAATATCAATTAATAAAGTAAATAGTAAGATATATTATGACAAATAAATATAAATAATTAATAAAAAAGTATATATATGTCATCTCTAGAGCTCATTATTACAAGTCATCATGATTTATCAGGCACATGTATTAGTGGTATAGTAGTTGTCCACATATTCATAAACTGTCATTATTTTCCTAAAATAACAAAACTAGTGCAATTATGTGTCATTAGTACCTTAATATCGTGAAACTAATGTAAAGTAAACTGGTGAATCATAGCTCAGTGATATGTGTTATAATGAAATTGGAGTAATAATACTTAGGTAGTATATTGATAATACAATGGTTACCCATGTATTCATAAATTATCAGATTTGTCCTTGGTGATAGACATGATAAACATGTATCATTGATACCAATATGCCAGAAAAGTGGTGTAAAGTGAACTGCTGGTGAATATATGTACAGTGATATGTGTTATATAAATTTAATAAGATATTAATAAAGAATATAACCTATATGGTAAAGTGATTATGTGAATATGACAGTGAAATAGGTGAGTGTGAACAAAAATTTTTTTTTTATTAGGATAACAAACAATTTTTTTTTTAATAATAATCCAATTTAGGAGTGATACATTATATACATCTAGACATTAGAATAAACACGCGGACACACTTTTTAATCTTAAAATCACCTTTATTATATCTTATTGCACTTTTATATTTGTCTGTATTATTTTAACCTCTATGTTTCGCCTACACTCCTAGCTTGTGTGTAACCATTTTCACACCATTTTTTAATAGATATGAATAAAAGTTACATTTTAAAATAATATAGGGGGATGTGATAATTAGGTCCAATCCTCCTTGCGTGCACCGATAATATAGCCCTTTTCTTCTTTTTTCTTCTTGTGTTTACTATAGCTGTAGTTGGTAGCACCCCCGTAGTGAATGGTAGTTACCAATAATCTTATAGGGGTTTTGCTATGGAACTTATGTTCCAAATTTCTATCTGACAAAAAGTGTGAGTGTGCAGATACAATACCGCAGTTTATACAGTAGACAGGGAGGGAAGTCAGGTTACAATAAATGTACAACACAATACTGTACTGTTTATGAAAATCAGATAGAGAACTGCAGTCACTTTGATAGATGTGCAAATGGTACAGTAGCAGTAATCCCTTCTCATAAAGTACTACACAGATTCTCCATCACCGATGATCTACAGTACTGTGTTGCTCGAGCAGTTAATTGCGTCAGGGTACACTCATTTATATTTAGTGGTATGCCTATGGGTGCTCATTACAGCTGTGTATTTTAGATAGCGGAATGAGTAGCTCATGCAGATGTACCCTGATTTATGTGAAACCTGTGTGCACTCTTCCATTGAATGTTTTACAATGGATTACACAGAAAACATTTTTTTATAAAGTGAATGTCAGGGAAAAAAAATATATAGATTGGCACTTTGGGAATTGAACCCAGGACCCTCAGCATGGGAGGCGAGAGCCTTCACCGCTATCCCATGTCGCTGCATGGATGATACACAAGTTCATATGTAAAAGTAATACAAGCAGCGATTCCTTCCCATTGGTGCTCATTTATGCCGTTATGGTACTCGGACGCTCATTTAGTGCACTGTACATACTTTAAAGTCAATGAGCTACATTATTCCTTTCACACATTAGTTGCATACACAAGTGTTTTCACACATACATTTGCATCTGTATAAACTATTCACACAGTGATTTGGTATCCAGGAAATTAGGGAGGAGCTTTTATCTCTCCCCATGATACTTAATACTATGGGATTTGGAAGCTCGCATATTAATAACATCAATAGACCATACTGTACCTGTAACACGTTCGTTTGCATCTGTATATGCTGTACTATTTGTGTCTGTACTGTATTTACTGTTATATACTGTATGACATGATGTAGCATAATGTAGTGTAATGAGGCGCACCAGTAAAGTAGTTCTTACGCTGTAGTTCAGTATTGTATTTTAATGGAGACCACACGCATGCGCATAGGTGATTTTAAAAAGCGACATCTGGTGGATAATCTTAGGTATTACACTCAAAGGTAACGCCAAACGCTCTGTGTGCCTCCCTTCGACTAGGCGCGCCTCCTTGCGCCCAGGCATGCTGCGTATGCCCGATCGTGACTAACGCCTCAGCCAGCAAAGATAATGGAGGACCCATCTGTATCTCATGAAAAATGGTGCTCGAACTATTTCTCCAGTGTTCTCTTCAGCTGCCGCCCCAAGATCAGTAAGTTCTATTGGTTTAAGGCAGTGAAGAGCAACCTGATACACTTCTGGGACCTCTCTAGGTGGCCCTCTAACCTTCAAAAGTTAATTAGATTTAATTACAGTAGAAAGTTAAATGAATACATTGAATCAAAGGTTAAGACACCTAGATAATAATACAGTATATCAGTAGGCATTTTAAACAAGCATTAGAAGTTAGAAAATTGTATAACTATAAAAGAAGCAGGAAGGAGCTGGGGGGTGTAATTAAAGTCTTGAGTGGCTGCATGTGGCCCCTGGGCAACCTGTTACCCATCACTGGTGTAGATTGTGTTGAGTGTGGATGCCCTTGAATAAGAGGCCAGTGTGCAATGCACACCAGCCACCCATTATTGATACACCAGTGTACTGCATTGCCTGTGTAATTCTCATAGAGATCTCTGGAACACCATAATAGGTCACTAGAGAATATAGGTAAGTGACAAGAGTCATTGCAGACTATGTTTAAAGCAGTGGTTGCCAAACTTTCTTGAATCACGCGCCCTAAAGTATCTTAGCATTTTTTTCATGGCACCCCTAGGTAAAAAAAAAATTATTGATAAATTTGGTAAAAATATTAAATTAAGTAAATTGTGCCTAACTGTCATCATTAGGGTCAGTTATGTGGTGGTGTACAGTTTTGCCTCTGATTGTCCACATGTTTTATGATTGGCAGCCATTAGCACTGGTTTTGCTTATCTCTTTGACCAGAAATAAGTTGATTTGGTCCTGGACTACTAACCCCAGACACCTCTCCAAGTGCCTTGCATCACCCCAGGGTGCCTAGGTACACAGGGGCAGATGTATTAACATGGGGAAGGCATAAGGAAGTGAAAAAGCAGTGATAAGTGGAAGGTGATAAATGCACCAGCCAATCAGCTCCAATATGCAAATTGACAGTTAGGACCTGATTGGCTGGTGCATTTATCACTTTTCACGTATCACTGCTTTACCACTTCCTTATGCCTTCTTCAGGTTAATACATCTGCCCCACAGTTTGGGAAACACTGGTTTAAAATAATAAGCTTAGAGGAATGGGATCAGTACTAAATGCCGCCGGCCGGAATCCCGGCGGTCGAAGTACCGACGCCGGAATCCCGACCACACAATCCTGACAGGGGTGGCGAGCGGAACGCAGCCCCTTGCGGGCTCGCTTCGCTCGCCACGCTGCGGGCACGGTGCCTCGCTACGCTCGGCATACTATTATATTCTCCCTCTATGGGTGTCGTGGACACCCATGGAGGGAGAATATGTCGGGATTGTGGCGGTCGGGATTCCGGCGTCGGTATTTTGACCGCCGGGATTCCGGCCGGCGGCATCTTGACCGCATCCCAGAGGAACAGCTGCAGTGCACATGCACAATGTACATTTTAGCTCATAAGCACAGTTTTTAATTGGTACAATACAGTATGTGGCCAAACGCTTCTGCTCCAAATGATGATCCTCCTATAACCTTCTTTTACACTGTAACTATTGATGTTTACACTGTTTAGCTGATTTCTGGGAATCAATAAGATTTAATAAGTCCTTTCACTGCTGCAGATATATCAGTTCTACTGATACCTTTATGCTGGTATTGTTGTTTTGAGTGAGTCCAACCATCAGCTTTGTGAATTATGTCAATATATTTTCTTATGCCAATCACATTGACCCATATATTTATTCTCTTTAAATGACGTTACCAGGGTTTCACAACTGCGCCTGTATGAAAATGATGTTAATATTATGAAAAAAAGGGCGACAGTAAATGGGATATAAATGTTTAATCTACTATTATAAGTAATACAAAGCCATAATTTGCATACACGCAAACTAATGAAGAAAAAGAAATAAGTAAATAAAGTAAAATAGTAATACTACAGGTAAGTGCAAAAATAAATAATAAATAATAATATGGTATAGGGTAGGTCAAATGAAAATTCTGAGTCCAAAGTCTAGTGCAAATAGAGTGTGGCGTCCCACCTCTTTAATTACACTAATATGCTTCTGCACTAAGTGGAATAATACAACACAATGGGAATGGAAGCTCTTATAATGAGTTGGAACTTGGGGTTGGAGAGTCCGTTTTAGATGTTAAAAATTCTCCTCTTTTCAGAGGCAGGTTCTGGTACCCCTGACTGGATAGCGGGGGGACAAGGTGAACAGGGGATAAGTTAACTATTTGCTCCGGACTTACCATTTGTCACCTCTGCCACGGACATCGGGAGGCGCCTGCATCCACAGACATCCACCGCTCGCCGGGTCCGAGGGATGCGGTCGCGTCTCTGGGGGGAAGGTAGCGCTTGCTTCGGGACCCACAAGGGGACTGTCCACCGTGCACCTCCCCTCTTACGGAGCTGTTACCTTATCTCCTGCGCTTGAATCCCGACGTCCGCTTCCACTGCTTCGCTCGGTCTTCCTTGCTGCTGTTGATCGGTACTCTGCTCCCTGGTCTCTCACCTCTCGGCCACGTGACTCGATCTTCCTCCGTAATGCCTCCTATGTCTGTGGTGTGTTTCGTATAGAAGTTGTTATAGAGCTCCACTGTGTTGTATATGTGGATACTGATTAAAGAAATGAAAGGGGTAGAGGTGACAAATGGTAAGTCCGGAGCAAATAGTTAACTTATCCCCTGGTCACCTTGTCCCCCCGCTATCCAGTCAGGGGTACCCCTTAGTGTTGTTACCGCGGCCGGACCAGAACCTGCCTCTGAAAAGAGGAGAATTTTTAACATCTACAACGGACTCTCCAACCCCAAGTACCAACTCATTATAAGAGCTTCCATTCCCATTGTGTTGTATTATTCCACTTAGTGCAGAAGCACATTAGTGTAATTAAAGAGATGGGACGCCACACTCTATTTGCACTAGACTTTGGACTCAGAATTTTCATTTGACCTACCCTTTACCATATTATTATTTATTATTTATTTTTGCACTTACCTGTAGTATTACTATTTTACTTTATTTACTTATTTCTTTTTCTTCATTAGTTTGCATGTATGCAAATTATGGCTTTGTATTACTAATAATAGTAGATTAAACATTTATATCCCATTTACTGTCCCCCTTTTTTTCATAATATTAACATCATTTTCATACAGGCGCAGTTGTGAAACCCTGGTAACGTCATTTATTAATTTTCTGGAGGCTTTGGGTTTAGCCCCAATCACGTATTGCTGCCACCCTCCAAATATCTAGATAAGTAGAGCGCTGGTTACATTTGTATCTTACTTTATTCTCTTTAAAGACTATGGGGCTGATCTATCACCATCAGCATCTGAGGATATGGATGTGATGAGATAATATTGACCCAATCCGCAATGCGATTATTGATTACATTGCATGGATGTATCAATAATGGCATGCAGGAACAGAGCTTGCGAGAAAGCTCTCTCCCTGTGATGCCACTCCGCACCCTTATCGGGGCATTTTATAAAGAAAAATACCCCAATGCCGCTACTGCCACTGCCAGCACCCCCCTCCTAGTCGCAACTACCCCTTTATGCCACTGACCTCCCTTCCCCGCATTCTTACCCATTGATCGGTGCTCCGCTGCACTCCTCTGGCATCCGGTCATGTGATCGCCGGTTTCCTGCACTGTGACTCGATTACCTAATGCTGTAAACTGCTGTAAATACCAATTTAAAGCAGATGCCCGGGGGGCACAGTGCAGGAGCGGAGATCACGTGACTGGAGCACCAATCACCGGGGGCTGTAAGTACAGTATATTTGAAAAAATAATAATATTTTTTTACACAGTGATCAGCTTGTGTATCCATCGAACACACATAGCTGATCACAGTGGCTGGGTCCCTGAACAGTTGTCTCTGCCTAGGGGCAGAGAAAGCTGTGCAGGGGAGCTGCAGTGAGCCCTGTGATTAATATTTTTTTTGTTTAGCAAATTTGGTCAGATTGCATTTCCCATTATAAGTATGAGAAATGCGATCTGGTTACTAAAAAAAAAGGTTAATAAAGGATTTGGGGGGTAATTCCAAGTTGATCGCAGCAGGATTTTTGTTAGCAATTGGGCAAAACCATATGCACTGCAGGGGTGGCAGATATAACATGTGCAGAGAGTTAGATTTGGGTGGTGGGGTGTGTTCAATCTGCAATCTAATTTGCAGTGTAAAAATAAAGCAGCCAGTATTTACCCTGCACAGAAATAAAATAACCCACCCAAATCTAACTCTTTCTGCACATGTTATATCTGCCTCCCCTGCAGTGCACATGGTTTTGCCCAATTGCTATCAAAAATCCTGCTGCGATCAACTTGGAATTACCCCCTTGGAGCAGTTTTTCATGAACGTTGCTCCAAAAGCCATTTCAAATATTCAGGTCACACTTAAATAATGTGAAAATGGTGTGAAAACATCCTTTCACACTATTTTAGCAAGAAAAAACAAAAAGGTTAATAGATCTGCCCCTAAGCCACTATTTAATGTGAATAGAATAAACAGCAATACTTTATACTTTATTTCTGTTCTACTCACGTGTCTGCAGATATACCTTTAAAGTACCTACAGTAGTGGGTACTGAAGAGCTAGGAATGCGAAGCTGGCTTGAATTATGGCCTGGGCCCTGGATGTGGTGGTGCCACAAATGCTTTAAGGGGGAAACATTAGACAGATCAGAGGCACAATAAAGGTATGAACAGGTAAATATGACTCCACATATTGCTATCTGAGTGATTCATGGAGAAGTCAGGCAGCCTCATAATCCAGAGCTCAGAGGAAGTGTGATCATTTCATTTCCTGTCTGAGCAGCAGAGCATGCAGAGGACAGTGAGAGTGAAGTGAGAGCTGTGAGAGGTCAGTGAGGGCTATTGAGGGTCAGTGAGATATGCAACAAAGGGGACAACAAGAGAGCTATGAAGGGGCAATGAGAGAGCTATGGTGGGGTCAATTAAAGAACTATGGAGGGGGCAACGAAAGAGCTATTGCAGAGTCAATGAGAGAGCTATTTCAGGGGAATGAAAGAGATACTGAATGAAGTGACAGAGAGAGAGATACTGTAGGAAGGGAAGTGAATGATATGGAGCAAGGGAGTAATGAGATGTCTGTATGCATAGGGTATGGCTCCATAGTGGAAAGGTTTTTATTGCCTTTTAAATTTGAAAGTCAGGTCAGTCAAAGTGCTATTCTGCATGAACCTGGTATATGGCAGATTCATCAGTGACTGTAATGCATAGCCATATAACATACCTTACAACTTTTGCTTCCCTTGATGGGACCTTCGCATGTGGGATAGGGGCATCACCTCAGGTGGGAGTGGGCATGAACTTGGCTGGGTGGCAAAGCCTCACTACCCTGTTTTCAGCAGTTTGGTGGGGGGGATGGTGTGCCCAGCACTCCCAGAGCAACTTGGCATCCCCCGACTCACCTTCCTGCACTGTTTATATGCATTATTCCTTGATCACTTGCTGATTTGTGGGACAGCGAACAGTGTCTGAATAGTGGGACTGTCCTACTGGAATCGGGACAGTTGGGAGGCATGATATGGCTAGAGGCCTGGAACTTGCTGGTGCAGGAGTTCATATTGTACACTATGGTTGGCTGGACGCACACTTTACTGATTTACATTGTCAGTATACTGTAACTGTGAATTTCACTATTGTTGGAGAGTGTTTTTGTGTAAGAAATGTTTTCTGTACTTGTGTCCTTTTGTTTTCTGCAAATCATGCCTTTGCTGCATGTACAGTATCCCAGTAACTGTGATGCAGGTCAAGATATGTGTTATGCATAACCAAATGCCAGCAAGTACCTTATCAAATGGTCTACTTTTGAAGCCAAAGGGGTGTAGGGAGGTGCAGTGAGCTGATTTTTTGCCTTGGTGAAAGAAAGCTAATCTTGCCCCTTATTGTGATAACTATTAGTGGCAAAGCCTAGATCTCTCGTTATTTTCACTGAGTCCATATTGTATAAAGCTGTGGTCAACTATTCACATTTCCAATGGGACTATTGCAATGTCCATTTGATTTTTAAAAGGGTGAACAACAGACATTGAATTGCCACAGTGTGAGTTGAGCTGCATAGTGAAAAATAAATACATAGTTCTACTTTTTGTACTGTTCTGGTGCACTGTACCCCTGTGTGCTTATCATTCACATACATAAAAAAGCCCTGTGAATTGCTGTAGTGCGAGTTGAGCTGCAAAGTGAAAAATAATTATTTTGTTTTATTGTTTGTACTGTTCTGGCTCACTGTGCCCCTGTGTGTTTATTATTCACATTCATATAAAAGCCCTTTGGATTTCTGCAGTGTGAGGTGACCTGTGAAAGGGAAAAATAAATATATTGTTCTGTTGTTTATACTGTCCTTGAGCACTGTACTCCATCTAATATTGTCATCATTCAAAGAATGGTGGAGGGTTATTTTAATGCTAGCATACAAACAGGCATGTCACAGAGTCTCTTTGACTATTTGAAGAAAAAAAGGCAATTTGGAGGTCCTTGTACAAACTGGCTTTGCCTTTTTTTAAGCTTCCCACCCTCCTCTGTGTACTCAGAAAAAGTTTTCAGTACCTTTTCAGTGAATGGCATAGGAGGGTACCTCCCCAAAATGTGGAAAAGATGATGTTTTAACAAAATGAATGACAGATTTTGTTAGCAGCAATTACATCAAAGTACAGAGACTTCTGTAATGGTGGATTCCAGTGGGTATAAATTTATATTGTGTGAGGATGCAGTACACACTGAGGAGGGCGAGGATGAGGATGGTAGTGATGATGATATCTTGTCAATGCAAAGCTGTTAGCTTAGCTGCTTTAAACTCATTGGTAGCTTGTTTTGTGGGTGCCGAAACATTCAAGCACTACAGTCACAAAAGGTGCAGTCCCTCTAACTGAGGTGCTTGGTATATTAACTGTGCATGTCCTTTTTAATATTCAACATAAGGGTGCCAAAGGATAATTCCATATTGCACCACTTTTCATTTCTGCCACTGCTGTTTGTCAATGTTTCATAGATTGTCGTGTTTTTGCGCTACTGCTCTGTCGCTTAGTAGCCAGCCAGCTTGCTGCAGCCTTAACTGGATGAAAACAATATTTCTCTTACGTCCTAGAGGATGCTGGGGTCCATATTAATACCATGGGGTATAGACAGGGTCCACCAGGAGCCATTGGCACTTTAAGAGTTTAATAGTGTGGGCTGGCTCCTCCCTCTATGCCCCTCCTACCAGACTCAGTTTAGAAAATGTGCCCAGAGGAGCCGGTCACAGCTAGGGGAGCTCTACAGAGCTTTCCTGGTGAAAGTTTTTTTTAGAGTTTATTTTTTTACAGGAGGCTGCTGACAACAGCCTGCATGCATCGAGGGACTGAGGGGGGGAGCAGTCCACCCTGTGGGGTCTGAGCCACTGACTCCGCTGACTGGACATTGAGCTCCAGAGGGGACAGATCGCGCCCCGCCACAGGGGAACACTCACCCCGGCAGCCAGCCGCCACCCCCTTGCAGAGCTGAAAGTTGTAAGTGAGTCACTGTTCCCCCTTACAAGCAGGGGGGCAGGGTGAAGAGGGCAGCTTTATGGGTAGGACGGATCAGCGGTACTGTGGTGCGGCACTGTGAGGGGCATCCTGAGCCAGCACCTAACCCTACACTGACCATTTCCAGCCTGTCGGGGTCCGCGGATCCCAGCCAGCAAACAAATCCTCTGGCCAGTATAATCTCACAGGAGTGGGAAGACAGCGCCATTAAGGGGGCGGAGCTTCTCCTCAGAGCGGACCCAGCAGCGTTCAGCGCCATTTTACAGCCTGCAGCTCACTGCCAGTGGATGAACAGGTATCTCCAGAGCAACTCCAGCTATCTGTATGGTACCAGGGGGTTGTAGAAGGGAGGGGAGACTGTGTAAAGGCTGTGTCACCTTTTAAGGGACACAGTCAGCGCTGGTTAGGGTATCCCTATACCAATAATAGTGCTGAGTGTGGGTTGGCTCCAATCTCTGTGTTTCTCTGCCATTCTTGGGGGGGGGGGGGGGGGGAACTCTGTCTACCCAGTACCCTGTGTGTTTGTGGGGTGTTTGGTGTGTATGTGACAACATGTCTAGGGACACTGTTACATATGCTGCAGAGGATTTATCTTCCCAGGAAGACTCCATACCATGTAATCAGGATTGCACTGTTTTAGCGCAGATCCCAGCTAGAGAGCCAGAATGGTTAGTGTCTCTGATAGGGTTGCTAGGACTGAGCATGCCACTCAAGTTCTGCAATCCTCTATGGTTGTATGGTCTGATACTGCTTCATCGGGGTCCCCTGCGGTACATTCTCACAAACGTGCACTTGCCAAACTTATGCAGTATGAAACGGACACCGATTCTGACACTGCAGACGGTGACGGGGATGTGTCGAGGGGGACGGCATCACTTGCTAAGGGGGTGCAGTTGATGATTGAAGCTGTAAGGGATGTGTTACACATTACTGACACAGGTCCTGAGCAGGTAGGGGAGGCCTTTTTCACAGACAATAAAAAGACCCCCCTCCCCTTCCCAGCATCCAAAGAATTGAATGCTATCTTTGAAAAAGCCTGGGAAAATCCGGAAAAGAAATTCCAGATCCCTTAGAGAGTCTTGGTTGTTTTTCCCTTCCCAGCGGAAGATAGGAAAAAATGGGAGTCCCAGGATCCACCGCGTTGAAAGACCCGGCAGATCGAAAGGTGGATGATATGCTAAAATCCATTTACACGGCGTCAAGATCTATATTGCGGCCTACTATAGCCTGTGCTTGGATTGCAAAAGCTATTGCCAGGTGGTCAATCACTCTGCTGGAGGAATTGACTACGCTGGATAGAGGTGACACTGATTTATTTTTAAGTAACATTCAGGATTCTGCAGGGTTGCTGGTAGATTCCATGAAGGACCTGGGTTCCATGGCTTCAGGGATCTCCTCCAATAGTCTGCGGATGCGGAATCCAGGAAGAGTGTGGAGGGCCTACCCTATACAAGTCAGGCTCTCTTTGGGGAGGTGCTGGATGTGTGGATTGCTGCACTGGCTGCGAGGCCTAGAAAGAACACGCCTTCGAACACCTTCTTCAGAGGTGGTCATGCCAAGGGAAAGAAACCTGCGCCCGCAGGTTCCCAAACCCAAAGGCCTGCTTCTGATACCCCTAAGTCCTCCACATGACAGTGGACGACTAGGCCTGGAGAAAGGTCAGGTGGTGGCGAGACTCCGGTATTTCAGCCACGTCTGGGTGTCATCTGGCCTGGACTCCTGGGTACTGGATATAGTGTCCAGGGGGTACAGACTGGAGTTTCAAACTCCCCCACCTCACAGTTTCTTCAAGTCAGGCTTACCAGCTCTGCTGGCAGACAGAACAATTCTTCTGGAAGCTATCCAAAAATTGGTGGTGTCCAGGGTGATTGTTCCAGTTCCACCTCATCAGTGGAACAAAGGTTACTACTCAAACCTTTTTGTGGTACCGTAGCCGGATTGCTCAGTACGGCCAATTCTGAACTTAAAATCCCTACCTCAGGGAGTTCAAATTCAAGATGGAGTCTCTGAGAGCTGTCATCTCAGATCTGACGGAGGGGGAGTTCCTGGTGTCCCTGGACATCAAGGATGCATACCTCCATATTCCCATCTGGTCTCCGCATCAGGCATATCTCAGGTTTGCACTGTTGGATGATCACTATCAGTTTCAGGCGCTGCCGTTTGGCCTCTCCACAGCACCGAGGGTCTTCACAAAGGTGATGGCGGAGATGATGATTCTCCTGCGCAAGCAAGGGGTGAACATAATTCCGTATCTGGATGATCTCCTGATCAAGGCTTCATCCAGGGAGAAGTTGTTGCGATCCATTGCTCTCACGACACATCTGCTCAAGGAGCACAGTTGGATCCTGAACCTTCCAATGTCTCATCTAGAGCCGACAAGGAGGCTGTCTTTCCTGGGGATGATCCTATACACAGAAGTGCAGAGGGTGTTTCTGCCGGTGGAGAAAGCATTGGTGATTCAATCAATGGTCCGGGATGTCTTAAAGCCTACCCGGGTCTCGGTTCATCAGTGCATCCGCCTTCTGGGGAAGATGGTTGCCTCCTACGAGGCTTTACAATACGGAGGGTTTCATGCTCGATCCTTTCAGCTGGATCTCTTGGACCAGTGGTCGGGATCTCACCTACACATGCACCAGAGGATACGTCTGTCACCGAAAGCCAGGATTTCGCTCCTCTGGTGGCTACAACTACCACACCTTCTGGAAGGCTGAAGGTTCGGAGTTCAGGACTGGATCCTTCTAACCACAGATGCAAGTCTAAGAGGTTAGGGAGTGGTCGCTCAGGGGGAAACCTTCCAAGGAAGGTGGTAGAATCAAGAATCCCTTCTCCCGATAAACATTCTGGAGCTAAGAGCCATGTACAACGGCCTTCTGCAAGCAGCACACCTTCTACAGGATCGGGCTGTTCAGGTGCCATCGTACAACGTGACCACAGTGGCCTACATAAACCGACAAGGTGGAACGAAGAGTAGGGCTGCCATGTCAGAGGTGTCAAGAATCCTCCTCTGGGCAAAAAGGCACGTGGTGGCGATGTCAGCAATCTTCATTCCGGGAGTAGACAACTGGGAAGCAGACTTCCTCAGCAGATCTGATCTCCATCCGGAGGTGTTCGAGGAGGTAACCGGTTGGTGGGGGGTTCCTCACATAGACATAATGGCCTCCTGCCTCAACAAGAAGCTGCGGAGGTACTGTTCCAGGTCGAGAGACCCGCAGGCAGTGGCGGTGGACATACTGGTAACACCACGGGTGTTCCCGTCAGTGTATGTGTTCCCTCCACTTCCTCTGATACCAAGGGTTCTTCAGCTGGTGAGAAGAACAAAGGTTCTGGCAATCCTCATTGCTCCAGACTGGCCAAGGAGGGCTTGGTACGCGGATCTGCTGGATCTTCTGCTGGAAGATCCAAGGCCCTTACCTCTTCGGGAGGATCTGCTACTGCAAGGGCCATTCGCTTATCAAGACTTACCACGGCTACGTTTGACGGCAAGGCGTTTGAAAGCCAGATCTTAGCTCGGAAGGGTATCCCGAGTGAGGTTACTCCTACCCTGATTCAGGCTAGGAAGGGGGTAATGTCTAAACATTACCACCGTATTTGGAAGAAATAATAGGATTTTAATACCTACCAGTAAATCCTTTTCTCTCAGTCTGTAGAGGATGCTGGGGACTCCGTAAGGACCAAGAGGTATAGACGGGATCCGCAGGAGACATGGGCACACTATAAGACTTTGAATGGGTGTGAACTGGCTCCTCCCTCTATGCCCCTCCTCCAGACCTCAGTTAGAAAACTGTGCCCAGGGAGACGGACATTTCGAGGAAATAATTTATTGTTTAAACACGGTGAGTGTCATACCAGCTCACACCCTGAACATACCGCAGAACGTGACATTCAATAGAATACCAGCCAACAGTATGAACAATACTCAGCCACATGCTGAGAGAACATGTAACACAACCAGTGTGTCAACACAACCAATAATAAGACACCGCATGCCAAGGCATGCACAACGTCAGCAACAGCCTGACAGAAAAGAAACACCACAAGAGTGTAACCATAACCAACATGGCAGTCAAAAACAACGCATGCAACGGCATGACCAACGACAGTCACAACTGACTGAACTCAACGCAACATGAGCGTAACTACAACCAATAACTGCAGACACAGTACGCACTGGGACAGGCGCCCAGCATCCTCTATGGACTAAGAGAAAAGGATTTACCGGTAGGTATTAAAATCTTTTTTCTCATACGTCCTAGAGGATGCTGGGGACTCCGTAAGGACCATGTGGTTTATACTAAAGCTCCATACCAGGCGGGAGAGTGCGGACGACTCTGCAGCACCGATTAAGCAAACATGAGGTCCCCATCAGCCAGGGTATCAAACTTGTAGAGCTTAGCAAAAGTGTTTGAACCCAACCAAGTATCCGCTCGGCAAAGTTGAACTGCCGAGACCCCTTGGGCATCCGCCCAAGAAGAGCCCATCTTCCTAATAGAATGGGTCACCACCGACTTCAGTAACGTCAATCCAGCCGTAGAACGAGCATGCCGAAACGTATCACAGATCTAGCGTGTAACCGATTGCAGAGACGCAGGCGCCCCAATCACGCTGGAAGCATACCGGAAAAACAGAGCCTCTGTTTCCCCAATCTGAACCAAAGTGGCGACATAAATATTCAAAGCCCTGACTACATCGAAAGACCTTGAATCAACCAATGCTTAAGAAACCACAGGCATGAAATAGGCTGGTTTCTGCGAAACACCGAAACCACTTTTGGCAGAACTATTATCCGAGTTCTCAATTCCGCTCTATCCACCTGGAAGATCAAACAGGGGCTCTTGTGAGACCCAGCTGCTACTTCCGACATCCGCCTTGCGGAGGCCAAAGCCAAAAACATGACCACTCTCCAAGAAAGAAATTTTTAAAACAGCCTTTATAAAGGTTCCAATCATTGCGACACAAGAAAACGCAACACCACGTCAAGGTCCCACGGTGCCAATGGGGGCACAAATGGAGGTTGGATGTGCAGTACTCCTTCCACGAAGGTCCGAACTTCAGGAAAAGTTGCCAAATCTTTCTGGAAAGAAAATTTATAAGGCCAAAACCGCACTAAAATGGAGCCTAACTTTAGGCCTGCATCCACACCTGCTAGCAAAGAATGGAGAAGAACGACCCAGCTGAAATCTTCTGTAGTAGCCGTCTTGGATTCACACCAAGACACATATTTTCTCCAAACATGGTGGTAAGGCTTTGCCGTTACTTCTCTTCTAGCCTGAAGAAGTATGGAAACGACTTCACTGGGAATACCCTTTCTTGCTAGGATATGGCGTTCAACCGCCACGCCGTCAAACGCAGCCTCGGTAAGTCTTGATACACACCCGGATCTTGCTGTAACAGTTCCTCACGTAGAGGAAGAGGCCAGGGATCTTCTATGAGTAAATCTTGAAGCACTGGATACCAAGCCCTCCTTGTTTAGACCGGAACAATGAGGATCGCCTGAACCTTTGTTCTTCTTACGTTTATCACCTTCAGAAGAGTGAAAACAGAGGGGACACATAGACCGACTGAAAACACCCAAGGTGTCCCGAGGACGTCCACCGCCATAGGTTGAGAGTCCCCTGACCTGGGAAAATATCCCTGAGATCTCTCATTGAGGCGAGACGCCAACATGTCCAATTGAGGCACTCCTCCAAGACTTGCAGCTACAGTGAACTTCTCGATGATGACTGTATTTCTCCCGAATGGAGATAGCGTCTGCAGAGGAATCTATTGCTCCGTCGTTCACATCCGGAACGAAGACTGCTAATATAGCGTTTACCAGTCTTTCCATTCAGCGGAAAACTTTTTCGACATCTGCCATTGCCGCTTAGCTCCTTGTTCCGCCCTAGCGGCCTACTTACACCACTGCTGTCAAGTCGTCCGACAGAATTAACACGGGCAGATCATGAAGCATATATTCATTGAAAATAGCTCTTAATTCAAGAAAGCTTATTTCAGACAAGCTTCCCAGCTTGACCTTTTCCTCTGGAAATACTTCCCTTGCCAGGACTGCTCCCCAGTCTCGTAGTTCTGCATGCATGGACACCAGGATCTCATCCTGGATTCCGAAACTTTGTCCCTCTAGGAGGTGAGAACAGAGCATACACCACAGGAGTGATATCCTGGCCATTAGGATTATATTCCGGCGCATGTGCAGGTGAGACCCAGACCACATTTCCAACTGGCCCCGTGAAAACCACTCTGGCATTTTACCTGCTCACCGAAAAGGCCTCTTAGGCCGCACCCATCTTCATCAACGGAACATATTGATGGATTGTCACTTCAAGTCTGATTCGACTCCGGATCCTCAGACCTCTTTCCACAGGAACATACAGAACCTCAACCATTAAGTATCTACTCTGATACCCACCTCCGACGTCTGCGTCGTTGGGAACAGCATTCCCCTGTGTTGAAGAACAGTCAGAGAGAAAAAACGATTTGCACTTGTGTCTTGACCTCACCTTAATCAGGAGAGTGTCCCAGTACAGAATAACAATGGCTCTCACTATTGAAAGAACTCCATCCTACTGCCATCACTCCGGTGAAATGGCAAAGACAATCCTGGATATCAACCCAGGTAAATTGAATGCGGAGAAAAACGCATTTAAACCCCTTTCTACCTTTACGTGCTGGAGCTCCCTGGCCTGAGAGATTCCATTCTGTAGTTCAACTTCGTAAGGAGAAATCTTTGTTTTTCCCTCTTTTTCTTTTTCCTTTTTTTTTTAAACAGGGACAGCAGGACCATGCCCTGAACCTGACGCAACTCTGGTATGGCGTCGTGTACTACCTCTCCTTCCAGAGGGGAAACGGCAAGATCTATTTGAAAAATCAGTGAGGGAAACCATCTGTAAATGCCAGTATGTCCCCCTTTGGATTCTATAATTGACCCAAAGGTTCAAGTCCATTCCTGGACTGACTGAAGAGTAGTAAACGAGTTCCCACCGGAGTGGGCTCCAGCCAGATAGACCCAGCGACATGCGGTGGATGCTGTAGAGACAGAAAATGACATCCGCTTCTGCGAACCTAACAAGGCTGCAGAACTCTTACCTTTTCACCTTCCAAAATCTGCACCGAAAGGGAAAAAAGAACTGTATCGAACCAGTTAAAATGACTGCATCCCACCACAGAATGCGTCCCCAACCGTTGTGAGGGAATCTAACTCATAAAGTTAGACTTACCAGTGGTATCCGCCGAGAATAACTGAACTGAGGCCTCCCCAAACAGCGGTACACCGTCCCAGGGAAAAACTCCAGTATTTCTCGGAGTCAGCCTCAGCATTCCCCCGGCCACACCTCCTGTAGTCGCACGGCAGCCTGCCGCAATGTTATAGAGAAGAATCAACATAAGAAAACATCCCCCACTCTCTTTAGGGTAATTCTATCGGATGGCTTTCCGAAAACAAACTCTCCCCCATGTGCATGTAATGTACATAACTCCAAAGCATATAAATAAAATATCACTTAGCTTCCTGTGTACGATCCTTTGTGACAGGGCCCCGTATCGACCAGGGGGTAAATTTACTAAGGTGGGAGATTTTTAGAACTGGTGATGTTGCCCATAGCAACCAATCAGATTATAGCTATTATCTGTTAGAAGCAGCTAGATAAATAGTAAGTAGAATCTGATTGGTTGCCATGGGCAACATCACCAGTTCTAAAAATCTCCCACCTTAGTAAATTTACCCCCAGGAGTTGACTTTCACAGTATTCTATCCGCGGCGGGAAAAGAATAATCATTCAGACTCCTTGTGAGGATCTGAGACCAACTTGTCACGGTCGACCTAGAGCTATATCAACAGAGCGACCAGCACATGAGAAGGAATATTTTTACTTCAGCATTCAGTAGCAATCGTAATATGAATATACATAATGTAATACACATATACGCACATATCCTATATATATATATATATATATATATATATATATATATATATACCATACATATAATCGGATTGTCCGGAACCGTCGGGTCCCTAGAATGTGTTCTGAATGTGTATGACCATGTACTGAATGCCCCAGTTGTGTATCTAACAGGAAACCTTATGGTCGTCAGAAAATCTAGTTTTCGTCGACAGCAGGGAGTAGTAACCAGGCAAAATAACATTCTTGTGACCCCGAGGGGTCCGAGGGAAGTATACATACATAATTTTAATAACACTCCCCCACAAATATTACCATGTCTGTGCTGAAGCTACAGGCCCATGGAACCGTACCATACATATACATATAAATATATATACAGGTATAAGGCATTTACGGCAAGTTAATTTACACCCAGTAATAACAGGTGGTGCCGACAGGGTCACCCACATACTACTGTGTCTCCCATACAGTGTTTACTTATGAAAAGCATACAAGTACCGACCTGCTGACACTGCATCTACTGAATCAAGTACCAACAGGCGTCGGCGATGCCGACAGGGATCCCCATAGCTGTTTGTGACATAGCACTCCCGCATGTCAACACATGTGGACTAAAAAGCTATAGTGGGTATATCTGACAGGGAACACACAGACATATATGCACAGCACAAAGATTTCATGCCCATTATCTAAAAATAGTGCTATATATCACTCTATATATCACTAACACACTGTGCCCCCCCTCGTTTGCACTATACCCATGCTTTGGCGGGGGCATGGAGAAAATGGCGCTGAATCCTGTTGTGAGGGCTAAGCCCCGCCCCTCCTCGGCGCGCTTCAGCCCCGTTATTAATATAACTTTTTCTGCTGGCCGGGGTCCGTATACAGTGCCTATGCACTGTATACTTGTTTTGCCAGACTCACTATGAGGTATATATTGCTGCCCAGGGCGCCCCCCCTGCGCCCTGCACCCTTGTACAGCCGTTGGTGTGTGGAAGCAATGGCGCGCAGTGCGACCACTGCGCGGTACCACTGAGACTCGGAAGTCTTCTGCCGTCACTGAAGTCTTCTATTCTCCACATACTCACCCAGCTTCTTTCTTCTGGCTTCTGTGAGGGGGGTGACGGCGCGGCTTCGGGAACAAGCAGCTAGGCGCACCAAGTGATCGAACCCTCTGGAGCTAATGGTGTCCAGTAGCCTAAGAAGCAGAGCCTTTAACTCACAGAAGTAGGTCTGACTTCTCTCCCCTCAGTCCCATGAAGCAGAGAGCCTGTAGCCAGCAGGTCTCTCTGAAAATAAAAAACCTAGCATAAAGTCTTTCCAGAGAAACTCAGTAGAGCTCCCCTAGTGTGTGTCCAGTCTCTCCTGGGCACAAAGTCTAACTGAGGTCTGGAGGAGGGGCATAGAGGGAGGAGCCAGTTCACACCCATTCAAAGTCTAATAATGTGCCCATGTCTCCTGCGGATCCCATCTATACCCCATGGTCCTTACGGAGTCCCCAGCATCCTCTAGGATGTATGAGAAATGTTTCTTGGTATGAATCCAGGAAATTGCCTGCGGTGGAGTTTCAACTTGGGCGTTTTCTCCTTTTCCTGCAAGCAGGTGTGGATATGGACCTGAGATTGGACTCCATCAAGGTCCAAATCTCTGCTTTGTCCATCTTCTTTCAAAAACAATTGGCTGTCCTTTTTGAAAGGGGTTTTGCACATTCAACCTCCCTTTGTGGCACCAACGGCATCCTGGGATCTTGAGGTGGTATTGCAGTTCCTACAATCAGCTTGGATTGAGCCTCTGCTGGAGGCTGACATCAAGTTTCTCACGTGGAAGGCAGTCACTTTGTGGGCCTTGGCTTCTGCCTGATGCGTGTCGGAATTGGGAGCTTTATCTTGTAAAAGTCCCTATCTGATCTTCCATGAAGACAGGGCGGAAATTAGGACTCGTCCGCAGTTCCTGCCTAAGGTTGTATAGGCTTTCCATATCAGCCAACCTATTGTGGTGCCAGTGGCTACTGACTCCTCAATCGCTTCAAAGGCCTTGGATGTTGTGAGGGCTTTGAAGGCCTTGGATGGCCTTGGATGTTCAAAGGCCTTGGATGTTGTAAGGTTGTATCGGCTTTCCATATTAGCCAACCTATTGAAGGCCTTGGATGGCCTTGGATGTTCAAAGGCCTTGGATGTTGTAAGGTTGTATCGGCTTTCCATATCAGCCAACCTATTGTGGTGCCAGTGGCTACTGACTCCTCAATCGCTTCAAAGGCCTTGGATATTGTGAAGAGGACAGCTCGACATAGAAAAACTGACTCTCTGTTTGTCCTCTATGATCCCCAAAAAATTGGGTATCCTGCTTCTAAGCAGTCGATTTCACGCTGGATCAGGTTCACTATCCAGCATGCATATTCTACGGCAGGATTACCGTGTCCGTAATCGGTTAAGGCCCACTCTCCTCGTAAAGTGGGTTCTTCCTGGGCGGCTGCCCCGGGTGTCTCGGCCTTACAGCTTTGCCGAGCAGTTACTTGTTCTGGTTCGAACACATTTGCTAAGTTTTACAAGTTTGATACTTTGGCATCTGATGACCTCAAGTTTGGTCAAGCAGTCTTGCAGGAGCCTCCGCGCTCTCCCTCCCGTACTGCGAGCTTTGGTACATCCCCATGGTACTAATATGGACCCCAGCATCATCTAGGACGTAAGAGAAAATAGGATTTGAATTACCTACCGGTAAATCCTTTTCTCGTAGTCCGTAGAGAATGATGGGCGCCCGCCCAGCGCTACGTTTTTCCTGCATTGGTTTTCTAGTTCAGTACTGCCTGGTTCCTAGGTAATTTCTGCATTGTTTACTGTTTCAGCTGTTGCTGAGTTGTTCTGGCATGCTAGCCGGATTTGCCTGTTGTCTGAGCTGGTATGAATCTCGCCACTATCTGTGTAATTCCTTCTCTCGAAGTATGTCGTCTCCTTGGGCACAGTTTCCAGACTGAGTCTGGTAGGAGGGGCATAGAGGGAGGAGCCAGCCCACACTATTAAACTCTTAAAGTGCCAATGGCTCCTGGTGGACACGTCTATAGTACTAATATGGACCCCAGCATCCTCTACGGACCACGAGAAAAGGATTTACCGGTAGGTAATTAAAATCCTATTTATAATAAGTGAGGTGGTTAAAATTGACTGGAAATTTCTGGAAATTAATGTTATTGAGGTTAGTAATACTGTAAGAACAAAAAGAAAGGGCCGTAAATTTTGATTTTAGCTTTTTTGTCAGTTTTTAAAATTATAACATCTGACTCCGGCAAATGTTAGTGCTCTTGAGCTGGGCGCATCTTGATCCACCTAAGTACTCTAGTTTACATGCTTACAGGCATCCACCATACCAAACATTTGTTTATACCCATTTAATAAGAGATATTTTTTACTAATTATAGCAGTGAAATAGTTAAAGCGTATTCACATTGTTGTTTTTCATTAGCGGACAATGGTTGCTGCAGCCCATGGTGGGAACAGAATAGTCAGCCCTGAAGCTTGGTACACGCTCCTCATATGTGGTTTCCCACATCTGCAGTAGTCATGCAACCATGAATACTGACTGCTGAATGCCTGGTGATTTAATGATTCATTTAGGCTACTAATTTCACACAATCCAACATCTATCACTATGCACATTCATTTAATCTGATTTAAATATAAATCTAGGGCATAATACAGTTCAGTATAACAAAACCACAGATGGACAGAAACGTTCATGGATGGATTTTTTTTTAATACAATATAAAAAAAAGAAAGCCCAGCTGCACAGTCTATTGAATTTCCTTATGTCTAAAGGCATTTTGATTTATACTAATCTTACATCTCTTGGATTCTAAAGTTAGATGAAATAGGATAGATTTTAGTAAATTAATGCAATTCCCTATTCAGCTTTGCATTTCACATATGATTATATGCCAAAGGATGAGAGCACACAGTTTGCTAACAAATTTCACCCCCCCCCACACACAAAAAAAAAATACACTTGAATCTACAGTATATTACATAGAAATCATCTTTCATACAATGTTGCACGATAGCATTGGTATGCCAGAGGCCAAGCTTCCTTCATTGCTGACTCAACTGCTGCAGAAACCATAACGTAGTTCTAATATCTTGGAAGGACTTAAAGTAAATCCTTGTAAGTAGACTGGTATGGTACTTATAAGTTAGTGCAAACATGGTGGTGGCTCATGGCTTGTTCAAAATCAGGGATGGTGGCTTCAAACCAAGGCCATATCAGTCATGTGTAAAGGGTCCTACCTGATCATTGTGCTACAAGCAGCAAGAAAGCACAAAGATGAATCTTTGAAGGTAGTACTGGTTAGGTGAGTACAGGTTGAGTAAAGACACACACTAGACCAAATACTTTTATCATTGACCAAGGAACTGCCAAAGGGAAGACAAACACATGGACATCTTACTTACAAGAATGCAGAATCAAAAATCAAGAGAGAACTTGGCACAAAACAAGGCTACTTACCTTGATTTGTGCTTGGCCCTTTTGGTTGCTGTACACTGCCTTACCCAATGTTCAGTGCCATCTGCAGAAGATAGAACACAATTATGCCCCACATAGTACTATGCTAACTACCAGGAAAGTATATGCTAGCTACACTAATATATCATGGCTACACTAACAAAGCACATTGATTTTATCAAACAGGTACCTGCACAGTTACCTGTGGGGAGCTTTATATCAATTGGCAGCACTGTAACTTTGTTGTATAGGGCAAAATGAGAGAAAGACCTATTGCCAGAACATACAGGTTTGTTTTGACCTTTGTATATATCAGCTCTTTAGTCTGCTCTTAAAATATTCACTGTAAAGCACTCCATAATACATTGGCATGAGGTAAATACAGTAAAAGTTAATAATAACTGTTTAGGTTGTCTGCGAAGTGGAAAAGTAAATCACAAAATTTGCAAACCACATGGCTGTGCTTACTCTCTGACGTTTTCATTGAGTATGTGTGTATGGGCCACCTGTATGGGAATTCAATTTCCCTTTAAGTGTATTCCTCATTTATTAAATGCAGGTGTTACAGAAATCTGTTGCCATCAGTGATAAAAAAAAACCCCAGTTCAATAGAGAACATAAAAGACACAGGGGGGTCATTCCGAGTTGTTCGCTCGTTATTTTTTTGTCGCAACGGAGCGATTAGTCGCTAATGCGCATGCGCAATGTCCGTAGTGCGACTGCGCCAAGTAAATTTGCTATGCAGTTAGGTATTTTACTCACGGCATTACGAGGTTTTTTCTTCGTTCTGGTGATTGTAATGTGATTGACAGGAAGTGGGTGTTTCTGGGCGGAAACTGGCCGTTTTATGGGTGTGTGCGAAAAAACGCTACCGTTTCTGGGTAAAACGCGGGAGTGGCTGGAGAAACGGAGGAGTGTCTGGCCGAACGCTGGGTATGTTTGTGACGTCAAACCAGAAACGAAACTGACTGAACTGATCGCAGATGCCGAGTAAGTGTGGAGCTACTCAGAAACTGCTAATAAGTGTCTATTCGCAATTTTGCTAATCTTTCGTTCGCAATTTTGATAAGCTAAGATTCAATCCCAGTAGGCGGCGGCTTAGCGTGTGCAAAGCTGCTAAAAGCAGCTTGCGAGCGAACAACTCGGAATGAGGGCCACAGTACAGTATATACAGAAAGAGATTTAATATGTATTTCTTTGTGAAAGGCATTGTTTACTTCCCGCGGCCCAAGCAAAGGCTGTTTTGTATTAATTATTTTTACCTAATTAATACTACTTTAATTAAATATTTTATGAGATTGCTCTAAAACTGATAATTTTATGCATTTTACTGCCCTCTACTTTAGAGACCCCATTATAAAAGGAAACAGTGATAAAGCAGCACAGTACCCATTACTAGAGATGAGCGGGTTCGGTTCGCCGAGAACCAAACCCCCCCCGAACTCCACGCGTCAAACACGGGTCCGAGCCCGGCTCGGTTATTCCAGCCTAACTCGGAAAACCAGAACGAGGCAAAACGTCATCATCCCGCTGTCGGATTGTAGTGAGATTCGGATTCCATATAAAGAGCCGCGCGCCGCCGCCATTTTCACTCGGGCATTTTAGAGGGTACAGAGAGGACGTGGCTACGTTCTCTCAGTGTCAGTTCTCAGTATCAGTGCTCAGTATCAGTGCTTATTGCTGCTCAGTAATACTAGTACAGTGTCTCTCTTGTGCTGCATCTTGCTGCTGTAGGGTACTGCGGTAGTAGTGTCTTGTGACTGTGCATCGGTCATCATCATTCCAGTCACAGTGGTATCTGGGCGGTGACAATTCCAGAGTGCTTTTGTGCTGCTCACTAATACTGGTACAGTGTCTTGTGCTGCATCGTGCTGCTCAGTGCCAGTTCTCAGTAGTATCATCAGTGCTCAGTAGTATCATCAGTGCTCAGTATCACTGCTCATTGTCTTGTGCTGCTCAGTAATACTACATTACTAATACTAGTACAGTGTCTTGTGCTGCTCAGTGTTAGTTCTCAGTAGTATCATCAGTGCTCAGTATCACTGCTCATTATCTTGTGCTGCATCATGGTGCTCAGGAATACTACATTACTAATACTAGTACAGTGTCTTGTGCTGCATCGTGCTGCTCAGTGTCAGTTCTCAGTAGTATCATCAGTGCTCAGTATCACTGCTCATTGGGGGTAATTCCGAGTTGATCGCAGCAGGAACTTTGTTAGCAGTTGGGCAAAACCATGGCCCTCATTCCGAGTCGTTCGCTCTGTAATTTTCTTCGCATCGCAGCGTTTTTCTGCTTAGTACGCATGCGCAATGTTCGCACTGCGACTGCGCCAAGTAATTTTGCTATGAAGATAGTTTTTTTACTCACGGCTTTTTCTTCGCTCCGGCGATCGTAGTGTGATTGACAGGAAATGGGTGTTACTGGGCGGAAACACGGCGTTTTATGGGCGTGTGGATAAAAACGCTACCGTTTCCGGAAAAAACGTGGGAGTGGTTGGAGAAACGGGGGAGTGTCTGGGCGAACGCTGGGTGTGTTTATGACGTCAAACCAGGAATGACAAGCACTGAACTGATCGCAGATGCCGAGTAAGTCTGAAGCTACTCTGAAACTGCTAAGTAGTTTGTAATCGCAATATTGCGAATACATCGGTCGCAATTTTAAGAAGCTAAGATTCACTCCCAGTAGGCGGCGGCTTAGCGTGTGTAACTCTGCTAAAATCGCCTTGCGAGCGAACAACTCGGAATGAGGGCCCATGTGCACTGCAGGTGAGGCAGATATAACATGTGCAGAGAGAGTTAGATTTGGGTGTGGTGTGTTCAATCTGCATTCTAAATTGCAGTGTAAAAATAAAGCAGCCAGTATTTAACCTGCACAGAAACAAAGTAACCCACCCAAATATAGCTCTCTCTGCACATGTTATATCTGCCTCCCCTGCAGTGCACATGGTTTTGCCCAACTGCTAACAAAGTTCCTGCTGCGATCAACTCAGAATTACCCCCATTGTCTTGTGCTGTTCAGTAATATTACATTACTAATACTAGTACAGTGTCTTGTGCTGCATCGTGCTGCTCAGTGTCAGTTCTCAGTAGTATCATCAGTGCTCAGTATCACTGCTCATTGTCTTGTGCTGCTCAGTAATATTACATTACTAATACTAGTACAGTGTCTCTCTTGTGCTGCATCGTGCTGCTCAGTGTCAGTGCTCAGTAGTATCATCAGTGCTCAGTATCATTGGTCAGTGCTCAGTGTCTTGTGCTGCATCTTGCTGCTGTAGGGTGGAGGATTGTATGGGTGACAGCATCACTGTAGGCATGTCAGACAGTCCGTATGTATACTGGCAGGAAAAAGAGCCAATTTGGAGGCCCTTGCACAAACTGGATTTATTTTACCTAAGTTGCCCCCCTCCAGTGTATACTCCGAAAGAGTGTTTAGTTCAGCCGGTCACCTTGTCAGCGATCGGCGTAGGAGGTTACTTCCAGAAAATGTGAAGAAGATGATGTTCATCAAAATGTGGAGACATGTACCAGCAATTGCCTCCAGAAAGTACACAGGGACCTGTGATGGTGGATTCCAGTGGGGACGAATTAATACTCTGTGAGGAGGAGGATGTACACAGTGAAAGGGGTGAGGAATTGGAGGATGATGATGAGGTGGACATCTTGCCTCTGTAGAGACAGTTTGTGCAAGGTGAGATTGATTGCTTTTTTTTGGTGGGGGCCAAACCAACCAGTCATTTCAGCCACAGTCGTGTGGCAGACCCTGTCGCTGAAATGATTGGTTTGTTAAAGTGTGCATGTCCTGTTTATACAACATAAGGGTGGGTGGGAGGGCCCAAGGAAAATTCCATCTTGCACCTCTTTTTTTATTTATCTTTGCATCATGTGCTGTTTGGGGACTATTTTTTTAAGTGCCATCCTGTCTGACACTGCAGTGCCACTCCAAGATGGGCCAGGTCAGTGCCGAAACTAGGGTTTTTGTCACCCGGGGCAAAACAGTAATCCGGCGCCCCCCCTACACACACACACGCACAGACAACCAACCCACCACCACGTGTAACTCTGTGAGAAGACTGACAATGCCATCAGCCAGTACCAGCTAACGGGCTATTTTCACTCATGGGTGTCCACGACACCCATAGAGCAGGAATAGAACCTGTGGCCCGCGCAGCGAAGCCCACAAGGGGCTTTTTTACACTCACCCCCTGACGGCATTCTGGCGGCCGGCATCCTGGCGTCGGTATGCTGACCGAGCACCGGCCACGTAACCCCAACCCATATATACTCCATGAGAGCAAAGGGCTGGTAGCTGCTATATAGCTTCTTTTCTAGACATTTAGCTGGATTCAGGGGGTCATTCCGACACGTTCGCACGCTGCGGTTCATTGCAGCGGTGAGAATGGGTCGGAACTGCGCGTGTGCGGCGGCCGCATTGTGCAGGTGCGTCATTGCCCGGCGACGACAGTCTCCGGGCAGCGACTCCACATTCGAAGAAAGTGGTCACAGCGGCAACTGCAAGAAGATTGCCAGGAGGAAGGCTTTCCGGGGTGTCAACTCTCCGTTTTCCGGACATGGAGATCCAAACGCAGGTGTGTCCAGGCGTTTGGAGGGCGGATGTCTGATGTCAATTCTGGGACCTTCATCGCTGGATCCATCACACAGGGTAAGTAACTGCAGGGCTGGTCTTGTTTTACATAAAACTTTTTTAGCATAGCAGGGCTGCACAAGCGATCGCAGCCATGCTATGCTAAAATACACTCCCCCATAGGTGGCGTCTAGTTGATCGCACGAGCAGCAAAAAGCTGCTACGTGCGATCAACTCAGAATGACCACCTTAGTTAGACATTTGGGCTACAGATGAAGTTAAAAAGGAAAAATAATACCCCATACATTGATACATATGTAAAATCACACACATACATACTGTCACACATCTAAACAAATACACGCACGCATTCAGTCACTCACATACATAGTCACACACCTGTATACACCATACATACATAGTCACACATACATACATACATACATTACATACAGTGACACACAAGCACGCATACAGATATGTAGTGACACACCTATTCACATACAGTCACACACATGCACAACACATTCATACACACACACATAGTAGTTGCACACACATACAGTGCCCCTTCACTGTGTCACACTCACTATTTAGGCTCTGCTGTGCTGCTGCTCTTCTCCCCTCCTCTCTTCGATGGTGCTGGCTGGCCTGTCACTGTGAGTATAGTGCCGTGTAGCTCCGCCCCTTTTTCGGACCTTTGGCTGCAGTCATTCATTTTTCCAGCTCAGCAGTGCAATAGTGCACTGCTGCGGTGATCAAAGGCAGCAGGGGTGGCTGGGGTAACTCGTTCCCTGTGCCCCCTCTTAGGGCACAACAGGTAGCACATGACTGTCCACATAGAAGAAACTGAAAGTAAACTACAGCTCCCGCAGCAAGGGCTTCTGGGAGTTGTAGTTTATTTTCAGTTTCATCATACGGCAGCCTTGTGCTGCTACGACGAAGGGACCTGTGCGCATCGGGACTCGGAGGGGGTGTAAGCATTGCGGCGCCCCCTCCATTCCAGCGCCCAGGTCACATGCCCCCCTAGCCCCCCCTTAGTTACGGCTCTGGCCAGGTGTTTGTGCCGCCCACTTGGGTCGCTTAGCTTAGTCATCCAGCGACCTCGGTGCAAATTTTAGGACTAAAAATAATATTGTGAGGTGTGAGGTGTTCAGAATAGACTGGAAATGAGTGGAAATTATGGTTATTGAGCTTAATAATACTATAGGATAAATATGACCCCCAAATTCTATGATTTTAGCTGTTTTTGAGGTTTTTAAAAAAATCACCCGAATCCAAAACGCATCCGAATCCAAAACCCGAAAGGGTGGTTTTGCCAAAAACGCGTCCGAATCCAAAACAAGACCGCGGACCGAATCCAAAACCAAAACACAAAACACGAAAAATGCCCGCTGCACATCTCTACCCATTAAATAATTCAATGGATAGACAATTCTTTGACTCATCCAACCTTATTCAGTTATGTTGTGTAAATCATTTGTTTTCAAAAATGATGTACCAAAATTGGATATTTGAATTATACAAGTCCATTCCTGACATGTTGCTCAAACTTATGGCATCCAGAGCAACTGTTTTAAAGGGCTGGGTATGAAATCCCTGCTGTAACAAGATCAATAGCAGAACACCAGTGGTCAGAATTCCAATGGATCCCTGTAAGTATTTTAACTTTATCCTAACCCCTATCCCTACCCTTAACCCAGTAGCAAACGCATGTGGTTTTTTCTGGGTACACAGAAACCCCCCCCTGAATGCCTAAATTCTTGCTTGCAGAGACGGAGACAGCTCTGTCTCCATCTCAATACAATCCGCGACCGCGATCACTGCTAGTGCTGCAGCATGGAGCTCTGGATGTCAGTGCTCTCTTCACGGAATATACCCGGAGAAGCATAGGAGCTGTTGCGCATGCTCAGCGAAAACAGCTCCATCTATGATGAATGCTGGCATTTTAATCTACAGTGACCCAGATCACCAGTCTCCTACTCTCAGGCCAGGGTGTGTGTTTGGTGTGGTGTGGTGTGTTATGTTTGTGTGTGTGTGGTGTGTTCAGTGCTGAAAGTAGGGTGGTACGGAGTACCATTAAGAAATATGGTGGTGGCACTCAGTACCACCAGCCCACCACTGGGGCATAATTTATAAGGGGTATTTTTGTGTGTGGAACATAAAATTGTGTCAGTGGCATAACTGTGTGGGCATAATATGTAATAGGCAATATGGTGTGGAATATGTAAGGCATTACGGTGTGTGGAATAATGTGTAATGGGCATTATGGTGTGTGGCATAATGTGCAATGGGCATTACGGTGTGTGGCATAATGTCTGATGGGCATTATGGTGTGTGGCATAATGTATAATGGGCATTATGGTGTGTTGCATAATGTGTAATGGGCATTATGGTGTGTGGCATAATGTATAATGGGCATTATGGTGTGTGGCATAATGTATAATAAGCATTATTATGATATTTAAAAAAAAAAAATTCTGATCCAAAACCTGCAAGGGTAGTTTTGGGAAAGCCAATACAGATACAAAACACGAAGGAGATCCAAAACACAAACCCTGAAAAATGGCCCAGCGCACACCCCTACATATAGGGCATGTTTTCATAACACAGGAATGGCTGACATTAGTATATATACTGTACAATCTATCACATTCTTTCATTTGAATATACTGTAATGTGTACTGGTGTTTTTTTTGTGAACTTTGGATATAACTTATACTATTATATATGTGCTTATTGCAGGACATATTTCTTTCATTTTGTGTGTTGTAGAGTTTTAAACCCCCCCTTCAACTTCACCGTCTCTTGCTTAATGTCAATTATCTTTGGACACATGGAGATATATGAAATGCTCCTTTCCAGAGAATTAACCCAGTCATTTTCTACTGGTGTCAAGTTAATGTCTCTCCAGTAAGTCTTTAGGCCTGTTTTGAGCTGTTATGACTGATTGGCCAGCATGCAATCTCTCATGCTGTCTGATGGCATAGCCCCATTCACTGGCACATGAAAGGGGAGTCAGTTACAGACTGATCCCTCTTAGCTTACTTCTGTGTATGAGCTGTCTGGAGTTTGAGAAGACTCCAGTCCCAAAGCTATAAATCATTTCACTGAGATTTCCCAGCAGGAAAACACTGCTGCTTGATCTTCAACTTCTACTGCCCAGGTCAACTCACTTGTCTTCGGAGGGAGGCCAAACAAATCTGTTTTCCTGAATGCTCATGAACTTGCACTTTGATCCCTACTCTATCTAATGGATCTCCTACAAGGACATACCAGTACAGATGCACGCATGCACAAACACACACACTTAACTGATTCTGTCACTTGCTACACTTTTTCCATATGTGTAATTGTTTTTCCACCAGACATTGAAATACTGCCAACGATTTCTGTGCTCTGGTTTTATTTTATGAACTTACAGTTTGTACCATGCAGAATTAGTGGAATTAACTTTCTATATCTGCCCCCTTCTTACTTGTCAGCAAGCAGCAGCCTCTACCCAGCACATGCTGCTGTGCGCTTTGCTGCAGTGGATTCCCACTGTCAGCAATCTCCTCTGCTTACATGTCCGGGGAATGATCACACTGATCACACCAGACCCTGGTTCTGACTAGAGATGAGCGCCTGAAATTTTTCGGGTTTTGTGTTTTGGTTTTGGGTTCGGTTCCGCGGCCGTGTTTTGGGTTCGAACGCGTTTTGGCAAAACCTCACCGAATTTTTTTTGTCGGATTCGGGTGTGTTTTGGATTCGGGTGTTTTTTTCAAAAAACACTAAAAAACAGCTTAAATCATAGAATTTGGGGGTCATTTTGATCCCAAAGTATTATTAACCTCAAACACCATAATTTACACTCATTTTCAGTCTATTCTGAATACCTCACACCTCACAATATTATTTTTAGTCCTAAAATTTGCACCGAGGTCGCTGTGTGAGTAAGATAAGCGACCCTAGTGGCCGACACAAACACCGGGCCCATCTAGGAGTGGCACTGCAGTGTCACGCAGGATGTCCCTTCCAAAAAACCCTCCCCAAACAGCACATGACGCAAAGAAAAAAAGAGGCGCAATGAGGTAGCTGTGTGAGTAAGATTAGCGACCCTAGTGGCCGACACAAACACCGGGCCCATCTAGGAGTGGCACTGCAGTGTCACGCAGGATGGCCCTTCCAAAAAACCCTCCCCAAACAGCACATGACGCAAAGAAAAAAAGAGGCGCAATGAGGTAGCTGTGTGAGTAAGATTAGCGACCCTAGTGGCCGACACAAACACCGGGCCCATCTAGGAGTGGCACTGCAGTGTCACGCAGGATGGCCCTTCCAAAAAACCCTCCCCAAACAGCACATGACGCAAAGAAAAAAAGAGGCGCAATGAGGTAGCTGTGTGAGTAAGATTAGCGACCCTAGTGGCCGACACAAACACCGGGCCCATCTAGGAGTGGCACTGCAGTGTCACGCAGGATGTCCCTTCCAAAAAACCCTCCCCAAACAGCACATGACGCAAAGAAAAAAAGAGGCGCAATGAGGTAGCTGACTGTGTGAGTAAGATTAGCGACCCTAGTGGCCGACACAAACACCGGGCCCATTTAGGAGTGGCACTGCAGTGTCACGCAGGATGTCCCTTCCAAAAAACCCTCCCCAATCAGCACATGATGCAAAGAGAAAGGTTAGGTGGTATACAATTATGGACGGACTGCCTGCCGAGTGCAGACACAGAGGTAGCCACAGCCGTGAACTACCGTACTGTACTGTGTCTGCTGCTAATATAGACTGGTTGATAAAGAGATGTCGTAGTAGTATGTATGTATAAAGAAGAAAAAAAAACCACGGTTAGGTGGTATACAATTATGGACGGACTGCCTGCCGAGTGCAGACACAGAGGTAGCCACAGCCGTGAACTACCGTACTGTGTCTGCTGCGACTGGATGATAAATGATATAAAAAATATATATATATCACTACTGCAGCCGGACAGGTATATATTATATATTATATAATGACGGACCTGCTGGACACTGTCTGTCAGCAGAATGAGTTTTATTTTTATAGAATAAAAAAAACAACAACACACAAGTGAAGTCACACGACGAGTGTTTAACTTTTTCAGGCAATCACAATATAAGTATACTACTAACTATACTGGTGGTCAGTGTGGTCAGGTCACTGGTCAGTCACACTGGCAGTGGCACTCCTGCAGCAAAAGTGTGCACTGTTTAATTTTAATATAATATTATGTACTCCTGGCTCCTGCTATAACCTATAACTGGCACTGCAGTGCTCCCCAGTCTCCCCCACAATTATAAGCTGTGTGAGCTGAGCAGTCAGACAGATATATAATATATATAGATGATGCAGCACACTGGGCTGAGCCTGAGCAGTGCACACAGATATGGTATGTGACTGAGTCACTGTGTGTATCGCTTTTTTCAGGCAGAGAACGGATATATTAAATAAACTGCACTGTCTGGTGGTCACTCACTATATAATATTATGTACTCCTGGCTCCTGCTATAACCTATAACTGGCACTGCAGTGCTCCCCAGTCTCCCCCACAATTATAAGCTGTGTGAGCTGAGCAGTCAGACAGATATATAATATATATAGATGATGCAGCACACTGGGCTGAGCCTGAGCAGTGCACACAGATATGGTATGTGACTGAGTCACTGTGTGTATCGCTTTTTTCAGGCAGAGAACGGATATATTAAATAAACTGCACTGTCTGGTGGTCACTCACTAGTAAACTCTCTGCACTCTCTACACTTCTACAGTACTCCTCCTAGTCCTAAACTCCAGTAAATCTCTCTCTCTTATAATCTAAATGGAGAGGACGCCAGCCACGTCCTCTCACTATCAATCTCAATGCACGTGTGAAAATGGCGGCGACGCGCGGCTCCTTATATAGAATCCGAGTCTCGCGAGAATCCGACAGCGTCATGATGACGTTCGGGCGCGCTCGGGTTAACCGAGCAAGGCGGGAGGATCCGAGTCTGCTCGGACCCGTGAAAAAAACCATGAAGTTCGGGCGGGTTCGGATTCAGAGAAACCGAACCCGCTCATCTCTAGTTCTGACACTGGCTGATGGGTGCATAGTGCAATGCCGCCGTTTGTGGGTGTTGACACTCTATTTAGGGGGCGTGGTCTGGACAACGGAGGTGTGTCTGGACCATTGCTGAGGCAGGCCACGGCAGCTGCGTGACTTCACACACAGCCGCTGTGACCTTTAACATGGTGGGTAGCCAATTGCCTTCGCACATCTATGGTCAGGTCTGAATTAGGCCCTTAATTAATTGAACTTTATTGATCTAAAAGTGAAGGAAGGTTAAATTATAATAGGCTATTAGAAAGACTACAGTGATCTATCATTTTGGCAGGCTGGGATTTGGTAGACAAACTCCTTACAGCAGGGATGGGGGACCTTTGGTCCTCCAGCTGTTGTTGAACTACACATCCCAGCATGCCCTGCAACAGTTTTGGCATGGCCAAATAGCAAAACTGTAGCAAGGCATGCTGGGATGTGTAGTTCAACAACAGCTGGAGGGCCAAAGGTTCCCCATCCCTGCATTACAGCATAACAGAAATGTGTACTCTGCATAACTAGTGGATACAGTTCCACAAGAACAGTGCCCTGAGCCTATTGGAACCGTGTGTAATACTGGTCTGCATCAGCTTTGGGAAATAATTCTGATTAAAGGTTGCATTGTGAAACTCTGTTTTATATGACGCAAAGGATGAGCTCTGACCCTTAGCATCATATGACCATAGTTAACGTTGTATACAAAACTTTTTACTTTGTTTATGCCTTAACAGAGGGTTAGAAGGGCATTCAGTATAAGACTCACAGCTTCCCTTCAGCCTAGTGTTCCCATAGGACTACTCTGTAGTTTTTACTGAGTGTTTATGTTTCTAAACACTGCAGGCAACTTGGACACAGACACGTAGTGAATGCTTGTCAGAAAGTGTGTGTGGTCATTCACTTACATCATTTGTTGACTATCTTGTGTCACAGCGTGTTTAATAAGCTTCAACAACACATGTTAAACACTTAAACCATATGCAAATGTGTTATTTTTTGTACCACGAGAACCTGTAAATAAGCTGTAGATGGCTGGTTGCATATAATTTATTGGCCTGTAATTCAGTTTCTATTTGACTGCTGCTGTTTTCCCACCTACACCAGGAAACTGTGATCCCTTTACACCTAATATAATTACTGTCTGTCTGTATATCTTAAATCCACTTCTAAAACCAAATATGACTTTTATTTTGACATTTGTACATTTAAGCAGTTTCTTTGCAATACTATCCAGTATCCATACAACAACATCATGTGCACCATCTACAGTATTTCATGGTTGCAACTGTGTTTTATTTACAGAGACTTTTCTCTTAGATAGATTATAGTGGCCCCTCAGAAAAGTCTAATTTAGTCTGATACATTGCCCAGTCTTCATTGTGTGACATTACATTTTCAGTGAGAGGAGAGTGTAGTGGATATTATAATGGGAAGGAGATGTGGTAATGTAACTTAATTTGAACTGGAGACCACTGTCATGTTTGCACAATATGAACTGGAGGGCACTGTGTATTGTCATAATCTGATCTGTCATTGAAATGTGGAGGGCACTATAAAGTTGCATAATAAGAACTAGGGCACTGTTATGTGGCACAGTATGAAATAGAGGCACTGTGGGCCCAATTCATGCTTACGAAACTACTGAAAATACCAATTGAAGCTGAAGCCCGCTGGAGCCATTGCAAAGTGCTCAGAAACTGCGTACACATAGGTGGTCATTCCGAGTTGATCGCAGCCAGCAACTTTTTGCTGCTGCTGCTGCGATCAACTAGTACATGCCTATGGGGGAGTGTATTTTAGCTTAGCAGGGCTGCGATCGCTTGTGCAGCCCTGCTAAGCTAAAAAAATTTCAAGCAAAAGAAGACTAGGCCTATACCTATTTACCCTGTGCGACGATCCTTGCGATACTGGAGCCGGCTTTCACGTCAGACATCCGCCCTCGGTTCTCCTGGACACGCCTGCGTTTTACTCACCACTCCCCGAAAATGGCTCCAAACGGTCCGTATCCGCCCTGGAACGCCTTCTTCCTGTCAATCTTCTTTGCAGTCGGCTCTGCTACCACTTACTTTGTTAGCCGCGACGTAACCCAGCGACCCCTTACACCGGGCAATGTCACGCACGTGTACTGCGGCCGCCGCGCATGCGCATTCCGTACACATTCGCACCGCATCTATAAACCGCTGCATGCGAATGGGTCAGAATGACCCCCATAGGCAGCAGCAACATAACAATTGTCTCCTATGGTTGACCTATGGCTACCTAGACTGGCCACAGCAGTAGTGATGCTGGCACCATGTTTCTCTATGTATATGATTGCAGCTGAAGGCAGAAATATGCCTGCACTTTTTATGCCACTCCCATGTTAACCCCTCCAAATTGACCCTACCTGTTAACCACTTTATGTCTAAAATGTCAGTGCAAGCGTGATCGCAAAAAGGCACCTTGACGCCTGCGCCATGTGATTGAGGCACATGCGCAGTCTGCTGATAGTCGCTCCATTGCAAAAACATCATTGCATGGAAACATGAATTAGGCCCTGTATGTCATAATGTGTACTGGGACCCCTACAATGTGATCTCATGTAAACAAGGGAACTACGATGGTTCATAAAATAAACTAGGCCAGTACTGTGGGGCATAACATTAACTAGGGCACTACTATGGTTAATCAAATTAACTAGGGGGCTATTATGGGACATACATTCAATAACTACTGCAGAAAGGTGTTTCTCAAGCAGCACTGGAACAGTGGAACCTTCAATATGTTGCTATGCGGCCCACAAAGCTCTGGTTACGCCCCTTGTACCAGAGATTATCAGGTGTATACAAATATGTTCTTAGTATATCTTTGGTCCTATGGAGAGTGTGGGCCTGGCTCTATTTGGTTTTATTAAGCTTTGAAGGAAAGATACATTGTGATTTGTTAATTTAGTGTGAGGGTTACACAGTTAGGTATTGTGCTGTAAAGTTTGCTGAAATTTGGTGTTGTCATGTACAGTAAGTCAAAATACAAGTGATAGCGAAGGTGTTCAAAAATAATCCCACTGAAAACATAAATTGTCTGTAATAATCTTTGTTGTAGTGGATCCCTCATTCATTGTGATGATCAACAGTCAAGCTCTGCTTTCCTCTCTCCTATTACCAATCATATTTTTTTTTATTACTTTTTTTATTGAGGTATCAAAGAAATGGTAACAACATAAAATATTACAAACAATAGATCATTAGACCACATCGATCATCATGTATAACCATCGAAAGCTGGGTGAATAGGTTACAAACATGTTGATATTTGTGATAGGGAGTTAGTAAGGTTAAAGATTAGCATGAACATACATTATCAATATAAACTCATATAGAATTAGTCACGTCCGGAGCCCGGGGGAGATTAAAGTAACATAATTGGTGGGTCTTGTATCGCTAACCTCGTGAGATACCATACAGTGTTTTTTAGGCTGTGATGTAGTTGAGTTCTAGTAGAAAGGGGTAGTGTGGCTATAAATGATTCCCACATTAAGAAAAATATTTCTACTTCCCTCTCTATATGTAACAGTGTTTCCATCCAGTCCATCTTGAAAATAAAATTTAATTTGGCCAAGAATAAGGGTATTTGTGGTGTCGTACTATCCAACCAGCCTTGTAATATAGTTTTCCTCCCTGCTGCACTAACGGCTAGCAGGAGATTTTTGCATGCCAGAGTTATTCACTGATGGGGGTCAAATATTCCTAGGATCTCCCACCCCGGAGTGAAGGGGACATGGTTAACTAGTTTGGCTTCCGCATATCTGCAGATTAGGTGCCAGAAGTATTGTATGATGGGGCAAGTCCATAGACAATGAAAAGCGTCTGCTTCTTCCTGATGGCAGCGTAAGCAAGCATGACTCTCCGAGGTGCCCATGCGATAGCGTTTTAATGGTGATAAATATGTATTATGGTATGTGTTTAAGAACAATTCAGTGTACATGTTAGCCAATAGAGTCCTTTGGGAAAACATTAAAGCTTTCTCCACTGTTGGTATAGTTAGGGCCGGGAAGTGAAGTAACCATTTTGACATCCCTTCCGGTATGGCAGCATTATCCAATATATCTCTTAAAAAATTATAATGAATGGATAGAGCTTTGCTCTGAGGCGGTGGGTAGGTCAAGAGGTTATCCAAAGGATTGTTCTAATCTTTTTTAGAGAAATGTTTCAGTACATGGGCTGTGTAAAAACGCAATTGTAAGAGTGCCAGAGGGTAAGGGTCCACCACAGGATAGGCAATTGATAATTCCCCAGGTGTGAGAGAGCGTTCTTGGGTAGTGGAAACCACTGACTTTAGGGTATGCAAGCCCTCCACACTCCAAGCAGTGAAAGGGTGATCAGCCATGCCATCAAGGAAGTTGGGATTCCGGAGCAGGGGCAAGTGGAGGGAATGGTATGAGTTAAGGCCCTTTTTATGGCGCAGGATATGCCATAGCTGTCTAGTGGACCATAATAATGGGTTGGATCGTAGTGGCCCTGAGATTTCCTGGTCATGAAGGTGGAGGAAACAGGTTAGGTCGTAATCAGCCAAGAAATTTTGTTCCAGGGACGTGTCAGTATATATTGATGTTTTAGAGATCCAGTCACGTAAGTGACGTAGGAGGGCTGCATGGTTGTGGGTTACAATGTCTGGAAAGTTTATACCTCCAGTATGTTTTGGTTGTTGTAGTTTTCGCAAAGCAATTCTGGCTCTGGTACGATTCCAAATAAACCTACGGATAATCGAGTTAATATGGAGAGAGTCAGTTTTAGTTAGTAACATTGGCAATGATTGAATGGGATATAATAGGCGTGGAATCTCAATCATCTTGAGAAGATTAGCTCTGCCCAAAAACGATAGAGTCAAACGACCCCATGATTTTATATCCTCAGTGAGTACGTGAATAGCCTTGGTAACATTTAATTTGTATAGTGAGTGTAAATTACGAGGCAACAGGACTCCTAAATAGGGGATATAATGCGTTGCCCATATGAATGGGAACTGCAGGGCCCAATGGGGGCGCCCAACCGTGCCACCCAGGGACATTGCAGTGGACTTATCCATGTTGATGTATAGGCCCGATATGGAGCTGAAATTTTCGATTGTGTGTAAAATAGATGTAAGGGATAATTCCGAATTACCAATATAAAGGAGAATGTCGTCGGCAAATGCAGATATTTTTATTTCCCGGCTTCCAAGTTTAATGCCTTGAAACGTTTGGTAATTTTGCAGGGATCGCAATAGGCGGGTCTAAGGCCAAGTTAAACAGTAAGGGGGATAGTGGGCATCCCTGACGCGTGCCCCTTTCCAAGGTAAATTGAGGTCCCACCATACCATTAATCAGTAAAGAAGCTGAGGGGGTTAAATATAGGTAATGTATTAAATCTATGAAACCCGTGTCAAAAGCCCTCCCTTCCAATATTTTAAATAGATGCGGCCATAAGACCATGTCAAATGCTTTGTGGATGTCTAGGCTTAGAAGCATGTTCAGTTCCCTTGGGGAATTGTTCGCCATAGCGACCGCCGCTATTGCTGTTCGAATTGCTTTAATTGCATGACGACCTTGGACAAAACCCATTTGATGGTCAGAATTTTGGCTAAGAGCTTGTAATCAACATTAAGCAGGCTTATTGGCCTGTAGGATGTTAGCAGAGTGGGGTCCTTGTTAGGTTTGGGTAAAAGGATTATGTGGGCAGCGTTAAAGGTAGGATAAGACAATCCGTGTGTTATGATTCCAGCACTCTGGTCTGAGGAGATTTTATAACAAGGACCTGAGCACTGGAACGTAATGCTGGGAAAGGAAGCGGGAATGGAAAATAGCCCCTTGCGCCCTAACTCCGTTGTCTCGCCCGTGCTGTCAGAAATCCCTTGCGAGACTATGGTTGCTTGAGCCCATGGCAGCCGCGTTTGAAGGGCGGATTACGTCTGCCCAATTCCGATGCCCCCTCAGGTCTTAATGGGAGACAAAGGGAAATCCGAGACAGGGTGATAACAAGGGGCCCTCTAACTCAGCAACAAGGCCAGGGGCTACAAGGTAACTTAAAACTAGAATATGTGCGGAAATACCGCCAGGGAAAAGGACAACCAAAATACCACTTGTCCACTCTCCTACCCGGCACCGCCGAGTTCCGGAGAGGACTTTTGGAAGCGGAACCCTCCGCAAATGCTCCGAAACAGAATACAAAAAATATAGCGGGCTGAGCCGCAGCACACGGCAGAGCCGCAACTCCCGAACACCACACGAGATTCTCTGGCGACCGTGGCGGACAATAGAGGACCAGAGACTTCTTGGGATGAGATGATAACTCCAAGATTCGGGAACTCTGAAGACAGGAATGACCGGACACAGCAGGACAGGAACAGACGTTCAGCAAACCTAAGCAGCATGCAGGAAGCTATTACCGGCGTCTGTGTGAAGCACTGAGAAAGTATTTAACAAGGAGTCCTCCAATCAGATGTTACAGAGCCAGATTATCAACATGCCGTGCAGCTGCCAGGCTGCACGAGCAAGACAAGTGTTTGTGTGATTTATTTGATTGACCCTGCAACGGGGAACGCGGTCCGCCCGTGGCGTCCCCGTTGCTAGGGTCCGGGCGGCTAAGCACGCCTGGCGTCCCTGCGTTGCTAGGGAGCCGGCGGCTACGCACGCACGGCGTCCCAGCATTGCTAGGGACCCGGCGGCTAGCCCGCTCGGCGTCCCTAGTAGCTAGGCGCCGGGCCGCGAGGACATCGCGGACCCCGGCGCCTAACAGTACCCCCCCCTTGAGGAGGGGTCAAGGAACCCCTAAAGCCTGGTTTCTGAGGAAATTCTCGAAAAAATGCCCTCTTGAGCATAGGGGCATGAAGATCCTTGTCCAGGACCCAAGACCTTTCCTCCGGACCATAGCCTTTCCAGTGAACTAAAAAATAATGCCGACCCCGGGACAATTTAGAGTCAAGAACTTTCTCTACCAAGAATTCCTGTTGTCCCCGTACCTCCACTGGAGATCTACCCTGAGAGATCCTCAGAGGAAATCTACTGGAAGAAACGTATTGTTTCAACAGGGAACAATGAAAAGTATTTCCAATTTTAAGAGATCTTGGTAAACGTAGCCGAAAGGCAACTGGGTTGACCTTCTTACTAATAAGAAACGGTCCAATAAATTTGGGTCCCAGTCTAGCCGAGGATTGTCGAAGCCTGATGTTGCGAGTCGACAACCACACCTTATCTCCCACCTTAAAAGTGCAAGGACGTCGGAGCCTGTCAGAAAATTTCTTCTCTCGGAAGGCCGCTTTCCTGAGAGCAAGGTGCACTTTTTTCCAAATTGCTCTGAGATGGGAGGTCAAGGTTAGCGAGGAGACTGGAGAATGATGCAAAAAAGAATTGGCTCTGGGGTGAAAACCAAAAACTGAAAAGAACGGAGACTCTTTGGTGGAGGAATGACAAGAGTTATTGTAAGCAAATTCAGCCAAAGGGAGAAACTCAGACCAATCATTCTGGAGTTTGGCTGAATACAGACGCAAATATTGTTTTAATGACTGGTTGACTCGTTCGGTTTGCCCGTTAGACTGTGGGTGGTAACCAGATGTTAAAGACAGTGTCATCTTCAATGAGGCACAAAAACATTTCCAGAACTGTGCGATGAATTGTGGACCCTGATCAGAAACAATATCAGTGGGCAACCCATGAAGCCTGAACACATGGCGGAGGAACAAAACTGCCAACCCTTGAGCAGAAGGCAATCGGGGAAGAGCGACAAAATGAGCCATTTTACTAAAACGGTCCACTACCACCCAAATGACTCGGAATCCGGCTGAAAGGGGAAGGTCAACCACAAAATCCATGGAAATATGAGACCATGGCCTGAGAGGAACAGCTAAAGGCATGAGTTGCCCGATAGGCAACGAACGAGGAACCTTATGCTGTGCACAAACCTGACATGAATGAACGAATTCCTTAACGTCTTTAGAAAGACTAGGCCACCACACTGAGCGAGAGACTAACTCCAATGTCTTAGTGATTCCCGGATGCCCTGAGACTTTGCTGTCATGAAATTCAGTAAAAACAGTGGCTCTCAAAAATTCAGGGACATAAAGACGACCAGCAGGAGTAAGTCTAGGAGCTTGGTGTTGAAGCTGGTTTAACTGGGTAAATAAATCCTGAGTGAGGCCTGCCCGGATGACTGAAGATGGAAGTATGGAGGTAACAACAGGATTGCTATTGTGAACCGGAAGAAAGCTACGTGACAGGGCATCAGCTTTTATATTCTTGGAACCAGGCCTGAAAGTAATTATAAACCTGAAACGAGTAAAAAATAATGCCCAACGTGCCTGCAGAGCATTAAGCCGTTTAGCTGACTCAATATATTGCAGGTTCTTATGGTCAGTCAAAACCGAAATAGTATGTTTAGCTCCCTCCAGCCAATGCCTCCACTCCTCGAAAGCCCATTTCACCGCCAGTAACTCCCGATTACCAACATCATAGTTGGATTCAGCGGAGGAGAATTTCCAGGACATAAAGGCACAAGGATGTAACTCCAGAGACTCCGGATCCTCTTGAGAAAGGACAGCCCCCACTCCAACCTCTGAGGCATCAACCTCCACAACAAAAGGCAATTCCGGATTAGGATGTCTGAGGACTGGAGCCGAGACAAAGGCTTGTTTCAAGGCCTGGAAGGACAATTCGGCTTCATGTGACCAGTTGGTAGGATCCGCCCCTTTTTTTGTAAGAGCTACTATGGGAGCAACCAGGTCAGAAAAAGAATGAATGAACCTCCTATAATAATTCGCAAACCCTAAAAAGCGCTGAATTGCTTTTAAATTAGTGGGTTGCGCCCAATTAAGGATGGCCTGGAGCTTCTTTGGTTCCATGGAAAATCACTGAGGAGAAATTATGTACCCTAAAAAAGATACTTCCGTGACGTGAAAATCACACTTCTCCACGGCGTCCCAGCATTGCTAGGGACCCGGCGGCTAGCCCGCTCGGCGTCCCTAGTAGCTAGGCGCCGGGCCGCGAGGACATCGCGGACCCCGGCGCCTAACACCGTGTTTGAATGCCTTTGAATAATTCTAGTAAAGTGGGGGTGGGGTGAGGTTGTAGTATACGATAGTATTCCCCAGAGAAACCATCGGGGACAGGGGCTTTATTGTGAGGAAGGTTAGAGATGGTGGAGTTAAGTTCCTCCATAGTGACATCTCCTGTTAGAGCATCTCTCTGTTCTGGAGTTAATTTCAGTAACGCTGCGTCAGTCAGTAAAGAGTCCTGTAAATTGATGTTGATAGGGGAGGAGCGAAATAAGGTTTCAAAGTGGGATTGGAATAACAATAGTATGTCATTGGATTTGGAGAGTACAGTTCCGGTGGAAGGGTGTTTCAAAGAGGCGATTGTGGGACGGGGCTTAGATGGCTTGGAAAGAGAAGCTAAAAGTTTGCCTGCTTTGTTTCCCCAACGGTAAAACTTGTGTTTAGTGTATTTCAGGGAGTGACGAGTTTGGGTTGCTAGGTAGAATTCAAGGAACTGTCTAGATTGTTTATATGCAGCTAGCGTATTCTCAGAGGGGTTCGCAGTGTAGAGCAGAAACGAGTCATGCATTGCTATTTTAAGATTATCATATTCGATTTTCGATTCCTTCCTTTTACGGGAAACGCAACTAATAATGTGTCCCATCATCACGGCCTTGGAAGCTTCCCAGAAAAGAGCCAGGCGGTCCCAATAGTCTAGATTGTCATCGACATAATTGTTCCAGTGGTGAATGAGATATGCTTTAAACTCGTCAGAGTGTGCTAAGTAATAGGGGAATCGCAAGATGCGGTCAGTAGGTTGCATCTGTGAGTGAGAAAGGGCCAAGAGTATGGGGGCATGGTCCGATATAACAATGTCAAAGATATCAACCTGTTGGATGTCCGTCATTAAATCGTCAGAGATGTAGAGTTTGTCTATATGGGAGAGGGAACCGTGGGCCAGAGATAAATGGGTGTGAGTCCTATCCGTAGGGTTTAATAATTGCCATGGGTCGGACAGCTGTAGATCATGTCGAAACGTTGTGAGATGTCGCAAAAGGGGGGGAGATTTATTGAGGGAGGGGTCCTCCACCATATTAAAGTCGCCCCCAAGGATTAAAGAGTAGTTGCATCTACTACGTAGAAGATGTCCCAGGTCTTGAAGGAAATGATGGGTGTTAATGTTCGGGGGGTAAATATTGACAAAGGTGTACCTAGAGTGGTACAGTTCGACGTCAAGAATGATATATCTACCTTCAGGGTCTATAATTTGTGAGAGGATAGAAATTGGCAAACCCTTCCTAAAAACAATAGCAACACCTCGAGCTTTTTGCTTAAAGGAGGCTGAGATGCATGTACCTATCCAGGCAGCCTTTAGCAAATTTGTTTCAGAGGTGACCCAATGCGTTTCTTGAATGTATACTATTTCAGGGTGGAAACGTTTAAGGTGGGTCGTAACTCTTTTGCGTTTGATAGGAGTGTTTAATCCACCAACATTCCAAGATAAAATTTGCAGGGGCCTCGGGGGCAGGGAGGTAATAGGGTCAGAGGGCGTGGACAGCATGGCTACTCACCATCCCCAGGAGGAATATCAAAAGGCAGATAATGGTAAACATATTAGATGTGTGTGGCAAGAAAGCGGAAAAACTGTTTCCCCCGAGCTCCAGGACATAATCAGCAATCGACAAAACAAATACAAATACAGAAAGTAAACAAGTTGTAGGCATCAGATAAACACATGCATGTGAACGTGGTCTTTTTGTGGTGAAATACCTCAAAATAACATTTTCAACAATTTTCCTAACCATGAAACAAATAGTTGGCACCTACTAAATTTTTAGCGGTGCGCACTCAATCAACTTCAAATAAAATCAAAATAGGGAGGAAAAGCAAGAGTATGCAATACTCTGGGGACATGGTAAACAGAATTGTATCCTGCCCAGGATGAATAGTACCCAGTGAGATATTATTAAGGTGGGGACGATGAGGGGGAGTCCTGGACCATAAGCCGGGATTTCGCTGTCTGAGGATCCGTGAAGAACACCTGAGTGCTGTTTAACAAAACCCTAAGTTTGGCCGGGTACAACAGAGCAAAGAGGATTTTATTGTTATGCAAATAGGTGCATATCTCAGAGAATTCCCTGCGCTTTTGGGACACCATGGCTGAAAAATCCTGAAAAATCAAGATTCTATGGCCCTGGACTATAAATTCCCTGGATTTGCGGTAAGTGGATAATATAGTTTCCTTAGTTCTATAGTCCAGGTACCATGCTAGCACCGGTCGGGACCGACGTTTAGCCCCCTCTTGGGGCGGGCCGATCCTATGTGCCCTTTCAATGTGAGGTATATCAATGTCCTCCAAAATATTTAGGGCCAATGCCGTAATGTGTGAGGCATGGTAGTCAATGCGAGCCAGGCCAGCATCTAGCCGTGCCTGGAGGCCCTCAGACCTCTTGTCTATAAGGGGCATAAGAAAGTCTGAGATCTCCTTCGCAGTGAGAGGTGAGGATTTGTCTCCTGAGGCCTCAAATGTGCCAGGATCGGAGTGGGACGGTGAGGACGGTGTCGATTTTTGAGGGGGAGCCTTATTTTTCCCATTCTTATTAGCAGGGTTAGAGTTTTTGGGAGGCATGGTTTTGTCAATAAATCTATCCATACCCCTGTAAAAGGGGGGGGGGGGATAAGCAGGCGTAAAATACACACACAAAGACAGGTGCTAATATATGTATATAATATGCAATGAATAATACCAGGGCAGAATATAATTGTAAAGTATCAGGACATGTTGGGAGTCCCCAGAAGAAATTGCAGAAGCGGGAATTTACAATTTACATACTAATGCCAGCGGGGGAAATGACATGAAGTGAGGGGACTGGGAAGAGTACCGGGTTACTAGGAGAGGGGGAACAGTTGTGCTGTGCCCAGAGAGTGCAGAAAGTTATTGTTTTAACCCCTAAGAGGATCAAGGGTGCAAAAGCGTTGGATGTACACTATTTACTCCAGGTTTTTCAATTTAAAGCAAATACAGTATGAAGAGTCATCAGTTACATAACAATCAAAAAAAAAATTTCAAAATAGATGTGGAATACTGGCCGTAATCACAGGTCACGCAGTCCTACAGGGCGAATGCAGTAGGAAGAGTTCATGCAACTTCTGAAAGGTGGATCATTGGTTAGAAAAGGCAAAGGCAAAGTTCACCCTGTGCGATCAGCTGGTAGCAAAGGACTGTAGGATGGTTGGGGGCCAAGCGTCTGATGCTCCAGGAGAGTCAGTGGGAGCTAATCCAGGGTTGCCGTGAAGCAGTAAGTGGTGAGAGGAGGCACAGGGCAGGTCGCAGATGTTGCAGTGCGGGATATGTGCATAGGTAGAGAACTCGTAGATAGGGCGGCAGAACCAGGAGCCTTTGTGGGGAGGGGATAGGCGGTAACAGATATTAGCGTGGTGATCGGGGTCCGCCGTCCAGGGTTGCCTCTCGTTTTGTCAGGCCGTTGTGGTGCAGAGGGCAGAGATGGCGTGTGAGAGCAGAAATGGCGTGGAGGCAGAGGGCGCAATTTCACAGCCCGAGTAAAAAGGTAGAATTTCGTCTTGCGGCCGAGGATTGCGGCCTGACTCCGGGGATAGTGGCTAAGACTTCGGGTGCAGCAGATAAATTTCCGATGGCAATCCCTTCATAGAATATCAATGTATGCCATGTATCCATTGATATGGGCGCAGGGAAAGAGCTGCTGGGTCCGGAGCCGTGTTAAGATGCGGTCATCACAGATGTCCCGCCCACTGGCAGTCTCAATACAGGTAGATGAATGTTAAAGTGTCATTCCCTCTAAAGTGGGTGAGTACACACAGGTGCACCGGCTGGGTGGGGGTTGTGGGACATTAAATGCTGAACCAGGGTCCCAATGTTGGTGAAGGGAGTGGGTGACTCTGTGGCCGCAGGATCGAACAGGTAGGCGCCCCGAGTAAGGCAGAGCTCAAGCACAGTGGCCCACGTCAGGGAGATAGTAGCGTGGATTGTCCACAGGGCTAGCAATGGGCCTCTGTACCTTAGGGTAGATATAGAAAGCGGGAGGCCGGGAGATGAACGCACCTGATCTGGGGAGCGTTCCCCTCCGGTGGAAGGATCAGGGCGCCAGGAAGGTGGTGCGGCTGTTGCCCATTGAGAGCAGGTGCTATGCGACCAAGCAACGCAGGCAGGGCAGGGAGAGGTAGCCGTCATCCGATATCCCGTCAGCGGCTATGGTCCAGGTCTGCGGCTTGAGGTCCAGAAGGCGAGTGGGAGCGACTCCAAGGGCCCTGCTCTAGGATGCAGCCAAAATCAAGGCCGCGGCGTCAGGGGGTTGGATAGGCCACAACAAGTCCGACTGCAAGTCCCTCGCTGGTAGCTGAAGCTCCGGGTCGCAATCAGAGACCCAGGGGGTGAGCGGGAGCGTTGCTAAAGTCAATGCCGTGGATTGTTCCCTGTCTCCGCGGTCCGTGGTCACCTGGGTGGTGCAGAAATGTCACAGCTGCAGCAGGATCAGGGATGTAATCAGGAGCTTTCCGCTAGGGCACAAGGGTCTCAGCAGGTGGCAGCTAGTCCACTGACAAGGCACAGTGGTAATATCCCCGCAGGAGCGCTGAGGCAGAGGCCCGCGATCTTGGGACTCCCGGAGCCCCCACTAGGCCGGAAATGTAAGCCCCGGCTCCGGGGTGTAAGGAGGCCGCCAGAGCAGCGGGTCCGGCGGTGTCGGTGGCCGTGTCTGCGGTATCCCCGTCAGACGCGCTGCAGGAGGCCCGGTGGAGCGGGCGGCATGCAGTAGGCCCGGTGGAGAGGGCGGCCGTGTCAGCGGTATCCCCGTCGGACGCTCCTGGAGCCGTGGTGCGGGTGGTCGTCTTCCGCTGGGGTTGCAGAAGCCCAGCGGCGTGTGGCGGGTCCGATGGTGCTAATGGCAGAGGTAGTCCCGTCAGACACGCCGGATTCGGGTCCTCCGGTTCTCTCCCCGGGCAGGCTGGAAAATCGAAGTCCCGGTCTCGGAGTGGTGGTGGGCCGCAACCTGCAAGAGTGTTATACAGCACTCCCCAGCTCCGCGGCGCCAACCCATACACAGCGGAGGATAAATGAGGATGAGAGGGAGGTGGATGGGGTAAAAGGTTCAGGAGGGGGGGGCAGGGAGAGTGATTTTAAGGAAAAGGTGTAGGAGCTTGGGGATATTGCTTCCACTCTCTTCTGCCGCCAGGCCACGCCCCCACCAATCATATTTTTTAAACAGACAACTGAGTTGTCAATACACACAAATGTCATTAGTGAATGAGAAAATAAGGCTGTCTGTAAGACTGAGACCATTTTAATCACTGACATTGAGTTAAAAGTGGACCCTTTAGCATACAAACTTTTTGGGATCAAATCTGCCTCCCTCAACTGACAGAGGAGCAATTGAGTATGTTGACACAACCCATTACTATGCCTTACCCTGTAACTTAAGACCCACTAAAATCTTGGTATTTTGGAGAAGTATGTTGTCTGAATTTGTGTAGTTGTCCCGTGCATCACGGAGGATCGCCCTTTTAGTTACCATTTACTGAGCAAAAAAATGCTACATTTAAAAAGCATCAAAGGTCTCATAGTATATTGGACAAAAGCATAAAAAGCCTTAGTGTACTCCCGCACAAATTCACTTTTTCAACTTAACATACTGTAGTTTTCACCTCAGCCCTGTATATTGTAAGGACATAAAGGGTGGGAACTGCAGCATTAGACTACCAGAAGCCAAAAGATTGAGGGAGGGCAGACAGGTCACAGGAACAAAATTATGAAAGCAAAACTGAAAAATCTGTTCATGAATGGGGAGACATTGGGGGGGGGGGGGGGAGAGGTGAGCAGAGGAGAAAAGTAGTGAGTAGTCAGGGGAAAGAGGTAGTGGAGTCAGGGGTGGGAAAAGCGTATAAGAGAACAGGGGTACCCAGATAAGTGGGGAGTGAGGAGTGTAGGAAATAAGTCCAGGAAAGTAATAATATTTTGATGAGTCTAGGCCATATTGGAGATCGAGTGGCTAGTCATTGGAACCAGAGGACTGGAGTCCTAGGTCAGTGGTAGTGGGGTGAGAAGTTAAATTTAGGGAGCAGATGTTGCAAGATACAGTAATTGATCAGGTCTGAGGAAGCATTTATCAAATACACTCTATAAAATGGCTGGTATGCTGTGGGCAACTTCTCCACTGGTCCACTTCACTCTTTTCACCGCTTCATATAGTAACCCCTAAAGAGTCAAGAACAGTAGAAATAAGAGCAGTCAATAACCTTAATATATATTTAAAAATTTACCAACCATTATGTCATCTTATTTTACCACATGCAGTTATTGGAGGAACTGTAATAGGGTGCGAGAAGCTGGTGGTGCGGAAATTTGCGTGAGAATGGAATGCCCGTATTTTTAAAGCGGCAATCATTTACAAGGCAAAACCAAGTATGTTTTGCCTTGTAAATGATTTACGCTTTAGAAATACGGCATTCTCGCATAAACTCCTGCACCTCTGGCTTCTCGCACCCTATTCATTTACCCCATTATGTTTTATTTTTGTAATATTAGTGTACATTTATTTTGTCTTATACCACCATTGTGTTTAAAATGCATAAACCAATGTAGTCTTTCACTGTAGTTAATTCTATCATGACTTCTCACCAATGGGAAGAGGTTTGTGTACATTAAGAATCCAAGCTCATTTTGTTTGCTGGTGTAACATCACACGGTTTTGGAAAACGGCTTTGAAAGAAAAGAAGATGGAAAGCACAAGCATTTAGGGCCTGAGTCAGACGCATATGCAAATTATGCTAATGCTTCAGATGATTTCATCTAGATTGAGACACCCATTGCAGTGTCTTGAGATGGTGCTTTTCCACTTTGGAGAATCTTTAGATGCACAATCCAAATGCCATCGGTCACACCATCACTTGCACTAGCACTATGGCAGGTGTAGTTTCTCCATTTGAGTATGGCGCCCTGTGAGAACAATTATGCATCTTTGGACGCAGCCTTTATTTCAGTTAGATGCCCGCATTGACTTAGCCATCACCTGTTACCTCCTAGGAATGCCCACTAAGATCCACTGACCCTGCATCCATTTCTGTAGTGCCTCATTGTGCAGTAAGACTTACGACTTACAACATCTGCCAAAATTGTTCAGGATCTGAATCAGGTCCTCAATGTTAGTAGCCTGTGTTGGTGGAATAAACAGTTGACTCAATCATTTCAATTTAAAATGTAAAACTTCTTCAGCATATGCATGCATACAGAGGTGTCCTCATACATGTAACCTCAATACACTACGTGGCACAAGACTGTGCTGATTAATTTGACATGTGACAGATGTATAAGAAGCACAGTGGAACATGGTGTGGAAAATAACTGTGGCTGCTGCATCGTGTATATGTAGTATATGTATATGTGTATGTTTATATGTAGATTCAGACTCAGTCGCACACAGATATCAAAGTAATCAGCACAGGCTCCTAATGGATCCTAAGAGGCTGTTTCAGTCAAAAAGATAGAAGCAAGTGCTAGCATCATCACACTGGACCCTGGCAGACTGAGAGGGGCTGTTTGAAATGACTGCCACAATGATGTATGAGGACACATCTGTACATGGCTCCCCTGCCGTCATCAGCAGTAAAACAGTTAAAAAACTGTTAAACTCTCACTGAGTAGATTAGACACTGCAGAAGTGTTTCTTCAGTCCATTACTTTATTTAGTAATGAAGTGTGAAGTAGAAAGTTATGCAGAATAGGACTTAACTATTTTAAAACTGTAAACAGGCTTTTCTGATTAACCCTTATGGACAAGTTCCTTAAAGATACAGTAGACAGTATTGCCAATAAAAAAATAAAAAAATTACAGTAAATCAGCTATAAAATCAGTGCAAATAAAGCAGTAATTTTTTTAAAGCAATATATATATTTATTATTGTTAGTTAATATTAATTTAGTGAGAGCGAAGAACCTGTGGTTTCTATTTAAACAATGTGGTCACATGTTGCACCCTATATTTAGGAATATGTGAGTGCCGTGGATTCGTGTTTATATATATATATATATATAAATACAATCAGTGTGGCAAGGAAATGAATAAAATGACAGCCCGACTCATGTTTGCAGCATATATTACCATATATATACACCCAAAATAAATCTCCTCCATAGTTTACCTGGGATAGGTTATCTAATGTAGAATTTCCTTCTTTATTTAATTCTAAACACCTTCCAAGCTACACTAGAGGTCCTAACCTTAAGGACATGTTGGTCAAGACTGACATAACAGGGATGGACACTGTCAGACAACAACACTTTCTTAGCAGAAATGGCGGCTGTTATCATTGTACGGGCTGTACAACGTGTAGAGCCATGATCATCGGGAATAAATTCCCACATCTCTATACAGGTAAGATGTTCGAGATCAGGGTTCCCCTGACGTGTACATCTAAGTTTTTTGTCTATCTTCTGTCTTGCCCATGTGGTTTACACTATGCGGGCAAGACACAGAGACAATTCAAGGAGAGAAATGCTCAACAGAGGGCAGCTATCAGAGCTGCGCTGATCTCTGGTACTAGTGACCAAGCAGTGGCTAGGCATTTCACACAGGCCAGACACAATATGGCCATGTTAAGATACAGGATGATTGCCCAGGTCCACAACTCTCTGACAAGGGGAGACAGAGCAAAAAAGCTGTTGCATCTAGAAGCAAAGTGGATTTTTCACCCTGGACACGGTTAATCCGAGGGGTTTAAATGAATCCCTGAGCCTGTCATGTTTTCTTTAATTGACAAATGTGTGAATTCATGCATTCGTTTTATTAAAATAGTTTTTTGGCAGGTGTCTGCTAACTAAATAAGTAGTTTAATTGTTTCTAGCTTTAGGTGACGATATAGTGGCTTTAACCTGTTTGGTCTGGTTCCTGGTATGGTAACCTATTGAGGAGATTTAATTTGGATGTATATGTATGGTAATATATGCTGCATACAGGAGTCGAGCTGTCATTTTATGCAGTTCCTTGCCACACTGATTGTATTTATCTGTACCTTTTTAGTGCTAATTCTGTTATATATGTGTCTAATTTTTGTTTTGTTTTATGTATTTTTATTTTTTGTTTACTAACATCTCTTGTAGTATATGTGGTGATTTTTTTTTATGTCTATTCACTTCTTGTTATACTGAGCAATGGTATAATAATGTTTTCACTGCTGTTAGTGTGCTAAGTTTGTTGCTATAGCAACTAGTCCTGTGTTCCCCTTCTCTAGCTGGCCGCCGGCGCTGCCCCAGAGATTACTTCGCTTCCGCTGCACATCACCGGAAGTGCTGCGGAGTCCCGGGACTGCATCTGGAGGTGAGCGCGAGTAAGGGGGATTTTGTAAGTATAAAGTTTTTCACTTTTTCATTCACTGGTTATCCTGATGATGAGGTATCATTCCCCAAAACATTGAAGTGTTGCACTGCTTTTTGTGCACTAAAGTTAATTTATTTATCAGTCTTGGAGTTCCGCCTTGTTCTTTCTGCTATACATGGGGCTGCCTTACCCCAGGAGGGCACACAAGCAAGGACTGTGAGTAGGGTTCAGCTGCCCTGTTGGAGTGCCGGGTTGTAAATATTGCATATGTACAGTATATATAATACAGTATATATATATATATATATATATCTATACAGTATGTGTATATATATATATACATATACAGTGTGTGTGTGTATATATATATATATATATATAAATTATTATTATTATTATTATTATTATTATTATTTTTTGTTATGCCAAAAAGTACTTTGCGCATATTTTATAGCACTGGCAGAAAAGTACAGTACTTCATTTAGATATTATAGTAAGTGCATACACACATATCAAATAAATACAATTAAATGTATTAGATCTCATAAATATTCACAACCTATATCTAAAAATTTATTTCTTACATATAAACCGCAATTGTGAAAAATCATCAATGAAAATTATTATAACAATTATACCTCTGATATAAACCAAAATACAGTATACTGTATAATATATTAAAGTAATAAATGACAGACTAAATGGACCAAGTGGTTCTTATCTGTCATCACATTCTACAATATGTTTCTATGTTTCTTTTTGTCATCAGTCAACAAAGTGTGGTGAGTTGTGTTATTCAAACATACAGTAGGAATAACTCAAAATTGTGATTAAAACCCCTTCAGCTTCCTACTTCCAAATTTAGAAATCCAATAAATCTCACTTTTAGAGAAGAAATCATCTCTGGATAAGACAGGTTTTTCCATAACAGAACAATGTAATATGGTTGAATGGCTGCTATGGAAACATTTAATATGACAGGTAGTCATCACCTCCACTGATATGTCTGAGATATTCTATAATCCGTTCTTCATGTGAGTATTGCAGTAGTCCATTCCACATTCTGCTTCTACACAACATTCACATAAACTATTACAAACTACATTCAAAGTAAATTTTTGTCTTTAAACATATCTTTCAAAGTCTTACTTTGCTTTACATGGACCACCCACATCTACACCTATACATTTTTGTTGTCTTTAGCCATGTAATATTTATAACTTGTTATTGGATTTAAGAAAATTGCCAGAGAGAGTTTTACATTTATCAAATGGGTATGGGTCATTAGGTTGACCATACTTAGGTTGTCAGTCATTAGGTCGACAACCATTGGTCGACATGCAGTAGGTTGACATGGTCAGTAGGTCGACATTTACTAGGTCGACATGAGTCATTTTTTTTACTGTTTTTGGTGTTGTTTTCTTCGTAAAGTGATGGGGAACCCCCAATTAGTGCACCGTGTCCCCTCGCATGGCACCTTGCTTCGGGCAAGGTGCCTCGCTCTGCTACCACTGCGCTTGGCACAGGTTAACGTTCCCAATTGTAGTCCACGTGGATTGTAAAGTATGAAAAAGTTAAAAAAATGAAAAATAATGTGAAAAACTCATGTCGGCCCTTTTCTATGTCGACCCATTGACCATGTCGACCAATAGTGGTCGATATAATGACTGTCGACCTAAGTGCTGTCGACCTAATGACTGTAACCCTAACAAATACATTTCTATCTTATTGCAATCACTTCTGCCAAACTGAAAACCTCTTCATAATCTGAGCAATATCCGGAAGATAGGTTGACAGTCAACAGGTCAGCAGTCAATAGGTCGACCCCATATGGTTGACATGCATTATGTGAACATGTACTAAATGTCAACACGGTCAATAGGTCAACATATTACAGGTTGATAGTGCTTAAGGTCAACAACTTCAAAAGGCTGAAAGGTTCAAATGGTTGAAATGACAATGGTCAACACATAAAGTTGACACAAGGGTACGCATTTCCACTCATTTGGCTTTTAAACACAAAAATTTAGATAACCTGTGTCAACCATTTTTGTGTCATTCATTTATTTGTTGACCTTTTCACTATGTCGACTTTTAGTACTTGTCAACCTTTTCAGGTGGCTACCATTCCATTTACATGTCAACCAATTGACCATGTTGATCTTTTGACCATGTCAACAATGTGCATGTTGACCATATGGGTTGACTTAGTAACTGTCAACCTAATACTGATCGACTGAATGCTCTACACCAATCTGAGCTATAATAATATTTAACTATAAACTGAAATGTAATTTGAAATGAAGGGTAATCTGTTTTTTTTTTTTTTTTTTTTTTTGAGAAAGGGGAGTGTACCCTGGAGCTGTGAAGGGTGAGAATTCAAAGCCTTTTGGAAATTTGGTTATTAAAAGGTGATGATAAGTTATGCCATCAAAGGGGAGCTATTTGAGATTGGGGTCAACTGATTAAAAAAAACCATGAGATCAGGAAAGGCTCATCAACACCTTTACTCCTCTTGCGAATATATCATTCAGATTTAAATTTATATTATACATACAGTAGCTTGGAATAACAGTTTTGTAAATAAAACTTGTTTCACTATAATAAGTAATAAAAATTTTTTTAAAGGGTAATTTTTAAAAACTTAATATCACAGAGTATAGACAATGTACAAATGAAAAGTAAAACAAAGAAAAAATATATATTATTTATTTTTGTTCTGATGGTTATTTGCATCTGTTGGCCCCAAACTCAAATAGTTGCACCTTGGAGGAGTAAGGGGCCATCAACTTTTATTAGCCAGATTTCATAAGGCTTTGAATTCTCATCCTTAACAGCATTGGAGAACACTCCCTGTTCTCCATATACCTCTAGGGTTCCAATTGGGAGACCCTTGTTTCTCCTCAGGTGTAGCAAAAAGTGAGCCCTCTTTTAGAATCAGTCTGTAATGTTTTATCTAATCTGTTGTTTTACCCATTTCAATTACTATATCATTTAGTTTTCCTATTTCTTTTAGCATAGACCTGAATAACCAATCTTCCTTGTCAATATAGCCAAAATATAAAAGCACATTGTACTAGTGAGCCAGTAATTAAATAGCAATCAAATACATTCTGTAAAATGAAAGGTAGAAGTGTTTGGTTGCTCTGTTCAATGTTTCCATTTATCTACCTCTCCACTATTTAGAAGGCTTAATACTGTACATGTGCTCTGAAATTACCATATACCCTAATTAATTGAAATGAGGAAAGGGGCTGGTTTATGAGATATTACACAATACATGCACTTCTGTCTACCTCCCTGTTATTAAGAGTCCAGTCTTTCAAGATTGCTTCATGTTAGAACAATAGGTATACCTAAGGTTAATTAGTAACATGTAATTAAGAGACTGATCACAAACTCTACAGCATCCTACTAATACATCTAGAAAGTTAATATTTTATTTTACTATAATAGACAGTAAATTACAAAAAAATCTAAAACATTCATAATGTTTAAATATATTGTATCACAGAGTATATGTAATGTATTGATAAAAAGTAAAAATAAAATAGTGAATAAAAAAGTGAAAATATATAAAAAAATAAAGCATACATGTCAGTTAATAAAATATGTCAATCTCACTTTTTGGAAGCAATGCGTTTCACGTTAACCTGCCACTTCTTCAGGCACTGGAGAGTGTACAGTTCTAAGCTGATGTTGTTTCACACTTGCCATTGTTTACTTTCATTTTTTTTCTAATTTTTCTCATTTACTTCTCATTCATTTCAAACTTAAACATCCTTTAATTTTGAATTATTTATCATTATATTCATTTATTCTCAATGTATAGTATTCTATGTGGTTTCTTGTTATTATCATAAAATGTAATCTGGGATTTATCTAGGTTCCACTAGGTTCCCTTATTTCTCTCAAAAAAAACTTGAGCCATTTTTATTCAAACCCTCAGGACTACTGTACCTTGAGAAACTCTTTTAGTGCCTGAAGAAGCAGCCGGTTCCCATGAAACACAATGCATTCAAAAAGTAACTTTGCCATAATTATTAATTCACTCTTGTGCTTTCTTTTTTTGTTTCTTTCAGTTTTCATTCACTATTTTATTTTCATTTTCATTTTCATTTTTTATCAATACATTGCCTATACTTTTTGATAGTGTTTTAAAAAATGTTTCCTTTTTTATATTTTTATTTAATTATATATTACAGTGAAACCAGTTTTATTTAAAATAGTTTTTCGAACACACTATATGTATAATGTAAAATTAAATAAAAATTTTATATTCACTATGAAATATTTGTCATGCTTAATCTGTGCACCTCATCACAAGATGAGTAAAAGGTGTTGATTGGCCATTTCCGTTCCGATAGTTATTGGTATCTATTGGCTTCACACTTAAATAGCTCCCCTTTGGATGAGTAAGGGGCCATCAACTTTTATTAGCTAATTGTCCGTTAGGTTTTTTTTTTTTTTTTATTCTCACCCAGTGCTGAAGAACACTACTTTCTCTATATACTGCACTTCTAAGGTTCCATTTGCAAGGCTGCAGCAAAAGGTGAGCTTCCTTTAAGTGCTAGTCCATCATTTCTGTTATCTAATCAATTGTTTTACCCACTTAATAAACTAAATTATTTAGTTTTCCTATTTCTTTTACTTTCTTTTAGAATAGACCTGAAAGAGAAATCTCTGTTGATATAGCCAAAGCACATTGTATAATGAGCCAGCAATAGCATAATAGCAATCAAATACATTCTGTAAAATAGAACAAATTGTAAGTAGGCAATATTTTAAAACAAAGTTTGTCTTTTGTATAACACAGATCAATTAATTTTCAGCTGCAGTGATTAAGTGTGCTTGTCTATGCACACCACCTTGGAATTAGGGTGAATCCTGAAAATCTACACACCAGTATAAAGTTAAATTATTACTGCGCTTATATACTGATATGTCTAAAGTAACCACCACACAGTGTATATAAAGTAAGAAAGAAATAGATATTATTTTTTAAATGTACCATCACATTAATTTATTATAAAATATGTGCTTTATAATGGCACACCTGGCAGTTAAAAAAAAGTCCAAAAAATGAATTTGAAATTAAATGAATTTAATAAAGAATATCTATTTCTTTTTTTGTTACTTTAGAAATACTTTTGTGTGGTGGTTACATCAGCCATATCAGTATATAAGCGCAGTGATAATTTAACTTTATACAGTCTGTAAAATGATAGGTAATAGATGATTGGTTCCTCTAGTCAACATTTACACTTGTCCACTTCGCCAATCTTTAGCAAATTTGAAACTGTACATCTCTTCCGAAAAATAATATATGCCTTGATTTGTGAGGAATGGGACTGGCCTCCAAACATAATGAACCCTAGTGTGAATGTGTCTGCATATACATGTGATAGAGAATATAGATTGTAAACTCCACTGGGGCAGGGACTGATGTGAATTGTCAAAATATACTTTGTAAAGTAGTGCAGAATATGTGTGCGCTATATAAATAAATGGTAATAATAATACATAATATTATATAATACATGCATTTCTGTCTACTACCCAGGCTTGGACTGGCCCACAGGGGTACAGGGGAAACCGCCGATGGGCCCCACTGCCTGGGGGCCCACCTCGTGCTCTAAGGATCAGGTTCTAGACTGTGGTTAGTCAAACCAATGAGGTGGCAGGCCACATCCCCTCAACAGACTGGCCACACCCCTAAACATGGCCCCTACTACTGCATTCTCCCGGTGGGCCCTACATACCCCAGTCCGACACTGCTACTACCTGCTGTTAAAATGTACAGATTGCGCATCCTAGAAAATATGGATTCCTCAGGATAATCATTATATGCTTTTTACCTGAAATCCTTCTACTGGCTGATTGGAACTTCCTGTCTCTGAAAGAGTAGGTGGTCAGGAGAATATACTGTTCTACAATATATACTTCCTACAAAACATTTACCCTGTCATAATATTTAATGTGGCCATATTTAGCTAATAATAACCATACACATCTCAATATCAGAGAAATCAAACAAAATGTATACAAATACAGTAATCATCATTGAAACAAAAGGAAGAAATACGACACAAGATCACAGAAGAGTCTGCACAACTACACTGTACTATTTATGTCACAAAAACTATTTATAGGCTGGTATAGATTTTAATATTAATTAAACAAAGGGGACTTTCATGACTTTCTATCCTTTCTGGTGTATGACAACAGAGTTGTAACATGTAGCTGTAGCGCACCTGTCCTGCATAGGGGAAAATGCACATCCTTCACCCTGAATGTATGCAGTTTGATGTAAGCTTAGTCCCATCCAGGGGCCGAAACAACCATTGGTGTAGCAGGTGCATTGCACCAGGGCACCTGAGGACTTAAGGGCCAGGGCCGTCTTTTTGTATGGGTTCAATGGGCTCTTTCCCAATGGCCCCAGGAGTAAAAGGGCCCTAGGCCGATAGTTGAGGGTCCCCTCTTTCCAGGGGTACCATATTTTTGAAAATCGGCCCTGGGGAACCCGGAGATATCCAACTTCAAAGCAGTGGTCCCCATCCAAGCCTGTTAATTGTTCTTCCCAGCCAGATATCTTGGGTTCTGTCTGACTTTAGAGTTTTTCTGAGGGTACACTCCAAAATCTGAAACTCTCCCCTTTCAGTGGACACTGGCAGCTTGTCTCTACTATGCCTAGGACCAAAGATATAAGCCTTCCAGCAGCTGGTCCCTGCTCTAGCTCCACACGCTTAATATGCAGTTTTATATTTTTGTTGGTGGATTGCTCTGGCTCCTGAACTCTGATCCCCAAGTACCCAGTACCTCCTGAAAGGTGGGACTCTCTAGTTTTTTTTTATCCCATTAAAGCTAAGAAATCTATTTCCAGGAACTGGAGATATCTGCAGTAAAGCAAGCTGCTATGACCCCCAGAAAATGATGACTATTAAGCCCACTCCACTATCCACCCCTCCTTTGTGTATTAAACACCCCCTACCACCCTGGAAGTCATGTACCAGGGCCCCTTCATTCAGCACATTGTTCCCTTCTACAGTTTAGTGTTCTCCTTCCTGTCCCATTTGTGCATTAAAGGAGTAATTAGCAGAAATTATTTCTCCAGGTCCTACATGCTGAGCGAAAGATAGAACCCCCCCTAACCCCCGCAGGACATCAAAGCTACTGCTGATAGCACCCCCCACCCCTACCGCTGATGGGTGTGTTGGGGCCCCAATGCATTGCTGTGCCCAAGGGCCTACACTGCTGTTAAGATGGCTCTGTAAAGGGCCCACTGCTGTCCAGAACAGCAATGACGTATCTCCGGCCCCTGTCTGCAGACCATTTTGAGCAATGTTGAATGAATGGCCTAGGGAAGAGAGCAGTGTGGGCCCCATGAATCGAGGGACCTGCCCCTTACCTTAGAAAGGCAGGGCTGAGTGTGCCAGATTTATAAAGGAGTCCTGCCACCTATCAGCACTGATGATTACAGCTACATATTGCTTCTAATTAACAGACAGCTGTGCATTTTTTTTCTGATCCACTGCTGTCTGTGACAACTCACAGCCAGTGTAACTGGCACTGTCAGAGTCTGCCTGACCGAGGGCCAAACTGAAGAAAACATATGTCTCTCCCTCTCACCCTCTTCCTGACACCAACTGCCTCCTTCTGTCACCCTTTGTCTCCCCCTACCTTCCACTATCACCCTCTGCCTCCCAATGCCATCAATTGTCACCCTCTGCCTCTCTATGTCAACCTCTGCCTCCCCCTACGTTATGCTGCCACCCACTGCCATGTGGTTCAGTAAATTGTGAACTTGGACTGGGGTGAAGGAGGCAGGCCCACATTATATTTTTGCACTTGGGCTGTCAACTCACAAGTTCTGCCACTGGTCCCATCTGTATATGATTGCAGGGCACATTACAGTACATTTACACAGGGACACATTTATAAAGACAGGATAAGTTCTACTTCAAATAATGGGACTTGGGGAACATAAGAATGGCTTGAAGAGTATCAGTTCTTATCTCCTCATATGTGAAATATGGTATAGTGTGACTAATAAATGACATACTCCCTCATCTGTTTTAATTGTAAAATGCCCTTACCATGGGCCCTGACACCAGATACTGTTAGTCTACCAGAAGAGACTTGGATGTTACGAAGACAATGAAAAATAGATACTGCTAAGACTTTATATGAAAATAATCAAAGGCATTATAAGAAATAACATTATTTCTCTGACGTCCTAGTGGATGCTGGGAACTCCGTAAGGACCATGGGGAATAGCGGCTCCGCAGGAGACTGGGCACAAAAGTAAAGCTTTAGGACTACCTGGTGTGCACTGGCTCCTCCCCCTATGACCCTTCTCCAAGCCTCAGTTAGATTTTTGTGCCCGGCCGAGAAGGGTGCACACTAGGGGCTCTCCTGAGCTTCTTAGTGAAAGTTTAGTTGTAGGTTTTTTATTTTCAGTGAGACCTGCTGGCAACAGGCTCACTGCTTCGAGGGACTAAGGGGAGAAGAAGCGAACCTGCCTGCTTGCAGCCAGCTTGGGCTTCTTAGGCTACTGGACACCATTAGCTCCAGAGGGACCGAACACAGGCCCAGCCTCGGAGCTCAGTCCCAGAGCCGCGCCGCCGGCCCCCTTACAGAGCCAGAAGCAAGAAGAGGTCCGGAAAAATCGGCGGCAGAAGACATCAGTCTTCAACAAGGTAGCGCACAGCACTGCAGCTGTGCGCCATTGTTACTCAGGCACACTTCACACTTTGGTCACTGAGGGTGCAGGGCGCTAGGGGGGGGGCGCCCTGAGCAGCAATGTAAACACCTTGGCTGGCAAAAATACACCACATATAACCCCCAGGGCTATATGGATGTATTTTAACCCCTGCCAGAACTCACCAAAAAGTGGGAGAAAAGGCCGCCGAGAAGGGGGCGGAGCCTATCTCCTCAGCACACGGGCGCCATTTTCCATCACAGCTCCGCTGGAAGGACGTCTCCCTGACTCTCCCCTGCAGTCCTGCACTACAGAAAAGGGTAAAAAAGAGAGGATGGCACTAATTTGGCGCAGTTTTAATAATAACAGCAACTATAAAGGGAAAAGCACATTTTATAGTGGTATTCCTGTCTATATATAGCGCTCTGGTGTGTGCTGGCATACTCTCCCTCTGTCTCCCCAAAGGGCTAGTGGGGTCCTGTCCTCTATCAGAGCATTCCCTGTGTGTGTGCGGTGTGTCGGTACGATTGTGTCGACATGTTTGAGGAGGAAAATGAGATGGAGGCGGAGCAATTGCCTATTATAGAGTTGTCACCCCCTAGGGAGTCGACACCTGAGTGGATGAGCTTATGGAAGGAATTGCGTGACAGTGTCAGCTCTTTACGAAAGACAGTTGACGACATGAGACAGCCGGCTACTCAGCTTGTGCCTGTCCAGGGGTCTCAAACGCCATCAGGGGCTTTAAAACGCCCGTTACCTCAAATGGCAGACACAGACACGGATACTGACTCCAGTGTCGATGATGAGGAGACAAACGTGACTTCCACTAGGGCCACACGTTACATGATTGAAGCAATGAAAAATGTATTGCATATCTCTGATAATACAAGTACCACTTAAAAGGGTATTATGTTTGGTGAGAAAAAACTGCCTGTAGTTTTTCCTGTATCCGAGGAATTAAATGAAGTGTGTGATGAGGTGTGGGTTTTCCCCGATAAAAAACTGATAATTCCTAAAAGGTTATTGGCATCATACCCTTTCCCGCCAGAGGATAGGGCACGTTGGGAAACACCCCCTAGGGTGGATAAAGCGCTCACACGCTTGTCTAAACAGGTAGCACTACCCTCTCCTGATACGGCCGCCCTAAAGGAACCTGCCGATAGAAAGCTGGAGAATATCCTAAAATGTATATACACTCACACGGGTGTTATACTGCGACCAGCAATCGCCTCAGCCTGGATGTGCAGTGCGGGCGTGGCGTGGTCGGATTCCCTGACTGAAAATATTGATACCCTAGATAGGGACAGTATATTACTGACTATAGAGCATTTGAAGGATGCATTTCTATATATGCGTGATGCACAGAGGGATATTTGCCGACTGGCATCAAGAGTTACGCGCTGTCCATTTCTGCAAGAAGAGGTTTATGGACGCGGCAGTGGTCAGGTGATGCGGATTCTAAAAGGCACATGGAAGTATTGCCTTATAAGGGGGAGGAGTTATTTGGGGTAGGTCTATCAGACCTGGTAGCCACGGCAACTGCTGGAAAATCCACATTTTTACCCCAGGTAGCTTCTCAACCTAAGAAGACGCCGTATTATCAGGCGCAGTCCTTTCGGCCCCATAAGGGCAAGCGGGCAAAAGGTGCCTCATTTCTGCCCCGTGGCAGAGGGAGAGGAAAAAGGCTGCAGCAAACAGCCAGTTCCCAGGAACAAAAGCCCTCTCCCGCCTCCGCAAAGTCCTCAGCATGACGCTGGGGCTTTACAAGCGGACTCAGGCACGGTGGGGGCCCGTCTCAAGAAGTTCAGTGCGCAGTGGGCCCACTCGCAAGTGGACCCCTGGATCCTTCAGGTGGTATCTCAGGGGTACAAATTGGAATTCGAGACGTCTCCCCCTCGCCGTTTTCTAAAGTCTGCTTTACCGACGTCTCCCTCAGACAGGGAGGCAGTATTGGAAGCCATTCACAAGCTGTATTCCCAGCAGGTGATAATCAAGGTACCCCTCCTACAACAGGGAAAGGGGTACTATTCCACACTATTTGTGGTACCGAAGCCGGACGGCTCGGTGAGACCAATTTTAAATCTAAAATCCTTGAACACTTACATACAAAGGTTCAAATTCAAGATGGAGTCACTCAGAGCAGTGATTGCAAACCTGGAAGAAGGGGACTATATGGTGTCTCTGGACATCAAAGATGCTTACCTACATGTCCCAATTTACCCTTCTCACCAAGGGTACCTCAGGTTTGTGGTACAGAACTGTCACTATCAGTTTCAGACGCTGCCGTTTGGATTGTCCACGGCACCCCGGGTCTTTACCAAGGTAATGGCCGAAATGATGATACTCCTTCGAAGGAAGGGAGTTTTAGTTATCCCTTACTTGGACGATCTCCTGATAAGGGCAAGATCCAGGGAACAGTTGGAAGTCGGGGTAGCACTATCTCAGATAGTGCTGCGCCAGCACGGTTGGATTCTCAATATTCCAAAATCGCAGCTGATCCCGACGACACGCCTTCTATTCCTAGGGATGATCCTGGACACAGTCCAGAAAAAGGTGTTTCTCCCGGAGGAGAAAGCCAGGGAGTTATCCGAACTAGTCAGAAATCTCCTAAAACCAGGCCAAGTCTCAGTGCATCAATGCACAAGGGTCCTGGGAAAGATGGTGGCTTCTTACGAAGCAATCCCATTCGGCAGATTCCACGCAAGAACCTTCCAGTGGGATCTGCTAGACAAATGGTCCGGGTCGCATCTTCAGATGCATCAGCGGATAATCTTGTCACCAAGGACAAGGGTGTCTCTCCTGTGGTGGTTGCAGAGTGCTCATCTTCTAGAGGGCCGCAGATTCAGCATTCAGGACTGGGTCCTGGTGACCACGGATGCCAGCCTGAGAGGCTGGGGAGCAGTCACACAGGGAAGAAATTTCCAGGGCCTGTGGTCAAGCCTGGAGACATCACTTCACATAAATATCCTGGAGCTAAGGGCCATCTACAATGCTCTAAGCCTAGCAAGACCTCTGCTTCAAGGTCAGCCGGTGCTGATCCAGTCAGACAACATCACGGCAGTCGCCCACGTAAACAGACAGAGCGGCACAAGAAGCAGGAGGGCAATGGCAGAAGCTGCAAGGATTCTTCGCTGGGCGGAAAATCATGTGATAGCACTGTCAGCAGTGTTCATTCCGGGAGTGGACAACTGGGAAGCAGACTTCCTCAGCAGACACGACCTCCACCCGGGAGAGTGGGGACTTCACCCAGAAGTCTTCCACATGATTGTGAACCGTTGGGAAAAACCAAAGGTGGACATGATGGCGTCCCGCCTCAACAAAAAACTAGACAGGTATTGCGCCAGGTCAAGGGACCCTCAGGCAATAGCTGTGGACGCTCTGGTAACACCGTGGGTGTACCAGTCAGTGTATGTGTTCCCTCCTCTGCCTCTCATACCCAAGGTACTGAGAATCATAAGAAGGAGAGGAGTAAGGACTATACTCGTGGCTCCGGATTGGCCAAGAAGGACTTGGTACCCGGAACTTCAAGAGATGCTCACAGAGGACCCGTGGCCTCTACCTCTAAGAAGGGACCTGCTCCAGCAGGGACCCTGTCTGTTCCAAGACTTACCGCGGCTGCGTTTGACGGCATGGCGGTTGAACGCCGGATCCTGAAGGAAAAAGGCATTCCGGATGAAGTCATCCCTACCCTGATCAAAGCCAGGAAGGATGTAACCGTACAGCATTATCACCGTATTTGGCGTAAATATGTTGCGTGGTGCGAGGCCAGGAAGGCCCCTACAGAGGAATTTCAACTGGGTCGTTTCCTGCATTTCCTGCAAACAGGACTGTCTATGGGCCTAAAATTATGGTCCATTAAGGTTCAAATTTCGGCCCTGTCGATTTTCTTCCAGAAAGAACTGGCTTCAGTTCCTGAAGTTCAGACGTTTGTCAAGGGGGTACTGCATATACAGCCTCCTTTTGTGCCTCCAGTGGCACCTTGGGATCTCAATGTAGTTTTGGGGTTCCTAAAATCACATTGGTTTGAACCACTCACCACTGTGGACTTAAAATATCTCACATGGAAAGTGGTAATGCTGTTGGCCCTGGCTTCAGCCAGGCGTGTCTCAGAATTGGCAGCTTTATCCTATAAAAGCCCTTACCTAATTTTTCATACGGACAGGGCAGAATTGAGGACTCGTCCTCAATTTCTCCCTAAGGTGGTTTCAGCGTTTCACTTGAACCAGCCTATTGTGGTACCTGCGGCTACTAGGGACTTGGAGGACTCCAAGTTGCTGGACGTAGTCAGGGCCCTGAAAATATATGTTTCCAGGATGGCTGGAGTCAGAAAATCTGACTCGCTGTTTATCCTGTATGCACCCAACAAGCTGGGTGCTCCTGCTTCTAAGCAGACTATTGCTCGTTGGATTTGTAGTACAATTCAGCTTGCACATTCTGTGGCAGGCCTGCCACAGCCAAAATCTGTAAAAGCCCATTCCACAAGGAAGGTGGGCTCATCTTGGGCGGCTGCCCGAGGGGTCTCGGCTTTACAACTTTGACGAGCAGCTACTTGGTCAGGGGCAAACATGTTTGCTAAATTCTACAAATTTGATACCCTGGCTGAGGAGGACCTGGAGTTCTCTCATTCGGTGCTTCAGAGTCATCCGCACTCTCCCGCCCGTTTGGGAGCTTTGGTATAATTCCCATGGTCCTTACGGAGTTCCCAGCATCCACTAGGACGTCAGAGAAAATAAGAATTTACTTACCGATAATTCTATTTCTCGTAGTCCGTAGTGGATGCTGGGCGCCCATCCCAAGTGCGGATTGTCTGCAATACTTGTACATAGTTATTGTTACAAAAATCGGGTTATTATTGTTGTGAGCCATCTTTTCAGAGGCTCCTCTGTTATCATGCTGTTAACTGGGTTCAGATCACAGGTTGTACGGTGTGATTGGTGTGGCTGGTATGAGTCTTTCCCGGGATTCAAAATCCTTCCTTATTGTGTACGCTCGTCCGGGCACAGTATCCTAACTGAGGCTTGGAGGAGGGTCATAGGGGGAGGAGCCAGTGCACACCAGGTAGTCCTAAAGCTTTACTTTTGTGCCCAGTCTCCTGCGGAGCCGCTATTCCCCATGGTCCTTACGGAGTTCCCAGCATCCACTACGGACTACGAGAAATAGAATTATCGGTAAGTAAATTCTTATTTTACTTGTGCATTAAGTAGAATAATTTCCATCTTTATCTTATAACTGTCTAATGATTTCTACATGACATTTATTTGAATTTTATAAAATAGTGTAGTTTTCATTATCTGCATTTCTTATAGCTATGTTATGCAGGCTGATATGTTTACTAATCTGTTTTTCCTTTTCTTCAAGTGTTATTACAGTACAGTAGGTGTCCTTTTTGGTGAAGTACAAACTGTAATTTGTCAAGGACTTCACATTTTATTGTGAGAACTCTGTGAACTCTATCTAAAAATATTTTTATTTTACAATAATTTAGGAAAGAAAATTGTTTTATTGGACTCATTAATTTTTTAAATGATGGTAAATAAAAATAATCTTCTGTAGGAAATTCTAGCAACACAAAAAGCAACATGTCATGGCCACTACTACCTGAGATCCACTTCTTAGTTTGGTACTGGACATTGTGATTTTTATCACTGTTTGAGGAACTATTTTGATTTTTTTCCACTACCCTTTACCTCTATCATTTGTACTGTAGTACTCTCTGCTCTCCAGGGCAAATATGAAAAGGAAGATAAATTTCCAGAGGATACAACCAATATGTTTTGACAATGAAATTAGTCAACTTTACATACATACATACATACATACATACATAACATGTAGAGTATGCCTTGTTTAGATTTTTTTTGCTGTCTTGCTTTAGTTTTCTTCTTATTCCTCAAATAAAGTTTGACCTTCAAGGCAACCACTAGAGACATCAGTATAAATATATCAATAACAGTCTATAATATAGACAACCAAAATCTTGTTAGCGCCATTGCTGCATCAATGTTCATAGCACTCAAGTAAGCAGCAGGGTAGTGAAAACCAAGGGTTATGTTCCATTAAAGAGAGTATGGAGTAGATGATAGTATAAGTAAGGGAAGCCAAAGCACATAAGGGAAGAGGGCCCTACTCAGGTGAGCTTATATCCTAAATGGGAATGGCAGACAAAGGTGAGACAGAATGGGTAGACAGTGAGCATGGAACAGAGGGTTAGGATGAGAGATGGTTGGTTTTAATGAAGAAGTTGGTTTTGAGAACCCATTTGAAGTTTTGGAGAGAGGTAGAGAGTCTGATAGGGAGAAAAAGAAAGAATTTCAGAGGTAGGGAGCGGCAGGGGCAAAATCTTGGAGGTGGGAATGGAAGGCAGTAATCAGTTGGCATGATATGTGAAGCATATCATTGTGGAGCAAAGAGGGCAGGTAGGAGTGTGAAGTAAGATGAGGTCAGAGATGTAAGTAGACTTGCAATGAGAGCTTGCATTGGATTCTGTAGTGGAAGGGGAGAAAATGTAGGGCTTATAGAAGAGGAGAGGCAGATGTAACACATTTGTAGAGCAAGATGATCTGGGCCGCAGCATGGAGTATAGATTATAGTGGAGAGAGGCAGTAGTCAGGGAGGCAAGATAGGAGGAAGTTACAGTAGTCCAAACAGGAAATGACCAGATAGTGTCTTAATAGCACCCAGGATGATCCTGGAAATGTTTTTGTGATTAAAATTACAGATGTGTGAGAGGTACTGAATGTGGTTTGAAGGAGAGTGAGGAGTCAAGGATAACTCCAAGATAGTGTACTTGGGGGCTAGATGAGTTGATTGTGCCTTCAATGAATATTGAAGTTGTGGGATGTGAGGTTATACGGGAGGGTGGGAAGATGATCAGTTCAGTCTTAGACATTTTTAGTTTAATAAAACATTGGGACATCCAGGAATGGATAGCAGAGAGATAGCTGAAGATATGAGTGAGGACAGAGGGTGTGAGATCAGGGGAAAAAAAAGGTATATCTTAGTATCATAAGTGTAAGGATGATATTGGATGTTAAAAGAGCTGATGAGCTCACATATAGAGGGAGAATAGGAGAGGTCCCATAGCAGAGCCTTTGGGAACACTAAATGTTAATGGAAGTGGGGGGGAGCTGGAGTTATGAGAGGTGGCAGAGAGGGAATGGTCAGGTAGGAGGACAACCAGGAAAGTGCATAATCATGTAGACCAAGAGAGCAAAGGATTTGCTGGAGGAGATGGTGGTCCACAGTGTCAAAAGCAGCAGAGAGGTCAAGGATAATGAGCAGAGAGTAGTAGCCCTTGGATTTAGCAGCTAGAAGAGCATTTTTGACAGGGCAGTTTCAGTGGAGTGGAGATGATGGAAGCCAGCCTAAAATGGGTCAAGCAGGTAGTGTGAGGAAAAGAAAGGCAATAATTCAGTTGTAAATAATGTGTTCAAGGAGTTTAGAGGCAAAGGGGAGGAGAGGCATGGGTCGGTAGTTGGGGAGAGTGTTGGGATCAAGGGTAAGTTTTTTAAGAATGGGGGAGACAAGGGCAGAGGGACAATGCCTAATGAGAGGGAAAGATTGAGGAGGTGGGCATGATGGTAATAGGCAGAAGCAGAGTGGTAGCAGAGGAGGATAGAGAGGATTGGGTAAAGGGGGATATGGAAGGGGGGAAGATTAGGGTCATGACTTCATCTCCAGATACAAAGGAAAAATAAGTCAGAGTTGGTGAGTCAATTTTAGAAGTAGGTGGCAATCTCATGGGCAGAGAGTGAGAAGTGAAGGCAAATAAAAGGTGGGCAGAGGAGGTAGTTGAATGAGGCAAAAAGAAACCCCAATGACTCCTGCGTTTGCCCTTGTCCCTGTGAATCATCTCCACCCAGTGCCGTAACTAGCCATTTTGGCACTGTGTGCAAGAAACAGCATCAGCGCCCCCCTACACCAAATATAAAACAGGACCAATGCGCACCGTAGGTGGACGCCAAAATTATAGGGGCATGGCTTCATGGGGAAGGGGTGTGGCCACATAGCTCCCTTTTACACAGTACAGCAGGTAGAGTCCCTTTTTACACATTAGGCAGGTAGAGTCCCCCGTTTGACACCTTATGGCAGGCAGAGTCCACCTTTTACACAGTACGGCAGGCAGAGTACCCCTTTTACACATTAGGTGGCAGAGTCCCCCTTTTTTACACATCAGGCAGCAGAGTCCTCCTTTGTTACATATTACAGCGAGAGAGAGAGTGTGAGTGAGTGCGTGTGTGTGTGTGTGTGTTTCTCACACCTGTACAGGCGATACGGCATCCAGGACTACCAGGCGCAGTACAATCACTCCCAGTACCTCTCCACAGCTGATGCGGCACAGACCATCATGTACAGGCGCTCCACTCCCTCTTCACAGTTGACGCGGCGGCAGGGCTCACAGGCGGCATCACTACACGCAGCGGCTGCTCGTGTATGGGTGCACGCTGCTGAAGGACCGCTCCCACTCTCTCCATATCAACTGCGGCGGCGGCGGGGCTCACAGGCGGCATCACTACACTGCTCGTGTGCAGGTGCACCCTGCTGAAGGACTGCTCCCACTCACTCTCCAGGGCTCACAGGCGGAATTACAGCACAACGGGCTGTGTGGCCACCGCTCCACTTCCCTTACACAGGCGTCGGCTGGCGACAGGAACCGGTGTACAGCCGAAATTTCAATACTACCTGACTGAATACATAGCCATACAAGGAGATGTGCTGCCTGATGGTGCACCTCCACTGCAGTTGTGCTGTGGGCAAGGCACCATCGGCACACACCTAGTTACGGCAGATTAGAATGTTGCCCCATTGTTGTGCAGAGAAGGTGGAAGCCAATTTAAGATAAAGGTTTATCCATATGCATTTAGGAGCAAAGATTTTTCTGCATTTATTACAATTTAATGCTTCTATTGAGTACATGCTGAGGTATTCCTGAACTTTCAATGCAATATACTGTTATAGTTACCTATGTCTAATTGTTGGGAAGGGTAATTAACTAAAAAATTAACTAATTCACTCATTCATTCATTCGTTCATTAATTAGTATAGTACATAAACATGAAATAATAAATTACTTGGGATGTTCAGAAAACAGATCTTGTGAGTTTTATTTACGTCAATACAACTGTATACTTCAGCGTATTGAATACAATTTATGTTTTTATATTTTGTTTCATCTTTCCTTGAAAATGCAGTCAAACTGACAGAGATCTGTTTGTACTGGAAGTTGCATATTAAAATCCTGTACAGTACCACAGTTTAATGCCTGTGTTTCATTATAGTGATATAGTACAGACTTCCTTCCTAGAAACAGTAAAGCTGACATGTATCCAGGGTGAAATCAGCTCTGCAGTTCCTGTTCAAGATTGCCTTTGACTGACCCTAAATTTAAAATGAAATCACGTAGGCCTTCATCTCCCTTTGAGCATACAATACCTTCTTATCAACAATACACTAGGGTTGTTTTCTAAGTGGTGGGAAGCATCGATGCAAGATTTTTTCCAGCAGAAATAGGATAATAATAAATGTCTAGAAAAAAATGGATGCAGATGCGCTATGCAATCAATACTACTCAAAATTGAAATATATATTACAATTAAATATCAAACAGTATAAGAAATTGTTAGCATATATTTGACCAAAGATACGGGCCTGCAGAAAAATGTCCAGGTAACCTCTAGTCGGGCAAGTCCCTAACACTCTGGGGTTCACATCTGGAGTGCAGGGCACCTCCACACCAGCCCAGCCTCCCCCCCCCCAAAAAAAAAAAAAATGGCGGGTGGCGCAGTTATTAGTTTTGTAACAAAAAGATTTCTTTACTCGTCTGAAATTTATTTTTAAAGACAAGTGAATGAATGCTCTTGAATGTTAAATGAAGTTAAAATTTCCTACTGATTTCCCCCATTTTCTTTATTAAAAGATAAGGGGCCTGATTCAGATGTGGTAGGCCTTGCTTCTGCTGCTGCGCACATGGCTTCATACCTCCTGGTTGCATTAGTGATCTGAGCTGTTTCCTGCTCAGATCATCTGTGACACCATTGGAACATCAGTACACTGTGGCATACACTGCTAATCTATCGGGACCAGAATCAGTGGCAAGTGCGATAAAGTATCTGCTTAGCGATTCAGCTCATACATTGTAGGGAGTTAAAAATCAGAGAAAAGAACCACAGCAAAAACAGTTCTTATATCTACACTACACCCAGGGCCAGCCTGAGATCAAATTTTTTGGTAAGCAAATATATACTTCGGCACCTCCCGAATTACTCATCGGAAAAACCCAGTTGTAGTGACCCTTAAAGATTATGTCCACCTTACACTATGCCCACAGTTATAGTGATCTTTACACATTATCCCCACAGTTGTAGTGCTCCTTACACAATGCCCACAGGTTTAGTGTCCCTTACACTATGCCCACAGTTGTAGTGCCCATAACAATGTGCCCACAGTTGCCGTGCCACTTACGCTGTGTCCACTTTTATTGCCCCTTACACTATGCCACAGTTTTAATGCCCCAGGATGAGGCTCAAAAGTCACCTAGTCCCTTTACAGTATTACAGCTGGTACAGGGATGAGCATCAGCCCAGGCACATAACTCAACTGCAGCTGCTGCTCTGACACAGGTATTGCATCTCCTCGCTGGGAGCGTCTGGACGTTATTATGCTTGGGATAGAAGGCAACTCAGTCCCTCTCTGTCCTCTTCCCCGCCACAGCAGGACGTGTTATTGGCGCCTGTGTCCGGCACTGCACTACATTAAAGTGAAGTAACTCCAAATAAACTACAGCTCCCGGCAGCAAGGGCTGATGGAAGCTGTAGTTTATTTGGAGTTTCTTCACTGCACTGTAGTGGGGAGCCGGACACTTCCTGCTGTGCACGTCAGACAGCCCCTCTCCGGGCAGGCTGGTACTACCCTGAGGGGCAGACACTGAAGCATATCGCTGGCGCAGTTGAGTCAGGGTGCCCTCCTCTATGTGGCACCCTACTTAGCTGCGTAGCCAGCGTATGCCTAAAACCGGCACTGACTACAGATGCAGCCACGCTAGTTGTGGCTCCATCTGTGACTAGGCGCGCCCACCTAGGTGCACCTAGATGCTGTGAGCGTCTCCGTCCCGGATGGAGACACTCCCCATTCACTTTAATGGAGAGCGTCTATGTCCGGTCGGGCGCGCGCGCCCAGACAGAGCTGCTTACAATGGGAAGCAGGTCTGTGCACTCCCGGTGTGACTAGGCGGACGGATCACCTGCAACTAGGGGAGGTAAGATTATTGTGGCTCCTTCTGTACATCTTTAAAATGGTAATTAAGAAGGTGCCTTTCCCAAGGGTCTGCTACATTGATTTTTCTTTGTGTCCCTCACTCCTTTTACAGCTCTGGCTGTAAATGTGATTGTGGCTTGTGATTTGTCTCCCACTGAAACCAACCACCACAGTCTTTTAAATTGGTTACTACAATGAATTAAAAGAGTCACAAGAAACTGAAGTTTGCTGGAAACTATGGGACTAATTCAGTCGATTGCAGCAGTAAATTTGTTAGCAGTTGGGCAAAACCATGTGCACTGCAGGGGGGCAGATATAACGTGCAGAGAGAGTTCGATTTGGGTGGGGTGTGTTCAAACTGAAATCTAAATTGCAGTGTAAAAATAAAGCAGCCAGTATTTACCCTGCACAGAAACAAAATACCCCACCCAAATCTAACTCTCTCTGCAAATGTTATATCTGCCCCCCCTGCAGTGCACATGGTTTTGCCCAACTGCTAAAAAATTTGCTGCTGCGATCAACTCTGAATGACCCCCTATGATCTGCAAACTTTCTTTGTTCTAAGGACTAGGAACAGCTGGTGGACTTGGGTAGCGATCGGTATTCGGATGCTAGATTGACATGGATAAGGTTGACAGTCAATAGGTCAACCACTAATGAACGACAGGCATTAGGTTGACATGGTCAGTCAACATAGGAAAAGGTTGACATGAGTTATTTTTTTAAAATAAATTTTTTGACCTTTTTCATACTTTACAATCAACATGGACTACAATTGGAAATAGTAACCTGTGCCAAGAGCACTGGTAGTGGAGCGAGGCACCTTGCCCGAAGCTCACTCGTTACGCAAGGGGACACGGTGTACTAACTGGGGTTCATGTTCACTTTACAAACAACAACAGAAATTTAAACATCATGTCGACCTTTTCCTGTGTCAAACTTTTCTGTGTCAACCTTTTTGTCATGTCAACCTTTTCTGGGTGTTGACCTTTGAACTTTTCCTAGTCGACTTAGACAGCCATACCTCAAGCATCCTGATTCTACACTGAAAGGCAGGGGAGTGAAATTTTTCCATCACTAATCTGCCAATACAGTGAAGATGTACCTGACTCAGCAGGAAAGTTGTGCACAGGTCACATGCACACTAGAAGCTGAGTGGGGCTATTGCTCACTGACTCTTACTGGTAGTAATGCTAATAACTAGAATACCTCAGGTTTATTATTGTGTGTGTTGGAATATAGTAGCTACACTTTATATCTGAACCGATAGAACAGTTTATTTAGACCAGGCATGTCCAAACTGCGGACCTCCAGCTGTTGTTAAACTACATATCCCAGCATGCCCTGACACAGTTTTGCTGTCAGAGAATGCTAAAGCTGTGTCAATGCATGCTGGGATGTGTAGTTTCTCAATAGCTGGAGGGCCACAGTTTGGACATGCCTGATTTAGACAAACAGTACTGGTAAACCTTGTGAAAGGCAAACCCTGAGATTTAAATAACATATACTGTATGTATTACATACACTATTTTGACTATGGGTATATTTGCACAGAATATATATATATATATATACACACAGTATCTCCTTTTTACAGCAGATTAGTGAAACTGCCTTAGTAGCGCCCTGGCAGCGACACAGTATATACAGTACAACCAACACATTGTTTTAATATGCTGCGGCCCACCAATATGTGCCATACATATACCACCCAATTTTTATTGCTGAACACTAAAATATGCCACCCCTTTTTACACTTTTGCTCACCAAATGTTATGATGCTGGCCACCAATGTTATGCAGATCACCATTATAACTTTGTGATCTCTATATTCCTCTTCTGGCTTGTATTTTGCAGTTTGCTTTTCTCGTCACTGGAGACGTATTCCAAAAGTGTCAAAAAGTCATTTATACACCCATTAACTTTTATGCAATGTTGACTTCACTGACACACACATCACTGTTCCTTTATTGGTAATGCGGTCTGGTTTACTTTAAAATAAAAAAGGACAAAGATCTTTGTATGAATGAAACTTATCAATGTGACACTATACATTTTTTAAACACCAGTGTTGTTTTTTAAGTTTAAAAAATAAAAACATAAAACAGTGTACATCACTAAACGATAAAAATCTTTATTAAAAAACACAAAAAAACTTAAATAATTGTTTCTAAAAACCACTAAACTATTAAATACTTGAATAAAACAAATAACAAAACATTAACATTAAAACACGTTATACATTAAAATATAACAACACTGTAAAACAACACAATTATAAAAAAAAAGGTTTTATATTTACAATAATTTAAAATGCCTCTGCTGATTGGAGGCCGTCCCATACAAGTAAATGGCCACCCCATTATGGGTGGTCTTCGGTATGCCGACTGTCGGGATCCCGGCTCACAGTATACCGGCGCCGGAATCCCGACAGCCAGCATACCGACACTTATTCTCCCTCGTGGGGGTCCACGACCCCCCTGGAGGGAGAATAAAATAGCGTGGCGAGCGCAGCGAGCCCGCAAGGGGCTCATTTGCGCTCGCCACACTGTCGGTAAGCCGGCGGTCGGGCTCCCGGCGCCCAGGGCCGGTGCAAGGTCTCTCTGCACCCTAGGCAAAGCTTCAGCCTAGCGCCCCCTAACCTGCAATCCCCACCACAAACCCCTCTTGGAGGGGAGATGCAGGTAACCACTATGTGTGCTGGGGTGAATTGCCTCATTATACATATACACTCAAGGACATTTAGAGAGAAAAAGTATATTGTAAACAAAGTCACAAAATTACCCAGCGACACTGCTGGGTGCAGACATGTAGTCAGGTGCTGCTTGCTGGAGAGCCGGGACCCAGGGGCCTGGAGGAGGCAATGTCGGACTGGGGCATGAAGGGCCCACCGGGAGGATACAGTGATAGGGGCCCATACTTAGGGGTGTGGCCAGCCTACAAAGGGGGTGAAATACACAATAGTCTAGGGCAGTGTAATGCAACATATCTACCATGTATAATACAAGTGCACAGTCTGGAACCTGATCCCTAGAGGAAGGAGTGGGCACTCAGGCAGTGGGGCCCACCGGTGGTTTCCCTGGTACACCTGTGGGCCAGTCCGACCCTGGGAGGAGGTGCATCAGGGCTATGAGGAGCGGCCATGGGGGTGCCCCTCAAGAGCCATACTTACATTCGCCTCCTATGTGCCTTCTCATGACTTGATGTTACACATATCGGTACAGAGGAAGCGCTGAGACACCATGGGGTAATTTTACTAAGATGGGAGTTCTATTTAAGATGGGATGTTGTCCATTGCAACCAATTAGATTCTACTTCTCATTTATCTAGCACCTTCTAGAAGATAATACTTCTGATTGGTTGCTATGGGCAACATCCCATCTCAACTAGAACTCACATCTTAGTAAATTTACCCCTATGTTGGAAAAGCCTAATAGCAGCGACTGCACCTGATTAGACTTGCAGCAGCTGCAGCATCCAGCGCAGTGTAAAAGGAGGAGGCCGCATACAGAGATATCATTCAGTTTTATGCTAGATGAATTCAGTGGCGCCCTCCAGTGGCCTGCGCCCCTAGGCAGCCGCCTAAAGCTGCCTAATGGTAGAGCCGGCCCTGCCGGCGCCGGTATGCTGGTCCCCGGGAGCCCGACCGCCGGTATACCCTACTACACCCCCCATTATAGGGGGTATCCATATTATTTTAAACAATCCATATTACAGTACATGCATGATGGCTTTTGCACCAACAATGGGGTATATTTACTAACATTCGTAATTCTCCCGATTTGGTGGGAGAATAATCACGAATGACATCGAAAGTGTAAAACTGCAACTTTTTGAATTTATTACGACTAATTTACTAAGCTGCCGTATTCTGCATTTTCGGGTTTTCCGATGTCGATGTCATTCGTGTTTTTTTTTAGTTTTTTACGGCAGTGATTAGCAAAACACTGCCGACTTTTTCTAAATGAATCTCGGCCGGATCTGTGTGATCCGTGCTGGGGTTTTTTTTTTTTTTTTTAAATAAGCACTGTAAAACTGTAAAAAAAATGGCGTGGGGTCCCCCCTCCTAAGCATAACCAGCCTCGGGCTCTTTGAGCCGATCCTGGTTGCAGAAATATGGGGGAAAAAATGACAGGGGTTCCCCCATATTTAAGCAACCAGCATCGGGCTCTGCGCCTGGTCCTGGTTCCAAAAATACGGGGGACAAAAAGCGTACGGGTCCCCCGTATTTTTAAAACCAGCACCGGGCTCCACTAGCTGGACAGATAATGCCACAGCCGGGGGTCACTTTTATACAGTGCCCTGCGGCCGTGGCATCAAATATCCAACTAGTCACCCCTGGCCGGGGTACCCTGGGGGAGTGGGGACCCCTTCAATCAAGGGGTCCCCCCCCCCAGCCACCCAAGGGCCAGGGGTGAAGCCCGAGGCTGTCCCCCCCATCCAATGGGCTGCGGATGGGGGGCTGATAGCCTTTATTGATGGTTATGAATATTGTTTTTAGTAGCAGTACTACAAGTCCCAGCAAGCCTCCCCCGCAAGCTGGTACTTGGAGAACCACAAGTACCAGCATGCGGCGGAAAAACTTGGCCGCTGGTACCTGTAGAACTACTACTAAAAAAATACCCCAAAAATGACAAGACACACACACCTTGAAAGTAAAGTTTTAATACATCCATCCACACAAACATATACACATACTTACCTTATGTTCACACGCAGGTCGGTCCTCTTGTCCAGTAGAATCCATGGGGTACCTGTTGAAAAAATTATACTCACAAAATCCAGTGTAGATCGGTCCTCTTCAAATCCATTTGTAATCCACGTACTTGAGAAAATAAAAAAACGGAGTCCCGACCACGAACTGAAAGGGGCCCCATGTTTTCACATGGGACCCCTTTCCCCGAATGCCAGAAACCCACTCTGACTTCTGTCTAAGTGGGTTTCTTCAGCCAATCAGGGAGCGCCACGTTGTAGCACCCTCCTGATCGGCTGTGTGCTCCTGTACTGTCTGACAGGCGGCACACGGCAGTGTTACAATGTAGCGCCTATGCGCTCCATTGTAACCAATGGTGGGAACTTTGTGGTCAGCGGTGAGGTCACTTTCGGTCAACCGCTGGTTGCTTAAATATGGGGGAACCCCTGTCATTTTTTTTCCCATATTTCTGCAACCAGGATCGGTTCAAAGAGCCCGAGGCTGGTTTGGCTTAGGAGGGGGGACCCCACGCATTTATTATAAAAAAAATTAACACTTTCCCACCCCTTCCCACTGATATACATGCACGGATCTCATGGATCCGTGCATGCCTATCCAATCACGGCTCAAAAAAGCAGGTCTGTTTTTTTTTAGCACTTTTTTACGAGTTGTATTTTTTCACGGCAGTGTTTTTTTTTTTTTTTGCTTTGCACTTCTTAGTAAATGACCGAGATTCATACTTAAACAGCCGCGTTTTGACCGATGGTGTATTCATTCGTATTTTTTTTCTTTGACTTCAAAAAAAATACGAATGCCCTCATCACTGCCGAGATTTGAGTTTAGTAAATGACCGAGATGACACTTTGAAGAAAAAACGGCATCTCGGTCAAAATCGGGACCTTAGTAAATATACCCCAATGTCTCCATTAGTTCCAGTGTGACCCCCAGCAATTAATATGGCCACCCACTCACCAGGAGTAGCCATATTTAAACAATCCCTATGACAGTACACGATGGCTCCATATATTTATATGTCTTTGTAAAAAAATCTAACTTATAATATTTTTGTGTTAAAAGTTCCATCTTCATATGTGGTACACAGTTTTATTTTTTTAATGTTTTTACAGAGATGGCGATCTAGAATAACAGTGAATTTTGGTCTGGCTTTATTGACATATGCCATGAGAAAGAGTGCCCCTGGAGAATAAATGCAACATACTCCAACAAGATAAAAAAATCTGTCAGTCCAGAAATTAGCTGACTACAGCAATAGCATCGTTGATGTCAATTGGGTTCGTAAAAAAATCCAAAATTTCTGCACATCTGACTTATATACACATAAAGGAAATGGTGTAAGATAAAGAAGCAATATAAGCACTATCAAATACCCATAATTAATATAATTCTGTCATACGTTTATAAGAGTGTGGTTAATTTCAGTAAAACTTCCTTTTTGAAGTATTTGCACACTTGCTAGACATCACACTAGTCTAAAGGACTGTCTCATTGTGAATATCTCACTTGCTCTATAAATTGAAAATCGGTCAAAAATTTATTATGTAATGCATTTCCCACATACATACAGTAAGTACACAGTCAGTCAGGAAGCACCTGGTCAACATGGGACTATATACAGTAAAGCATCTGTAGCCAGCTTGCAAGTTTTTATAATTAGTGACTATTCCTTACCAGCCATAAATGATGTATAATGAAAGGGTAGACTTGTTTCCCTGTTTGTATGTTTATTCCACACATCTTAAAAAGTGTCTGGTTTTCAACTTTGTAAATATTTTAGTTAGCTTAAACATTTGTTTACAGTGATACCTTGTAAACTATGTTTGGAGAAGGATTTTGTATACTCCTTACTATATACTATGCTCAACAGAGAGTTTCTTGTACATGCTATACAGTGTATGGTAATCAATTCATATTTATAACTGAGGCCTTATATTATAATGTAATATTTAGTGAATGTATAAATAATATTGCTTTAAGGGATTAAAAAAAAAATGTATCCTGACTTCATTTTTTATCGATAACTTAATGGGTCTTGTAGAGTTTTACAGTGTGTTACTGGCATGGCATTGTATGTTTATTTATATAACAGTGCCTAATATTCTCTTACAAAAAAAAAATCTTGTTCATTGCATCTTGGTCTGATTTGCCCAATAGATATAATAGTTAATTAAAGATGTTATCTAAAAAACAATGTGTCCCCATACACCAAGCCTCAATACGCCATGTAACGTAATACGCATGGCGCAACTGAGCCGCGCTGAGTGGTGTAGCCAGGGCCGGTTCCGGGACTTCTGGCGCCCGGGCGGCATTAGGGCGCGTTGCTTCATACAGGGGCATGGTCAGTTACGCCCCCTGTACTGTTGTAGGATGTGCGGTACGCGATGACGTCATCGCGCACCGCACAGCAAAGGTCCTCTCCACAAAGGTAAGCTAGACGCTAAGCGTCTAGTTCCCTTCGTGGATAGGACCTTTGCTGTGCGGTGCGCGATTACGTCAACGCGCACCGCACATCATTACAGTGAAGGTCCTCTCCAGGAAGGGAAATTAGACGCATAGCGTCTAGTTTCCCTTCACAGCGGGCAGCCCACGAAGGGAAACTAGACGCGTAGCGTCTAGTTTCCCTTCACAATGGACAGCGGGCCGCGGCAGCGGGGGGCACCACAGCAGCAGCGGATCTTGCCATGGTGCGGCGCCCTCCGGAAGGCGGCGCCCCGGGCAAAAGTCCTGCTTGCCCGTGGCAAGATCCGCTACTGGGTGTAGCGTAGTGATTTGCATAGTATTCGCTCCACAGATGCAGCAAAACAACACTCAATCTGTACTAGAGACGCCAGGCTGTGACTTTAACTGCACAAGAAATAATTTTCATTATGTACAAAGTTGTAGATGAAGCACAACGGAACTTGGCATGAGATAAAGCCATGGCTGCAGAGTAAGACTGATTTGCACACAGATGTACAATCAATGCAGTATCAATAAGCAATTTGGTCACATCCAGTTGTTTAATTTGTGCAAATAAGATGCACATTTGATTGAAAAATATGCTCTGCCGAAGAAGCATCACATGGGCCACGAAGGGCTGCATGGCGCGACTATGGCAATAATGTACAAATGTACCATGCTCATCTTACTGCGATGCGGCATGTTGCATCACAGCATGCTGCATGGCATGCCAGGCTGCGACTATTCGCAGCTGGTGATCGCTTCATTCATTCCTTTAGGAAGATGTGCATGGCTACACCTGTATCATACTTGCCTACTCTCCCTTAATGGCTGGGATGCTTTGAAAATCAGGTAGTACACCCATCCACCCAGAAAAGTAGGCAAGTTTCCTGGAGCTGGCCTCCAGCCACTGCTGCCCCTCTGCAGCCACCTACTCCCACTGTATCCAGTGCATCTGCCAGCTTACAGAGCGAAAGTGAACAGGGCAGGGATGCGATTTATGCTGAATCACGTCATCGTGGCCCTGTCCCCCACTTTACAATGATGGTAAGCTGGGCATTTTATAGCAGGGGGTGGGGCTGTGATGACAAGATCACACCTCCACTCCCCAGCACTGCCCGGAGGGGCAGCCAGAAGGTCGGCAAGTATGTAATGTATGAGGACACATCTGTATCTCACACACAACTCCCCAGGCACACTGCTGAAGGCCAGTAGAAACATAGGGGTATATTTACTAACATTCGTGTTTTTGCCGATGTCAGCCGAGATCAATCTCGGCTGACATCGGGCGTTTGAGAGTGCAACTTTTTTGAAAAAAAACCCACAGTAATTTACTAAATGAAAAATATAAAAACAAAACAGCGCTTAATTAATAAAATTGTAACAGGTGTTTTCAGTAAAACAGTTATCACATATTTAATAAAAACACACAATAAAATGACAAATAAATAAAATCTTCATAAATTTGAATTCTGAAAGAGCCTCAATGCCAGTCTGTAGACCACAATTAGTCTCTCCTACGGTCAAATCAATATGCCAGTAATATCGTGATACAAATCAAATTAGTCATCAGAGATCCTTCAAGCAATATTAAAACATTTTTGGGACATCCAGTCTTTAGGTGAATAGTTACCAATTTCTTTGTGGTTATTGCCGGGTATTCCACCTAGCGAGGGTACAGTGTAAACTCCAGTCCTGCGCAACAGATGTGGTGGTTCTCCCTTTTAAATGTCCACAGTGGTTAATGCTGGAACTTTCCCAAGACTTGTAGCAGCCACAAGGTCTCCCATAAATTAGTCTGGCAATGCCCTGGTCAGAGGCTGGCTCCTTTATGCGTTTCATTGTCACTTGGCAGCTTTATCAAAGGTAATCATACTGGGCACATAAACCCTTATAAAAGGGTATCAATAACAAACATGATTTACACCTGTTCACTTTCAATTATAGTAATATTTACAAAATGATTCCATATTTCACATATAGCAGCAGAGAGGCAAAACATCTGTACACATTATTATTAAGTTCAAAAATGAAGCTTTTAAGCATGATAAATCTTTATTTTATTGTTTGAATTAAAACTTAACCTGGTCACATGATCATAGTCACGTGATATGCATTCGCCATGAATGTACTCCTGATTGGCTATCCCAATAATAGATTTTGTTGGCATAGTAATTAGAGTTCATCTATAGCTTACTGCACCGGTGTCCAATGGTGCTGGAATGTTTTGAGGTTGGGGGGGCATAGTAAAAATGACATTTTGGCAACCCCCCTCCCCCCCCAAACCTCACCACCTTTCCCAGTGCAGGTGACCGCTTACCTCCGGCGACTCCTCTTGTAAAATCAGTGTGCTGCCGCAGCCTGTCCTATTTTCTATCACCGCTTTTCTTTTCTTACTCCCACTACTTTGAGAGTTACAGGAAGGGTGAGCACAGGGATGCTAGGGGTAAGTTACAGGGATGGTGACGGCAGAGACGCTGACGGGGGATTAAGAGAGAGGGTGAGGGCATGGACGCTAAGGAGGGAGTTACAAGGAGGGTGAGGTCAGGGGCACTGAGGGTGGAGACAGGGAGGGTGAGGGCAGGGATGCTGATGGGGTATTAAGAGGGAGGGTGTGAGCATGGATGCTGAGGGGGAGTTACAGGGAGGGTGAGGGCAGGGGCACTAAGGGGGCGTTTCAGGGAGGGTGACAGCATGGATGCTGAGGGGGGAGTTAGAGGGATGGTGTGGGCACCTGATGGGGGAGCAACAGGGAGGGTGATGACATGGATGCTGAGGGGGGAGCTACATGGAGGGTAAATAAACAAATGCTCTAAATCCCCCCCAATTGTCACTTACCAGATATTTGTGCCTTCTCACCCATCCACATGTGAGTCTCAGCTACTCCACGCTGCAGCTCCCTTTGATCTTCTAAAGCAGCCCACAGAGGAGGCAGGGCTCGGGACAGGACTCGGAGGCGGACCTGTGCTAGTGTGGTCTTCCTGGAAAACTGGTGAGGGTGGCGCATGCACCACTCTTCATGCTGCTGGTGCCGCTTCTGCCTGTGATAAGTGTGTGACAGGCACTGGCAGCAGCGGCAGCCGGTAGCAGCAGTCAGGCAGTACAGTGCGGCTCCATCAGTAGGGCGGTAGAGAGGGGGGAGCTGCTCTTCATGCTGCCAGTGCTGCTGCTCCCTGTCAGTGTGACAGGGAGCAGCAGCGCACATCTGCAAGGTCGCAGAACGGGGAGAACGCCTCCCTGCTTTGCAGACCTTGCTGAGCGGGTAGCGCCGGGACAGCGCTCCCCCTCAGCTGCGCCTGTGCCTCCTTCTCTTTTGGGGGGGTCATGCTGGCCCCTTGCCCCCCCCCCATTCTGACACCTCTACCAGTGTCTCGGGTCATGTAATATCGGTGGTCTCCTTATTAGGAGTTCCACTGAAGTCATTCCCTTGATCACGTGACTCTGACATCGAGAGTCATGATTTCCGGCCCAGACAAACAAAGTCACATGACCAGCCAGGCTGCGTTTTCTCAAAGCCTGCGATCAGGTCTAAACTGCACATGCGTATGCACCGCAATGCACAAGCGCATTGCATGGGTACAGAGCGGATCGCCGCTCAGCGATGGGTTTGTGCGAAGAATCCATTCGCACAGGTGGTCACAAAGAGATTGACAGGAAGAGGGCGTTTGTGGGTGGCAACTGACTGTTTTCTGGGGGTGTTTAGAAAAATGTAGGCGTGTCCAAGCGTTTACAGGGTGTCTGACGTCAATTCCAGTCCCGACCAGGCTGAAGTGATTGCAGCGGCTGAGTAAGTCCTGGGCTGCGCAGAGACTGCACAAAACCAGTTTGTGCAGCTCGGCTACACATGCGTTCGCACACTTGCACAGCGAAAATACCCACCCCCTGTAGATGGCGACTATCTGTAGACGGCGATTATCTTTGCAGCAGTGCAAAAATCGCCTGCTAGCGATCAGGTCAGAATTGCCCCCATAGTGGGGTCAGCATGGGAGAAACCAAATTCTCATAAGACTGAATTTAGCTCCACAAGAGTGACCTCAATTAACATTGCGGTTAGCTGCAGACTCCAATTTTTCCTTCATTGACTATAATGGAGGATCGCGATCCTCCATTATAGCCAGTGCACTCCGCATGATTGACAGGCAATGAGCGCACAGCCAATCAAGAGAGCGCTATGACATGGCACTCCATGACTGTGTGGGACACTAAGTAAATATGTTTGAGTGTGTAAATGTTAGTGATGAGCGGGTTCGGTTTCTCGGAAACCGAACCCCCCCGAACTTCACCCTTTTTACACGGGTCCGAGCCATACTCGGATTCTCCCGTATGGCTCGGTTAACCCGAGCGCGCCCGAACGTCATCATCCCGCTGTCGGATTCTCGCGAGATTCGGATTCTATATAAGCAGCCGCGCGTCGCCGCCATTTTCACTCGTGCATTGGAAATGTTAGGGAGAGGACGTGGCTGGCGTCCTCTCCGTTTATGTTGATGCATTGCAAATATTTTGTGCTTGCTTACTACTTAATTGTGGGGACTGGGGAGCAGCTGTATATAGGAGGAGTACAGTGCAGAGTTTTGCTGACAGTGACCACCAGTAGTACGTTGTCTGCCTGAAAAACACTCCATATCTGTGCTCAGTGTGCTGCATATATCTGTGCTCACACTGCTTAATTGTGGGGACTGGGGAGCAGCTGTATTATATAGTAGGAGTACAGTGCAGTGATTTGTTGACAGTGACCACCAGTATACGTTGTCTGCCTGAAAAACACTCCATATCTGTGCTCAGTGTGCTGCTTTATTGTGGGGACTGGGGACCACCAGTATAATATTATATAGGAGGAGTACAGTGCAGAGTTTTGCTGACCAGTGACCACCAGTATATAATATATAGCATTACGGTACAATAGGCCACTGCTGTACCTACCTCTGTGTCGTCATTAAGTATACTATCCATCTAGATTCTATACCTGTGGTGCATTTCAGTTGTGCAGTTTGCTGACACAGTGACCACCAGTATATATAGCAGTACGGTACGGAAGGCCACTGTTGTACCTGTGTCATCATTAAGTATACTATCCATCTACATTCTATACCTGTGGTGCATTTTAGTTTTGCAGTTTGCTGACACAGTGACCACCAGTATTACTATATATAGCAGTACGGTACGGAAGGCCACTGCTGTACCTACCTCTGTGTCGTCATTAAGTATACTATCCATCTACATTCTATACCTGTGGTGCATTTTAGTTTTGCAGTTTGCTGACACAGTGACCACCAGTATACTATATATAGCAGTACAGTACGGAAGGCCACTGCTGTACCTACCTCTGTGTCGTCATTAAGTATACTATCCATCTACATTCTATACCTGTGGTGCATTTTAGTTTTGCAGTTTGCTGACACAGTGACCACCAGTATACTATATATAGCAGTACGGTACGGAAGGCCACTGATGTACCTGTGTAGTCATTAAGTATACTATCCATCTACATTCTATACCTGTGGTGCATTTTAGTTTTGCAGTTTGCTAACACAGTGACCACCAGTATTACTATATATAGCAGTACGGTACGGAAGGCCACTGCTGTACCTACCTCTGTGTCGTCATTAAGTATACTATCCATCTACATTCTATACCTGTGGTGCATTTTAGTTTTGCAGTTTGCTGACACAGTGACCACCAGTATACTATATATAGCAGTACGGTACGGAAGGCCACTGCTGTACCTACCTCTGTGTCGTCATTAAGTATACTATCCATCTACATTCTATACCTGTGGTGCATTTTAGTTTTGCAGTTTGCTGACACAGTGACCACCAGTATATATAGCAGTACGGTACGGAAGGCCACTGCTGTACCTACCTCTGTGTCGTCATTAAGTATACTATCCATCTACATTCTATACCTGTGGTGCATTTTAGTTTTGCAGTTTGCTGACACAGTGACCACCAGTATATATAGCAGTACGGTACGGAAGGCCACTGCTGTACCTACCTCTGTGTCGTCATTAAGTATACTATCCATCTACATTCTATACCTGTGGTGCATTTTAGTTTTGCAGTTTGCTGACACAGTGACCACCAGTATACTATATATAGCAGTACGGTACGGAAGGCCACTGATGTACCTGTGTAGTCATTAAGTATACTATCCATCTACATTCTATACCTGTGGTGCATTTTAGTTTTGCAGTTTGCTAACACAGTGACCACCAGTATTACTATATATAGCAGTACGGTACGGAAGGCCACTGCTGTACCTACCTCTGTGTCGTCATTAAGTATACTATCCATCTACATTCTATACCTGTGGTGCATTTTAGTTTTGCAGTTTGCTGACACAGTGACCACCAGTATACTATATATAGCAGTATGGTACGGAAGGCCACTGCTGTACCTACCTCTGTGTCGTCATTAAGTATACTATCCATCTACATTCTATACCTGTGGTGCATTTTAGTTTTGCAGTTTGCTGACACAGTGACCACCAGTATACTATATATAGCAGTACAGTACAGAAGGCCACTGCTGTACCTACCTCTGTGTCGTCATTAAGTATACTATCCATCTACATTCTATACCTATGGTGCATTTTAGTTTTGCAGTTTGCTGACACAGTGACCACCAGTATACTATATATAGCAGTACGGTACGGAAGGCCACTGCTGTACCTACCTCTGTGTCATCATTAAGTATACTATCCATCTACATTCTATACCTGTGGTGCATTTTAGTTTTGCAGTTTGCTGACACAGTGACCACCAGTATATATAGCAGTACGGTACGGAAGGCCACTGCTGTACCTACCTCTGTGTCGTCATTAAGTATACTATCCATCTACATTCTATACCTGTGGTGCATTTTAGTTTTGCAGTTTGCTGACACAGTGACCACCAGTATATATAGCAGTACGGTACGGAAGGCCACTGCTGTACCTACCTCTGTGTCGTCATTAAGTATACTATCCATCTACATTCTATACCTATGGTGCATTTTAGTTTTGCAGTTTGCTGACACAGTGACCACCAGTATACTATATATAGCAGTACGGTACGGAAGGCCACTGCTGTACCTACCTCTGTGTCGTCATTAAGTATACTATCCATCTACATTCTATACCTGTGGTGCATTTTAGTTTTGCAGTTTGCTGACACAGTGACCACCAGTATACTATATATAGCAGTACGGTACGGAAGGCCACTGCTGTACCTACCTCTGTGTCGTCATTAAGTATACTATCCATCTACATTCTATACCTGTGGTGCATTTTAGTTTTGCAGTTTGCTGACACAGTGACCACCAGTATACTATATATAGCAGTACGGTACGGAAGGCCACTGCTCTACCTACCTCTGTGTTGTCAAGTATACTATCCATCCATACCTGTGGTGCATTTCAGTTGTGCGCAGTATATATAGTAGTAGGCCATTGCTATTGATACTGGCATATAATTCCACACATTAAATAATGGAGAACAAAAATGTGGAGGTTAAAATAGGGAAAGATCAAGATCCACTTCCACCTCGTGCTGAAGCTGCTGTCACTAGTCATGGCCGAGACGATGAAATGCCATCAACGTCGTCTGCCAAGGCCGATGCCCAATGTCATAGTAGAGAGCATGTAAAATCCAAAAAACAAAAGTTCAGTAAAATGACCCAAAAATCAAAATAGAAAGCATCTGATGAGAAGCGTAAACTTGCCAATATGCCATTTACGACACGGAGTGGCAAGGAACGGCTGAGGCCCTGGCCTATGTTCATGGCTAGTGGTTCAGATTCACATGAGGATGGAAGCACTCATCCTCTCGCTAGAAAAATGAAAAGACTTAAGCTGGCAAAAGCACAGCAAAGAACTGTGCGTTCTTCTAAATCACAAATCCCCAAGGAGAGTCCAATTGTGTCGGTTGCAATGCCTGACCTTCCCAACACTGGACGGGAAGAGCTTGCGCCTTCCACCATTTGCACGCTCCCTGCAAGTGCTGGAAGGTGCACCCGCAGTCCAGTTCCTGATAGTCAAATTGAAGATGTCACTGTTGAAGTACACCAGGATGAGGATATGGGTGTTGCTGGCGCTGGGGAGGAAATTGACAAGGAGGATTCTGATGGTGAGGTGGTTTGTTTAAGTCAGGCACCCGGGGAGACACCTGTTGTCCGTGGGACGAATATGGCCATTGACATGCCTGGTCAAAATACAAATAAAATCAGCTCTTCGGTGTGGAATTATTTCAACACAAATGCGGACAACAGGTGTCAAGCCGTGTTTTGCCTTTGTCAAGCTGTAATAAGTAGGGGTAAGGACGTTAACCACCTCGGAACATCCTCCCTTATACGTCACCTGCAGCGCATTCATCATAAGTCAGTGACAAGTTCAAAAACTTTGGGTGACAGCGGAAGCAGTCCACTGACCACTAAATCCCTTCCTCTTGTAACCAAGCTCCTGCAAACCACACCACCAACTCCCTCAGTGTCAATTTCCTCCTTACCCAGGAAAGCCAATAGTCCTGCAGGCCATGTCACTGGCAAGTCTGACGAGTCCTCTCCTGCCTGGGATTCCTCCGATGCACCTTGAGTGTAATGCCTACTGCTGCTGGCGCTGCTGTTGTAGCTGCTGGGAGTCAATCGTCATCCCAGAGGGGAAGTCGGCGACCACTTGTACTACTTCCAGTAAGCAATTGACTGTCCAACAGTCCTTTGCGAGGAAGATTAAATATCACAGCAGTCATCCTGCTGCAAAGCAGATAACTCAGGCCTTGGCAGCCTGGGCGCTGAGAAACGTGGTTCCGGTATCCACCGTTAATTCAGAGGCAACTAGAGACTTGATTGAGGTACTGTGTCCCCGGTACCAAATACCATCTAGGTTCCATTTCTCTAGGCAGGCGATACCGAAAATGTACACAGACCTCAGAAAAAGAGTCACCAGTGTCCTAAAAAATGCAGTTGTATCCAATGTCCACTAAACCACGGACATGTGGACAAGTGGAGAAGGGCAGACTCAGGACTATATGACTGTGACAGCCCACTGGGTAGATGTATTGCCTCCCACAGTAAGAACAGCAGCGGCGGCACCAGTAGCAGCATCTCGCAAACGCCAACTCGTTCCTAGGCAGGCTACGCTTTGTATCACCACTTTCCAGAAGAGGCACACAGCTGACAACCTCTTACGGAAACTGAGGAAGATCATCGCAGAATGGCTTACCCCAATTGGACTCTCCTGGGGATTTGTGACATCGGACAACGCCAGCAATATTGCGCGTGCATTACATCTGGGCAAATTCCAGCATGTCCCATGTTTTGCACATACAGAGAATTTGGTGGTGCAGAATTATTTAAAAAACGACAGGGGCATGCAAGAGATGCTGTCGGTGGCCCGAAGAATTGCGGGCCACTTTCGGCATTTGGCCACCGCGTACAGAAGACTGGAGCACCACCAAACAGTCCTGAACCTGCCCTGCCATCATCTGAAGCAAAAGGTGGTAACGAGGTGGAATTCAACCCTTCAGAGGATGGAGGAGCAGCAAAAGGCCATTCAAGCCTATATATCTGCCCACGATATAGGCAAAGGAGGGGGAATGCACCTGACTCAAGCGCAGTGGAGAATGATTTCAACGTTGTGCAAGGTTCTGCAACCCTTTGAACTTGCCACACGTGAAGTCAGTTCAGACACTGCCAGCCTGAGTCAGGTCATTCCCCTCATCAGGCTTTTGCAGAAGAAGCTGGAGACATTGAAGGAGGAGCTAAAACAGAGCGATTCCGCTAGGCATGTGGGACTTGTGGATGGAGCCCTTAATTCGATAAACCAGGATTAACAGGTGGTCAATCTGTTGAAATCAGAGCACTACATTTTGGCCATCGTGCTCGATCCATAGATTTAAAACCTACGTTGGATCTCTCTTTCCAGCAGACACAAGTCTGCAGAGGTTCAAAGACCTGCTGGTGAGAAAATTGTCAAGTCAAGCGGAAAGTGACCTGTCAACAGCTCCTCCTTCACATTCTCCCGCAACTGGGGGTGCAAGGAAAAGGCTAAGAATTCCGAGCCCACCCGCTGGCGGTGATGCAGAGCAGTCTGGAGCGAGTGCTGACATCTGGTCCGGACTGAAGGACCTGCCAACGATTACTGACATGTCGTCTACTGTCACTGCATATGATTCTCTAACCATTAAAAGAATGGTGGAAGATTATATGAGTGACCGCATCCAAGTAGGCACGTCAGACAGTCCGTACGTATACTGGCAGGAAAAAGAGGCAATTTGGAGGCCCTTGCACATACTGGCTTTATTCTACCTAAGTTGCCCTCCCTCCAGTGTGTACTCCGAAAGAGTGCTTAGTGCAGCCGCTCACCTTGTCAGCAATCGGCGTACGAGGTTACTTCCAGAAAATGTGGAGAAGATGATGTTCATCAAAATGAGTTATAATCAATTCCTCCGTGGAGACATTCACCAGCAATTGCCTCCAGAAAGTACTCAGGGATCTGAGATGGTGGATTCCAGTGAGGATGAATTAATAATCTGTGAGGAGGGGGATGTACACAGTGAAAGGGGTGAGGAATCGGAGGATGATGATGAGGAGGACATCTTGCCTCTGTAGAGCCAGTTTGTGCAAGGAGAGATTGATTGCTTCTTTTTTGGTGGGGGCCCAAACCAACCAGTCATTTCAGTCACAGTCGTGTGGCAGACCCTGTCGCTGAAATGATGGGTTCGTTAAAGTGTGCATGTCCTGTTTATACAACATAAGGGTGGGTGGGAGGGCCCAAGGACAATTCCATCTTGCACCTCTTTTTTCTTTCATTTTTCTTTGCATCATGTGCTGTTTGGGGACAATTTTTTTGAAGTGCCATCCTGTCTGACACTGCAGTGCCACTCCTAGATGGGCCAGGTGTTTGTGTCGGCCACTTGTGTCGCTTAGCTTAGTCACATAGCGACCTTGGTGCGCCTCTTTTTTTCTTTGCATCATGTGCTGTTTGGGGACTTTTTTTTGAAAGTGCCATCCTGTCTGACACTGCAGTGCCACTCCTAGATGGGCCAGGTGTTTGTGTCGGCCACTTGTGTCGCTTAGCTTAGTCACACAGCGACCTTGGTGCGCCTCTTTCATTTTTCTTTGCATCATGTGCTGTTTGGGGACAATTTTTTTGAAGTGCCATCCTGTCTGACACTGCAGTGCCACTCCTAGATGGGCCAGGTGTTTGTTTCGGCCACTTGTGTCGCTTATCTTAGTCACACAGCGACCTTGGTGCGCCTCTTTTTTTCTTTGCATCATGTGCTGTTTGGGGACTATTTTTTGAAGTGCCATCCTGCCTGACACTGCAGTGCCACTCCTAGATGGGCCAGGTGTTTGTGTCGGCCACTTGTGTCGCTTAGCTTAGCCATCCAGCGACCTCGGTGCAAATTTTAGGACTAAAAATAATATTGTGCGGTGTGAGGTGTTCAGAATAGACTGGAAATGAGTGGAAATTATGGTTATTGAGGTTAATAATACTATGGGATCAAAATGACCCCCAAATTCTATGATTTAAGCTGTTTTTTAGGGTTTTTTGAAAAAAACACCCGAATCCAAAACACACCCGAATCCGAGAAAAAAATTTCGGTGAGGTTTTGCCAAAACGCGTCCGAATCCAAAACACGGCCGCGGAACCGAATCCAAAACCAAAACACAAAACCCGAAAAATGTCCGGTGCACATCACTAGTAAATGTATATGTTTGTGTAAATAAACTCTATCACTGTGTGTGCTGTGTTTTTTGGGGTATTTCTTTTGTTGTGGAACTGCAGGTACCAGCGGGCCCATTAATTCTTGCTTGCTGGTACTTGTGGTTCACCAAGTACCAGCATGCAGGGGAGGCTTGCTGGGACTTGTAGTTCCACAGCAAAAGACAATATTCTTTTTTTACACATTTTTGGCTATCAGTCCGGCACCCACCGACCAGGGGTGCAGGTGACAGCCTCGGGCTTCACCCCTGGCCCTTGGGTGACTGGAGGGGGGGACCCCTTTATTTCAGGGGTCCCCACTCACCCAGGGTATCCCGGCCAGGGATGACTAGTTGTGGGGATAATGCCGCGGCCACAGGGACCAATATAAATGTGTCCCCCGGCTGTAGCATTATGTCCCTGGCTAGTGGAGCCCGGTGCTGGTTTAAAAAATATGGGGGACCCCTACATCTTTTGTCCCCTATATATTTGGAGCCAGGACCGGCCCAAGAGCCCGTGCTGGTTGTTAAAATACGGGAAACCCTTGTGCAATTTTTCCCGGTATTTCAACAACCAGTACCGGCTCAAAGAGCCCGGGGCTGGTTATGCTTAGGAGGGAGAACCCCACGTAATTTTTTTTTACTTTTAACTCTTTCATATACTTTTACACAAATAAGCATGAACAGATCTCACTGATCCGTGCATGATTCTCCAAACACGCCAGCCAAAAACACTTCTATTTGAAAGTTCTATTTCTGTACGAATTCCGTGCTTTTCCGGCAGTGTTTGGCCATTGTTGACAGTGATTGAGAATACAAATTCTTAGTAAATTCCCGTGTTATATGAGGTGTATGTGAAAATCCAACCGCGTTTGGCCGATGGTCTATTGATTCGTATTTGTGTAGATGTATCTCAATACGAATAGCCAAGATTTGTGTTTAGCAAATTACCGAGATGACACTTAGAAAAAAAAGACAAACTTGAATGGATTCAGGACCTTAGTAAATTTCCACCATACATTCTGTTTGTAAATTAAATGCTGAACTTTTAGATTCACACATTTGCAAATATATGATAAACAACCCAACACTTTATGGAGCTCCTGCTATTGTGAATACAATTAGAATCCCTATACGTTCCTATAATTCTTAGGGGTTGATAATGAGTCCATTTGTTGAGCGTATTTTGCACTATTTTGCACTGTACAAGCATATGCAAGTATGAATGAAAGTAAGTGACAGGAAGACAGCGTTTGGGGTGGTAACAGGAGTGTTTGGATAAACGCAGGCATGTCATGGCCATTCGAATGGTATATTCTGGGTGTGCACAAATCCCAGGAGAGCAGCTCAGCCTGCGCATCTTTAGAAGCAATCAAAATCTGTAAAATTACACGATTTGTGACAGTGGTACTGTGACAGGACGGTACCGTACGGGAGCACTCGCCGCTTGCCGCGTCCCGTCGACTGCGCACAGAATGGAAAGTCAAGCCGCACGAGGCCTGACCACATAGGGGATTCCCGCTTACCGTCAGTAACCGCCTGTTACTGACTCCACCCACTGCGTTGTGGGCGGGTTCTTGCTGCCACCACCAAACTCCTAACCTGCCGTGGCGTTTGGAACCACGGTTCTGCTCTGTATGTGCCGACGCACTGCCTTACCACAGCTGTGTGGTGCTGACGAATCCCCACTAGCCACTTGCTAGGCCTCTACCGGTAGCTGGCGGAAGGCGGAGCTTGGAGACGCTAGGTGCTTCCCTGGACAGCCGGAGGACGGGGCTAGGTTTGGCCTAACCCTGTTGGTCACAAGATGAAGCAGTCTTCTTGAGGCAAAGATGTTTATTTGCTCAATAGTTCTAAAGAGAACCCTTCCCTATTGCTAGGGGCAACAGCATACAATCAGATGTTTCAGCAGAATAAAGATGGTACAACTACAACTCTGGAGGCACGCAGGTCTCCTTTTTATGTCAGTTTTCCACACAGTACCACAGGGGGGTAAGCCCTCCCTGTCTTCTCCAACCAATCAGGTTATTTTACAAAATACCAATAAATTACATTTTACAAGGATATAAGTGCAATAAAACAATATCCTCCTTCCTGTCACCCAGACAACGTTTGGTATCAGATTAACATTCACTATTGATAAATTTATCACATATCTTCAAAATACAGATGTTTCTGGTCATTCACATCTCCAGGCAATCCCAGTGTTTAAGATTACAACAGGAATGGCTACAATACAAACAAACAGTCTTCCTTCCTTTATCTTCCATTCAGGGATCGTATATCAAATCCAAGCCCATAAACCCAATGATTAGCATCTCTCTCTAAGGAACTTACACATCAAAAGGTATTGTCCTTCACACCTCTCTGATAGAACAGGGCCATTAGCATGCCACTTCCTATTTCCAGAGGATAAGAGATGCGTATTCAGACATCTATAGTAACTGCATTTTTCCTTTAAATATACACCAAGCCTGTCTTGAATATAAAATAGATACAGTTAAACATGCATTCCTGCAATAGTGCACAGAGCACTACATATGACATGTTAAAAGTAAAACACATGATTCAACAAACTTTTAAACAGTCCGCAACATGGCGCTGGGCACGAGGGTTAACCCCTTCAGTGCCGCAGACGCCATTACACGTGTGGCTGGCTAGTCTCTCCGGCCACATTCCTTCCCCCCCATTCAAGAGGGTCAACCAGGGACCCATGTCCCAACGATTTGGGTCCTGGTCCCGCAGTCCCTTGTGTTGAAGGGGACGCTACCTAGGGTGTGTAGGCTCCGGCCTAGACAGTTCATCCATAGTGCAGTGGGCCTCTCTTCGTGGGTGCACAATGTTCAAATAGTCCACCTGAAGTCCAAGTTCAAGGCTCCACCACAAAAGTCTGTCCAATTCCCCCAAGGTAGGTTGCAGCCACCTAACAGGTAGGTGGTAAGTCACCACAGTGGGGGGCCGGTTACAAACAAGTGCCACCCAAGGTGTCCCAATCGTGGCATACCCCACCTCCCACAATAGCAGTATACTGCTCAACCAGGCCACAGGGTGCTCCTGCCCATATGGCTCTTTCTGGCTTGGTACAGCTCCCAGTCCGTGCAGTGGCGCAATAGTTCGTAACACACAGTCCTGGTCAAGAATGTGCGCCATCAGCACTGGAGCGGGTACCCGAGCCTCCTTCAATGACTGGAATGCCAAATCGCAAGCGGGTGCAAAGTCCACTGACTTGGGAATGCCCTTCCTAGCCATCTCTGTCAAGGGGTTCACTACAGGACTAAAGTCAATGACAACATGTCCGTAGGGCCTTACAGGTTCTAAGGTCAGTACCGGTCTGGGTGATGTGGGTCGGGGACAGCCTCTGGTTGCCTCCACCCCCTCTGGTTTGGGCCTACCCCTGTCTCCTCCCACATGGTGCCCCAGGCACTGCACCTCCATCATACCTATCTGGCAACTGTCTGCCCTAACTGTCAGACCTGCCCTCCAATCCTCCTCCGTCGACCTATGACTCGGGAAACCTACCCTGTCACCTAGGCCTACTCCTTCCTCCTCGTCCGCTACCTGTGCCACAGGGATGGCGGCCAGACCACAAGCCTCTGGATCCTGTGTGGCATCCACTACAGGGAGGCTGCGTGTCTTCCCCGATCTACTGCGCACAGGCAGGGGACCTGCTATGTCCACAGCAACTTGCTGCAAGGGTTCTCCTATGGGCAGAGGCCCAGAGACAACACAAACGCTGGAGTGCCCCGGCTGCCAACGCATGGCACCAGCCTTACAGTTGGTCTGGGCGTCATCCGACATTCCAGACCAGGGTAAGCTCTGTGTCAGGCACTTCAGGGTACGGTCTGTCTCCGGGTTACTGTCCAAAGGGGTTTCGCTGGCAACCGACACCGGTTGCACAGGAAAGTTCCCTGGGGGGACCAGTTGGACACATTCCCTATCTGGTCTATCCCCTCCCACTTTCCTGGCTACCCTGTACCTTAACCCTTCCCGCCAGGTCAAACTTCCCGCCCCAACCCTGTCAAGGCCGCTGCCAGAGTGGCGCCTCATGCCTTTCAGGGATGGGTCAGAGAGTTGAGCCTCCCAAAACTCCTGCCTGCGGCCCTCAATCTCTCCTAAATTGGGACACACTACAGGGGGATCTAGGTGGGGACTACTAGGGTCAGTCTGGTAGGGGTCAGTCATGGAAAAGTCAGTGTGGTTTCTCATACTCACCGCCGGAGTTGGCAAACCACTTGGGTCAGGAGCATCATTGGGCACCCCCACAGGGTCAAACGAGCTGGAACCGACATCCTCTGCGTTGCTAGGGGACGTGGGCATACCAGAGGCAAAAGGCATGCGGGGTAGATGTGCTGATCTAGCCGCTGTAATCTTTTCCTCTGGGCTGGTTGATGCTGTGGTTGGCTGTGCTGGCAGTTGTCTTGCAGCTGTAGTCTTTTCCTCTGGGCTGGGCTGTGCTGCAGTAGCTGATGTCAACGGTGGTTTTGGAACTTGACTCCGGGGAATGGCGCCAACAAACATAGTGACGATCCCACCACCCAGATCATTTCCTAGGACCACATCAGTTGGGAGACCATCCATGACGGCAACTTCTCGCAACTCTGGTCCAGCTCCCCAGTCCAGGTAGACTCTTGCCATGGGAACCGCTTTTTCTGTTCCTTCTGCCAGGGTGACCGTGGCAGTGCGACCCTGCAATACTGCAGCAGGATCTATAAGGTGGGGGCTCACCACAGTGATTGAGGCCCCAGAGTCTCTTAGGCCTTCTCCCTGCAGGGGTCCAACGTGGACTGGCTGCAGGTGCCTCCACATGTTGTGTAGGGGCTGTTTGGCCATGCAGGTGACTCTCCGCAGAGTGCACCTGTCTCTCGCCACACTCCATCGGACTGACTGGAGGGGGAACAGTCTCTGTAGGCTCATCTCTTCTCGTCAAACAAGCGATCCGGGCTCCAGCACTCGGATTTGGGGCACGAGTCTGGGGTGCTTGGGATGCAGGACAGTTCATCCTCAGATGTCCGATTTTCCCACAGCCGTAGCACTTCTTCTCCAGTCGTGGCACCGATGATCTCTGATCAGTTGCAGGGACGCTGCGGTGCGGTTGCTGGCCAAGAGCACCCGGGTTGGAAGATGCTTGTCTTTGGGGGTGATGAGCTGAAGAGGGGGGTCCCCTTGGTGGTACAGTCTGTTGGAGCTGGCTGCTGGCGGGGCGCTTCTGCCCCCGTGGCCGAATTGCCACATACTTGTCTGCTAACTGGGCAGCCATCTTTAAGCTGGGTGGCTCCCGATCTAGCACCCACTCCTTCACTTCTTGGGCGCACCTGCGGTAGAACTGCTCCCTGCAGATCAGGTCGATCAGTGCGTCCCATGTAGTGGCTTCCGAATCCTTCACCCACTTCACCACGTACTGCCGCAGCTGGTTGGCGAACTGCTCATGGGTGCTGCTAGGATTCTTGGGCAAGTCTCTGAACTTCTTCCTGTAAGACTCTGGAGTGATGAAGAATCGCTGGAGGAGGGCCTTCGCGACTTCGTCGTAGTTCCCGCAGTCCTCCGTCGCCACTCCTCGATAGGCCTCCAAGGCCTCTCCATGCAGAGTGGGCACAAGGTGTCTCACCCACTCTGACTTGGGTAGATCGTGTAGTTTACAAGTCCTTTCAAAAACTTGCAAATGTCCATCAATGTCCCCATCACTGTCTGCAAACTTGGCAAACTGAACTCGTCCTGATCTGTGCACAACAGCTGACAACGGCTCCCGGGGTACCACGGCCTGTGGTGCCCGCTCCGCATGCCACATCCGAATGACAAGCATGCGTTCTTGCTCCGTTGCCCTTTCCCCCAATTCCACTAGCCGATCTGCTAGGGTATCCGGGTCGCCCCCCCTGGGACGTTGGGATCCTGGCCCTGCTAGGGATTGCTGGGAAACATTGCTGCTGTGAGAGAGGGCGGGGCTTGTGGTTCTCACCGGTTCCTCACGAAGGTCCACTGTTGGGCCGTCCTCTGCGATGCTGACGCCGTCAGTGCTTTCCACCTCCGCCCGATGAGACTCCTCCCAGCTCCTGAGCGCCGCCTTCATGACGCTTCTGGACGCGTTGGAAGGGATATCCACACCCTTCCCCTGGCATACGATCTCCAGATCCTCCTTGGACATTCCGCTGAATTCCGCCATCTTGTGCGTCCTCCTGCGCTGCAGTTACTCCTCTCCTGAGTAACTCGGCTTCTCCAATCAGGTGATGAAAAGCCGCCTGGGATTATCCCACCACTATGCCACCAATTTCTGTGACAGGACGGTACCGTACGGGAGCACTCGCCGCTTGCCGCGTCCCGTCGACTGCGCACAGAATGGAAAGTCAAGCCGCACGAGGCCTGACCACATAGGGGATTCCCGCTTACCGTCAGTAACCGCCTGTTACTGACTCCACCCACTGCGTTGTGGGCGGGTTCTTGCTGCCACCACCAAACTCCTAACCTGCCGTGGCGTTTGGAACCACGGTTCTGCTCTGTATGTGCCGACGCACTGCCTTACCACAGCTGTGTGGTGCTGACGAATCCCCACTAGCCACTTGCTAGGCCTCTACCGGTAGCTGGCGGAAGGTGGAGCTTGGAGACGCTAGGTGCTTCCCTGGACAGCCGGAGGACGGGGCTAGGTTTGGCCTAACCCTGTTGGTCACAAGATGAAGCAGTCTTCTTGAGGCAAAGATGTTTATTTGCTCAATAGTTCTAAAGAGAACCCTTCCCTATTGCTAGGGGCAACAGCATACAATCAGATGTTTCAGCAGAATAAAGATGGTACAACTACAACTCTGGAGGCACGCAGGTCTCCTTTTTATGTCAGTTTTCCACACAGTACCACAGGGGGGTAAGCCCTCCCTGTCTTCTCCAACCAATCAGGTTATTTTACAAAATACCAATAAATTACATTTTACAAGGATATAAGTGCAATAAAACAGTATCCTCCTTCCTGTCACCCAGACAACGTTTGGTATCAGATTAACATTCACTATTGATAAATTTATCACATATCTTCAAAATACAGATGTTTCTGGTCATTCACATCTCCAGGCAATCCCAGTGTTTAAGATTACAACAGGAATGGCTACAATACAAACAAACAGTCTTCCTTCCTTTATCTTCCTTTCAGGGATCGTATATCAAATCCAAGCCCATAAACCCAATGATTAGCATCTCTCTCTAAGGAACTTACACATCAAAAGGTATTGTCCTTCACACCTCTCTGATAGAACAGGGCCATTAGCATGCCACTTCCTATTTCCAGAGGATAAGAGATGCGTATTCAGACATCTATAGTAACTGCATTTTTCCTTTAAATATACACCAAGCCTGTCTTGAATATAAAATAGATACAGTTAAACATGCATTCCTGCAATAGTGCACAGAGCACTACATATGACATGTTAAAAGTAAAACACATGATTCAACAAACTTTTAAACAGTCCGCAACATGGCGCTGGGCACGAGGGTTAACCCCTTCAGTGCCGCAGACGCCATTACACGTGTGGCTGGCTAGTCTCTCCGGCCACAGGTACCAATGTATTTATTTATATAGGGCACACATATTGCACAACGCATTACAGAGAATATTTGGCCATTCGTATCAATCCCTGCCCAGTGGAGATTACAATCTATATTCCCTTTGAAATGCACATGCACACACATTCACACTAGGGTTAAATTAACCTGCCAGTATATTTTTGGATTGTGGGAGGAAACCGGAGTACCCGTAGGAAACCCACGCATGTATGGGGAGAATATACAAAGTCCACACAGTTAGCGCCATGGTGTGCATCAAACCCATGACCTCACTGCTGTGAGGCAGTAATACTAACCACGTGCTGTATCAGCAGTTGTACGTAGTCAGACGTAAGGGAAGCAACAGCAGTAGGTGTCGCTATGCTCATGTCGACTTCTGCCCATATTCGCATATAATTGCAAAGTGTAAAAGATAGCAACATCAATCACAACCACATCTGAATTAGCCCCCTAATGCGACCAGTCAGATGGCCCACTATGTGACAGACAGAAGAAAATCTTCCAGCAGCTGCAGCTCATAGAGGGACCCTCTGCTTCCTGTTTCCCTCACCCCCAGTGCCTTTCATTGCCTGGCGTTACCTCCCTACACGGCTGCATACTACCCTGTGTACCGATTCCTTGTGTAGTGTGTACTTTTTCCCTGTGCTCCACTCTACAGCCATTGGGAAAAGAAAGTTCTTGAAAGTCTCTATGGTTCAGGTCATCGATGGCCTCACCTGCAGTGTAACATGGTCTTGCCCATTAGTGTACTTTTTTTGGTTTGCTAACAAACTTAAATTAGGCCCTAAATCTTTTTTTTATTTTTTGGGGCAACTTGTGTTGAATATGTTATAAATAGATGTTCTTAACCTGATTCAGTCATAAAAAAACAGTTTCTGGGTGGTTTTTGGAAAAAAATATTAGCCAGTTACAGTAAGTGGTTAATATAAAAATCATGAATATGTGACCATTATATAGGAACTGGTTAGAATTAGGCCTAAGAGCGGTAATGCCATGAAGTGGTGGGCAGTTTATCAGATATTTGCATATGATTGTAAGTAATACTTTTGTATTCAAAGTGTGCTTATTTGTAGTGTGCTAAGGTCCTCCGTCTCTTCACATTATCTCATATATATATATATACAGTAGAAATATATACAGATATATACACATAGAGAGAGAGAGAGAGAGAGAGAGAGAGAGAGAGAGAGAGAGAGAAAGAGAGTTTTATTTATTTGTGTTATTTAAAGTCCTGTGTACTTTGGTGGAAAATAAAAATAATGTGCAACAAAGAGCTCAGATAGATTGGAGTTAGGCTGTAGTCAGTAATGGAACACAGATTTCTAATTTATTGTGTTGACTTCTTAACAGAGACATACTTACAGGTCCTGGGTGCAATCCTTCTTGTTGCATGGCTATTGACTTACTGGCTTTTAAATTACCAACATGTGTTCAGCTTTCATGCAACTAGAATAACAGCAGTTATAGTTACATAGTGTTATGTAAAATGTTGGGAAACAAAGACTTAAATTAATCTTCACTGTCCTTTTTTCCATGAACCATTATATCACAAGCTAATGCGTAGGTTGTAAATTTTTTCCTTGAGGGAAAAATAGATCTTTTGTGCAGTACTGTATCTTATTTTTTATCGGCTCTATGATACATGAGGTTACTGTTTTTATTGTGTGCACAGAACATATATTTCTACATATTTTCATTTGTACTGATAGTAGAGATATGCGCCGGCCCAAATTTGGGTTTTGGTTTTGGATCTGTCTCCTTGGTGTTTTGGATCAGTATTGATTTTGCCGAAACTGCCCTTGCAGGTTTTGCTTTTGGTTTCGGATCTGTATTTTTTTTTTAAATCATAAAAACAGCTAACATTATGAGATTTGAGCCTGTTTTTGTTCATACAGTATTATTAACCTCAATAACATTAACTTTCAGTAATTTCCAGTCAATTTGAACACCTCACAATATTGTTTTCATCCAGCATCGGCTCCTGCAGGTTTTGGATTCCATATAAAGGAGCCACAGCCAGGACTCGGCTTTACTCCTTATCTGCAAGTATGTCTGCAATAAAGTGGAAATATGTATAATTAATAAAAAAAATGAGTTGTGTACATTAGTCAGTCAAAAACATACAAATTTATTTACATGGTGATGGTACATATCTTGCGTAAAAGCTGGCTGAGGCAACCTGAGGCACTCCACCCATTGACGTAAGCGTACATGCCCTTGGGCATTAGCCTTAGTAGATGATTTTGATGGACTTGTATCATCATGACAGGTGGCAGCACCTGTAGCACTACTAAATCTATCTATCTTTCTGTTCTCTGCTCAATTGTTTGTCCTCCATGTCTATCAACAAACATGAACAAAGTGGAGTACAGCACACACCACAATTTGTACAAAAAATGTACCACCTACAGTGTTACAATACGTGTCAGGGATAATAATCTAACACTACGGTTTACTTTCGCCTACAGTGTCACACAATACATGTATGATTACAAAATAAAATATATTACTGTGGTACCACTTCACCTACAGTGTCGCACAATATGTGTATGAGTACAAAATAGAGTCTATTTCTGTAGTACCACCTTCATCCACAGTGTCACACAATATGTGTATAAGTCAGAAATAGTAATCAAACACTGCAGTTTAATTTCACCAACAGTGTTGCACAATACGTGTAAGAGTACAAAATAAAATATATTACTGTGGTACCACCTTCACCAACAGTGTCGCACAATATGTATATGAGTATGAAATAAAATATATTACTCTGGTACCACCTTCACCCACAAAAGTATACTGTAGTCTGACAAGCAGTGTCACAGTACTTATGAAAATAAAATAAAAATGGCATAGTACACTGGGATACAGCACAAAATGTTTTTTTCCAATAATTATATTTTAGACTTTTTAGCTTTTATAATTTAACTTTTACACTGGGGCAGACAAAGCATCCATGTACCAACACAGCAGCTACTAGATGAATACTGGGGTACAGCACAAACAAATATATATTTTTTTTAATTTTAAATTAATACAATATTATTTTTATTTTTTTAACACTGGGGCAGAGCCCCTTGGTGTATGGACAGAGCACCCCTGGAAGACACAGCAGCTCCTTGTCAGATACAGCCAATGACAGACAGAGCACCCCTGGACTGATAGGACACGCCAGCCCCTGGATGTACACAGTATACTTGGTTTTTAATTAACACTGGGGCAGAGTGTCTGGATGTATGGACAGATCACCCCTAGGTAGACAGAGCACCCCTGGAGGACACATCAGTCCCTTGTCAGATACAGCAGATGACAGAAAAAAGCACTTTCATGGCTGATACACCAGCCCCACAGCAGCCGCCAGCCCCATACCCACGCCACACAACTCAACAATGAGACGGACACATCCATTCAGCCGGAGTGAAAATGGCATTAATCACCGAGACATTTATAGAATCCAAAACCCTGTTAAAATCTGACAGCAGGATGACAACGTTTTGTCTAGTTTTGGGATCCGAGTCTGGCTGGAGACCCTGAGCTGGACTGGGATTCAGACTCAAGTTTGGGTGGTTATGCTATATCAGAGATTTTCATATTCATTCACTGACTCTTCCTACTCCATGTGTGTAACATAGAGCAATGACCATTTTCTACTCTCTCTCTCTCTCTCTCTCTCTCTCTCTCTCTCTCTCTCTCTCTCTATATATATATTTATTAATGAACCAGATCTTAGAAAATAAGTCAGCACAAAATGGCATTAGCACAACTTCAAAATGTGCTAATAGCTAATATTCCAAAATGTTGCAACTTGTTCATTTAACCTCATTCCACATAACGCTATAATAAGTACTTTCTGAAATGGTTCTGCTAATAGATGTATTGACTAATAAAATGCATTGCACTATTTTGGACCAGCTGCAATAGATTATTTCCTACAGAGCACAATACTGACATTGTGAGGCTAGGGGAATGACCTAAGTATACAGTAACAGCAATCAGAGGTGTAGCTAGGTGCCATGGTGCCCCAGAGCAAGGGTATGTTTTAGCTCCCCTCTCTCGTGTACTGAATTGGGGGCCTGGCCAACATGTGATAGCATGTTACATTTGAAAAGAAACAATATTTAACTTGGTGACAGGGTCAGTTTTAGACCTTGTAGAGCTCATTGCAAAAGATTCCTTTGGGTGCCCTATGTATAAAATAAGGACAGTGGGGTATATTTACTAAGCTCCCGATTTTGACCGAGATGCCGTTTTTTCATCAAAGTGTCATCTCGGTCAATCTCGGTCATTTACTAAACACTAATCACGGCAGTGATGAGGGCATTCGTAATTTTTTGCTAGTTCAGGTAAAAAATTACGAATGAATACACCATCGGTCAAATTACGCCTGTTTAGATACGAATCTCGGTCATTTACTAAGCAAAAAAACACAAAACACTGGGGTATATTTACTAAGATTCGTAATTTCCGAAAATAGGTCAAAGTTCAATCACGAATGACATCGGCAGTGTAAAACTGCAACTTTTTGAATGGATTACGACTAATTTACTAAGCTGTCGTATTCGTGTTTTTCTTTGCTTCCGATGTCGATGTCATTCGTGTTTTTTTACCTAATTTAACGGCAGTGATTAGCAAAACACTGCCGTTTTTTTTTACAATCAATCTCGGCCGGATTTGTGTGATCCGTGCTGGGTTTTTTTTTTTTTTTTTTTTTAAAGTAAACAATGTAATTTTTTAAAAAAAAATGCGTGGGGTCCCCCCTCCTAAGCATAACCAGCCTCGGGCTCTTTGAGCCGATCCTGGTTGCAGAAATATGTGGAAAAAAATGACAGGGGTTCCCCCATATTTAAGCAACCAGCATCGGGCTCTGCGCCTGGTCCTGGTCCCAAAAATACGGGGGACAAAAAGAGTAGGGGTCCCCCGTATTTTTAAAACCAGCACCGGGCTCCACTAGCTGGACAGATAATGCCACAGCCGGGGGTCACTTTTATATAGTGCCCTGCGGCCGTGGCATCAAAAATCCAACTAGTCACCCCTGGCCGGGGTACCCTGGGGGAGTGGGGACCCCCTCAATCAAGGGGTCCCCCCCCCCCAGCCACCCAAGGGCCAGGGGTGAAGCCCGAGGCTGTCCCCCCCCATCCAATGGGCTGCGGATGGGAGGGCTGATAGCCTTTGTTGTAAAATAAAAGATATTGTTTTTAGTAGCAGTACTACAAGTCCCAGCAAGCCTCCCCCGCATGCTGGTACTTGGAGAACCACAAGTACCAGCATGCGGCGGAAAAACTGGCCCGCTGGTACCTGTAGTACTATTACTAAAAAAATACCCAAAAAAAACACAAGACACACACACCGTGAAAGTATAATTTTATTACATACACACATACATACATACTTACCTTAAGTTCCCACGCAGGTCGGTCCTCTTGTCCAGTAGAATCCAAGGGGTACCTGTTGATAAAATTATACTCACGAGATCCAGTGGTCCAGGCTCCTCGGCAAATCCAGGGTTAATCCACGTACAGTACTTGAATAAAATAAAAAAACGCTGTCACGACCACGAACTGAAAGGTGACCCATGTTTGCACATGGGTCACCTTGCCCCGAATGCCAGAAACCCACTTTGCCTTCTGGCTAAGTGGGTTTCTTCAGCCAATCAGGGAGTGCCACATTGTAGCACTCTCCTGATCAGCTGTGTGCTCCTGTCTTCACTGACAGGCAGCACACGGCAGTGTTACAATGTAGCGCCTATGCGCTACATTGTAACCAATGATGGGAACTTTCTGCCCTGCGGTTGACCTAAAGTGACGTCACCGCTGAGCAGAAAGTTCCCATCATTGGTTACAATGTAGCGCATAGGCGCTACATTGTAACACTGCCGCGTGCTGCCTGTCAGTGAAGACAGGAGCACACAGCTGATCAGGAGAGTGCTACAACGTGGCACTCCCTGATTGGCTGAAGAAACCCACTTAGCCAGAAGGCAAAGTGGGTTTCTGGCATTCGGGGCAAGGTGACCCATGTGCAAACATGGGTCACCTTTCAGTTCGTGGTCGTGACAGCGTTTTTTTATTTTATTCAAGTACGTGGATTAACCCTGGATTTGCCGAGGAGCCTGGACCACTGGATCTCGTGAGTATAATTTTTTCAACAGGTACCCCTTGGATTCTACTGGACAAGAGGACCGACCTGCGTGGGAACTTAAGGTAAGTATGTATGTATGTGTGTATGTAATAAAATTATACTTTCACGGTGTGTGTGTCTTGTGTTTTTTTGGGTATTTTTTTAGTAATAGTACTACAGGTACCAGCGGGCCAGTTTTTCCGCCGCATGCTGGTACTTGTGGTTCTCCAAGTACCAGCATGCGGGGGAGGCTTGCTGGGACTTGTAGTACTGCTACTAAAAACAATATCTTTTATTTTTCAACAAAGGCTATCAGCCCTCCCATCCGCAGCCCATTGGATGGGGGGGGACAGCCTCGGGCTTCACCCCTGGCCCTTGGGTGGCTGGGGGGGGGGACCCCTTGATTGAAGGGGTCCTCACTCCCCCAGGGTACCCCGGCCAGGGGTGACTAGTTGGATTTTTGATGCCACGGCCGCAGGGCGCAGTATAAAAGTGACCCCCGGCTGTGGCATTATCTGTCCAGCTAGTGGAGCCCGGTGCTGGTTTTAAAAATACGGGGGACCCCTACTCTTTTTGTCCCCCGTATTTTTGGGACCAGGACCAGGCGCAGAGCCCGATGCTGGTTGCTTAAATATGGGGGAACCCCTGTCATTTTTTTCCCCATATTTCTGCAACCAGGATCGGCTCAAAGAGCCCGAGGCTGGTTATGCTTAGGAGGGGGGACCCCACGCAATTTTTTTTAACAACAAAAAACACTTTCCCACCCCTTCCCATTGATATACATACACGGATCTCATGGATCCCTGCATGCATCTCAAATCACGAATAAAAAAAGCAGGTCTGTTTTTTTTTAGGACTTTTTTGCGAATTGTAATTTTTCACGGCAGTGTTTTGTGTTTTTTTGCTTAGTAAATGACCGAGATTCGTATCTAAACAGGCGTAATTTGACCGATGGTGTATTCATTCGTAATTTTTTACCTGAACTAGCAAAAAATTACGAATGCCCTCATCACTGCCGTGATTAGTGTTTAGTAAATGACCGAGATTGACCGAGATGACACTTTGATGAAAAAACGGCATCTCGGTCAAAATCGGGAGCTTAGTAAATATACCCCACTGCCGTGAAAAATTACAATTCGCAAAAAAGTCCTAAAAAAAAACAGACCTGCTTTTTTTATTCGTGATTTGAGATGCATGCAGGGATCCATGAGATCCGTGCATGTATATCAATGGGAAGGGGTGGGAAAGTGTTTTTTGTTGTTAAAAAAAATTGCGTGGGGTCCCCCCTCCTAAGCATAACCAGCCTCGGGCTCTTTGAGCCGATCCTGGTTGCAGAAATATGGGGCAAAAAATGACAGGGGTTCCCCCATATTTAAGCAACCAGCATCGGGCTCTGCGCCTGGTCCTGGTCCCAAAAATACGGGGGACAAAAAGAGTAGGGGTCCCCCGTATTTTTAAAACCAGCACCGGGCTCCACTAGCTGGACAGATAATGCCACAGCCGGGGGTCACTTTTATACAGCGCCCTGCGGCCGTGGCATCAAAAATCCAACTAGTCACCCCTGGCCGGGGTACCCTGGGGGAGTGGGAACCCCTTCAATCAAGGGGTCCCCCCCCCCCCCCAGCCACCCAAGGGCCAGGGGTGAAGCCCGAGGCTGTCCCCCCCCCATCCAATGGGCTGCGGATGGGAGGGCTGATAGCCTTTGTTGTAAAATAAAAGATATTGTTTTTAGTAGCAGTACTACAAGTCCCAGCAAGCCTCCCCCGCATGCTGGTACTTGGAGAACCACAAGTACCAGCATGCGGCGGAAAAACGGGCCTGCTGGTACCTGTAGTACTACCACTAAAAAAATACCCAAAAAAACACAAGACACACACACCGTGAAAGTATAATTTTATTACATACATACACACATACATACATACATACTTACCTTATGTTCCCACGCAGGTCGGTCCTCTTCTCCAGTAGAATCCAAGGGGTACCTGTTGAATAAATTCTACTCACGAGATCCAGGGGTCCAGGCTCCTCGGCAAATCCAGGGATAATCCACGTACTTGAATAAAACAAAAAAACGGTTGCCCGACCACGAACTGAAAGGTGACCCATGTTTGCACATGGGTCACCTTCCCACGAATGCCAGAAACCCACTTTGCCTTCTGGCTAAGTGGGTTTCTTCAGCCAATCAGGGAGTGCCACGTTGTAGCACTCTACTGATCAGCTGTGTGCTCCTGTCCTCACTGACAGGCGGCACACGGCAGTGTTACAATGTAGCGCCTATGCGCTACATTGTAACCAATGATGGGAACTTTCTGCCCTGCGGTTGACCTAAAGTGACGTCACCGCTGAGCAGAAAGTTCCCATCATTGGTTACAATGTAGCGCATAGGCGCTACATTGTAACACTGCCGCGTGCTGCCTGTCAGTGAGGACAGCAGCACACAGCTGATCAGGAGAGTGCTACAACGTGGCACTCCCTGATTGGCTGAAGAAACCCACTTAGCCAGAAGGCAAAGTGGGTTTCTGGCATTCGTGGGAAGGTGACCCATGTGCAAACATGGGTCACCTTTCAGTTCGTGGTCAGGCAACCGTTTTTTTGTTTTATTCAAGTACGTGGATTATCCCTGGATTTGCCGAGGAGCCTGGACCCCTGGATCTCGTGAGTAGAATTTATTCAACAGGTACCCCTTGGATTCTACTGGAGAAGAGGACCGACCTGCGTGGGAACATAAGATAAGTATGTATGTATGTATGTATGTGTGTATGTATGTAATAAAATTATACTTTCACGGTGTGTGTGTCTTGTGTTTTTTTGGGTATTTTTTTAGTGGTAGTACTACAGGTACCAGCGGGCCCGTTTTTCCGCCGCATGCTGGTACTTGTGGTTCTCCAAGTACCAGCATGCGGGGGAGGCTTGCTGGGACTTGTAGTACTGCTACTAAAAACAATATCTTTTATTTTACAACAAAGGCTATCAGCCCTCCCATCCGCAGCCCATTGGATGGGGGGGGACAGCCTCGGGCTTCACCCCTGGCCCTTGGGTGGCTGGGGGGGGGGACCCCTTGATTGAAGGGGTTCCCACTCCCCCAGGGTACCCCGGCCAGGGGTGACTAGTTGGATTTTTGATGCCACGGCCGCAGGGCGCTGTATAAAAGTGACCCCCGGCTGTGGCATTATCTGTCCAGCTAGTGGAGCCCGGTGCTGGTTTTAAAAATACGGGGGACCCCTACTCTTTTTGTCCCCCGTATTTTTGGGACCAGGACCAGGCGCAGAGCCCGATGCTGGTTGCTTAAATATGGGGGAACCCCTGTCATTTTTTATCCCATATTTCTGCAACCAGGATCGGCTCAAAGAGCCCGAGGCTGGTTATGCTTAGGAGGGGGGACCCCACGCAATTTTTTTTAGGATTTTACTTTGTTTAATTAAAAAAAAAAAAAAAATACGAACCCCAGCACGGATCACACAGATCCGGCCGAGATTGATTGTAAAAAAAAACGGCAGTGTTTTGCTAATCACTGCCGTCAAATTAGGTAAAAAAACACGAATGACATCGACATCGGAAGCTTTGAAAAATACGAATACGACAGCTTAGTAAATTAGTCGTAATCAATTCAAAAAGTTGCAGTTTTACACTGCCGATGTCATTCGTGATTGAACTTTGACCTATTTTCGGAAATTACGAATCTTAGTAAATATACCCCAGTGTGTGCCGAATGCACGCAACTAAAATTTTGGGGCATCTACACATAATAGTAACAACTTACATTACACTGCACAGGAGTGTCTGTTATTCCCATTACACCACACAGTAGAGCTGCTTTTACACGTTACACCACAGTAGAGCTGATTATACACATTACACCACACCACACAGAAGAGCTGCTTATACACATTTTATCACACAGAAGAGCTGCTTATACATGTTATACCACACAGAAGAGCTGCTTAAACACATTATGCCACAGTAGAGCTCCTTATACATATTATGCCACAGTAGAGCACCTTATACACGTTACACAATGGCAAAGCCCCTTATACATGTTATGCCATGGTAGATCCCCTCATACACATTGCACCACAGTAGAGCCACTATGGAAATAGCTGTATTCAATGATTCACTTTTTTTATTCAAATAAATTAAAAACACTATGTATGCCCGACTGACCTGACCTAACTGCCCCCAATCCCTTTGTGCAAATAATACCCCAAATATGACCTCCCACAGACCTGATAATCCCTCCAATCTCTCAATTAAAATAGTGCCCCGGAATTGCCTGAGGGGCAGAATAGCTGCTCCGCAGCAGCTTGAGGGGCAGGGAGAGCTCCAGCATGTGCTGGCTTTCTCTGCCTCCTGCTGTCGCCTCTGCCTGCCCTGTTCCCTACCTAGTCTCTGAGTCCAAGTCAGTGTGCGCCTCCTCTGATCCTCCTACTCCTGCTCTACGGTGCACCCTCTAACTTTTCCCAGCGCCTGGAGCTCGCGCTCCACTGGCTCACCCTCGTTACACCCCTGACAGCACTGATTCTCTTTATTAGTTTTTACATTATAGTACTCAGCAGTGACATGCGGTCAGGTTAGATAGATTAGACAGAGCATCACCTGTCATACTCCAGTGCACTCTAGAGTTTTGACTATCAAAATGATTAGAATAATACAAAGACAATATTTGCCCTCCATGCATTGCACTAGAACAAAATATTAGTTATTGTGAAATCATATTTATAGTGATTTTCCTAAAGCATATTATTACAGGTTGAGTATCCCATATCCAAATATTTCGAAATACGGAATATTCCGAAATACGGACTTTTTTGAGTGAGAGTGAGATAGTGAAACCTTTGATTTTTGATGGCTCAATGTACACAAACTTTGTTTAATACACAAAGTTATTAAAAATATTGTATTAAATGACCTTCAGGCTGTGTGTATAAGGTGTATATGAAACATAAATGAATTGTGTGAATGTAGACACACTTTGTTTAATGCACAAAGTTATAAAAAATATTGGCTAAAATTACCTTCAGGCTGTGTGTATAAGGTGTATATGTAACATAAATGCATTCTGTGCTTAGATTTAGGTCCCATCACCATGATATCTCATTATGGTATGCAATTATTCCAAAATACGGAATAATCCGATATCCAAAATACCTCTGGTCCCAAGCATTTTGGATAAGGGAGACTCAACCTGTATTGCACATATTATATTACTGAATAATACATGTATGATTTTTTTTTTAACTCTTAATATATCCAATAACAAACATTGGCCCTCATTCCGAGTTGATCGGTCGCAAGGCGAATTTAGCAGAGTTACACACGCTAAGCCGCCGCCTACTGGGAGTGTATCTTAGCATCTTAAAATTGCGACCGATGTATTCGCAATATTGCGCTCACAAACTACTTAGCAGTTTTAGAGTAGCTCCAGACTTACTCTGCCTGTGCGATCAGTTCAGTGCTTGTCGTTCCTGGTTTGACGTCACAAACACACCCAGCATTCGCCCAACCACTCCCCCGTTTCTCCGGCCACTCCTGCGTTTTTTCCGGAAACGGTAGCGTTTTCAGCCACACTCCCATAAAACGACCTGTTTCCGCCCAGTAACACCCATTTCCTGTCAATCACATTACGATCGCCGGAGCGATGAAAAAGCCGTGAGTAAAAATACTATCTTCATAGCAAAGATACTTGGCGCAGTCGCAGTGCGAATATTGCGCATGCGCACTAAGCGGAATTTCACTGCGATGCGATGAAAAATACCGAGCGAACGACTCGGAATGAGGGCCATTGTATTAACTATTTGCCAACAGCAACTCTCAAACATGAAAACTAGTACTAGTGGTATAAGTGCAAATCTCTTTTCAAAAATAATAATTATTGGGCTTGTGCTTTTGTAAATACAACTCTGACAAAAAGGTCAAAATCCACAGCACCTTTATGATCTGGCCCTTGAAGTTAATATAATTAGGGAAATCTAGGCACAGCTGTTCCTATCACTCTGAATATTACACTAATGTGTAAAATAGTGTTGACCTTATAACCTGGGACTGTGACTGCCCAGTAATGGGCAACTGAAATAATCTGTTTTGAAAAGTGTTGACTTTGCCAAACGTTGCTTTTTACAAATTTCATAGCAATTGAATAAACCAAATAAATTATAGCTTTAAAAAAGGAAGGATTCTAATTTTCCTAACAATCCTGACAATATAGCAACTTCAATTAAAATTAAGAAACACATAAAATATATTTTTTTTAATAAAAGTGAAAAACTGCAAATCTGCGACATTTTGTGATATCAGACTTCTATTATATCAAGCAGTAATTTTTTTTAGGAAGCACTTAGATGCTTATGAGGTGCAAAAAAATAAAAACCTGTGTGCATCTAGAACCATATTATAGCATACATAAAAAAATTTTTACTTATCTTTATGGTAGATAATGTTGTTTTCAGGTCAATCTTCTTTATACATACAGTATATACAGATGTAGCAATGCTCATCTTTCCAAAGGCATTAATGAAGTGATCGCTAGCTGCGAAAAGTTGCAGCCAGGCAGGCCATGCAGAAAATATGAGCATGGCTACATCTGTGTATATATATATATATATATATATATATACATACAAATAAATATAAAACCACAGCACTCGCCACCCCAGAAGTGGGGTGCAATGTCTGCACTCACCACTCTTAGGGTGGGGTGCATGTAGCCCATGGCCACCTACTTAAATATATACAAACAGAAAACTTACCAAAGCAAGTTCACTTATCTTCACAACATCAATAAATAAATGATGGGGGTTTAGTTAGTGAATTGGCCAATGCACGGATGCCTGCAAACTGATCGCCAAGGTACCCCACCTTCTTGCAGGTCCTACACTATCACAGAGTCTTAAAAATTAAAACCTGGCAACTGTATCACACATAATATAACTGCAAATATGCCTACTTGGTAAACCAAGTAGAGATGCTGCTACTGGCGCCGCTGCTGTTGTTGTTGCTGCGGGAGGCAATACATCTACCCAGTGGGCTGTCACAGTCACAGTCCTTAGTCTTCCCTGTTCCACTTGTCCACATGTCCATGGTTAAGTGGACACTGAATACAACCTCATTTTGTAGGACACTGGAGACTCTTTCTGACGTCTGTGTACATTCTCGGTATCGCCTGCCTAGAGAAATGGACTCTAGATGGAATTTGATACCGGGGACACAGTACCTCAAACAATTCTCTAAGTCCCACTGAACTAATGGCGGATACCGGACGCACGTCTAACACCAACATAGCTGTCAAGGCCTCAGTTTTGCAAAAGGATGACTGCTGTCATATTTCATCTTCCTCACAAAGGACTGTTGGACAGTCAATTGCTTACTGGAAGTAGTACAAGTGTCCTTCCGACTTCCCCTCTGGGATGACGATCAACTCTCAGCAGCAACAACAGCAGCGCCGGCAGCAACAGCAGGCGTACCACTCAAGGATCCTCCGGAGGAATCTCGGATAGGAGAGGACTCATCAGTCTTGACAGTGACATGGCCTGCAGGACTACTGATGTTCCTGACTGAGAAGGAAGTTGACGTTGAGGGAGTTGGGGGTGTGGCTTGCAGGAGCTTGAGTACAGGAGGATGAAGGGATTTAGGTGTCAGTGGACTGCTTACGCTCTTACCCAAAGTTTCACAACTTGACACTGACTTCTGATGAATGCACTGCAGGTGACGTATAAGGGAGTATGTTCCTAGGTGGTTAGCATCCTTACCCCTGCTTATTACAGATTGACTGAGGCAACAGATGGCTTGACACCTGTTGTCCGGATTTGTGGAGAAATAATTCCACACCGAAGAGGTGGCTTTTTTGGTAGTTTGCCCAGGCATCACAATGGGCTTCTTCATCCCATGGATAACAGGTGTCTTCCCCGGTCCCTGACTTAAACAAACCACCTCACCATCAGAATCCTCATCGTCAACTTCCTCCTCAGCGACAGCAACACCCATATACTCATCCTGGTGTACTTCAACAGTGACATCTTCAATTTGAATATCAGGAACTGGACTGTGGGTGCTCCTTCCAGCACTTGCAGGGGGCGTGCAAATTGTGGAAGGAGCCACCTCTTCCCGTCCAGTGTTGGGAAAGTCAGGCATCGCAACCGCCGACACACTTGGACTCTCTTTGGGGATTTGTGATTCCATCTCAGAACGCACAGTTCTTTTCTGTGCTTTTTCCAGCTTAACTCTTTTAATTTTTCTAGCGGCAGGATGAGGGCTTCCATTGTCATGTGAAGCTGAACCACTAGCCATGAACATAGGCCAGGGCCTCAGCCGTTTCTTGCCACTAAATGGCATATTGTAAAGTTTACGTTTCTCCTCAGACGATTTAAATTTCTTTTTTTGGTTCTTTTTATTGCACTTTTTTATGTGATTTTAAAATTGGAATGTAAAAGGTGTCACTTTTTGAATGATACATTTTGATTAAACTTAATACACTATGGGGTGTATTCAGTTAAGGTCGAAACCGCCGTCTTGTCGAAAAGATTACAGTTTTCGACTTTTTTGGGTTGGAAGGGGTTCCGACTTATTCAGTCCTGAGCATTTTTATTCGACAAGTCGGGGAATTCGACTTGTCGAATAGTACATGAATCGGCGGTATAGCTGCCGATTCGCGTACTTCTGCGGGAAACGGTGCCAAATTCAACAGGTTTTGGCCCCGTTTCCGACCATCTCAGTTCGACTTAAAAAAAAGTCGAACTGAGATGTGGGACCTGAGAGGAGGAGAAGGGGGAGAGCCGCGGCCAGAAGGGGGAGAGCAGTGGGGAAACAGCAGCGCTACATCACAGCACTGCAGGAGGATGTGTAATAGCTGCCGCTCATGGCAGCATCCACCCGGCTCCAGCAAGTGAGGTCCCGCTTGCTGGAGCTGGGTGGACGCTGCCGTGAGGTCAGGTGGCTGTGCCACATCCTCCTGCAGCGCTGCTGTCCCCCATCTGCCCGTGGCTCTCCACCCTCTTCCCCCTTCATCTCAATTCGACTTTTTTAAAGTCAAATTCAGATGGGCTTTGAATAGCCCTCGTTGAATCCATTCTGACAAATGTATGTCGGAATGGATCCGACCATAATTGCATATACTCCTATATACCCTTCATATGTCTTTCATGTATATGGTGAGATCCAATTGTATTGGGATTGGAACAGAGAGGGCATCCACAACAACCGGATGAGGAATGTCCTTAGAGAAAACGTATGATTTTAAAAATATCATTTTTTAAATTATTTTATACTGTTTGTTACATTCTAGGGGGCGCAAATTGAACTTAGTGCCAATATTCGTAGTAGACCTTTGGAATAGAGTCAGCCTATCCCTTCAACCTTACATAATCTTCAGTGATTTACAGTCCCTTTACTCTACTGATTCTGGTAGGAGTTCATCTTCACCATTGTATGGTGTAATGTATCTGTAGTATTTTATTGGTGGAAATTGGACCTTTTTTGCATATAAAGATATTTCCGTATTCTAAAGTGTTGTAGAAGCATTAAAAATAAGAATTTACTTACCGATAATTCTATTTCTCGTAGTCCGTAGTGGATGCTGGGGACTCCGTCAGGACCATGGGGAATAGCGGCTCCGCAGGAGACAGGGCACAAAAATAAAGCTTTAGGATTAGGTGGTGTGTACTGGCTCCTCCCCCTATGACCCTCCTCCAAGCCTCAGTTAGGATACTGTGCCCGGACGAGCGTACACAATAAGGAAGGATATTGAATCCCGGGTAAGACTCATACCAGCCACACCAATCACACCGTATAACTTGTGATCTGAACCCAGTTAACAGTATGACAAACGTAGGAGCCTCTGAACAGACGGCTCACAACAATAACAACCCGAATTTGTTTGTAACAATAACTATGTACAAGTATTGCAGACAATCCGCACTTGGGATGGGCGCAAAGCATCCACTACGGACTACGAGAAATAGAATTATTGGTAAGTAAATTCTTATTTTCTCTAACGTCCTACGTGGATGCTGGGGACTCCGTCAGGACCATGGGGATTATACCAAAGCTCCCAAACGGGCGGGAGAGTGCGGATGACTCTGCAGCACCGAATGAGAGAACTCAAGGTCCTCCTCAGCCAGGGTATCAAATTTGTAGAATTTTGCAAACGTGTTTGCCCCTGACCAAGTAGCAGCTCGGCAGAGTTGTAATGCCGAGACCCCCCGGGCAGCCGCCCAGGATGAGCCCACTTTCCTTGTGGAATGGGCCTTGACAGATTTAGGTTGTGGCAAGCCTGCCACAGAATGTGCAAGTTGAATTGTGCTACAAATCCAACGAGCAATCGTCTGCTTAGAAGCAGGAGCACCCATCTTGTTGGGTGCATACAATATAAACAGTGAGTCAGACTTTCTGACTCCCGCCGTTCTTGAAATATATATTTTCAATGCCCGGACCACGTCCAACAACTTGGAATCCTCCAAATCGTTAGTAGCCGCAGGCACCACAATAGGCTGGTTCAGGTGAAACGCTGACACCACCTTAGGCAGAAAATGAGGACGCGTCCGCAGTTCTGCCCTGTCCGTATGGAAAATCAGATATGGGCTCTTATATGATAAAGCCGCCAATTCTGATACTCTCCTGGCTGAAGCCAGGGCCAGTAGCATGGTTACTTTCCCTGTAAGATACTTCAACTCCACCGATTTGAGCGGCTCAAACCAATGGGAATGGGAGAAAATCCAAGACTACATTAAGATCCCACGGTGCCACTGGGGGCACAACCGGGGGCTGTATATGTAGTACTCCTTTTACAAAAGTCTGGACTTCAGGAACTGAAGCCAATTCTTTCTGGAAGAAAATCGACAGGGCCGAAATTTGAACCTTAATGGACCCCAATTTGAGGCCCATAGACAATCCTGTTTGCAGGAAATGTAGGAATCGACCCAGTTGAAATTCCTCCGTGGGGGCCTTCCTGGCCTCACACCACGCAACATATTTTCTCCAAATGCGGTGATAATGTTGTGCAGTCACCTCCTTCCTGGCTTTTACCAGTGTAGGAATGACCTCTTCCGGAATGCCTTTTTCCCTTAGAATTCGGCGTTCAACCGCCATGCCGTCAAACGCAGCCGCGGTAAGTCTTGGAATAGACACGGTCCCTGCTGAAGCAGGTCCCGTCTTAGAGGTAGAGGCCACGGATCCTCCGTGAGCATCTCTTGAAGTTCCGGGTACCAAGTTCTTCTTGGCCAATCCGGAGCCACTAGTATCGTTCTTACTCCCTTTTGCCGTATAATTCTCAGTACTTTTGGTATGAGAGGCAGAGGAGGGAACACATACACTGACTGGAACACCCACGGTGTTACCAGAGCGTCCACAGCTATTGCCTGAGGGTCTCTTGACCTGGCGCAATACCTGTCCAGTTTTTTGTTGAGGCGGGACGCCATCATATCCACCATTGGTTTTTCCCAACGGTTCACAATTATGTGGAAGACTTCTGGATGAAGTCCCCACTCTCCCGGGTGTAGATCGTGTCTGCTGAGGAAGTCTGCTTCCCAGTTGTCCACTCCCGGAATGAATATTGCTGACAGTGCTATCACATGATCTTCCGCCCAGCGAAGAATCCTTGCAGCTTCTGCCATTGCTGTCCTGCTTCTTGTGCCGCCCTGTCTGTTTACGTGGGCGACTGCCGTGATGTTGTCCGACTGGATCAACACCGGCTGACCCTGAAGCAGGGGTTTTGCCAGACTTAGAGCATTGTAAATCGCTCTTAGCTCCAGTATATTTATGTGAAGAGACATCTCCAGGCTTGACCATACTCCCTGGAAGTTTCTTCCCTGTGTGACCGCTCCCCAGCCTCTCAGACTGGCATCTGTGGTCACCAGGACCCAGTCCTGTATGCCGAATCTGCGGCCCTCTAACAGATGAGCACTCTGCAACCACCACAGAAGAGACACCCTTGTCCGTGGCGATAAGGTTTGCGCTGATGCATCTGCAGATGTGATCCGGACCATTTGTCCAGCAGATCCCACTGAAAAGTTCGTGCGTGGAATCTGCCGAATGGAATCGCTTCGTAAGAAGCCACCATCTTTCCCAGGACTCTTGTGCATTGATGCACAGACACTTTCCCTGGTTTTAGGAGGTTCCTGACAAGTTCGGATAACTCTCTGGCTTTCTCCTCCGGAAGAAACACCTTTTTCTGAACCGTGTCCAGAATCATTCCCAGGAACAGCAGACGTGTCGTCGGGGTCAACTGAGATTTTGGAAAATTCAGAATCCACCCGTGTTGTTGCAGCACTAGTCTGGTTAGTGCTACTCCGTCCTCCAGCTGTTCTCTGGACCTTGCCCTTATCAGGAGATCGTCCAAGTAAGGGATAATTAATACGCCTCTTCTTCGCAGAAGAATCATCATTTCGGCCATTACCTTGGTAAAGACCCGAGGTGCCGTGGACAATCCAAACGGCAGCGTCTGAAACTGATAATGACAGTTTTGCACCACGAACCTGAGGTACCCTTGATGTGAAGGGCAAATTGGGACATGCAGGTAAGCATCCTTTATGTCCAGGGACACCATAAAGTCCCCTTCTTCCAGATTCGCTATCACTGCTCTGAGTGACTCCATCTTGAACTTGAATTTTTGTATGTACAGGTTCAAAGATTTCAGATTTAGAATAGGTCTTACCGAGCCGTCCGGCTTCGGTACCACAAATAGCGTGGAGTAATACCCCTTTCCCTGTTGTAGGAGGGGTACCTTGACTATCACCTGCTGAGAAAACAGCTTGTGAATGGCTTCCAATACCGTCGCCCTGTCTGAGGGAGACGTTGGCAAAGCAGACTTTAGGAACCTGCGAGGGGGAGACTTCTCGAATTCCAACCTGTAACCCTGAGATACTACCTGCAGGATCCAGGGGTCCACCTGTGAGCAAGCCCACTGTGCGCTGAAATTCTTGAGTCGACCCCCCACCGCTCCTGAGTCCGCTTGTAAGGCCCCAGCGTCATGCTGAGGGCTTTGCAGAACCCTGAGAGGGCTTCTGTTCCTGGGCAGGGGCTGCTTGCTGCCCTCTCTTACCCCTTCCTCTGCCCGGAGGCAGATATGACTGTCCTTTTGTCCGCTTGTTCTTATAGGACCGAAAGGACTGCGGCTGAAAAGACGGTGTCTTTTTCTGTTGGGAGGGGGTCTGAGGTAAAAAGGTGGCTTTTCCGGCAGTTGCCGTGGCCACCAGATCCGATAGACCGACGCCAAATAATTCCTCCCCTTTATACGGCAATACTTCCATATGTCGTTTGGAATCCGCATCACCTGACCATTGTCGCGTCCATAAACTCCTTCTGGCAGATATGGACATCGCATTTACTCTCGATGCCAGAGTGCAAATATCTCTCTGAGCATATGCATATAAAGGAAAGCATCCTTTAATTGCTCTATAGTCAATAAAATACTGTCCCTATCCAGGGTATCAATATTTTCAGTCAGGGAATCCAACCAGACGACCCCAGCACTGCACATCCAGGCTGAGGCGATGGCTGGTCGCAGTATAACACCAGTATGTGTGTATATACTTTTTAGGGTAGTTTCCAGTCTCCTATCAGCTGGATCCCTGAGGGCGGCCGTATCAGGAGACGGTAACGCCACTTGTTTTGATAAGCGTGTGAGCGCCTTATCCACCCTAGGGGGTGTTTCCCAGCACGCCCTAACCTCTGGCGGGAAAGGGTATAATGCTAATAACTTTTTTGAAATTAGCACTTTTCTATCTGGGTTAACCCACGCTTCATCACATACATCATTTAATTCCTCTGATTCAGGAAAAACTACAGGTAGTTTTTTCACCCCCCACATAATACCCCTTTTTGTGGTACTTGCAGTATCAGAGATATGCAAAGCCTCCTTCATTGCCGTGATCATATAACGTGTGGCCCTACTTGAAAATACGTTTGTTTCATCACCGTCGACACTAGATTCAGTGTCTGTGTCTGGGTCTGTGTCGACCGACTGAGGTAAAGGGCGCTTTACAGCCCCTGACGGTGTCTGAGACGCCTGGGCAGGTACTAACTGGTTTGCCGGCCGTCTCATGTCGTCAACTGATTTTTGTAATGTGCTGACATTATCACGTAATTCCATAAACAAAGCCATCCATTCCGGTGTCGACTCCCTGGGGGGTGACATCACCATTATCGGCAATTGCTCTGCCTCCACACCAACATCGTCCTCATACATGTCGACACACACGTACCGACACACAGCAGACACACAGGGAATGCTCTTATCGAAGACAGGACCCCACTAGCCCTTTGGGGAGACAGAGGGAGAGTTTGCCAGCACACACCCAAGCGCTATAATATATATGGGAACAACCTTATATAAGTGTTGTTCCTTATAGCAGCTTAAATATATCAAAATATCGCCAAAAAATGCCCCCCCTCTCTGTTTTACCCTGTTTCTGTAGTGCAGTGCAGGGGAGAGTCCTGGGAGCCTTCCTCACAGCGGAGCTGAGCAGGAAAATGGCGCTGTGTGCTGAGGAGAATAAGCCCCGCCCCCTATTTTCGGCGGGCTTTTCTCCCGGAGTTTTAGATATCTGGCATGGGTTAAATACATACATATAGCCTCAATGGCTATATGTGATGTATTCTTTTGCCATAAAGGTATTAAATATTGCTGCCCAGGGCGCCCCCAGCAGCGCCCTGCACCCTCCGTGACCGCTTGGTGTGAAGTGTGTGACAACAATGGCGCACAGCTGCAGTGCTGTGCGCTACCTTCATGAAGACTGAAGAGCCTTCTGCCGCCTGTTTCCGGACCTTCAATCTTCAGCATCTGTAAGGGGGGTCGGCGGCGCGGCTCCGGGACGAACCCCAGGGTGAGACCTGTGTTCCGACTCCCTCTGGAGCTAATGGTGTCCAGTAGCCTAAGAATCCAATCCATCCTGCACGCAAGTGAGTTGAAATTCTCTCCCCTAAGTCCCTCGATGCAGTGAGCCTGTTGCCAGCAGGACTCACTGAAAATAAAAAACCTAAAAACTTTTTCTAAGCAGCTCTTTAGGAGAGCCACCTAGATTGCACCCTGCTCGGACGGGCACAAAAACCTAACTGAGGCTTGGAGGAGGGTCACAGGGGGAGGAGCCAGTACACACCACCTAATCCTAAAGCTTTATTTTTGTGCCCTGTCTCCTGCGGAGCCGCTATTCCCCATGGTCCTGACGGAGTCCCCAGCATCCACTTAGGACGTTAGAGAAATATATATACATATATATATACACTGCATAAAAAAATAAAGGGAACACTTAAACAACACAATGTAACTCCAAGTCAATCACACTTCTGTGAAATCAAACTGTCCACTTAGGAAGCAACACTGATTGACAATCAATTTCACATGCTGTTGGGCAAATGGAATAGACAACAGGTGGAAATTATAGGTCATTAGCAAGACACCCCCAATAAAGGAGTTGTTCTGCAGGTGGTGACCACAGACCACTTCTCAGCTCCTATGCTTTCTGGCTGATGTTTTGGTCACTTTTGAAAGCTGGCGGTGCTTTCACTCTAGTGGTAGCATGAGACGGAGTCTACAACCCACACAAGTGGCTCAGGTAGTGCAGCTCATCCAGGATGGCACATCAATGCGAGCTGTGGCAAGAAGGTTTGCAGTGTCTGTCAGCGTAGTGTCCAGAGCATGGAGGCGCTACCAGGAGACAGGCCAGTACATCAGGAGACGTGGAGGAGGCCAAAGGAGGGCAACAACCCAGCAGCAGGACCGCTACCTCCGCCTTTGTGCAAGGAGGAACAGGAGGAGCACTGCCAGAGCCCTGCAAAATGACCTCCAGCAAGCCACAAATGTGCATGTGTCTACTCAAACGATCAGAAACAGACTCCATGAGGGTGGTATGAGGGCCCGACGTCCACAGGTGGGGGTTGTGCTTACAGCCCAACACCGTGCAGGACGTTTGGCATTTGTCAGAGAACACCAAGATTGGCAAATTCGCCACTGGCACCCTGTGCTCTTCACAGATGAAAGCAGGTTCTCACTGAGCACATGTGACAGATGTGACAGAGTCTGGAGACGCCAAGGAGAACGTTCTGCTGCCTGCAACATCCTCCAGCATGATCGGTTTGGAAGTGGGTCAGTAATGGTGTAGGGTGGCATTTCTTTGGGGGGCCGCACAGCCCTCCATCTGCTCACCAGAGGTAGCCTGACTGCCATTAGGTAACTAGATGAGATCCTCAGACCCCTTGTGAGACCATATGCTGGTGCGGTTGGCCCCGGGTTCCTCCTAATGCAAGACAATGCTAGACCTCATGTGGCTGGAGGGTGTCAGCAGTTCCTGCAAGACGAAGGCATTGATGCTATGGACTGGCCCGCCCGTTCCCCAGACCTGAATCCAATTGAGCACATCTGGGACATCATGTCTCGCTCCATCCACCAACGCCATGGTGCACCACAGACTGTCCAGGAGTTGGCGGATGCTTTAGTCCAGGTCTGGGAGGAGATCCCTCAGGAGACCATCTGTTGCGTCATCAGGAGCATGCCCAGGCATTGTAGGGAGGTCATACAGGCACGTGGAGGCCACACACACTACTGAGCCTCATTTTGACTTGTTTTAAGGACAATACATCAAAGTTGGATCATCCTGTAGTGTGTTTTTCCACTTTAATTTTGAGTGTGACTCCAAATCCAGACCTCCATGGGTTAATAAATTTGATTTCCATAGATAATTTTTGTGTGATTTTGTTGTCAGCAGGTGCTCGAGTGTCACGATCCATGCAGTTTCTCCTCCATGCCTGGGGTGGCGCTCTCTGCTATGGTGCTCAGCGCTCTGCTCTGTATCTGCAGCTTGGTAATTAGCTGTTACCACAGCTGTGAGCAGCACCTGAACTCACTATATAGGCCAGCCACACAGGCTCCCAGTTGCCAGTTCATTGTGTCAAGGTTGTCTCAGTTCCTGTTCCTGGTTATGCTGGTCTCTACTGCTAAAATCATCCATAGTACTGCCAGGCTCTGACAGCTATCCTGTGTAGCTACAGTGCAATCCTGTTATCCTGCTACATTGCATACTCTACCACAGTGCTATCCTGTGATCCTGCTACAGTGCAATCCTGTTATCCTGCTACATTGCATACTCTACCACAGTGCTATCCTGTGATCCTGCTACAGTGCAATCCCATTATCCTGCTATGTTGCATGCTCTACTACAGTACTATCCTGTGATCCTGCTACAGTGCAATCCCGTTATCCTGCTACATTGCATGCTCTACTACAGTACTATCCTGTGATCCTGCTACAGTGCAATCCTGTTATCCTGCTACGTTGCATAGTCTACTACAGTACTATTCTGTGAACCTTCTACAGTGCTATCCTGCAATGCTGCATCTCCGCTTAAGTGCATCCTGCTACGGTGCTAACCTTCTACAGTGCAATCTTGCAACCCTGCATTCTCTGCTCAAGTGCATCCTGCTACGGTGCTAACCTTCTACAGTGCAATCCTGCAACCCTGCATTCTCTGCTCAAGTGCATCCTGCTACGGTGCTAACCTTCTACAGTGCAATCCTGCAACCCTGCATTCTCTGCTCAAGTGCATCCTGCTGTGGTGCTAATTCTGCTACAGAACAATCCTATTACAGTGTCTATACAGTCTACAGTGTTACAAGTGCCTTCACAGTCCACAGTGTCTCAAGTATTTCCACAGTCTACACCGTTTTCATGTAATCACAGTCTTCAGTATGTCCGTGTACTCACAGTCTCCTGGCACCCCGTGTACCCACACTTTCCAGCGTCTCTGTGTCCCCTCAGTTCCCAGCATCACAAGTGAGTTTCCAATCCCAGTATCACAAGTGTGTTCCCAAGTATCCAGTACTGCCAAGTACTTCACAGACTCCCAGCATTGCAAGTGCAATTCCAGTTCTCCCTTTAATTTTGTGTTCTCCAATCATTCCTGGTTTTTACTTATTGTTTACAGTTGTACACTGCTTTACCCTGTATAAATAAACCTGCTATTGTACCGAGAACATCAGTCCCTGTGAATATGTTCCTACAGAGGGAAGTCCAAACCGATTCTGACATCGAGGCAGTAAATTCAAGTGAAAATCGCTTATCAGAGAAAATTGGTAAGATTCAGTCAGATATTATTTCCCTGATACGACAGGACTTGCAAAAAGTACTTGAAAGAGTTAATGAGGTGGAAGTGAGAGTATCCTCCTCAGAGGAACTTGTAGGTCAGTTGCAAGTGCAGGTAAAAACCTTGACTGAGCAGGTGCATTGAACGCAAAATAAACTTTCAAATACTAATGGGCGAATACGCCGCAACAATGTAAGATTCATAGGCATACCTGAGTGTGAAGAGGGTAATGACTCTGAAAAGCTTGTGGAATAATGGATAAATGAAAAATTCGGGAAGGATGCCTTCTCAAAACAATTTGTAATAGAAAGGGCTCACTGAATACCCTTACGTCCATTGCCGCCGGGTGCACTTCCCCGAACTCTCATTGCAAAATTATGGAAATACCAAGATCATGACACTTTGATGAATTTGGCTCATATCAAGGGGCCAATTGAATATAATGCGGTGAAAGTGTCAGTTTTCCCTGACTTCGCGATAGAAGTGCAAAAGGATAGAGCAAAGTTTGTACCAATTTAAAAAAAGAGATTGCGTGAATTAAAAATACAATATTCTATGTTTATTCCCTCTAAATTAAGGGTGGAGATAGATGGAGTGACAATTTTTTTTTCCAACAACAAGGGAGGCGGCAATCTGGTTGGACAATCGTATGCCCTGAACAAGACAGATAGCTCCAGATCAAGCATAGAAATAAGCTCGGAAGAACATATGACATGTTCCTGGGTTGTATCGTTGGTTTAGATTTACTATGTATAAGCATGTGGAAAGGTCTGAAAAGTCATGTGGTTAAGTAAGCAGGCCTGAAAAATATTGTATATTGATGCTTTGGAGTTTGGGATGGGATGAGTTATATTATAGATGGAATAAGTAAATTTGCTGGAGAGAACACCGGGCTATGGTGGCTATTAGTATTGATTGCCTCTTAAGATGTGTTTTGATATTGTAATGTTAATGTGTTTTATGTGGTTATTAGGGTGGGAATCAGGTATGCTGCAAATTGAGTGGTATACAGGGTGGGGGGTAAGGGGAGGGGTATATGTTGTTATTGTCCTTCTTGTTAGGGAACTCAGTGCAACGTGGAATGAGTGCTCATGGGAAAAAGGGGTTTTATGGTCTCGAATTCTATGTAATAATGGAAATATTTATGTAGTGGGGGCTGGGGCAACAAAGATTTTAAATGTATACTGTTTGGTATCCTGGTTTACCTGCTGTTAATAACACATTATGGTTAAAATATTAACTTGGAATACAAGGAGGATAAATGATAAAGTAAAACGTCCCTTAGTTCTCAAACAAATTAGGCAATATGGAGCAGAAATTATCTGCCTCACTGAAACACATTTGGTGGGTACAAGACTCCTATCTTCAAAAAGGCCTTGGGTGGGATGGGCGTATCATGCCCAATATACATCTTGCTCTAGGGGAGTATCTATATTGGTTAAGAAAAGTGTTCCCTTTGCATGTAATGCTGTATGGATAGACCCAGGAGACAGGTACGTTTGTACGGTCAATTCGATTAAGACAATGGTGTTGGCAATCTATATACCACCACCATTCTCTTATGAGGTACTTAAGAGAGCAGTAGAATTTGTAGCATTACCACCAGAACTACCTGTAATCTTTCTTGGAGATTTTAATAATGTACTTGATCCATTTCTAGATAGATGGCAGAAATCAGTAATAAGTATACCTCAAAACAATAGAGGTTTCACAACATTTATAGCAGATATGGGATGGATTGACCCATAGAGAGTTAAGAATCCTGGGGTACAACAGTTTTCATGCTACTGTCAGACACATGGGTCATTTTCAAGAATAGATCTAGTTTTAGTGTCCAAAAATATACTACCTAGGATATCTACAGTGGAATACAAACTGAGAGGAATACCAGATTATTCACCATTAATATTACAGGTAAACATGGAAATGGATAAGGGACAATCTTTTTGGAAATTGAACCCCTCATGGTTGTTGCAGATGGGGGTGGGGTCAGATATGGGAAAATATGGATGGAATCTTTTTTGAAGATAATGTGGGCTCCGCATCTATGGCTATTGTGTGGGATGCATGTATTAGGGGGTCTTTGAGAAAAAAGATAGCTGAATTAAAAATGGTCTATAGGAAAACTGCTAATGAATTGGAAATTGAATGTAACAACCTCAAGTTGAAATACCTAAATGATAAGCAGGAGACAACTAGGACAGCGTCTAATAACAAAAGAGGCTGTAGAGAGCTGCTACACCCTAGACGGCTGTAGTGATGGTATCTAATGGATGTCACTCAACAACCAGTACAATATCAACAAGAAAAATTAGATAACACTTCTGCCAGAAAGAAACCATTACGGACACATTCACACGTATTATACTGTGAGTTGTGTACGCACCATGTTTATACCTTTTCTGCATTTGCTTTGCATATCCCTGTTGGTGAATATGGGATGGTAAAATGATCAATAGGGGACTGTGAAACTGGTTAAAGATACCTTTATATGTGCCCACCCCACTGAACATATGTGAGTATGGTATGCACATTGTTATTAACTAAAAGGGGAAGCAACATTATTTATAGGGAGGAACCCATTTGTTCAGAACTTATTACACAACTGGTCGGTTTTCTCCCAACCACCACCCCACTTCTTGTGTTCCTTTCCCTGAGGATCTGAGAGACACACTTCTGTCGAAGGGAGTTACATCGGTGAGCACGGGACGTAGGACTAAAAGGATACCTTTGTATGAGGATAACGCCACGTTTTTACATTTTTATGCTCTCAATGTTCAATTTTCTGGAGCATACCCACACTGTATATAGTAGATTCTATGCTAAAAACATTAATGAAAACTTTGGGGTCAAATAGAGTAATTTCACGGATATACGGGTATTTGCTGAATAGACATCATTCTGAGAATCTCCCTGGATTTAAAAACAAGTGGAAAAAAGACATAGGCCAAATAAATGATGACCTACGGAATAATGCATTAGCATCTCCTAGACGTGCTACGAACTCGGTTAAATTTCAGCAAATACAATTGTATATTTTGCATAGGACATATCTTATGCCAGTGAGTCTTAAGAAATGTAATCGTACCAAAACAGATAAGTGTCTAAGGTGCAAAAATACAGTAGGAACATTTTGGCATCTATTATGGGAATGCACAAAGGTTGGTGCCTTTTGGAATAAGATCATTGGTGCTATAGTTAACACAGGTATACCAAGTATAATAAGAACACCTAGATTATGCTCATTGGGTATTTTCACAGGAGACAAATTAGATAAATATACAAAACAATATCTGATTAATATATGTTCACTGGCTAAGGTAGTTATAGCTAGGGCATGGATGGCACCAGAGGGTCCAGATTTTAAAGCCTGGAAAAATCTGGTAAGTACAACAATAGATCATGAGCAATATGTATACTGCTCCTGAAATGCAGAATCTAAGTACAGCAGGATATGGAATAAGTGGCTTCAGTCAAGCTACTACAAGATAAAATAAGAAATAAGACCAATAGATATTATAGATAGAAGGTGTAAACTGAGACCATGGGAGGGGCATGACACGTCGCAATGAGTTAGGTAGAATACAAGCTAGCAGGCTCAGACTGGGCCACCGGGGAGCTGGTAAACTCAACGGTAGGCCCTGCCGAGTATTAGCCATGCCCTCATTTGTGTGAGGGCGTGGCTGCACACAACACCCCGGCTCCCATCTGGGAGGAGGCATCTGACATACTATGCTAACAGCGCCTGCGGCTCTGGCTTCACACCGCGATTGGAGCCATTCAGACAGCAACACATACAGCCAGGCAGGGTCAGGCTCAGTAGCGGTTTGCAGGGCATTTGGCATGCTGACAGCGTGGGCGACTCTGGCTGTCAGCTCCGATTAGGCACTAAGCAGCAACTTGTATAGCCTTGGAACCAGGTAAATAGCCTGCTGTATAGCTCCGCCCACTAAAGGGACCAGTGACTGGATTATAGCAGCGGATTTGAGGGTGCTTCTGATCTAAGGAATCCCCACTCAAGTCTCCTACTCCGCTCCACTACCCCCCTCCTTGGCGCAATGTGTGCAGGTGTGTCTGCACTCTGCAGAAGGAACATTTGCACCTGCTGCAGGCCTGCTGACCGCGTACAACCTGCTTGGAGGAAGAAGGAACTGAGGCTCCTCCTGCTCTTACTTTTAGCACATGCAGGAAGGAGCCGAGGACGGACGGAGATACAAGCTCATACTGATGTCCTGAGGTGACTGTAATTGACTGGGAGATCCTCTGCAGAGAACACAAGGTAAGAAAAGCCACAGCAGGTGATGCATACAGAACATACTGAAAAGGTGAGGCACTCATCATACATAGAGGACACAGTCTCAGTGATATGGCTACATGAATGGGGGTTCAGTATGCCTGACCAGCGGATGGGATGCTGGCGGTCACAATACCTGCGCCGGCATCCTGATGTTTGAAATCCCGATGGGGGCGAGGTAAGTATGTCCCCCCCAACCCCCCTCTCCCCTTACCCCCCCCCTCTTCCCTGCAGCCTAACCCTAACCCTCCCCCTTTAGTGCCTAAACCAACCCCCTTGGTGGTACCTATCCCTAACCCCCCTCTCCTTGCAGCCTAACACCTCCCCCCCCACCTGGCACTAACCTGCCCACTATACTTACAGTTGGGATGCTGGCTGTTGGGCTTTTGGCATTCTGATGGCTGTCGATATCCCAGCGTTGGTGTTCCAACTGCCGGGATCCTGCCAGCTGGCATCCTAACCGCATGGGGTTGTGGTGTCACAAATTATATTACATCACCTTATTGATGCTTTTAATATTGCCTATGTTTTTGATTGTTGTCTTATCACATCTCATAGTAGGCAGGATGTACAAACCTCTTGTGGTATTGTGGTACATCGAGCCACACATTGCATGCATACTAATCGCATATGTACTAACATATGCGATTAGTACTGCAAAGGACAGCTCTCCTGATAAGAGCTGCCCTTTGCGATCAGCACTGTTCATTGTTCACTGGATTTATGGGTTTATGACTCGGTAGTCCGTCTACACATGCAAAGAGTGATGCGGTGGCCACTGGGGGTGCTGGGAGTGATCTGATCAGATCCCTCTGACAGCACAATGTGGAAAGAAGTATAAAAGCTTCTATAGGTTTATGCCAGAAAAGCTGGCGTTACCCTCTACACCAAAGTCCGGCATTGTCGGCTTAGTACATATGGGAAATACAGTTTAACTGCATCTTCCCTTTAGCATATCCCACCCAATATATTATACTTCTTAGCCTAGTAATGCAGACATATATCACAGTTTTCTTATTATTACACTAAAAGCTGGTAGAGATTATTATTATTATTGTATTAATGCTGCTACATTATTAAAAAAAAGTGACAAAGATAAAATGTATTAGACAAAGTATCAATAAGGATCGATACGGTGTGGTGTAATGTTAATAAGGATCAATATGGTGGGTATAATGTAAATACAGATCAATACAGTGCGGTGTAATGTGAATAAGGTTCAATACAGTGTGGTATAATGTGAAAAAGGATCAATACAGTGTGGTGTAATGTGAATAAGGATCTACCATGTGGTATAATGTGAATAAGGATTAATATCGTGTGGTATAATGTGAATAAGGAGCAATACTACTGGGGGCGTATGTATATTTGACACTGCACTACTAGGGCATACAGTATGTGTATTTGGCACTGCACTACTGGGGGCATATGTGTATCTGACACTGCTATGGGCATCTATGTATCTGGCACTGCATTACTGGAGGCATCTGTGTATTTGGCACTGCACTACTGGGGTCATTATTTGTATCTGGCACTATACTGGGGTCTTTATGTGTATCTACTGCTCTCCCCTGGTGTAACCCAGGCGCATATACTACTGCTCTCTCCCGGTGTAACCCAGGTACATACACAACAGCTTGAAGTGGGCGGCGAGGTAGAGCTCTTTTTCTTTATATACTATGCTAGGTGGCGCCTATAATGGCTGGTCACTCCTCTCTGGTCACTTGGCCACACCCCTTCCAGCATATGGCAATGCCCCTTAGTGGGCCCCTGTGATTGCATTTCCCTGTTGGACTCTTCATGCCCCAGTCCGACACTGCAAGCTAGCCTAGATATATGAAATTATTAGGATGGAATGAGGTGGAAACATGGTCACTGATTGACGACCAACACTACAGTAGGTTATGAGATAAACAAATAAAGTTATAAATATATAAGATAAAGACACTTAGATCACGATTAAGAAATATGTATATAAATGTCTAAATAATTGAGAAAAAAAATATATGGCACTATTAAGAACTGAAAAGATAAATAAGACATGAGCACTTGTAATTGAAGAATTCAAAATACCAGATGTGTGGGGGTTGGTCGGTGACTGCATGGCTAGCTACACTGGGAAGAGACTAGTAAGAATAAGTTATGTTAAGAATAAAGGGCTAGAGCTGAGAAAATATAAATGTTGATACTGTATGTAGAATACAAGCTAGCCCAGGTATATGAAATGGTGTGGTCGAGTGATGTGGAAACGTGGTCACCAATCGAAGATTGACATTGGGGTATGAGAAAAATTATCAAAGATGTAAATATATAAAATATAGTTAGTTGGATTATGATTAATAAAAATGTATACAAATAAATAATTGAGATATAATGCACGGTATGGTAAAGAACCTAACCAGGGCCGAAACTAGGGGGGGCTAGGGGGGCAGGCGACCTGGGCGCCAGATTGGAGGGGGCGCCGAGACCCCCTAACACCCGCCGCGGTACATAATTTTAAACCCCCTTCTCCCGAGTGCCCAGCTCGGGGGGCGGGGTTTCGCGGAATGACGCGATTGCGTCGTGATGTCACGGCGCAAACGCGTCATTCCACGAAACCCCGCCGGAGGAGGGAGAAGGGGGAGCCCGGAGCCGCGCAGACGAGGAGGGAGAGGCGGCTGAAGAGCGGCGAGAACCGCTTCAAATGTAAGTCAGCCCCTCTCCCTTCCTCTCTCTCTCTCTCTCCCTCCACCACCTGCCGCAATGTGTAAAATGGGGACCTGTGCCTGCCGCTATGTGTAAAATGGGGACCTGTGCCTGCCGCTATGTGTAAAATGGGGACCTGTGCCTGCCGCTATGTGTAAAATGGGGACACTTGCCAGCGTACTGTGTAAAATGGGGACCTGTGCCTGCCGCTATGTGTAAAATGGGGACACTTGCCAGCGTACTGTGTAAAATGGGGACCTGTGCCTGCCGCAATGTGTAAAATGGGGACACTTGCCAGCGTACTGTGTAAAATGGGGACCTGTGCCTGCCGCTATGTGTAAAATGGGGACACTTGCCAGCGTACTGTGTAAAATGGGGACCTGTGCCTGCCGCAATGTGTAAAATGGGGACACTTGCCAGCGTACTGTGTAAAATGGGGACCTGTGCCTGCCGCTATGTGTAAAATGGGGACACTTACCAGCGTACTGTGTAAAATGGGGACCTGTGCCTGCCGCAATGTGTAAAATGGGGACCTGTGCCTGCCGCAATGTGTAAAATGGGGACACTTGCCAGCGTACTGTGTAAAATGGGGACCTGTGCCTGCCGCTATGTGTAAAATGGGGACACTTGCCAGCGTACTGTGTAAAATGGGGACCTGTGCCTGCCGCAATGTGTAAAATGGGGACACTTGCCAGCGTACTGTGAAAAATGGGGACCTGTGCCTGCCGCTATGTGTAAAATGGGGACACTTGCCAGCGTACTGTGTAAAATGGGGACCTGTGCCTGCCGCAATGTGTAAAATGGGGACACTTGCCAGCGTACTGTGTAAAATGGGGACCTGTGCCTGCCGCAATGTGTAAAATGGGGACCTGTGCCTGCCGCAATGTGTAAAATGGGGACCTGTGCCTGCCGCAATGTGTAAAATGGGGACACTTGCCAGCGTACTGTGTAAAATGGGGACCTGTGCCTGCCGCTATGTGTAAAATGGGGACACTTGCCAGCGTACTGTGTAAAATGGGGACCTGTGCCTGCCGCAATGTGTAAAATGGGGACACTTTTTCCTGCCGCAATGTGTAAAATGGGGACACTTTTTCCTGCCGCAATGTGTAAAATGGGGACACCTGTCTGCCGCAATGTGTAAAATGGGGAATGGGGACACTTGCCTGTCGTACTGTGTAAAATGGGGACACTTTTTCCTGGATATGAAATGTATGTTAGAAAAGGCAGTTTCTCAGGTAAAAAAGTTCTGAAAGAGAGATATATATATATATATATATATATATATATATATAATATTTTTATTCATTTATTTTTTTTATTTTATTTTATTATTTTTATTTATTTATTGTAAAATATATTTTTTTTTTTGCGGGGGGGGGGGGGGGGGTGTCAAATGACTACCTTGCCCCGGGTGACAAAAATCCTAGTTTCGGCCCTGACCTAACCCCACCCCTCCTCCCAAAAAAAACAAAAAAACGAGCACTAGTGATTAGTGATGAGAGGGTTCGGATCCTCGGGATCCGAACCCGCCCGAACTTCACCTTTTTTTGCACGGGTCCGAGCAACTGGGATCCTCCCGCCTTGCTCGGTTAACCCGAGCGCGCCCGAACGTCATCATCCCGCGGTCGGATTCTCGCGAGATTCGTATTCTATGTAAGGAGCCGTGCGTCGCCGCCATTTTTCACTCGTGCATTGGAGATGATCGTGAGAGGACGTGGCTGGCGTCCTCACAGTTTCTATGTTCAGTGGGCTGCAAATATCTGTGCTCAGTGTGCTGCAAATATCTGTGCTCAGTGTGCTGCAAGTGCAAATATCTACGTTCTCTGCCTGAAAAACGCTCCATATCTGTGCTCGGTGTGCTGCAAATATCTGTGCTCAGTGTGCTAATTGCTTTATTGTGGGGACTGGGGACCAGCAGTATTATATAGTAGGAGGACAGTGCAGAGTTTTGCTGACCAGTGACCACCAGTATTATACGTTCTCGGCCTGAAAAACACTCCATATCTGTGCTGCATTGTAGTATATACATATAGTAGGAGGACAGTGCAGAATTTTGCTGACCACCAGTATAACTATATATGTAGCAGTACGGTACAGTAGTCCACTGCTCTACCTCTGTGTCGTCAAGTATACTATCCCATCCATACATACCTGTGGTGCATTTCAGTTTTGCACAGTTTGCTAACCACCAGTATATAATATATAGCAGTATGGTACAGTAGGCCACTGCTCTACCTACCTCTGTGTCGTCAAGTATACTATCCATCCATACCTGTGGTGCATTTCAGTTTTGCACAGTTTGCTGACCACCAGTATATAATATATAGCAGTACGGTACAGAAGGCCACTGCTCTACCTACCTCTGTGTCGTCAAGTATACTATCCATCCATACCTGTGGTGCATTTCAGTTTTGCACAGTTTGCTGACCACCAGTATATAATATATAACAGTACTGTACAGTAGGCCACTGCTCTACCTACCTCTGTGTCGTAAAGTATACTATCCATCCATACCTGTGGTGCATTTCAGTTTTGCACAGTTTGCTGACCACCAGTATATAATATATAGCAGTACGGTACAGAAGGCCACTGCTCTACCTACCTCTGTGTCGTCAAGTATACTATCCATCCATACCTGTGGGGCATTTCAGTTTTTGTGCGCAGTATATATAGTAGTAGGCCATTGCTATTGATAAATATATTACTGGCATATAATTCCACACATTAAAAAATGGAGAACAAAAATGTGGAGGGTAAAATAGGGAAAGATCAAGATCCACTTCCACCTCATGCTGAAGATGCTGCCACTAGTCATGGCCGAGATGATGAAATGCCATCAACATCGTCTGCCAAGGCCGATGCCCAATGTCATAGTAGAGAGCACGTAAAATCCAAAAAACAAAAGTTCAGTAAAATGACCCAAAAATCAAAATTAAAATCGTCTGAGGAGAAGCGTAAACTTGCCAATATGCCATTTACGACACGGAGTGGCAAGGAACGGCTGAGGCCCTCTCCTATGTTCCTTATGACTAGTGGGTCAGCTTCACATGAGGATGGAAGCACTCATCCTCCTGCTAGAAAACTTAAAAGACTTAAGCTGGCAAAAGCACAGCAAAGAACTGTGCGTTCTTCTAAATCACAAATCCCCAAGGAGAGTCCAATTGTGTCGGTTGCGATGCCTGACCTTCCCAACACTGGACGGGAAGAGGTGGCGCCTTCCACCATTTGCACGCCCCCTGCAAGTGCTGGAAGGAGCACCCGCAGTCCAGTTCCTGATAGTCAAATTGAAGATGTCACTGTTGAAGTACACCAGGATGAGGATATTGGTGTTGCTGGCGCTGGGGAGGAAATTGACAAGGAGGATTCTGATGGTGAGGTGGTTTGTTTAAGTCAGGCACCCGGGGAGACACCTGTTGTCCATGGGACGAATATGGCCATTGACATGCCTGGTCAAAATACAAAAAAAAATCATCTCTTCAGTGTGGAATTATTTCAACAGAAATGCGGACAACTGGTGTCAAGCCCTGTGTTGCCTTTGTCAAGCTGTAATAAGTAGGGGTAAGGACGTTAACCACCTAGGAACATCCTCCCTTATACATCACCTGGAGCGCATTCATCAGAAGTCACTGACAAGTTCAAAAACTTTGGGTGACAGCGGAAGCAGTCCACTGCCAACGAAATCCCTTCCTCTTGTAACCAAGCTCCTGCAAACCACACCACCAACTCTCTCAGTCTCAATTTCCTCCTTAGACAGGAAAGCCAATAGTCCTGCAGGCCATGTCACTGGCAAGTCTGACGAGTCCTCTCCTGCCTGGGATTCCTCCGATGTATCCTTGAGTGTAACACCTACTGCTGCTGGCGCTACTGTTGTTGCTGCTGGGAGTCGATCATCATCCCAGAGGGGAAGTCGGAAGACCACTTGTACTACTTCCAGTAAGCAATTGACTGTCCAACAGTCCTTTGCGAGGAAGATGAAATATCACAGCAGTCATCCTGCTGCAAAGCGGATAACTCAGGCCTTGGCAGCCTGGGTGGTGAGAAACGTGTTTCCGGTATCCACCGTTAATTCACAGGGAACTAGAGAATTGATTGAGGTACTGTGTCCCCGGTACCAAATACCATCTAGGTTCCATTTCTCTAGGCAGGCGATACCGAAAATGTACACAGACGTCAGAAAAAGAGTCACCAGTGTCCTAAAAAATGCGGTTGTACCCAATGTCCACTTAACCATGGACATGTGGACAAGTGGACCAGGGCAGACTCAGGACTATATGACTGTGACAGCCCACTGGGTAGATGTATTGCCTCCCGCAGCAAGAACAGCATCGGCGGCACCAGTAGCAGCATCTCGCAAACGCCAACTCGTTCCTAGGCAGGCTATGCTTTGTATCACCGCTTTCCATAAGAGGCACACAGCTGACAACCTCTTACGAAAACTGAGGAACATCATCGCAGAATGGCTTACCCCAATTGGACTCTCCTGGGGATTTGTGACATCGGACAACGCCACCAATATTGTGCGTGCATTACATGTGGGCAAATTCCAGCACGTCCCATGTTTTGCACATACATTGAATTTGGTGGTGCAGAATTATTTAAAAAACGTCAGGGGTGTGCAAGAGATGCTGTTGGTGGCCCGAAGAATTACGGGCCACTTTCGGCATTCAGCCACCAAGTGCCGAAGACTGGAGCACCAGCAAACACTCCTGACCCTGCCCTGCCATCATCTGAAGCAAGAGGTGGTAACGAGGTGGAATTCAACCCTCTATATGCTTCAGAGGATGGAGGAGCAGCAAAAGCCTATACAGCTACCTGCGATATAGGCAAAGGAGGGGGAATGCACCTGACTCAAGCGCAGTGGAGAATGATTTCAACGTTGTGCAAGGTTCTGCAACCCTTTGAACTTGCCACACGTGAAGTCAGTTCAGACACTGCCAGCCTGAGTCAGGTCATTCCCCTCATCAGGCTTTTGCAGAAGAAGCTGGAGAGATTGAAGGAGGAGCTAAAACAGAGCGATTCCGCTAGGCATGTGGGACTTGTGGATGGAGCCCTTAATTCGCTTAACCAGGATTCACGGGTGGTCAATCTGTTGAAATCAGAGCACTACATTTTGGCCACCGTGCTCGATCCTAGATTTAAAACCTACGTTGTATCTCTCTTTCCGGCAGACACAAGTCTGCAGATGTTCAAAGACCTGCTGGTGAGAAAATTGTCAAGTCAAGCGGAACGTGACCCGTCAACAGCTCCTCCTTCACATTCTCCCGCAACTGGGGCTGCGAGGCAAAGGCTAAGAATTCCGAGCCCACCCACTGGCGGTGATGCAGGGCAGTCTGGAGCGAGTGCTGACATCTGGTCCAAACTGAAGGACCTGACAACGATTACTGACATGTCGTCTACTGTCACTGCATATGATTCTGTCACCATTGAAAGAATGGTGGAGGATTATATGAGTGACCACATCCAAGTAGGCACGTCAGACAGTCCGTACGTATACTGGCAGGAAAAAGAGTCAATTTGGAGGCCCTTGCACAAACTGGCTTTATTTTACCTAAGTTGCCCCCCCTCCAGTGCGTACTCCAAAAGAGAGTTTAGTGCAGCCGCTCACCTTGTCAGCAATCGACGTACAAGGTTGTTTCCAGAAAATGTGGAGAAGATGATGTTAATCAAAATGAATTATAATCAATTCCTCCGTGGAGACATTCAACAGCAATTGCATCCAGAAAGTACACAGGGACCTGAGATGGTGGATTCCAGTGGGGACGAATTAATAATCTGTGAGGAGGGGGATGTACACAGTGAAAGGGGTGAGGAATCGGTCGATGAGGAGGAGGTGAACGTCTTGCCTCTGTAGAGCCAGTTTGTGCAAGGAGAAATTGATTGCTTCTTTTTTGGTGGGGGCCCAAACCAACCAGTCATTTCAGTCACAGTTGTGTGGCAGACATTGTCACTGAAATGATGGGTTTGTTAAAGTGTACATGTCCTGTTTATACAACATAAGGGTGGGTGGGAGGACCCAAGGACAATTCCATCTTGCACCTCTTTTTTCTTTCATTTTTCTTTGTATCATGTGCAGTTTGGGGACTATTTTTTGAAGTGCCATCCTGTCTGACACTGCAGTGCCACTCCTAGATGGGCCAGGTGTTTGTGTCGGCCACTTGTGTCGCTTAGCTTAGTCACACAGCGACCTTGGTGCACCTCTTTTTTTCTTTGCATCATGTGCTGTTTGGGGACTATTTTTTTGAAGTGCCATCCTGTCTGACACTGCAGTGCCACTCCTAGATGGGCCAGGTGTTTGTGTCAGCCACTTGGGTCGCTTAGCTTAGTCACACAGCTACCTCATTGCGCCTCTTTTTTTCTTTGCATCATGTGCTGTTTGGGGACAATTTTTTTAATCTGCCATCCTGTCTGACACTGCAGTGCCACTCAAAGATGGTCCAGGTGTTTGTGTCGGCCACTTGGGTCGCTTAGCTTAGTCACACAGCTACCTCATTGCACCTCTTTTTTTCTTTGCATCATGTGCTGTTTGGGGACAATTATTTTAATCTGCCATCCTGTCTGACACTGCAGTGCCACTCCTAGATGGGCCAGGTGTTTGTGTTGGCCACTTGGGTCGCTTAGCTTAGTCATCCAGCGACCTCGGTGCAAATTTTAGGACTAAAAATAATATTGTGAGGTGTGAGGTGTTCAGAATATACTGGAAATGAGTGTAAATTATGGTTATTGAGGTTAATAATACTATGGGATCAAAATGACCCCCAAATTCTATGATTTAAGCTGTTTTTGAGGGTTTTTTGTAAAAAAACACCCGAATCCAAAACACACCCGAATCCGACAAAAAATTTTCAGGGAGGTTTTGCCAAAACGCGTCCGAATCCAAAACACGGCCGCGGAACCGAATCCAAAACCAAAACACAAAACCAGAAAAATTTCCGGTGCACATTACATCTAGTGATTGAAGAATTTGAATACCAGATGTGGGTAGGATGGTCGGTGACCATGGGCCCAGATACACTGGAAAATAATAGTAAAGTAAATAATGAAATCTATTTGAATTGATAGGCTAGACTTAAGATAATAATATATGTTGGTATTGTATGTAATAAATGTATGTTAGTATGTGATGTGTAAGTATGTATTTATGTGTAAGAAAATTAATAATATATCTTTTCAACATTTTTTTAATTTCCTTGATTAATTTTACTATAAAATAAAGTGGAGAATAAATATACTTATTGGAGTCTTTCTTAACAAATACCTGGAATACTATGTGAATATGATATTATTTAAATACAGATCAACTGTATGAACTGTTTGCACTAGATTTTTGTTTTTATCTTTTTTTTACATGATCCCCTATATGGAGATTCAATCATTATTTATAAATAAAGAAGATTGACCTGAAAACAACATTCTTTACCATGAAGATGAGTCCAGTTTTTTAAGTATGAAATAGTATGGTTCTAGGTACCTAGGTAGAAATATCCCACACGTTTTTATTTCTTGTGTGGCTGTGGAAGTCAGGATAACACTCCTGGGTACATACTACCAGTGTCGGACTGGGGCATGTTGGGCCAACCGGGGGAATGCAGTGTTAGGGGCCTATCTTAGGGATGTGGCCCTTCTGCAGAAGGGGTGTGGCCTGCCACCTCATTGATTTGACTAACCATTAGAGAGTACAACGTCTGGGCCCCATCATCAGTATACACAGTAAAATCAGCTGCTGCGTACATGATAATGTACCAGATTAATAACAGATTAATAACAGCAATGCACTGTAGAAAATACACCATAGTCCAGTATAAGGTAACATATGTATCATGTATAATTTAAATGCACAGTCTGGAGCCTGATCCTTAGAGCAGGAGGTGGGCCCCAGACAGTGGGGCCCACCGGTGGTTTCTCCTGTACACCGGTGGGCCACTCCAATTGCAATTGATATACCTTGTTTATTTTATGGCTTATGAGGTGTAGCATTTTTCATTTTATGATTGCAGTGACCTGGTAAAGTGGTGCTAGATGAGTGTTGGTGTGGCACTTATGTACCTGGAATTGAGAATTGAACAGGATTTCACATTTTGAGGATAATATGAGTAGAGAAGAAACTTTTTATCAAGATCAAATAAGAATTTTGGACCTAATGCAGACCCGATTGCAGCAGCAGTAAAATATTTCTCGAATGGGCAATACCATGTGCAGGTGTGGCAGATATAATATGTGCAAAGAGAGTTTGTGCAGAATCAGATCTGAATTGTTGGTCCTGGCATGATTTTGATGATTTACGGTAGCCACTAGTTTAAAAGCGAGAATTAATTTAAAATCATAAACAACTGTTTTCGCTTTAAAACTAATTCAAGTTGTAAACTAGAGGCTATCTTACCAAAATCATGCTGGGACTAGCATATCATAGCCTATTACATAAGTGCATTTATCTCTGGCTAAAGAACATTGTTGTAAATGTATTAAAAGACGTTATGGGGTAAAGTGGTTACAGTGCACGCTATGTGCACCAGTTTCCACTTCACCCGCATGTATGATTAACATTTTGCCGTTAAATGATCAGGTCACATTGCGCCTGGAGTCATTATTGGCGGGCAAGTGTAAAAGATACTGTAGGCTGGCGATAGCTGTACACTGAGCAGGACACTGTGCATTTGGTAGCTGTCCTTCCTGTCTTTGGCTCCTCAGTCTGGCACTGTGTTAATTCTCAGCCTACTTTGTTAATTTTGTTACCATTTATTTGTGTCAATAAAGTTATTAACACATCTACATTATCTTGGCATCTGATTCCAAGCAGAGCCCTGGCGACCCGGAAATTTCATCACTCATTCAAAACTGAACAGATCAGTTTTAAATGAGTGAGCATCTATTAAAGTCAACTCTCTGTGAACAATAGTTGTGGATTAAGGTGTTCATCAACAACAGTTGTAAATTAACTTGTTACATCACTGATTCGACCTAGAATCAAATTATCTACTTTTGATTATGTCTTGTATTGGACACCCACTGTCTAGTGAGTGTTGTAAAAACCTATATTTTGATTGTCTTCTCTATGAGTGGTATAGTGAATGTCCATTCTTCGACTGATTTAACCCCTGATGAAGTTAATGTGACAAAACGCGTAGGATTTCGAACTGATATCCTCTGTTACACTGGAACAAAAAGCCTCAATCTACGGAAAAAACATCTCTAAAGACCTAACATTGTCAAGTACTGGAATTCACCTGTATTTTACTTTGTATTGCTGAATGTGGATATACTCTTTTAAGATTGTGACTTTTTTATCTGGTGAAAATACAGTAGAACTTTTTATCCATTGCTAAACAGAGTTCACAGTTTGTAATAAAAATAAGTCTTTCTCCCATAAAAACCATGCATGTGGTCAAATGGCTCTAATAATCGAGTATGAGGATGTTTATGTAGGATGGATACAGTATCTGAAATATACTCTGTGTTTATAATTGTTTATGCATGTAATTACTGCAGCATACTACAGGCTGAGATCATTACACTGGATGTGTTTTCAACAGATGGACTTGTAAAACAGAGGTACAGTATTAGCATAACATTTTTTACATTCTTCCTTCACATTAAATGTTTCTGCTCTGTAATTCTTATATTCACATTAGTCCAAGAGGTGATTTTTTTCAGACATTTTCTTTTCATTATTTGGTTTGTATGAATATATTCCAAGCAATTAAAGTAAGGAAAAATCACATCCTGTTAGAATCATGTTCTAATAAAATAATACACAAATAGAATGAGATTTGCTTGTAAGCTAAAATGTTTTGATCAAAATAGGAGGAACCAATACTACATATTTTATGCTAGTAGCTCTATATACAGATTTACAAAGTAGGGAGAAAAATGTCAAAATTGTGTTCATTGTAGATCCATATGGTGCACATAGAATTCTGTGAAGCTGGGCCCATTAAAACACAGGATTAGAGGAACACCATTATTTTATTTTTTCCCCCTATTTTGTTATATTTCCTAATGATGTTGTGCTGTAGTTTGCAAAAACACCCTTAGGCGAGCGTTGTAATTTTCTTGATGTTACAAATTTTTCCCATCAAGACTTAGGAATGGATGCACAAGAGAGGACAATGTAAAAAAACAATTAATTACAGTATGCTATTAATTTGCAATGTACTGTTTGTCACATGACTATGACATTGCACTGTTACTTATATTAATTATATAATCAATTCATCATATAAAAAAGTTAATATTTACATGGAATGTGTTATGATTTTTTTATCCTGAAAACTCACATTTCATGCCACAAAATCTGCACCCCACAGGTAACTATCTGTGTTTTGCTCTATTGTTTGGCTATGCAGTGCAAGTTTTTTTCTAAGAATCCCCTTAGGCATAGTTTAATATGAGTATACTGACTCCAATATTCCCATGCTAAAACATTCAAAACAGATGTACTTTGTCCATGGACATCACATTTTCACAATACACCAGAGAGATATGGCGTCCCTAATGGCTTAACAGATTTAGAACTACTGTTTTCATTGGGTTCTAACAATTGGGGTTATGTAATAAACTTAAAGATTACAGAACAAGATTATGATGTAAAGCCACAATCAGTTATTTTTGGTAAATATATATGAACTGAAGCGTAATACTTCTTTAAAGTAAATCATGGTAAAGAATCCCAAAGAATTGTACATGTAATTTTTGCTTTTCTCAAAACCTTTACCTTCACAATAAATTATTATCCTGGTAAAGAGAACAGTAGTTCAGTGTTGGCACTGGGGTCGGTGATACCCAGTGTACTAAGAGGCCCTCCCATGTGCGTAGCGAGCACCTAATAAAGGAACATGGCCTCACAGGAAGCCCCGCTTGCATCACTGTGGGGGCGTGTTCTGCATTCCCAGAGATGATGGGCTACCCCATGAGACTCTGCCTGCCCTGCCGGCTCCTCCTCAGTGACAGGAGACAGGCGTTGCATAATTATTATAATTATTATTATTACAAGTTATTTATATAGCACAGACATATTCTACATCGCTTTACAGAGAATTTTTGGCCATTCACATCAGTACCTGCCCCCGTGGAGCTTACAATCTATATTCCCTATCACATGTATACACACACACACTCATAGGGATAGAGTACGTAGAACAACAGAGTCATTCTAGTCTACAGTGACAGGTAGAGAATACGAAGTGGAGATGGCCCCTCCTCTCCTCCAGGCAGAGCAATTCATCCTTTGTTACGGCCCGCAGTCAGCCATGTCATACTGTAATGGGTAAGTTAGACTAATTATTATTAGTACTACTCTCTGATAATGCTGCTGACTATAACCCTCTTCATTGCTGGTGGTAGTTCCGCCCCTGATCATGCATCACTTTTCTCAGAGGGTTCTGCAAGTGGCAGGTTCTACTATGTGGCAACTCTGGGAGAGAGCTGATAAAACAGCTAAGTTAAGGGCCATAGAGCAGTCCACGGAGAGAGTGAGAGAGAGAGAGAGAGAGAGAGAGACCGATTGAGGTGAGAACCTCATAGAGGAAAGGACTGCATCACTACATCTAAAACTGGAAGCAGTTTAACTGCCCACTGGAATATGAGAAATTAAGAAAGGGGACTCTGTATGAAAGCTCCATGCTGGTGATTGCTAGCACCAGCGCCGTAACAGGTAGGCAGAGTGCCCTAAGCCGGCCCACACTCTTAAACCTGCAAGGTTATCATTTGACACCTAGGGAGTGGGGCCACCGTCTCTGGTAAGTAAAGCACTGTTCGGGGCACTGCCCTTTGTGTTGATAGAGGCAGATTCAAGTAATCTGTGCATTTTTCAGCCAGTTTTGGTATCTGATTTCTGATTGCACTTCCATAAGTTGCAAGCAGAAATTGGCTACTGTGAGTTAACACAGTGTAGCTGTCAGAATGGGTTCCGGTGACTATCACAACATAAAACCAAGAGAAAAACTGTCAGTTGGAGCCTTTAATAGTTGCAGCACTTTCTGAGTTTTTTGAGCTGCCAAAACTATTAATGACCTTGTGTCTTTTACCACGCTGTAACAGACTATCGCTCATTGCCTGTTATAATCAGTTTATCACCCACAACTGTCATCATTGCTATTGATCCATGCCAGATGCCATCATTTTCAGTACATGTATATGGGAGGCCAGAACAAGCAAGAACGTACATTAATGTAGCTGCCAAATGGAAAAAACATCAGTGCTGAAAAATGTAACATTTTGTTTTACGGGTCGTGTAGTGTGAAATATATTGACTTACGTGTTAAAAACAAACTACTGTATTCATTGGTGTCCCATCCCAAGGATGAAATAATCTATAAACCCCTAGAAATGGCAGATGCTGGCTGTATACAGTTAGTTCATTCCTACCGTTGTGTCCTCACTTACTGGGATTCCATACAGCATATGATATATCGCGATGCCTGGCATGACTGAGCTGCTCCGAGATGAGTAGTGCACCATATTTTTCTATAAATTGTGCATCTTAGTCGTATCGCAGACACAGTAAAAATCACTCACAGTGTACTGAAGATGATAGACTGTGACTTTAATAGCACATGAATTGGTATGTACAATATTGCAGATGAAGCCCAATGGAACTTGGTGTTAGGAAAGGGCTGCAGCTGCTTGCATTGGAGCCGTTTTTACACAGACTCAGTCGCACATAGATGTTCAAATGTCGCAAACTCCGTTAATTATTGTAAGCTAGCAATGTAGATTTGTCACATCTGGTTGTTTTAAAATACAAATAATATGGACACATATCATACCTCCCAACGTGACCCTCTCCAGGAGGGACACAATGCTCTGCTTCTGGACTTTCCTCTTAATTTATGATTGCCGGCACCTGTTTTGAACAGGTTAATGGATAAGAAAGGTGTTTTACCATAAGTGAGGGCAATAATTTGACATATGTAATAAATCTTAACAATTAAATAATGACACAGACAGAAGTAGTAATAAATTTGGTCTTACATTTATTGATAACAATTAGAGATGAGCCGGTTTGGTTCTCAGAGAACCGAACCCTACCGAACATTACGTCCCGAGCTCTGATTCGCGCCAGACTTGGAAACCAGAACGAGGCAAAATGTCATCATCTCGCTGTTGGATTCTCGCGGGTTTTATATTCCATATAAAGATCCACGCATCGCCACTATTTTCACTCTGGTATTGGAGAGTGTAGCGAGAGGACGTGTCTCCGTCCTCAGTGTGTGTGGTAAAGTGGGGTGGCGATTCCCAGTGCCGTAACTAGGTGTGTGCCGAGGGGGCCTTGCCCACAGCGCAAATGTCAGTCCCCGGCCGGCGCCGCCGCTTGCCTCCTGCCTCTGCATGTGAGGGGAGCGGGAGCGGGAGCACGGCTGTAGCCGCATCTACTTGCAAACAGCTGCCCCGTGTCCCGCTGCCGCCAGGAGTCCCGCTGTGAGTGCAGCGGGGTGTGGAGCGCTGTCGGAGGTTGGACCCGCGGGAGTCAGCTGCCCGGCGCCCCTCTCCGCTGCCCACTGCACAATAAATCGTTCAGCGGGTGCAGCCGCGCCGAGTGTGGGACACACTTGACAGACAACAGCCGCCCCCTCACCGCTACCACGAGGCGATGTCAGGTAGGAATGAGTGGCTGGTCAACATGTGTCTAATCAGCGCTGCCTTGCACCGGCCCCACATGGCGTCTCTACGGCTGCAGGAGCTCAGGCTGATGGGGGAGATGTTATCTGTAGTGCGGGGCTCAGGAGGATACACTGCCCTGAGCCGTCACCGCTCCCCATGAGGCGCTGTACCCCACTGCAGAACTCAGCTCATCAGCTGTGGCCGTGTGTGTATGTATGTATATGTTTATATATATATATATATATATATATATATAAAATATCCATCTTCATCTGCTACTATGTGCTGCGTTGTAGCTGTGGTGGGGTATATATAATATATATATACTGAACATACCATGTGGTACAGTCACGCACACTTATGTTAATTTTTAATTAGATAGTTCATTCGTGAGGCCTATTGTTTCACTCTGTTACTGTCTGTCAGTATGCATAATAATAACTTGAACAGCATCCACTTGCACAGTGTGTTTTGTACTCTCATGCTGCTTGTAGCGTCGCCGCAGCATGTGTCCCGGACCCCAGGAGTGGCTCTGCGCCTGGATGCTGCCTACCACCTCCACATGACTGACAGAACACACACACACACACACACACACACTCACTCACTCATTCACTCTCTCTCTCGTGCAAAACGGGGGGATGCGTGAACTCTGCTACTGTAATGTGCAAAAAAGGGGGATTCTGCCTGCTGGAATGTGTAAAAAGGGGGGCACTGTCTGCCGTAATGTGTAAAAAGGGGACTCTGTCTGCCGTAATATGTAAAAAGGGGGACACTGTCTGCCGTAATATGTAAAAAGGGGGATGCTGTCTGCCGTAATGTATAAAAAGGGGAATCTGTCCGCCGTAATGTGAAAAAGGGTCTCTACCTGGTGTAGTGGTGCTACTGTGCGGCGTAATTTGAATAATGGAGACTACTGTGCACCATTATATGAATTGGTGTTATTTTGTGGCCACACCCCTTCCCCGTGAAGCCACGCCCCTATATTTTTTGCGCGCGCCCGCGGCGCGCACTGCCGCCGTTTTACATTAAGGGGGGGCGCCGATGCCGTTTCTTGCACACAGCGCTAAAATGTCTAGTTACGGCATTGGCGATTCCAGTGCTGTCTTGTGCTGCTCAGTACAGTGTAGTGTCTTATGCTGCATCAGTCCAGTCACAGTGTTGGTGTCCTCTGCTGCCATATGTCCAGTGTAGCTGTATAAGTCCAGTGCAGTGGTGCTGTGTTGTCCTGCATCAGTACAGTGGTAGTGTCTTGTGCTACATCAGTCCAGTCACAGTGTTGGTGTCCTCTGCTGCCATATGTCCAGTGTAGCTGTATAAGTCCAGTGCAGTGGTGCTGTGTTGTCCTGCATCAGTACAATGGTAGTGTCTTGTGCTACATCAGTCCAGTCACAGTGGTGGTGTCTTCTGCTGCGATATGTCCAGTGCTGCTGTATAAGTCCTGTCCATTGCAGTTGTGCTGTGTTGTCCTGCATCAGTCTTGTGGTGGTGTCCCTGTGCTGCTGTATAATTCCAGTGGTACTGCCTTATACGTCCAGTGATACTGCTGTATAAGTCCAGTGATACTGCCGTATAAATCCAGTCCAGTGGTACTGCCATATACATCCAGTGATACTACCGTATATGTCCAGTGGTACTGCCATATAAATCTAGTCCAGTGGTACTGCAATATAATTCCAGTGATACTGCCGGATATGTCCAGTGGTACTGCCGTGTAAATCCAGTGGTACTGCCGTATAAATCCAATGCAGTGGTACTGCTGTATATGTCCAGTGATACTGCCGTATAAATCCAGTCCAGTGGTACTGCTGTATATGTCCAGTGATACTGACGTATAAGTCCAGTGGTACTGCCGTATAAATCCAGTGGTACGCCAGTATAAGTCCAGTGGTACTGCATATAATTCCAGTGATACTGCAGTATATATCCCAGTGGTACTGGGGTATAAATCCAGTGGTACTGCCATATAAATCCAGTGGTACTGCTGTATAAATCCAGTCCAGTGGTACTGCCATATAATTCCAGTGATACTGCAGTATATGTCCCAGTGGTACTGCCGTATAAATCCAGTGATACTGCCATATATGTCCAGTGGTACTGCCATATAAATCCAGTGATTCTGCCATATATGTCCAGTAGTACTTCCGTATAAATCCAGTGGTACTGCCGTATAAGTCTAGTGGTACTGCCATGTAAGTCCAGTGATACTGTTGTATATGTCCAGTGGTACTGCTGTATAAAACCAGTGGTACTCCCGTATAAGTCCAGTGGTACTGCCGTATAAATCCAGTCAAGTGATATTGCCATATAAGTCCAGTGGTACTGACATTTAATTCCAGTGATACTGCAGTATATATCCCAGTGTTACTGCCATATTTGTCCAGTGGTACTGCCGTATAAATCCAATGATACTGCCGTATATGTCCAGTAGTCCTTCCGTATAAATCCAATGGTACTGCCGTATAAGTCCAGTGGTACTGCCATGTAAGTCCAGTGATACTGTCGTATATGTCCAGTGGTACTGCCATATAAATCCAGTGATACTGCCGTATATGTCCAGTAGTACTGCCGTATAAATCCAGCGGTATCCCGTATAAGTCCAGTGTACTGCCGTATAAATCCAGTCCAGTGGTACTGCCGTATAAGTCCAGTGGTACTGCCATATAATTCCAGTGATACTGCAGTATATATCCCAGTGGTACTGCCGTATAAATCCAGTGGTACTGCCATATATGTCCAGTGGTACTGCAGTATAAATCCAGTGATACTGTCGTATATGTCCAGTAGTACTTCCGTATAAATCCAGTGGTACTGCTGTATAAGTCCAGTGGTACTGCCATGTAAGTTCAGTGATACTGCTGTATATGTCCAGTGGTACTGCCGTATAAGTCCAGTGATACTGCCATATATGTCCAGTGGTACTGCCGTATAAGTTCAATGATACTGCCGTATAAGTCCAGTCCAGTGGTACTGCTGTATAAGTCCAGTCCAGTGGTGCTGCCATATAAGTTCAGTGATGCTGTCCTGTGCTGTATATTATTTACTCCAGATAAAGGGGTTATTAATATTTAATCCAAATAATTTTTTAAAGGGTTTGCCCTGTGTGGTGTAGAGATATGCTCTCCTGTGCTACATTTTGTTATAACACTCCAGAAAAATAATGGAGAACAAAAATTTGGAGGATAAAATAGGGAAAGATCAAGAACCACTTCTTCCTCCTACTGCTGCTGCTGCTGTTGTTGCTGCTGGGAGTCAATCGTCATCCCAGAGGGGAAGTCGGAATACCCCTTGTACTACTTCAACTAAGCAAATGACTGTCCAACATTGTCATCATGTTGCAAAGCAGATAACTGAGGCCTATGTTGGTGTAAGACATGCATCCGGTATCTGCCATTAGTGCAGTGGGACTGCAGTGCCAACCCTAGATGGGCCAGGTGTTTGTGCCACACACTTGTGTCGCTTAGCTTAGTCATACAGCTACCTCATTGCACCTCTTTTATTTCTTTGCATCATGTGCTGTTTGGGGACTAGTTTTTTTAAAGTGCCGTCCTGTCTGCCACTGCAGTGCCACTCCTAGATGGGCCAGGTGTTTGTGCCGCACACTTGTGTCACTTAGCTTAGTCATACAGCTACCTCATTGCACCTGTTTTACTTATTTGCATGATGTGTTGTTTGGGGACTAGTTTTTTTTTCAATGCCATCTTGCCTGACACTGCAGTGCTATTCCTAGATGGGCCAGGTGTTTGTGCCGCACACTGGTGTCATTTAGCTTAGTCATACAGCTAGTTGCTCGGTGCAACTTTTAGGCCTAAAAACAATATTGTGAGGTATGAGGTGTTCAGAATAGACTGGAAATGAGTGGAAATTAATGTTCTTGAGATTAATAATACCATAGGATCAAAATTACCCCAAAATTCTGTGATTTTAGCTATTTTTATGTATTTTTCAAAAATCATCCAGATCCAAAACCAATATTAAAACCCTAAAGGGTGGTTTTGGTAGTACCTATCCAGATCCAAAACATGATTGGGGATCCAGATCCAAAACCAAAACACAAAACACGAAAGTGCCCACCGCACATCTCTAATAACAATATACTGTATATCTATAATATAACTAGTATGGTGGCAAGCAGAAAAGCTAGCAGATCAGACTCAACTTATGAAACACAGGCAGAGGTGTTCACACATGCGAGCCGCTGTAGCATCTCACTGTGTGTGCATGCACAGTACAGCTTCTGCGCATGCGCACACTGCACCGGGCAAGAGCATGCGAATGCTGCCGCAGCAGCGTTCCATGCTGAATTAGGTCCATGGTCTGCAGAAAACTATGACATATAATTTCAATTTAGGTTTGAATGCAGAAGAGCATACAGTGTGGGTTATGCATATTGGCCCTCATTCCGAGTTGTTCGCTCTGTAATTTTCTTCGCATCGCAGCAATTTTCCGCTAATTGCGCATGCGCAATGTTCGCACTGCGACTGCGCCAAGTAAATTTGCTAAGAAGTTAGGTATTTTACTCACGGCATTACGAGGTTTTTTCTTCGTTCTGGTGATCGTTGTGTGATTGACAGGAAGTGGGTGTTTCTGGGCAGAAACTGGCCGTTTTATGGGTGTGTGTGAAAAAACGCTGCCGTTTCTGGGAAAAACGCGGGAGTGGCTGGAGAAATGGGGGAGTGTCTGGGCGAACGCTGGGTGTGTTTGTGACGTCAAACCAGGAACGAAACTGACTGAACTGATCGCAGTGGCAGAGTAAGTGTCGAGCTACTCAGAAACTGCTTAGAAATTTGTATTCGCAATTTTGAGAATCTTTCGTTCGCAATTTTGCTAAGCTAAGATACACTCCCAGTAGGCGGCGGCTTAGCGTGTGCAATGCTGCTAAAAGCAGCTTGAGAGCGAACAACTCGGAATGAGGGCCATTGTCTAGGACACTCACCTCAGAGGTGTCATATTGCGATTTGTGGTGATTAGCATCATTAAATCCAGTATACAGTAATAACAAAAAAAATCTATAATAATAAGGATAAAAAGACCTTGACCCAGATTTATCAAGCCTTGCAGAGTGATAATTTGCACGGTGATAAACTACCAACCAATCAGCTCTGTCATTTTTCAAACACATACTGTAACATGACAGTTAGGAGCTGGATGGTTGGTACTATATCACCATGCAATTGATCACTCTCCAAGGCTTAATAAATCTAGGCACTGTATTTGAAAACTGCATTTTATAAAGCAAGCTTTATACTTTTTGCATGTGCCTTTCTCTCTTCACTGGATAGAATAACTGTAGAGAAATGCAGGGGGGCATGCTAGTAAAGGTTTGCGTCTCTAAACAAACTTTTCCTGAGATCGCTGTGATCCTTTATCACAGACAGCATGCTACCAAATCCACGTCATCCTGTTCCTAGTTGTTACTTCATGAACTGAAGCTGTCAGCCGGTCACTGAGCCCTGATGGGCAAACCATCGTAAGGGCCCCAGATCAGGCTAATGGACAGTAGAACAAATTAAGCCCTGTCACAGTAGCTGTGTAAGTACACTTGGTGGGTGACATGGGATTATGCACCCTTAAAACAATAAGGCCTTTCACCATGTGTCAGTCATTATATAACATCAGTTTCACTAGCAAAAAAAGTTATGAAGGAAACATTTAAAAATGCCTTCAGGACGCCAAGTAATCATTTGTTTAGTGATCTCCACATCTGCAGATAATCAGGCTATAATTATGTTTGTTTAGATCATAAGGGAAATGGACACTATATTGTTGTATAATAGTGTGTACCACTACAGCTATAAGACTGCCACTGGTAATGTTTATAATTACAATTGTAGTTACAAGAGAGTACTCAAAGTTTTGCAGCTTTCCAGGACATAAGGGAGAATTAAGATGGTTACTTATGACTGAAGAGAAGAAATACCACCATCGGAGTCAGATTATTTACATTCAGCAGGAAGAGTTAGCTATTGTGTTAGTTAATGGACCTTGATATGGCACAGGGCAAATCCTCCCTGGTGAAAACTGTAAATGACTCATTCATATGAATAAGGCCAGTATTTTCTTAAGTATAATACAATAACATTGTTTTACAAATGTATTATTTAATGCTGTAGAAAACTGGAATATATTGTGCTCAGCACAATTAGTAAATTACAATTTAGGTGCAGTATGGGAGTAACCACACATTACTTATAAGCATAAATGAAACCTCTGAACTCATAGGGCATTTCTGGTGCTATTATTGGAGTTCCTCTCCCCTCCCAACTTGTGTCAGGTGATATCACTGGTGTCCAATAAAGCTGCTTGAGAAGTGCTCAGAGCTGTGTACTGGTATGACTCAACCTATAAAAAGTATAGAAATAATAGAGTTAAAATTAGAGATGAGCGGGTTCGGTTCACCGAGAACCAAAACCCCCCGAACTCCACGTGTCAAACACGGGTCCGAGCCAGGCTTGGTTGTTCCCGCCTGACTTGGAAAATCCAAATGAGGCAAAACGTCATCATCCCGCTGTTGCATTCTCGCGAGATTCAGATTCCATATAAAGAGCCGCGCGTCACCGCCATTTTCACTCGTGCATTGTAGAGGGTACAGAGAGGATGTGGCTACGTTTTCTCAGTGTCAAATCTCAGTATCAGTGCTCAGTATCAGTGCTTATTGCTGCTCAGTAATACTAGTACAGTGTCTCTCTTGTGCTGCATCTTGCTGTTGTAGGGTGCTGTGGTAGTAGTGTCCTGTGGCTGTGCATCGGTCATCATCATTCCAGTCACAGTGGTATCTGGGGGGGGGGGTGTGTGACAATTTTAGAGTGATTTTGTGCTGCTTAATAATACTAGTACAGTGTCTTGTGCTGCATCTTGCTGCTGTAGGGTACTGCGGTAGTAGTGTCCTGTGACTGTGCATCGGTCATCATCATTCCAGTCACAGTGGTATCTGGGGGGTGACAATTCCAGAGTGCATTTGTGCTGCTCACTAATACTAGTACAATGTCTCTCTTGTGCTGCATCGTGCTGCTCAGTGTCAGTTCTCAGTAGTATCATCAGTGCTCAGTATCACTGCTCATTGTCTTGTGGTGCTCAGTAATACTACATTACTAATACTAGTACAGTGCCTTGTGCTAATTGTGCTGCTCAGTGTCAGTTCTCAGTAGTATCATCAGTGCTCAGTATCAGTGCTCAGTATCATCATTGCTCAGTATCACTGCTCATTGTCTTGTGGTGCTCAGTAATACTACATTACTAATACTAGTACAGTGTCTTGTGCTAATTGTGCTGCTCAGTGTCAGTTCTCAGTAGTATCAGTGCTCAGTATCAGTGCTCATTGTCGTGTGGTGCTCAGTAATACTACATTACTAGTACAGTGTCTTGTCCTAATTGTGCTGCTCAGTGTCAGTGCTCAGTAGTATCATCAGTGCTCAGTATCACTGCGCATTGTCTTGTGGTGCTCAGTAATACTACATTACTAATAATAGTAAAGTGTCTTGTGCTAATCGTGCTGCTGTAGGGTGCTGTGGTAGTGTACTGTCACTGTGCATAGGTCATCATCAGAGGCGGATTGGTCATAGGGTCTACAGGGAAGATTCCCGATGGGCCGACGCACCCGTGGGGCCTGTTTTGTTTGAGGACATGTGGTCCTATTTATAGACATAATGAATAAGATGCCAAACAAAAGCATATATGAAAATTACTTTTCCACTTAGCCTGCGATTGCAGATGATCTAGTGTATGCTCTGTCTGCCTGCTTGGCTGACATATAAGATTGAGTGAATAGTGATTGGGATACGGTTGGTGTAATAAGCAAGAAAATATATCTTTCTAAAGAATTCTATTGTTTCCTAAATTCTAACGGTGTATCATATAATGTGCTCATAATAACATTTAATTTTATTTCCTTTTATCTTCCCCTTGATGCTGCACATCCCCAATATCTGGAAAGTCTCGGGGGGAGGGTGCTGCTGCCATGGCATATGGCTAGACCTTGCACTTCTGGTGCTGCCCAAGTGGGGCCACAGGTACAAATTTTTTTAGGGCCACTTTTTGGTCCCAATCCGCCCCTGGTCATCATCATTCCAGTCACAGTGGTATCTGACTATCTGGTATCTATCTAGTGGTATCTAATTCCAGACATTACTGCCGTCTAATTCCAGATATATTACTGGCATATAATTGCACACATTAAAAAATGGAGAACAAAAATTTGGAGGGTAAAATAGGGAAAGATCAAGATCCACTTCCACCTAGTGCTGAAGCTGCTGCCACTAGTCATGGCAGAGATGATGAAATGCCATCAAAGTCGTCTGCCAAGACTGATGCCCAATGTCAAAGTAGAGAGCATGTAACATCCAAAAAGCAAAAGTTCAGTAAAATGACCCAAAAATCTAAATAAAAATTGTCTGAGGGGAAGCGTAAACTTGCCAATATGCCATTTACGACACGGAGTGGAAAGGAACGGCTAAGGCCCTCTCCTATGTTCCTCATGACTAGTGGTTCAGCTTCACATGAGGATGGAAGCACTCATCCTCCAGCTAGAAAAATGAAAAGAGTTAAGCTGGCAAAAGCACAGCAAAGAACTGTGCGTACTAAATCACAAATCCCCAAGGAGAGTTCAATTGTGTCGGTTGCTATGCCTGACCTTCCCAACACTGGAAGGGAAGAGGTGGCTCCTTCCATTATTTGCACACCCCCTGCAAGTGCTGGACGGAGCACCCACAGTCCAGTTCCTGATATTCAAAATGAAGACGTCACTGTTGAAGTACACCAGGATGAGGATATGGGTGTCTCTGGCGCTGAGGAGGAAGTTGACGAGGAGGATTCTGATGGGGATGCGGTTTGTTTAAATCAGGCACCCAGGGAGACAATTGTTGTCCATTGGATGAATAAAGCCATTGACATGCCTGGTCAAAATACAAAAAAAAAATCACCTCTACGGTGTGGAATTATTTCAACAGAAATGCAGACAACAGGTATAAAGCTGTGTGTTGCCTTTGTCAAGCTGTAATAAGTAGGGGTGAGCACATTAACCAACAAGGAACATCCTCCCTTATACGTCACCTGGAGTGCATTCATCAGAAGTCATTGACAAGTTCAAAAACTTTCGGTGGCAGCGGATGCAGTCCACTGACAACTAAATCCCTTCTTCCTCTTGTACCCTAGCTCCTGCAAACCACACCACCAACTCCCTCAATGTCAATTTCCTCCTTAGACAGGAACGCCAATAGTCCTGCAGGCCATGTCACTGGCAAGTCTGACGAGTCCTCTCCTAACTGGGATTCCTCCGATGGATCCTTGAGTGGAACGCCTACTGCTGTTGTTGGTGCTGACGCTGCTGTTGTTGCTACTGGGAGTTGATCGTCATCCCAGAGGGGAAGTCGGAAGACCACTTGTACTACTTCCATTAAGCAATTGACTGTCCAACAGTCTTTTGCGAGGTAGATGAAATATCACAGCAGTCATCCTGTTGCAAAGCGGATAACTCAGGCCTTGACAACTATGTTGGTGTTAGATGTGCATCCGGTATCCACCGTTAGTTCACAGGGACTTAGAGAATTGCTTGAGGTTGTGTGTCCCCAGTACCAAATCCCATCTAGGATCCACTTCTCTAGGCAGGCGATACCGAGAATGTACACAGACGTCAGAAAAAGTGTCCTCAGTGTCCTAAAAAATGCAGTTGTACCCACTGTCCACTGAACCACGGACATGTGGACAAGTGGAGCAGGGCAGACTAAGGACTATATGACTGTGACAACCCACTGGGTAGATGTATTGCCTCCCGCAGCAACAACAGCGGCGGCACCAGTAGCAGCATCTTGCAAATGCCAACTCGTTCCTAGGCAGGCTATGCTTTGTATCACCGCTTTCCATAAGAGGCACACAGCTGACAACCTCTTACGGAAACTGAGAAACATCATCGCAGAATGGCTTACCCCAATTGGTCTCTCCTGGGGATTTGTGATATCAGACAACGCCACCAATATTGTGCGTGCATTACATGTGGGCAAATTCAAGCACGTTCCATGTTTTGCACATACAATTAATTTGGTGGTGCAGAATTTTTTGAAGAACGACGGGCGTGCAGGAGATGCTGTCGGTGGCCCGAAGAATTTGCGGGCCACTTTTGGCATTCAGTTACCGCATGCCGAAGACTGGAGCGCCAGCAAACACTCCTGAACAATCCCTGCCATCATCTGAAGCAAGAGGTAGTAACGAGGTGGAATTCAACCCTCTATATGCTTCAGAGGATGGAGGAGCAGCAAAAGGCCATTCAAGCCTATACATCTGCCTACGATATAGGCAAAGGAGGGGGAATGCACCTGACTCATGCGCAGTAGAGAATGATTTCAACGTTGAGCAAGGTTCTGCAACCCTTTGAACTTACCACAGGTGAAGTCAGTTCAGACACTGTCAGCCTAAGTCAGGTCATTCCCCTCATCAGGCTTTTGCAGAAGCAGCTTGAAAATTGAAGGAGGAGCTAAGACTGAGCGATTCCGCTAGGCATGTGGGACTTGTGGATGGAGCCCTTCATTCGCTTAACCAGGATTCACAGGTGGTCAATCTGTTGAAATCAGAGCACTACATTTTGGCCACCGTGCTCGATCCTAGGTTTAAAGCCTACGTTGCATCTCTCTTTCCAGCAGACACAAGTCTGCTGATGTTCAAAGACCTGCTGGTGAGACACTTGTCAAGTCAAGCAGAACGTGACCCGCCAACAGCTCCTCCTTCATTTTCTACCACCACTGGAGCTGCCAGGGAAAGGATCAGATTTCCAAAACCACCCGCTGGTGGTGATGCAGGGCAGTCAGGAGCGAAAACTGACATCTGGTCCGGACTGAAGGACCTGCCAACGATTACTGACATGTCGTCTACTGTCACTGCATATGATTCTGTCACCATTGAAAGAATGGTGGAGGATTATATGAGTGACAGCATCCAAGTTGGCATGTCAGACAGTCTGTACGTATACTGGCAGGAAAAAGAGGCAATTTGGAGGCTTTTGCACAAACTGGCTTTATTTTACCTAAGTTGCCCCCCTCTACCCCCTCCAGTGTGTACTCCAAAAGAGTGTTTAGTGCATCCGGTAACCTTGTCAGCGATCAGCGTACGAGGTTACTTCCACAAAATGTGGAGAAGATGATGTTCATCAAAATGAATTATAAGCAATTCCTCCGTGGAGACATTTACCAGCCATTGCCTCCAGAAAGTACACAGGGACCTGTGATTGTGGATTCCAGTGGGGATGAATTAATACTCTGTGAGGAGGGGTATGTACACAGTGAAAGGGGTGAGGAATTGGAGGATTATGATGAGGTCGACATCTTGCCTCTGTAGAGCCATTTTGTGCAACAAGAGATTGATTGCTTCTTTTTTGGTGGGGGCTCAAACCAACCAGTCATTTCAGCCACAGTCGTGTGGCAAACCCTATCGCTGAAATGATGGGTTTGTTAAAGTGTGCATGTCCTGTTTATACAACATAACGGTGGGTGGGAGGGCCCAAGGACAATTCCATCTTGCACCTCTTTTTTAAATTTATCTTTGCATCATGTGATGTTTGGTGCCAATTTTTTTAAGTGCCATCCTGTCTGACTCTGCAGTGCCACTCCTAGATTGGCCAGGTGTTTGTGTCGGCCACTTGGGTCGCTTAGCTTAGTCATCCAGCGACCTCGGTGCAAATTGTAGGACTAAAAATAATATTATGAGGTTTGAGGTGTTCAGAATAGACTGGAAATGAGTGGAAATTATGGTTATTGAGGTTAATAATACTATAGGATCAAAATTACCCCCAAATTCTATGATTTAAGCTGTTTTTGAGGGGGTTTTGAAAAAAAACACCTGAATCCAAAACACACCCGAATCCGACAAAAATTTTTAAGGGAGGTTTTGCCAAAACGCGTCTGAATCCAAAACACGACCGCGGAACCGAATCCAAAACCAAAACACAAAACCCGAAAAATTTCCGGTGCACATCTCTAGTTTTTTACCACTGTGCTGTATATAGTGTCATGCTGTTGTTGTCCCTAAAGATGTTCACTTCAGCTTAGACAATTTTATGTATTTTAATTACAGACAGTCTTATATTTCTACTAAGAATTGGAATTCAGCTTTGAAATGGAAATTAGTCATTATACAAAATCCAATAATCTTTCAATCAGTAGATAAGAAATGCATCTGTATATCTAAGCAAAGTACATAATCTTAAACCTTACCCTTTATGAAAACTTAAAACCAAAACAAAGCAGAAAAAAATCCCATAGCACTGTACCAAAACGTCTGAGTCTTTCTGCAGACAAAAATATATATATATATATATATATATATATATCCATGTATTGAAACCTGAACCTTTGATAAAATATAAACACTAAAAATTAGCAACACATTTTAACTAGATCCTTGAACCACTATATCCTATGTCTCCAGATGCCTCTCAAAACCCGTCCCTTTTGAAGTAGAAAAAATGGTTTGATTCAGTAACACAGGGACAGCACACTGTTTGCATACTCACAGCAACTACCTCCATGGTGGATGAGGCAGCTTCAAATAGAGATTTAAGAGGAAGATGAAAAACACAATAAAATCTAACCAGAATTGTACTTTTTAACATTTGTATTTGAAGTTATACTACAGAAGGTCAGTCTCAATTTGGGCCTTTTTTTGTTCTTAGAGTATTATTAACTTCAGTAACATTACTTTCCACTCATTTGCAGTTCATTTTGACCACCTCACTGCTCACAATATTGGCCCTCATTCCGAGTTGATCGGTCGCAAGGCGAATTTAGCAGAGTTACACACGCTTAGTCTACGCCTACTGGGAGTGAATCTTAGCTTCTTAAAATTGCGACCGATGTATTCGCAATAATGCGATTACTAACTACTTAGCAGTTTCAGAGTAGCTCCAGACTTACTCTGCCTGTGCGATCATTTCAGTGCTTGTCGTTCCTGGTTGACGTCACAAACACACCCAGCGTTCGCCCAGGCACTCCCACCGTTTCTCCGGCCACTCCTGCGTTTTTTCCGGAAACGGTAGCGTTTTCAGCCACACGCCCATAAAACGGCCTGTTTCCGCCCAGTAACACCCATTTCCTGTCAATCACATTACGATCGCCGGAGCGAAGAAAAAGCCGTGAGTAAAAATACTTTCTTCATAGTAAAGTTACTTGGCGCAGTCGCAGTGCGAACATTGCGCATGCGTACTAAGCGGATTTTCACTGCGATGCGATGAAAAATACCGAGCGAACAACTCGGAATGAGGGCCATTGTTTACACCCACTTTAGGCCAAGGCAGCAATGAGCTGCCTATTTAGTAAGCGACTGAACAGTGTCAGAAACACACAACAATTTATAGCAAATCTAAAAAAACATTGCCACACAGCAGTGGCAGAAATGAAAAGTGGTACAAGATAGAATTGTCCTTGAGCAAAGTCACACTGGGGTACAGCATACTGGTATACTTTTTTAGAGATGAGTGAAACACCCCCCCCCCTCCCCAGGACTTCACTGTCCATGGCCGTATTAGTGCAGTGGGATTTAGACAGCTGATGGATGTACTGTGTCCCCGGTACCAAATCCCATCTAGATTCCACTTCACTAGGCAAGCGATTCCCGGACTGTACAAGACATTAAGAAAAGTGTCCTCAGTGTCCTGAAAAAAATGTGGTTGTACCCACTGTCCACTTAACCACGGACATGTGGACAAGTGGAGGAGGGCAGACACAGGACTACATGACTGTGACAGCCCAGTTGGTAGATGTATTGCCTCCAACAGCAGCGGCACCAGTAGCAGCATCTCAGAAATGCCAACTCGTTCCTAGGCAGGCTATGCTGTGTATCACCAGTTTCCGTAAGAGGCACACTGCTGACAACCTCTTAGGAAAACTGAGGGACATCATCGCACAATGGCTTACCCCAATTGGACTCTCCTGGGGATTTGTGATATCGGACAACACCACTAATATTGTGCGTGCATTACATCTGGGCAAATTCCAGCACATCCCATGTTTTGCACATACAATTAATTTGGTGGCGTGGATTTTTTTGAAAAATGACAGGGGCGTGCAGGAGATGCTGTCGGTGGCCCGAAAAATTGCGGTCCACTTTTGACATTTAGCAACTGCATGCCGAAGACTGGAGCACCAGCAAACACTCCTGAACCTGCCCTGCCATCACCTGAAGCAAGAAGTGGTAACGAGGTGGAATTCAAGACTATACGCTTCAGAGGATAGAGGAGCAGCAAAAGGCCATTCAAGCCTATACATCCACCTACGATATAGGAAAAGGAGGGGTAATGCACCTGACTCAAGAGCAGTGGAGAATTATTTCCGTGTTGTGCAGGGTTCTCCAACCCTCCGAACTTGCCACACGTGAAGTCAATTCAGACACTGCCAGCTTGAGTCAGGTCATTCCCCTTATCAGGCTTTTGCAGAAGCAGCTGGAGAAATTGAAGGAGGAGCTAAAGTGAAGTGATCCCACTAAGTATGTGGGACTTGTGGATGGAGCCCTTCATTCGCTTTGCCCAATCCCATGTTTAAAGCCTACGTTGTATCTTTCCGGCAGACACAAATCTGCAGAGGTTCAAAGACATGCTGGTGATAAAATTGTCAACTCAATCGGAATGTAACCCGTCAACAGCTCCTTCTTCATTTTCTCCCTGGTGCTACGAGGAAAAGGATTACCTTTCTGAGCTCACCCGCTGGCGGTGATACAGGGGAAGTGTTGACATCTGGTCCAGACTGAAGAAGCTGCCAATAATTACAGACATGTCTACTGTCACTGCATATGATGCTGTCACCATTGAAAGAATGGTGGAGGATTATATGGGTGACAGCATCCAAGTAGGCATGTCAGACAGTCCATATGTATACTGGCAGGAAAAAGAGGCAATTTGGAGGCCCTTGCACAAACTGGCTTTATTTTACCTAAGTAAAATTTTACCCCGAAAGGGGTAACAAAACCCCGAAAGGGTGGTTTTGGCAAAACCAATCCAGATCCAAAACATGAGCGGGGATCCAGATCCAAAACACAAAACCCAAAAAGTGTCCACCGCACATCTCTACTTTTTTTTTACTTTTTACCTTTTTTTTACTTTTATTGCACCTGAAAATACACACTATAGTCCTTGACTGAGAACACAGTGGGTGGGGTATGGGCTGCGGATCCAGTTCAGCACCACTGTGTGACAGTATTAGACTGGGGACTGAACAGATTGTGGATGGATACAGTCACTTAATGGACACAGCACAGCCACTTTATATGGATGCAGTACAGCTACTTGTATTAACAAAAAAGTGTAGCAGAATCACTGCACAGTATAGTCTTCTAGACACAACACTCTAGCTATTATATTCTAAAAGGTGATAGGAAAATGATAAGTAGAATCTACAGTAATTGGTTGCTATAGGCAACATTTCCACTTCTAAAAACCCGCACTTTAGTAATTATACCAGTTAATTTCTACACCGTAATCAATTTAATAAACTGTGCACAGTAATCAATCTAATAAACTGTGCACTGTGCAATATAATAAACTGTGCACATAGGCAGGGCCGGTGCAATGTTACTCGGCACCCTAGGCAAAACTTCTGTCCACTGCCCTTCCCCCTACCCACCCATCAGGTGAAAGGCATACTGCTGCTCTCCCCAATCCCTAGTCTGTTGCATAGCTTCTCTCTTCTCCTCATCTCCCCAGTGTGTGTGGTTTCCTGCTGCTCTCAGCTGCCTAAAGCTGCCTAGTGGAAGCTCCGGCCCTACACATAGGGCCTTATTCAGTATGGATTGCATAGTCAGTATGTAATTGCATGCTGACGATTTCATGGCTAGTGCACACACACAGGAGCAGTACTGCATGTGCGCATGCAGTTGGATGTGATCTCATCTCACTAATGCCAACGCCTCTGTCTGATTGAAAGGCAGAGGCATTTGCGGGGCGGTCTGGGGGGCGACGCAGCACTGCGGGGGTGGTGCAGCGAAAATTATGGCAGTCCTGTGTCATATTTGGGGTGGCCTTGTGACATCACACGCGGCCGCTGTGAGGGAAAACATGGCCACCCTACACCTGTCTTCACAGCCATGCTTTGCAGGTAGAATGGGCATCCCTAGTTCAGCGGTGCAATCGCATTTGAATTGCGATCGCATTGCTGATGGGTATTTGCATGTTTGGCCGGCCTTGTCCTGTGTTGGGTGGCCTCCAGCATGCAATCACAGGCAGTTGCAGTTCTGCTACTTCAGCAAAACTGCAACTGATTCTGAAGGTCCTTAATCCATTCAGCAAATCTATTTTCCATTCAGACTATTTAACTTCTATTTTGTATTTTAGTTGCAGCCAAGCAACTTTTTTATTTGTATAGGCATTCTTTATTTATTTTTCTAATGAGCCATAAAAACTATGTGCTTAGTTGAAGTTCTCTCAAATCTGATGCCAGATGAACATATTTGGAGGCAGATCCTGTCATCATTGTGGGTGGTTTGACTTTTTTATATTTATCCATTTAATGATTAAAGTGTATATTAGTCACCTTATTTCCTTTACTTAAGTGGCAAGCCCAATCAGTCCTTCTACTACATTAACATCATTCAAACAGTTCTTTCTGTCTGTGCAAGATCAGAACACTTCACTGCAAAGTGTAATTACTTATGAAGTTGTCTCAAAGAAGGTAACATTATAGGGGTTGTTTAAATTTCCATCTCGACCAACATCAGACAGTTAGATATTGCTGCTGTAACTTTAACAGGGGATCAATGTGTGTGTAACAAATATTGTTACTGCTTGGGGAACTTTTTCTTATAAAATACAGAACAGAAGTCAGTAACACAAAACCCATCTAAAAAGTGTGCAAGAAATATTTTTCTAATTGTATTAAATACAAATCAATTTTATAGAATAGCAAAATTAATGACACATTTAAATTCACATTGAAATATTTGGAACTGATTGGATTTATATAGATGAGGGGATTTCCAAGTTGGAGCATATCCCTAAATGTCTCTAGTCTCTAAGCTCTTAAGCACTTAATATTGTGGTTCATTGCTTGGCTACCACTGATATCACCACAGGGAAATCTCTACCCCCACATACCACAGCTTTGTAAACAGCTGGCTGTGAAGTTTAGCGCTGCATGAAACATTTACTAGTGAGGCATTGCATCACACTTTTGGAGTCAGACACCTAATTGTAATAATAAACATGTAAAACCAGAATTTGGTTCACCGTTCTCTGAAACTAACCACAAACTACATTTATGTTTGGTCCTGTAAATCAATATGCCTACAAAACTTCTACAGTTTGAAAAATATATAAATGTAAACAAAATTAAGAGTTTACTGAACCAATTCCAGTAGCATACATTTTATAAGGTTAAGAACTTTTTGGGAGAACTACTTAAGCCCGGTATTGAAATTTTCATATAGGTACCATATATTTTTAAATATTTTATTCAGTATTAACCTCATTTTACAGTAAATATTTTTAAAAATTTATCTTTTATCTTCACTACAAAATTTAAAACTGTGACTTTACATACACCTTAAAGTGTACCTCCTGGTTACTAAGGTGCCTATTGCCTATTTAGCTACAATATATTTAGTGATGGGGCTAGTTTGGTATTGCCACTTATTACAGCAACAGAAATGCACCTGTCAACCATGCTTTACCAACAGAATTTGTCTGGGTGTGGTAAGGCGTAACTTATTGTTTAACTAGTAGGAGTAGAAAAGGTCACACAGACACCTATTATCTTAGTATATGCTCTTTTATATCAGGCAAAAGTCCTTTCTTGTTTCTTATACTCTTTTAATATATAACTATCTAATTCGGGAGGCACTCCAGGAATAGAATTAAACATATCATAGACCAAAAGTTATTGTTTAACTAGGCCAGACTGGGGGTAGGGAGAGAAATAAAAATATTTAAAAATAAAATAAAATGAAAGACAAAAAGATGTTCAAAACAGCCATTGAAACAAATCTTTAATCTAAGAATAAAGCATTTTTTCATGCATTCTTTTCTGATATTGCCATCCTAATATGGGGATAACATAAGACAGATTGTAGTGGATCTTGTACTGCAGCAATCCTTGTTAAAAAGGCTTACAGAAGATTTTACTAGAAGTAAACCTTTGATGATTATTATTAGTATTATTATTATTATTATCATCATCATCATCATTTATTTATATCGCGCCACATGGGATCCGCAGCGCCCAATTACAGAGCAAACAAATATGCAAAACATGAAGACTGTGACTTACAGTTCAATAAAATATACAGTAGGACAAGTACAGGGTATATAACCATAGCTGTGTCAGTAAACAGCACTGATAGAAGTATCTGGGCAGCAGAAAACCGAGGGATTTGGTGCCATCAAAGGGAGTATTGAAAAGAAGATAGGTGAAGTAAGAGACGTAAAAGCACATAAGGGAAGAGGACCCTGCTCATGAGAGCTTACATTCTAAAGGGGAGGGGCACATTGACAGGGGTGACACATAATAAGGTGAAGCTCTATGTCCATTGAAATAATGTATTTTCACTACACTGCCGGGCAAAACACGGGCTCTAGCCGGCACATGCACAGACAGTGATACTGATAGTCCAAGCTTGAGCTTTCAGTCCCACTTGTACCCCTTTTTACACAGAGCCTTGATATGGGGAAAAGCCAGGTAAACACAGGTCGTGTGTTGTAGTGATGGGGTCGAAACAGGTTATGTGTGTCAGGTCTGTCTAGGGTTATGCTGCAGTGTGATAGGGGGACCTGGATTACTTGACCGAAGTTGTGTTTAAATGGTATTCAATGAGCTCCTTCTAACATGACTAGGGAAAACGCAAGGGTTGTGTACCCAGGTCACATAACCCAGGTTGACCTCTTCACACAAACACATGACCTGTATTTTTCACAGGTCCTTGCCTTGGTGTGAAAGGGGTATCAACAAACCATGGGGGTCATTCTGAGTTGTTTGCTAGCAGTTTTAAGCAGCCGTGCAAATGCTATGCCGCCGCCCACTGGGAGTATATTTTAGCTTAGCAGAACTGCGAACAAAAGGATCGCAGAGCGGCTACAAAATATTTTTGTGCAGTTTCAGAGTAGCTTCAGACCTACTCAGTGCTTGCGATCACTGCAGACTATTCAGTTCCTGTTTTGACATCACGAACACACCCTGCGTTCGCCCAGCCACGCCTGCGTTTTTCCTGGCACGCCTGCGTTTTTCCGAACACTCCCTGAAAACGGTCAGTTGACACCCAGAAATGCCCACTTCATGTCAGTCACTCTGCGGCCACCAGTGCGACTGAAATGCTTCGCTAGACCTTGTGTGACACTACATCGGTCATCGTAATAGTACGACGTGCGTGCGCATTGCGCCACATACGCATGTGCAGAAGTGCCGATTTTTTGCCTGATCGCTGCGCAGGTACCGAAAGCACCTAGCGATCAACTCGGAATGACCCCCTATGTTCATTATCCCAGATAGGAACAAAAGTTAGGTCTCAAAGGAGTATTAGTGGGTCAGAAAAAAAAGTTAAAAACATTTAAGAAACAAAATAAAACTAGCCATTGAAAAGATGTTTTGCTTTAAAGATTTTGCATTTTTTTCCTTTATTCGAGTCTGCTGTTGCCATTACTTCTGTGATTCTTGGTAGGCTTGCTGTATCTTTTGCCAATGGTGACCCTTTGATATATTAAGCGAGGCCCTATCTTAGTCGAAAATATGTTTTTGCATTAGATACGGTATTTTACCCTTCAATGAAATAAGCTCCAAAAGTTCAACTCAACTGATTCAGTTTAAATTTTTTATTTTTAGAAATCTGTACAGAAGTTTTTGTTTTGATAATTTATTAATTTTCCATCTGTTAGGTGAAAATTAATCTTATAACTTTAGTAAGGAAAATGAATGTATTTATAACACTAAACTTGATAACTGCGGGCCTAATTCAGATTTGATCGCTACTGTGCATTTTCGCACAGTGGGCGATCAGGTCTGAACTGCATATGTGCCGGCGTCGCAGTACATCAGTGCATGCCAGAGATGGGATTGGCATCTCTGCCCAGCGATCACCTCTGCCTGATTGACAGGCAGATGCGTTCGCTGGGCGGGAGGGGGCAGGCCAGCGGCATTAGGCCACCCTTTTGGGGACGCGGTCCGGGAAACACAGGCGTCCCCGGCCTGTGGGTGGGGGGGGCGTGGTGGCTGTGTGATGTCACACGCAGATGCTACGACTTGGAAAGCGACAGGTAGCTCCCTTCCAGTGCGCAGGAGCTGCGCTGGTAGGGAGGTACTCTTCAGGTACAAAAGCATCACCGCTGTGCAATGCTATTGTAGCTGTGCAGCAGGGGGAAAGCCAGACATGCAGGGTGGACTAGCCCTGTGCTGGGTATCCCCCCGCATGTCAGGGTGGCTTATCGTAGCCGTGCAAAATTTTGCACGGCTACGATCAGGTCTGAATTAGGCCGTGTGTCTGATAGAGATGTGCACCGGAAATTTTTCGGGTTTTGTGTTTTGGTTTTGGGTTCGGTTCCGCGGCCGTGTTTTGGGTTCGAGCGCGTTTTGGCAAAACCTCACCGAATTTTTTTTGTCGGATTCGGGTGTGTTTTGGATTCGGGTGTTTTTTTCAAAAAACCCTAAAAAACAGCTTAAATCATAGAATTTGGGGGTCATTTTGATTCCAAAGTATTATTAACCTCAATAACCATAATTTCCACTCATTTTCAGTCTATTCTGAACACCTCACACCTCACAATATTATTTTTAGTCCTAAAATTTGCACCGAGGTCGCTGGATGACTAAGCTCAGCGACCCAAGTGGCCGACACAAACACCTGGCCCATCTAGGAGTGGCACTGCAGTGTCACGCAGGATGGCCCTTCCAAAAAACACTCCCCAAACAGCACATGACGCAAAGAAAAAAAGAGGCGCAATGAGGTAGCTGTGTGACTAAGCTCAGCGACCCAAGTGGCCGACACAAACACCTGGCCCATCTAGGAGTGGCACTGCAGTGTCAGGCAGGATGGCCCTTCCAAAAAATACTCCCCAAACAGCACATGACGCAAAGAAAAAAAGAGGTGCAATGAGGTAGCTGTGTGAGTAAGCTAAGCGACCCTAGATGCCGACACAAACACCTGGCCCATCTAGGAGTGGCACTGCAGTGTCAGGCAGGATGGCCCTTCCAAAAAACACTCCCCAAACAGCACATGACGCAAAGAAAAAAAGAGGCGCAATGAGGTAGCTGTGTGAGTAAGCTCAGCGACCCTAGTGGCCGACACAAACACCTGGCCCATCTAGGAGTGGCACTGCAGTGTCAGGCAGGATGGCCCTTCCAAAAAATACTCCCCAAACAGCACATGACGCAAAGAAAAAAAGAGGTGCAATGAGGTAGCTGTGTGAGTAAGCTAAGCGACCCTAGTGGCCGACACAAACACCTGGCCCATCTAGGAGTGGCACTGCAGTGTCACGCAGGCTGGCCCTTCCAAAAAACACTCCCCAAACAGCACATGACGCAAAGAAAAAAAGAGGCGCAATGAGGTAGCTGTGTGACTAAGCTCAGCGACCCAAGTGGCCGACACAAACACCTGGCCCATCTAGGAGTGGCACTGCAGTGTCAGGCAGGATGGCCCTTCCAAAAAATACTCCCCAAACAGCACATGACGCAAAGAAGAAAAAAAAGAGGCGCAATGAGGTAGCTGTGTGACTAAGCTCAGCGACCCTAGATGCCGACACAAACACCTGGCCCATCTAGGAGTGGCACTGCAGTGTCAGGCAGGATGGCCCTTCCAAAAAACACTCCCCAAACAGCACATGACGCAAAGAAAAAAAGAGGCGCAATGAGGTAGCTGTGTGAGTAAGCTCAGCGACCCTAGTGGCCGACACAAACACCTGGCCCATCTAGGAGTGGCACTGCAGTGTCAGGCAGGATGGCCCTTCCAAAAAATACTCCCCAAACAGCACATGACGCAAAGAAAAAAAGAGGTGCAATGAGGTAGCTGTGTGAGTAAGCTAAGCGACCCTAGTGGCCGACACAAACACCTGGCCCATCTAGGAGTGGCACTGCAGTGTCACGCAGGCTGGCCCTTCCAAAAAACACTCCCCAAACAGCACATGACGCAAAGAAAAATGAAAGAAAAAAGAGGTGCAAGATGGAATTGTCCTTGGGCCCTCCCACCCACCCTTATGTTGTATAAACAGGACATGCACACTTTAACCAACCCATCATTTCAGTGACAGGGTCTGCCACACGACTGTGACTGAAATGACGGGTTGGTTTGGACCCCCACCAAAAAAGAAGCAATTAATCTCTTCTTGCACAAACTGGCTCTACAGAGGCAAGATGTCCACCTCATCATCATCCTCCGATTCATCACCGTGTACATCCCCCTCCTCACAGATTATCAATTCGTCCCCACTGGAATCCACCATCACAGCTCCCTGTGTACTTTGTGGAGGCAATTGCTGCTGGTGAATGTCTCCATGGAGGAATTGATTATAATTCATTTTAATGAACATCATCTTCTCCACATTTTCTGGAAGTAACCTCATACGCCGATTGCTGACAAGGTGAGCGGCGGCACTAAACACTCTTTCGGAGTACACACTTGTGGGAGGGCAACTTAGGTAGAATAAAGCCAGTTTGTGCAAGGGCCTCCAAATTGCCTCTTTTTCCTGCCAGTATACGTACGGACTGTCTAACGTGCCTACTTGGATGCTGTCACTCATATAATCCTCCACCATTCTTTCAATGGGGAGAGAATCATATGCAGTGACAGTAGACGACATGTCCGTAATCGTTGGCAGGTCCTTCAGTCCGGACCAGATGTCAGCATCAGCAGTCGCTCCAGACTGCCCTGCATCACCGCCAGCGGGTGGGCTCGGAATTCTGAGCCTTTTCCTCGCACCCCCAGTTGCGGGAGAATGTGAAGGAGGAGATGTTGACAGGTCGCGTTCCGCTTGACTTGACAATTTTCTCACCTGCAGTTCTTTGAACCCCTGCAGACTTGTGTCTGCCGGAAAGAGAGATCCAAGGAAGGTTTTAAATCTAGGATCGAGCACGGTGGCCAAAATGTAGTGCTCTGATTTCAACAGATTGACCACCCGTGAATCCTTGTTAAGCGAATTAAGGGCTCCATCCACAAGTCCCACATGCCTAGCGGAATCGCTCTGTGTTAGCTCCTCCTTCAATGTCTCCAGCTTCTTCTGCAAAAGCCTGATGAGGGGAATGACCTGACTCAGGCTGGCAGTGTCTGAACTGACTTCACGTGTGGCAAGTTCAAAAGGTTGCAGAACCTTGCACAACGTTGAAATCATTCTCCACTGCGCTTGAGACAGGTGCATTCCACCTCCTATATCGTGCTCAGTTGTATAGGCTTGAATGGCCTTTTGCTGCTCCTCCAACCTCTGAAGCATATAGAGGGTTGAATTCCACCTCGTTACCACTTCTTGCTTCAGATGATGGCAGGGCAGGTTCAGGCGTTTTTGGTGTTGCTCCAGTCTTCTGTACGTGGTGCCTGTACGCCGAAAGTGTCCTGCAATTCTTCTGGCCACCGACAGCATCTCTTGCACGTCCCTCTCGTTTTTTAAATAATTCTGCACCACCAAATTTAAGGTATGTGCAAAACATGGGACGTGCTGGAATTTGCCCAGATTTAATGCACACACAATATTGCTGGCGTTGTCCGATGCCACAAATCCACAGGAGAGTCCAATTGGGGTAAGCCATTCTGCGATGATCTTCCTCAGTTGCCGTAAGAGGTTTTTAGCTGTGTGCGTATTCTGGAAAGCGGTGATACAAAGCGTAGCCTGCCTAGGAAAGAGTTGGCGTTTGCGAGATGCTGCTACTGGTGCCGCCGCTGCTGTTCTTGCGGCGGGAGTCCATACATCTACCCAGTGGGCTGTCACAGTCATATAGTCCTGAGTCTGCCCTGCTCCACTTGTCCACATGTCCGTGGTTAAGTGGACATTGGGTACAACTGCATTTTTTAGGACACTGGTGAGTCTTTTTCTGAGGTCTGTGTACCGGTATCGCCTGCCTAGAGAAATGGAACCTAGATGGTATTTGGTACCGGGGACACAGTACCTTAAACAAGTCTATAGTTGGCTCTGCAGTAATGATGGATACCGGAACCACGTTTCTCACCGCCCAGGATGCCAAGGCCTCAGTTATCCGCTTTGCAGCAGGATGACTGCTGTGATATTTCATCTTCCTCGCAAAGGACTGTTGGACAGTCAATTGCTTGGTGGAAGTAGTAAAAGTGGTCTTACGACTTCCCCTCTGGGATGACTATCAACTCCCAGCAGCAACAACAGCAGCGCCAGCAGCAGTAGGCGTTACACGCAAGGATGCATCGGAGGAATCGCAGGCAGGAGAGGACTCGTCAGAATTGCCAGTGACATGGCCTGCAGGACTATTGGCATTCCTGGGGAAGGAGGAAATTGACACTGAGGGAGTTGGTGGGGTGGTTTGCGTGAGCTTGGTTACAAGAGGAAGGGATTTACCGGTCAGTGGACTGCTTCCGCTGTCGCCCAAAGTTTTTGAACTTGTCACTGACTTATGATGAATGCGCTGCAGGTGACGTATAAGGGAGGATGTTCCGAGGTGGTTAACGTCCTTACCCCTACTTATTACAGCTTGACAAAGGCAACACACGGCTTGACAAATGTTGTCCGCATTTCTGTTGAAGTACTTCCACACCGAAGAGCTGATTTTTTTTGGTATTTTCACCAGGCATGTCAATGGCCATATTCCTCCCATGGACAACAGGTGTCTCCCCGGGTGCCTGACTTAAACAAACCACCTCACCATCAGAATCCTCCTGGTCAATTTCCTCCCCAGCGCCAGCAACACCCATATCCTCCTCATCCTGGTGTACTTCAACACTGACATCTTCAATCTGACTATCAGGAACTGGACTGCGGGTGCTCCTTCCAGCACTTGCAGTGGGCGTGCAAATGGTGGAAGGCGCATGCTCTTCACGTCCAGTGTTGGGAAGGTCAGGCATCGCAACCGACACAATTGGACTCTCCTTGTGGATTTGTGATTTCGAAGAACGCACAGTTCTTTGCTGTGCTTTTGCCAGCTTAAGTCTTTTCATTTTTCTAGCGAGAGGCTGAGTGCTTCCATCCTCATGTGAAGCTGAACCACTAGCCATGAACATGGGCCAGGGCCTCAGCCGTTCCTTGCCAGTCCGTGTGGTAAATGGCATATTGGCAAGATTACGCTTCTCCTCCGATGATTTTATTTTAGATTTTTGAGTCCTTTTTTTACTGATATTTGGTGTTTTGGATTTTACATGCTCTGTACTATGACATTGGGCATCGGCCTTGGCAGACGACGTTGATGGCATTTCATCGTCTCGGCCATGACTAGTGGCAGCAGCTTCAGCACGAGGTGGAAGTGGATCTTGATCTTTCCCTAATTTTGGAACCTCAACATTTTTGTTCTCCATATTTTAATAGGCACAACTAAAAGGCACCTCAGGTAAACAATGGAGATGGATACTAGTATACAATTATGGACTGCCTGCCGAGTGCAGACACAGAGGTAGCCACAGCCGTGAACTACCGTACTGTACTGTGTCTGCTGCTAATATAGACTGGTTGATAAAGAGATGTCTATGTAACTATGTATGTATAAAGAAGAAAGAAAAAAAAACCACAGTTAGGTGGTATACAATTATGGACGGACTGCCTGCCGAGTGCAGACACAGAGGTAGCCACAGCCGTGAACTACCGTACTGTACTGTGTCTGCTGCTAATATAGACTGGTTGATAAAGAGATGTCTATGTAACTATGTATGTATAAAGAAGAAAGAAAAAAAAACCACGGTTAGGTGGTATACAATTATGGACGGACTGCCTGCCGAGTGCAGACACAGAGGTAGCCACAGCCGTGAACTACCGTACTGTACTGTGTCTGCTGCTAATATAGACTGGTTGATAAAGAGATGTCTATGTAACTATGTATGTATAAAGAAGAAAAAAAAACCACGGTTAGGTGGTATACAATTATGGACGGACTGCCTGCCGAGTGCAGACACAGAGGTAGCCACAGCCGTGAACTACCGTACTGTACTGTGTCTGCTGCTAATATATAGACTGGTTGATAAAGAGATAGTATACTCGTAACTAGTATGTATGTATAAAGAAAGAAAAAAAAACCACGGTTAGGTGGTATATACAATTATGGACGGGCTGCCGAGTGCCGACACAGAGGTAGCCACAGCCGTGAACTACCGCACTGTACTGTGTCTGCTGCTAATATAGACTGGTTGATAAAGAGATAGTATACTCGTAACTAGTATGTATGTATAAAGAAAGAAAAAAAAACCACGGTTAGGTGGTATATACAATTATGGACGGGCTGCCGAGTGCCGACACAGAGGTAGCCACAGCCGGGAACTACCGCACTGTACTGTGTCTGCTGCTAATATATAGACTGGTTGATAAAGAGATAGTATACTCGTAACTAGTATGTATGTATAAAGAAAGAAAAAAAAACACGGTTAGGTGGTATATACAATTATGGACGGGCTGCCGAGTGCCGACACAGAGGTAGCCACAGCCGTGAACTACCGCACTGTACTGTGTCTGCTGCTAATATATAGACTGGTTGATAAAGAGATAGTATACTCGTAACTAGTATGTATGTATAAAGAAAGAAAAAAAAAACACGGTTAGGTGGTATATACAATTATGGACGGGCTGCCGAGTGCCGACACAGAGGTAGCCACAGCCGTGAACTACCGCACTGTACTGTGTCTGCTGCTAATATATAGACTGGTTAATAAAGAGATAGTATACTCGTAACTAGTATGTATGTATAAAGAAAGAAAAAAAAACCACGGTTAGGTGGTATATACAATTATGGACGGGCTGCCGAGTGCCGACACAGAGGTAGCCACAGCCGTGAACTACCGCACTGTACTGTGTCTGCTGCTAATATATAGACTGGTTGATAAAGAGATAGTATACTCGTAACTAGTATGTATGTATAAAGAAAGAAAAAAAAACCACGGTTAGGTGGTATATACAATTATGGACGGGCTGCCGAGTGCCGACACAGAGGTAGCCACAGCCGTGAACTACCGCACTGTACTGTGTCTGCTGCTAATATATAGACTGGTTGATAAAGAGATAGTATACTCGTAACTAGTATGTATGTATAAAGAAAGAAAAAAAAAACACGGTTAGGTGGTATATACAATTATGGACGGGCTGCCGAGTGCCGACACAGAGGTAGCCACAGCCGTGAACTACCGCACTGTACTGTGTCTGCTGCTAATATAGACTGGTTGATAAAGAGATAGTATACTCGTAACTAGTATGTATGTATAAAGAAAGAAAAAAAAACCACGGTTAGGTGGTATATACAATTATGGACGGGCTGCCGAGTGCCGACACAGAGGTAGCCACAGCCGTGAACTACCGCACTGTACTGTGTCTGCTGCTAATATAGACTGGTTGATAAAGAGATAGTATACTCGTAACTAGTATGACTATAAAGAAAGAAAAAAAAACCACGGTTAGGTGGTATATACAATTATGGACGGGCTGCCGAGTGCCGACACAGAGGTAGCCACAGCCGTGAACTACCGCACTGTACTGTGTCTGCTGCTAATATAGACTGGTTGATAAAGAGATAGTATACTACTAATATTATATATACTGGTGGTCAGGTCACTGGTCACTAGTCACACTGGCAGTGGCACTCCTGCAGCAAAAGTGTGCACTGTTTAATTTTAATATAATATTATGTACTCCTGGCTCCTGCTATAACCTATAACTGGCACTGCAGTGCTCCCCAGTCTCCCCCACAATTATAAGCTGTGTGAGCTGAGCACAGTCAGATATATATATACATTGATGCAGCACACTGGGCTGAGCAGTGCACACAGATATGGTATGTGACTGAGTCACTGTGTGTATCGTTTTTTTCAGGCAGAGAACGGATATATTAAATAAAACAAACAACTGCACTGTCTGGTGGTCACTGTGGTCGTCAGTCACTAAACTCTGCACTCTCTTCTACAGTATCACAGCCTCAGGTCAATCTCTCTCTCTCTCTCTCTCTCAACCCTAATCTAAATGGAGAGGACGCCAGCCACGTCCTCTCCCTATCAATCTCAATGCACGTGTGAAAATGGCGGCGATGCGCGGCTCCTTATATAGAATCCGAGTCTCGCGATAGAATCCGAGCCTCGCGAGAATCCGACAGCGTCATGATGACGTTCGGGCGCGCTCGGGTTAACCGAGCAAGGCGGGAAGATCCGAGTCGCTCGGACCCGTGAAAAAAAACATGAAGTTCGGGCGGGTTCGGATTCAGAGAAACCGAACCCGCTCATCTCTATTATTTACAGTATCTTATTGTTGATAGTTTAAAGTTACTGATCTATGTTATTGAACCTGGTTGGCTTTCTATCCCAGTACTCTAGCACTGATCCTTGCCTGGTATGCATGCTGTATAAATATATTTCATAACACCTATACTATGGAATGTTTTTCCTAGCTCCAAAAGGCAAACAATCTCTTTAAGTCCCAGCTTCTGCCCAAGTGTATTGACAGGGTCTGAAACCTTTTTCTGTCACTTACTGGGTGATAAATTCCACTCCAAATGCCACTCTTCCCGGCTGACATTTTAGTGGGTCCAACGTCTCTCACAGATCTGGAAAATGAAAAACAAAGATCGGCAGAAAGAAATACAGATGTCTTATGAGCAACCCACAGATAAAGCAGCGCTATATTCAGATCATGCAGCATAAAGATTGTCAGTAATCCCATCCTAACCAGATACTTTTGCTCCCCACTAAATACAAAAAAAAATTAAAAAAATATTAACGAAATGTAATCTAATCAAATTGAACGGAACCAGACCCGTATCTTCCTAGGGCTATATGATAAATACATCACTGAATTCATAATCCAAGTGCTCTTCAAATTAAATAATGTTTATGATCATTTGTACATTTTTAGTATATAACTACTCTTTATTTACACAGTATATATATATATATATATATATATATAATATGAAAGTTTGTGTATATTGACACCCTTCAATGAACATCAAAGCATATATCTACCCTACAGAGATTGGTCTATTTGTTATAACCTATTGTACATTAAATACAACCACTGTACTTAATCTTCAAAGTATTTATAATTTATTAAAACACTTTCTAAAATTATTTAAAATAAATGAATAGAACAGTAGTTCAAATACATAGGTACACTTGTATTGCTGTATGATCGAAAAAACAGCTTTTGTCTGTCGTCTTGAATCCAGACACTATATTACCCAACGTGTTTTGTCATCTTTGACTTCATAAGGGGTGTATTACAAAATGAGTCTGTATTTATGGACTCTTTGTTAATAGTGTGGTCCTTTTCAATTGTTTTTTTTTTTTTAGCAGATATGTGTCTTTAGTGGTGCTTAATCAGACTCTTCCTCCTATCCAAAATAAAATGGATTGAGTGGCTGATTATAAATTGGCCCTCATGTACTTGTTGTCCTTTATTGACAACCTAGTATATTCTGCAAATAGCAGGCCCAGTTAATCAATTAAAAATTTGACAGGTGGGATTTTAGTATAAAGTGCTCTAAGAACTGAAGGTATTACATTTTCTTAACTTTGTTAATGTGATCCTCTCTCCTGGTCTTTCCTGTTCAAAATCTTGTTGAGCAGTGAACAGGAAGGACCAGGAGAGAGGATCACATTAAGAAGGTTAAGAAAATTGAATACCTTCAGTTCTAAGAGGACTTTATACTAAAATCCTGTCAAATTTTTAATTGATTAACTGGGACTGTCAATCACAGACTATACTAGGTTGTCAATAAAGGACATCAAGTACATAAGGGCCAATTTATAATTAGCCACTCAATCCATTTTTTTGGGGGGGATAGGAGGAAGAGTCTGATTAAGCTCCACTAAAGACACATATCTGCTAAAAAAAAACAATTGAAAAGGACCACACTATTAACAAAGAGTCCATAAATACAGACTAATTTTGTAATACACCCCTTATGAAGTCAAAGATGACAAAACGCGTTGGGTGATATAGTGTCTGGATTCAAGGCGACAGACAAAAGCTGTTTTTTCGATCATACAGAAATACAAGTGTACCTATGTATTTGAACTACTGTTCTATTAATTTATTTTAAATAATTTTAGAAAGTGTTTTAATAAATTATATATACTTTGAAGATGAAGTACTGTGGTTGTATTCAATGTACAATAGGTTATAACAAATAGACCAATCTCTGTACAGTAGATATACATTGATGTTCTATGAAGGGTGTCAATATACACAAACTTTCATATTAGGCGGCCCCTAAAGATACAATTTCCCTATATCTACTCAAAAGTCCCTTTCAGGCAGAGGACCAATCTGTGGGGTTGCTGCCAACAATCAAACAACAAAAAGCAACTGGCTACAGTAATTGTAGTCAAACTTAATAACAACAACATTAGAGTTGATTTAGAGCAGCATCAGTTACCAAACATACCATGTATATATATATATATATATATATATATCCATCCAAAACTCCAGTTTGCATGCTTTGGGTTTACAGCACTGTAGAATATATACAGTACATGACTTACCCACTAAATATGGAAGATAAATAACAATCTTTTGTATACTGTACAGTATATACTGGTGCATTTAAACACAAAGGCCATACCATAGGGCAAAGACATTTAATCGCTTGGTATTTTTGTTACAACAAAGTATTATGTCATCAGCTTTGAATTTATTTGTGAGCAGAATTTTAGACTAAATAAACACTAAGTTCAGAAATAGTAACGTAACGAAACAGCTGGTCAGCAGTTGTCCTATCTAGTAATGACAGCTATAGACAGATACCTGTGGTGACTTGGTTACTGTAACTGAGACTGAAAGTTGTTTCTAGTAAAGAGACTCCAGAAACCTAGGGAGTTATTTATCATTGAAGGACAAAAACGACTATATAAATAAATGTTGCATATACAGTATACTACCTCTGAATCTATCCCCTACATGAAACACATAATGATATAAATGTGTGATATTTGACCAAAGTACTATAAAATGATGTATGATCTTTATAAACTAATGTAATATTTTTTCTTCTTCACTTTTCTGCTTTTCTATTAACATGCATGTGGTATAATATGAATGTAGCGAGATATAAATATACAATATTTTTTTCCAGGTAAAAATATCAGAGACATGTTATATTTATATTGCTTACTGGATAATTGTATGTTGAACATAAAATAAACAGACACAGAACTATCACAAAAACAATACTACAATCAATATTTGATAGTAATTGCAAACATCACTGTCCGTATTCCAGACATTGAGCCATATATACAGTAGGACAGATTCTCCTCTAAAGGTGTCTGAACGTACTGTATTCAGCCCATACTGAATCTCACACTTACAGCTCAGCATATAAAGATATTAGAAGTACAGGTTACAGTACATTGCCCTTCAATTTAAACAAGTTTTTAACAATTGTTTGTAATATTACTTTTCCCTAAGTCTTTACGGAATCATCAATCTGATCTTTTGTCTATTATATCATCAAAGTGATTTTTAATACTGATATTCTTCTTGTAAGTATATTAAGAGGTGGGACCAAAACGGGAACCTACTGTATATGAAGAATACCCCAATGATTTTTAAAAATATATTCTACATTCCAATTGTAAAACATTTCTATAAAGGCCCATAAACACTATAAGATATTTTCCAAAGAAATGAGCGATAACGATGGTTGTGATTAATTAAATCAGTCAGATTGTTCAAATTGTTCTAGTGTGTACACAACAAACTATCAACAATGCGTGCACCCGTGGTTGTTGGAAGCAGGTTGTCAGTTGTCCATGCATGCAGCTCAGTCCCAGCAGAACAGATAGTTTGTAGTTCAGATTGGTCGCAAACCTCTGCAAATTCGCAGAGTTACGTTCAGGTCTGAATTAGGCCCTAACACTGCAAAGCCACATCTATATGCTATCCACAGCTCATATGTCAAGGTTTTCAAAGAATGAGGTACCCTCAATGAGGTTTCCACAGGAGAGGTAACGTAAATAAAGAAAATATACACTGCTCAAAAAATAAAGGGAACACTTAAACAACACAATGTAACTTCAAGTCAACTTTTGTGAAATCAAACTGTCCACTTAGGAAGCAACACTGATTGACAATCAATTTCACATGCTGTTGTGCAAATGGAATAGACAACAGGTGGAAATTATAGGCAATTAGCAAGACACTCCCAATAAAGGAGTTGTTCTGCAGGTGGTGACCACAGACCACTTCTCAGCTCCTATGCTTTCTGGATAATGTTTTGGTCACTTTTGAAAGCTGGCAGTGCTTTCACTCTAGTGGTAGCATGAGATAGAGTCTACAACCCACACAAGTGGCTCAGGTAGTGCAGCTCATCCAGGATGGCACATCAATGCGAGCTGTGGCAAGATGGTTTGCTGTGTCTGTCAGCGTAGTGTCCAGAGCATGGAGGCGCTACCAGGAGACAGGCCAGTACATCAGGAGATGTGGGGGAGGCCGTAGGAGGGCAACAACCCAGCAGCAGGACCGCTACCTCCGCCTTTGTGCAAGGAGGAACAGGAGGAGCACTGCCAGAGCCCTGCAAAATGACCTCCAGCAAGCCACAAATGTGCATGTGTCTACTCAAACGATCAGAAACAGACTCCATGAGGGTGGTATGATTGCCCGATGTCCACAGGTGGGGGTTGTGCTTACAGCCCAACACCGTGCAGGACGTTTGGCATTTGCCAGAGAACACCAAGATTGGCAAATTCGCTACTGGCGCCCTGTGCTCTTCACAGATGAAAGCAGGTTCTCACTGAGCACATGTGACAGACGTGACAGAGTCTGGAGACGCCAAGGAGAACGTTCTGCTGCCTGCAACATCCTCCAGCATGACCGGTTTGGCAGTGGGTCAGTAATGGTGTGGGGTTGCATTTCATTGGGGGGCCGCACAGCCCTCCATGTGCTCGCCAGAGATAGGCTGACTGCCATTAGGTACAGAAATGAGTTCCTCAGACCCCTTGTGAGACCATATGCTGGTGCGGTTGGCCATGGGTACCTCCTAATGCAAGACAATGCTAGACCTCATGTGGCTAGAGTGTGTCAGCAGTTCCTGCAAGACGAAGGCATTGATGCTATGGACTGGCTTGCCCGTTCCCCAGACATGAATTCAATTGAGCACATCTGGGACATCATGTCTCACTCCATCCACCAATGCCACGTTGCACCACAGACTGTCCAGGAGTTGGCGGATGCTTTAGTCCAGGTCTGGGAGGAGATCCCTCAGGAGACCATCTGCCACCTCATCAGGAGCATGCCTAGGCATTGTAGGGAGATCATACAGGAACGTGGAGGCCACACACACTACTGAGCCTCATTTTGACTTGTTTTAAGGACATTACATCAAAGTTGGATCAGCCTGTAGTGTGTTTTTCCACTTTAATTTTGAGTGTGACTCCAAATCCAGACCTCCATGGCCAGTATTTACTAATATTCGTGTTTGAGTCGGTTTGTGGAGTGTTTAAACTCCTTTGTAATTGGGTGCATTTTCATGCAACTTTTTTAATTGAGATACGCTAATTTACGAAGCTGTCGTCTTATTTGTTTTCGTTTTTTCCGATGTCGTTAGCATTCGTATTTTTTGGGGTCATTTACGGCCGACATTAACGTTTGCGTACGGGTTTTTATTGTTTGTACTTGGGGTTTTTTCTATGTTAAACGCGGCAGTGTTTTTTTTAGACCACGGTCGCATTTTCACTTTTAGTTTCGGTTTTCATCCCCGTTCGTGATTGGTTGTGTTTCAGATGTAGGAGTGTCTGTGCGCAACCATATAAATACACCCCAAACCTTCCGCACCTCGTGGGTTTAGTTAGTGGTGAGGAGAGAGGTTGTACAGTGGAGTTTGGTGAGTAGTGTTTGTTTGGAGGAGTATTTTTTGCGTGTTCCGAGTGTTGTATTGTGTTTGAAAGTAGTTTTGTCATTCTTGTTGTCTTGTATTTTTTGGTTTTGTCTCAATTTTTGTCAGTTTTTTTTATTTATAGTCCCTTGTCAGTGTGTGTGTGTGTGTGTGTGTGTGTGTGTGTGTGTGTGTGTGTGTGTGTGTGTGTGTGTGATTAGTGTAGTGGTAGTGGAGGAGTGTTGTTTTTTTTTTTTTTTCTGTGTTAATTGTTTAGTCACACAAAAGTCAATTATGTATGACTCAGAGGTGGCTGAGGTGAGTGAGGTGGAGGGTGTTAGTGAGGGGGAGGAGGTCGGTCAGGTAGAGGAGGTGAGTGTTAGTGAGGTGGAGGAGGTTGGTGAGGTTGCTGCAGCAGCCTCAAGTGACAGTGATAGTGACAGTCAGACAGCTCCGCAGCCACACACCACTACTAAGACTGGGCGTAATGTAAAGTTTAGTTATGCAGAAAATGTGGCATTGGTGCTGGAGATGATGAAGTATCAGCGGCAGCTATTTGGGCCTGAGTCCGCCAAGGTGCCAACACAGAAGAACACGGTGTTGTGAGCAAAAGTAGTTGCTGCTGTAAATAGTGAGGGGGTGGTGAAGCGGACGGAGGACACGTGCCGCAAACGGTACTATGACATAAAGCGACGTGTCAAGTCCAAAATGGCCAAGGAGGCGAAGTCGGCTCGCAAAACCGGTGGTGGTCCACCCTTTATTGCCACATATCTGGACTATGAGGAGCCCATGCGGACTATAATCCCTCCAGAAGTAGTGTCTGCAACCCATGTCCGGGATTCCGATCGCCCCAGGAAGGATGGTGAGCATGTGTATTTGCCTTAACATTCTATGACATTACTTCTGGCTTACTGTATGTTTTAAATGTGTGTCATGTGACCTTGCATATTACTCCCATCTTCAAGTGTGCGTCATCAAATGCATTGTTTTGGGTCATGTTTCATACAAAAGTCAATGTAACGTCTTACTTGCTTGTATGTCATGTGGTTTTTGGACAGTACATTTTTCATGTGTAGTTTGAACTTGGTGTGTCATTGAATTGTCCAGCAATAATGTTTTACTTTTGCACATTGTACATTTTGAAATTTGGACTATGTTTTTTATTTCAGTTATCCATATGCAATGTTTCCAAATCAGTGGTTGATATGTTAGAGGCTGGAGTAGTGCAAAATGTCTTTGAAGGCAGTTACATGTGTAATTTTATTAGTACTCAATGTAATATTGTTTAAGTCAAGGCCACTATTTGCTGGTTCATTTTGAGTCTGTATTTGTACACTGACACAACAACTGCAGACTTAGTTACCTTACTGTATTTTTTTTTGTTGGCCTCATATTGTGGTAATGTGTGTTTGGAGTGCCACATCACAGACCTATTTCTATATTGCATCTGTAATTTTTTTCCTTTTATTAGAAAATGAAGCTGTGTGTGTTTTGGCTTGTTAGTGTATGTTTTTGGAATTGTGTCCTATGTCTGTGTCCTGTATATGATTCCCTGTGTTGAACTTTCCATAGTGCATATGGCTATTGGACAATGTTTTGGGTTTGATGTTGTGCTTTTTGTGTTTAATGTCCTTATTTTTAGATTCATAATAAAACATCCATTTTTTTAAGATGTAATGTTTATAAGCATAATGGGTGGATGTATTAACAATAGCATGAATATTTTTTATTTTTATTTTATTTACAGTGTTGAAAAAAAGCAGTACTGGTCGTCCTACAGTCACTCCCATCACATCTGATGATGATGACGCTGCGGAAGCAGGTAAAGTGTCCATTGTAGTATAGGTTAGGTTTGTAAATGAATGGCCATAACAAAATGTCACTTTCAATACTAGGTCCATCCAAAGAAGTCTTAAGCAGCAGAAGGCGCACTTCTGGAACACACCACAAAAAACATCTGCCAGCAAAGAAAGCAAGGTCTGATGTCCAGGGCCAACCACAGCAGGCTACCCCGCCACGAAGATTATCTACTGTTTGTCCGGTGCCCCCACTCCAAATTTTGGACACACCTCCAAGAAGCCCCTCATCTTGATTGTGAGTAACAAACTGTGATAACAATTAAAAATGTCAGATCTTTAAAAAACCATTTACTTAAATTCATTAAGTAAATACCCATCAAAATCTGCTATACTTACCCAAGTCAGTAAATCATGAAATGGAAACCTAACAAAATGGCCTTCACAACATCCAGTAAAGATATGTATGTCCACTTCAGCCATCCAGTAGCACATTGTCTGGAAGATGCCACAACAGAAACTCATGTGTAAGCTTTGCAAAAAGTAAGGTTGTTAGAATCATTTGTTAGAATCATTTACACATGTGTGTTTGTCCTAACATTGCCAACTGCATACAAAAACATTACTATGTTTTGGTTGGAGACACTATAAGGCAACACGTTATGGATTACAATGTGTTTTTAGGCAGGAGTATGTCTGATGTACCATACAACTCATGTGTTTGCTTTCAGAATGAAGTAACCAGACACATTTGCCACAAACAGGCATATGTATGTATTTAAGTAATGAGTGATGATGTTGCTAGGCCGGATATCTGAAAGCACCAGTCCATCACATGTGTTCCATGTCTAGTGCTTTGTACCAATGTATTAAACATATGTATAAGTAACGGATAAATGTTTTTAATTTCAGCTTCTAGTCCTGGTACCAGCATCCCTCCGCAACAACAGCAACACAGTGACATGGATGACACAATCTTGTTAGAAATGCATCCAGTAATCGAAGGAATCAGCCCCCCAGAACCTGTGAGTACTCCACCACAGCAAAGCACACCACCACCCCAACACAGCCCAACAACACCAGTAACACAAGGCCCTGATCAAGTGTTCTGGACCATTTGGGCTAGACAGCAGGCCACTAATGAAGATTGCCTGCGTAGGCAGACCCAAATGTTTGCAAGCCTACTATCTCACCTCAGACAAATCAGCAGAAATCTGAGTAGACAAAATGAAACAAACACAAGAATTGCAAATACCATGGAAATCATGCGTGCAGACATTACACATGTCATGGGCAACTTACAGCGCATAATGGAAGAACAGCACAGACAACAGCAAAGCTATATCAACATTTTAGAAAGCAATCAAATGATCAATGAATCCATGTCCAGAATTGTAGACAATCAAAATGCTGCAACACGTGAACTCAATGCCACCCTCACTAACCTCAATGAAACACTCAGATCCATGCAGCAACAGCAAACAAGCAGCAGTTCTGGTACGACTACTCCAAATGTAACGCCAATGTCATCACCACCAAGGCGCTCCACCAGAGCACGCCAACACGACAGTGGTAAAGGCAAAGGCCAGGACAAGCAACCACCCAAATAAACATTTAAAAAAAACACACCCATTTCTTTAAAGAGAAGAGAAACAAAACACTTACCAAGTGTATGATTAACAGAATATATATAACACTTAGCTCCTTGACAATTTGTACAACATCATTAATTATAACTGGTACAAACAACAACAGGAATTTTGTATGCACATTTCTTCTTTATCATCTTTGTATTTTTTGTTAGCAGGAAACTGTTGTTTGAGCTGCACATAGATGTTAGCATGCAGAAAGCAGACCACTTGATTTTTTTTCTAATCATTACTCTTTCTAGATTCTAATCATTCTTTGAGCCAGCAGACAGACTAATTGGCAGCCAGGCAGGTTCATCCATGACCAATACAATTTACAATGTGAATTGTAACTGTTTTACATTTCTTCTCTAGACGAATTGACAAGAAAAACACAATTGAGGGGGTCATTCCGAGTTGTTCGCTCGGTAAAAATCTTCGCATCGCAGCGACTTTCCGCTTAATGCGCATGCGCAATGTTCGCACTGCGACTGCGCCAAGTAAATTTGCTATGCAGTTAGGAATTTTACTCACGGCTTTTTCATCGTTCTGGCGATCGTAATGTGATTGACAGGAAATGGGTGTTACTGGGCGGAAACAGGCCGTTTTATGGGCGTGTGGGAAAAAACGCTACCGTTTCCGGAAAAAACGCAGGAGTGGCCGGAGAAACGGAGGAGTGTCTGGGCGAACGCTGGGTGTGTTTGTGACGTCAAACCAGGAACGACAAGCAGTGAAATGATCGCAGATGCCGAGTAAGTCTGGAGCTACTCAGAAACTGCTACGAGGTGTGTAATCGCAATATTGCGAATACATCGTTCGCAATTTTAAGATGCTAAGATTCACTCCCAGTAGGCGGCGGCTTAGCATGAGCAAATCTGCTAAAATCCGCTTGCGAGCGAACAACTCGGATTGACCCCCTGAGTTGGCTAAAAGTGTCCTAATATGTTGGGGGTAATATTTAGATAATTCAGTCCGAAAATGACTGACATTATTGTTGTGCCATGTTTGTGTGTGTTAAAAATAAGTAATCAGATTTAAAAACATGATGCAGAAACAACAACATTTGAAATATTTGAAAGTTGAGCACAAATGTGTGTAATAATGGATATATGTTGAAAAATGTGTATTGCCTTACAAATCTACAAGTTTTGGCCAGCAAACATAAGGAAATAAATTATTTTGCATGAGAGAAGTTTGTGTCCCTTTTATAGGCATCCTAATTCAGGGTAGAATGATTTGTAAGTGTCAAAACATGTAAACACGGCTGAAAAAAGCAGGTCTATTATTTTGCTGCGTTTTTTAACAAATCGCAAACAAATACGACCGCAATTGAGCACTCAGAGACTAATTTAATAAGAATATTTCATTTATTCAGATCTAGGATGTGTTATTTTAGTGTTCCCTTTATATTTTGGAGCAGCGTATATGTATTCATTGCATAGTATATTGATGGAAACTGCACATGTATGGATGAGTTATATTTTGCAAAAAGAAGAGCGGAGATCCTATACAACATAAGAATATGGTGATAATAGCTCATTTTATTTTGTGAACATGTGTCTATTTCTTCTGGTTTGAACATGTGTATGTTTACCGTGTAAATACAACAGCTCGGAACATGTTTCTAGCACACTTGAACCATCTGCATTATCTGATCAGTTATTATGAAAATGTATTTCATTAAAATTCTACTCATTTACAGGTATCTATAGAGAGTCAATTTGTTGTCTTTTTAAGGTATCACATCTTCACATGTTTATTTGTTGTTTACATTGTTTTACATATTAGTGTATTCCACTATAAAATATTGAGGGTGGTTGCCAAGTTCCACTGATAGTCCCAGTCCAAACCTTAGCCGTATTTACTATTGGTGCAGGGTATGCAGAGCACCCAGGACACTGGATCCATGGGGGAAGCCTGGACTGCACACCCTGTATGCAGTTTATACTTACCTTGTGCTGGCATGCGAGTCCCTTCTTCGCCGTGGCGCCATCTTCGCAGTGACATGTGGAAGATGCCACTGCGCAGTGTAAGCAAAGACTCTGGCACTGTAGCTGCAAAGATGGTGCCATGGAGGCAGAGAGACCTGATTTCCAGCACAAGGCAAGATGCGGGGCTGGGCGGGGGACCCGCCCTACATGGTCCCCCTTGAGTCTTTGTACTCCCCTTCCCCCAGCTGATGTAAAAACTGTCTGACATCTCTAATGTGTGCAATATAGTCTGTTTGAAGTTCATTATAATATCTTTTCCTGCAAAAGTATATCTTCTGTTAATGTCTGTGCCCAGAAACAGGTACATTATTTTTAAAACCTGTAATAACTTTTTTCTTTTAAATATCAGGTGAATCTCTTGTCTACTCATAGTAGGTATGAAATGTATTTTGATTTCGTGAACTGGATTAATTTTGGTGTGATCTGAAGTTATTGTAATCATTTTTGTTCTTGTAACAATAATTGAGATATCTCCCAACCCAGCTATTTCCACATCTGCAATATCTCTAAAATATGACCCTTTATAACCCACAAGTCTACTAAATCTCTAATTCTTGTTCTTGTCATCTTCTACTTGGACTTTTGCAATGTACAACTCTCTGGTTTTCCTCTCTTATTGACTCTCCAATGTCTCCATTATTACATCTACTGTATCCTAAATGATGCAAATCTGATTCATCTGCTTTGATTTGACCTCTAATATCTTTCTACTTCATTTCTGACTCTACAAAATCCAGTTTAATCCCCTTCCACAACATCCAAAGCACTTGATCACTCTTTCCCTTCCCACATCAAATATCTCACCTCAGTGCACACTCCCCTCCTCACTATGTCGCCTTGCCAGGGTGACCTTCTCCAACTGCCACAGGATTTCTCCTGTGCTGCTCCTCTTCTCTGCAACTCACTCTCCCAGACTGTCTACCAGCCTGCATTATTGCAGACTTTCCCTGAAAACATATTTGTTCATCAAAGCCTCTCCCATCTAATTTCTTAGTCTGTAAACTCTTACAAGTAGGACCTTCCAACCCCTTAAATGCTCCTGGCATTAGCCCTGTCTCCAGTACACTCCCACTCATGGTTTAGGTATATGGTTTAGGTATATGAAACTTTCTGTATGCTAAACCCAGGGCACTAGGTCATTAGGTAATAATGTTTTATTGTCACTCACTTTGTCAACTTATTATTTCACTGTTTAATTTATCAACTTGTACAGTCTGTCAGTACTTTTTATATTGATTGGTTGTATTTCAATGTGATGTATCCCTTTATTGCACTATGCACACTTAGGAGTTTCTGTCCGATATTTAAAAGGGCAATGCTTCTGCTAGCCATGTCATGCTAGTAGAAGCACTGACCTTTTAAAAATTGGGCAGAAATGTAACCCAACTCTTGATAATAAACCCCTTAGTGACACTATTTAAATAGATGAAAATAATAATTTAAAACTATATATAAAAAAAAGTATAGAAACTTTGGTAAGCTATTATTAATTTAGTAAAAAAATTATTAATGACTGAAATAATCAGAATAGGTATTCACATGGTATTCTCATGTGCAAATGCATTTGGTCAGTATCTCTAGCATCATAAGTATAAACAGCGTGTATACTAACACTCTTTTACTATATTGCTTTATTGAGATGAAAATCTGTAATCACCCACTGTACTAAAGTCCAAATTGAATATTTGGGAACCCAGGGAAACTAACTTGACCCTACAACCAATAAAATTGGCAATAACATATGCTGGCAAAGTTATTAAAAAGTATATTGTGCCAATACAGTACTCACAGTACCACAGTTCACAATTTGCCACACAGGAACCCCAGTTCATTTATGCCATAGTGCCCCTCAGGCTGGCAAAGTAGCTGTGTGTGTGTGGGGGGGGGGGAGCACTGTGTGGCAGCCATAGCTCGGAGTATATGTGTGCTAAAACAGAGGTTTTGAGAACAATTGATTTGGTTGACACATATTCAAAATCTAAATATTGCAGGAGGCATGCATTTATAATGGGTGATCCTGGCTCAAGGGTGGCCTGTGCCACTAGCAGGGTCGGACTGGCCCACAGGGGTACCAGGGAAACCACCGGTAGGAACGTGTATTTTGTGGAACCGCACTAGTTAAATAATATAGCTAACGTACAAAAATAAATGTTAACAATGACATATCAATATACATGCAGTTATTAAGTAGATCTAGAACTGCTAATGATTGGCGGTGCTCCCAGGAATTTTGTAGGATATACTACAATTGGAAAGGACAAGAGGAAAAGACAAAAAACCCTTGTTTGGGAGCACTCATTTGAAAAAATAAGGATAATATGTATAATGAAAAGATATTAAGACATAACCTTTATTTTAATCCTTGAATAAAAAGAAAGAAATGTTGGACAAAAATTAGGGCTCGTGTGTGTAAAAAATCTTGTTTAACCTTTTTAGCAAATGAGGTACAAGATGATAAAGATGGTGAAAATATCAGTGGAGTAGTAAGGGATACCAAATGGTCTCATGGAGATGCAGGGTATCCAGAAAGTCACTGTACTAGCCTGAATTATGGATATCACTGATGAAGGCAGTATAGGCAAAATTCTGAATTGGGTCTAAAATAAATCTCAAAGGGAATGCGAAAAAGGTGAAGCAAGGACTGTGATCAAACTTCCCTTAGTGGAAGAGGGAGGGGTTGTTGGGGGATTGAATGTGATGGGGTGAGTAACATTGGGCCCACTGCACCTGGTATTCTCAGGAGGTTTAACGTCCTGGTACTGGCCAGGCCGTACCTATTAGGCTTCCGAGATCAAATGAAATCGGGCGTATTCGAGGTAGTAAGGCAGTGGGCCGTAATCAATAACAAAAATGGAAAAAGAGGGAGAAATACTTCTTTTTTCTGTACTCTAGTGAGTCAATACCATGTTGGTCTGAGACAATTTTTCCAGATTGGAGAGTGTGTAAGAGGGTTTATGGGATGTAAGTTTCTCTCTTAAAAGTGGCCCACTGCACCTGGTATTCTCAGGAGGTTCCCCTTCCCAATACTGACCAGGCCATACCTGCTTAGCTTCCGAGATTGGACAGGATCGGGCGTATTCTGGGTAGTATGGCCGTGGGCCGCCAATAAGGGGGAACAGGGGGTCACACTCTCCTTGCTGTATTTCATATACCTCAGCACAAAAATGATATGGAAGGATATTTTCAGAAAAAAGTATTTTAAGGAGACAACATTTTTTTGTGTGATGAACAAAAAACAATATATAAAATTACAATTGAGATGAAGTAAGGGGGGGAAGAAAAAGGGGGGGGGAAATGCACAGTAATATGTAGAGATGAGCGGGTTCGGTTCCTCGGAATCCGAACCCGCCCGAACTTCAGCTTTTTTTACACGGATCCGAGCGACTCGGATCTTCCCGCCTTGCTCGGTTAACCCGAGCGCGCCCGAACGTCATCATGACGCTGTCGGATTCTCGCGAGGCTCGGATTCTATCGCGAGACTCGGATTCTATATAAGGAGCCGCGCGTCGCCGCCATTTTCACACGTGCATTGAGATTGATAGGGAGAGGACGTGGCTGGCGTCCTCTCCATTTAGATTAGAAGAGAGAGAGTGAGATTGAGACAGAGACACTTGATTTACTGGAGCTTAGGAGTACTAGAGAGTGCAGAGTTTACTAGTGACTGACCACTGACCAGTGACCACCAGTGCAGTTTTATTTAATATAATCCGTTCTCTGCCTGAAAAAAACGATACACAGTGACTCAGTCACATACCATATCTGTGCTCAGCCCAGTGTGCTGCATCATCTATGTATAATATCTGACTGTGCTCACACAGCTTAATTGTGGGGGAGACTGGGGAGCAGTTATAGGTTATAGCAGGAGCCAGGAGTACATATTATTAAAATTAAACAGTGCACACTTTTGCTGCAGGAGTGCCACTGCCAGTGTGACTGACCAGTGACCTGACCACACTGACCACCAGTATAGTATACTATATTGTGATTGCCTGAAAAAGTTAAACACTCGTCGTGTGACTTGTGTGGTGTCTTTTTATTCTATAAAAAACTCATTCTGCTGACAGACAGTGTCCAGCAGGTCCGTCATTATATAATATATACCTGTCCGGCTGCAGTAGTGATATATATATATTTTTTATATCATTATTTATCATCCAGTCGCAGCAGACACAGTACGGTAGTTCACGGCTGTAGCTACCTCTGTGTCGGCACTCGGCAGTCCATCCATAATTGTATACCACCTACCCGTGGTTTTTTTTTTCTTCTTTATACATACTACATCTCATTATCATCCAGTCTATATTAGCAGCAGACACAGTACAGTACGGTAGTCCACGGCTGTAGCTACCTCTGTGTCGGCACTCGGCAGTCCATCCATAACTGTATACCACCTACCCGTGGTTTTTTTTTTCTTCTTTATACATACTACATTTCATTATCATCCAGTCTATATTAGCAGCAGACACAGTACAGTACGGTAGTCCACGGCTGTAGCTACCTCTGTGTCGGCACTCGGCAGTCCATCCATAATTGTATACCACCTACCCGTGTTTTTTTTTTCTTTCTTCTTTATACATACTACATCTCATTATCATCCAGTCTATATTAGCAGCAGACACAGTACAGTACGGTAGTCCACGGCTGTAGCTACCTCTGTGTCGGCACTCGGCAGTCCGTCCATAATTGTATACCACCTACCCGTGGTTTTTTTTTCTTCTTTATACATACTACATCTCATTATCATCCAGTCTATATTAGCAGCAGACACAGTACAGTATGGTAGTCCACGGCTGTAGCTACCTCTGTGTCGGCACTCGGCAGTCCATCCATAATTGTATACCACCTACCCGTGGTTTTTTTTTCTTCTTCTTTATACATACTACATCTCATTATCATCCAGTCTATATTAGCAGCAGACACAGTACAGTACGGTAGTCCACGGCTGTAGCTACCTCTGTGTCGGCACTCGGCAGTCCATCCATAATTGTATACCACCTACCCGTGGTTTTTTTTTCTTTCTTCTTTATACATACTACATCTCATTATCATCCAGTCTATATTAGCAGCAGACACAGTACAGTACGGTAGTCCACGGCTGTAGCTACCTCTGTGTCGGCACTCGGCAGTCCGTCCATAATTGTATACCACCTACCCGTGGTTTTTTTTTTCTTCTTTATACATACTACATCTCATTATCATCCAGTCTATATTAGCAGCAGACACAGTACAGTACGGTAGTCCATGGCTGTAGCTACCTCTGTGTCGGCACTCGGCAGTCCATCCATAATTGTATACCACCTACCCGTGGTTTTTTTTCTTCTTCTTTATACATACTACATCTCATTATCATCCAGTCTATATTAGCAGCAGACACAGTACAGTACGGTAGTCCACGGCTGTAGCTACCTCTGTGTCGGCACTCGGCAGTCCATCCATAATTGTATACCACCTACCCGTGGTTTTTTTTTTCTTCTTTATACATACTACATCTCATTATCATCCAGTCTATATTAGCAGCAGACACAGTACAGTACGGTAGTCCACGGCTGTAGCTACCTCTGTGTCGGCACTCGGCAGTCCATCCATAATTGTATACCACCTACCCGTGGTTTTTTTTTCTTTCTTCTTTATACATACTACATCTCATTATCATCCAGTCTATATTAGAAGCAGACACAGTACAGTATGGTAGTCCACGGCTGTAGCTACCTCTGTGTCGGCACTCGGCAGTCCGTCCATAATTGTATACCACCTACCCGTGGTTTTTTTTTCTTTCTTCTTTATACATACATACTAAATCTCATTATCAACCAGTCTATATTAGCAGCAGACACAGTACAGTACGGTAGTCCACGGCTGTAGCTACCTCTGTGTTGGCACTCGGCAGTCCATCCATAATTGTATACCACCTACCCGTGGTTTTTTTTTCTTTCTTCTTTATACATACTACATCTCATTATCATCCAGTCTATATTAGCAGCAGACACAGTACAGTACGGTAGTCCACGGCTGTAGCTACCTCTGTGTCGGCACTCGGCAGTCCATCCATAATTGTATACTAGTATCCATCCATCTCCATTGTTTACCTGAGGTGCCTTTTAGTTGTGCCTATTAAAATATAGAGAACAAAAATGTTGAGGTTCCAAAATTAGGGAAAGATCAAGATCCACTTCCACCTCGTGCTGAAGCTTCTGCCACTAGTCATGGCCGAGACGATGAAATGCCAGCAACGTCGTCTGCCAAGGCCGATGCCCAATGTCATAGTACAGAGCATGTCAAATCCAAAACACCAAATATCAGTAAAAAAAGGACTCCAAAACCTAAAATAAAATTGTCGGAGGAGAAGCGTAAACTTGCCAATATGCCATTTACCACACGGAGTGGCAAGGAACGGCTGAGGCCCTGGCCTATGTTCATGGCTAGTGGTTCAGCTTCACATGATGATGTAAGCACTCAGCCTCTCGCTAGAAAAATGAAAAGACTCAAGCTGGAAAAAGCACAGCAAAGAACTGTGCGTTCTTCGAAATCCCAAATCCACAAGGAGAGTCCAATTGTGTCGGTTGCGATGCCTGACCTTCCCAACACTGGACGTGAAGAGCATGCGCCTTCCACCATTTGCACGCCCCCTGCAAGTGCTGGAAGGAGCACCCGCAGTCCAGTTCCTGATAGTCAGATTGAAGATGTCAGTGTTGAAGTACACCAGGATGAGGAGGATATGGGTGTTGCTGGCGCTGGGGAGGAAATTGACCAGGAGGATTCTGATGGTGAGGTGTTTTGTTTAAGTCAGGCACCCGGGGAGACACCTGTTGTCCGTGGGAGGAATATGGCCGTTGACATGCCTGGTGAAAATACCAAAAAAATCAGCTCTTCGGTGTGGAAGTATTTCACCAGAAATGCGGACAACATTTGTCAAGCCGTGTGTTCCCTTTGTCAAGCTGTAATAAGTAGGGGTAAGGACGTTAACCACCTCGGAACATCCTCCCTTATACGTCACCTGCAGCGCATTCATAATAAGTCAGTGACAAGTTCAAAAACTTTGGCCGACAGCGGAAGCAGTCCACTGACCAGTAAATCCCTTCCTCTTGTAACCAAGCTCACGCAAACCACCCCACCAACTCCCTCAGTGTCAATTTCCTCCTTCCCCAGGAATGCCAATAGTCCTGCAGGCCATGTCACTGGCAATTCTGATGATTCCTCTCCTGCCTGGGATTCCTCCGATGCATCCTTGCGTGTAACGCCTACTGCTGCTGGCGCTGCTGTTGTTGCTGCTGGGAGTCGATGGTCATCCCAGAGGGGAAGTCGTAAGCCCACTTGTACTACTTCCAGTAAGCAATTGACTGTTCAACAGTCCTTTGCGAGGAAGATGAAATATCACAGCAGTCATCCTGCTGCAAAGCGGATAACTGAGGCCTTGACAACTATGTTGGTGTTAGACGTGCGTCCGGTATCCGCCGTTAGTTCACAGGGAACTAGACAATTTATTGAGGTAGTGTGCCCCCGTTACCAAATACCATCTAGGTTCCACTTCTCTAGGCAGGCGATACCGAGAATGTACACGGACGTCAGAAAAAGACTCACCAGTGTCCTAAAAAATGCAGTTGTACCCAATGTCCACTTAACCACGGACATGTGGACAAGTGGAGCAGGGCAGGGTCAGGACTATATGACTGTGACAGCCCACTGGGTAGATGTATGGACTCCCGCCGCAAGAACAGCAGCGGCGGCACCAGTAGCAGCATCTCGCAAACGCCAACTCTTTCCTAGGCAGGCTACGCTTTGTATCACCGGTTTCCAGAATAAGCACACAGCTGAAAACCTCTTACGGCAACTGAGGAAGATCATCGCGGAATGGCTTACCCCAATTGGACTCTCCTGTGGATTTGTGGCATCGGACAACGCCAGCAATATTGTGTGTGCATTAAATATGGGCAAATTCCAGCACGTCCCATGTTTTGCACATACCTTGAATTTGGTGGTGCAGAATTTTTTAAAAAACGACAGGGGCGTGCAAGAGATGCTGTCGGTGGCCAGAAGAATTGCGGGACACTTTCGGCGTACAGGCACCACGTACAGAAGACTGGAGCACCACCAAAAACTACTGAACCTGCCCTGCCATCATCTGAAGCAAGAAGTGGTAACGAGGTGGAATTCAACCCTCTATATGCTTCAGAGGTTGGAGGAGCAGCAAAAGGCCATTCAAGCCTATACAATTGAGCACGATATAGGAGGTGGAATTCACCTGTCTCAAGCGCAGTGGAGAATGATTTCAACGTTGTGCAAGGTTCTGATGCCCTTTGAACTTGCCACACGTGAAGTCAGTTCAGACACTGCCAGCCTGAGTCAGGTCATTCCCCTCATCAGGCTTTTGCAGAAGAAGCTGGAGACATTGAAGGAGGAGCTAACACGGAGCGATTCCGCTAGGCATGTGGGACTTGTGGATGGAGCCCTTAATTCGCTTAACAAGGATTCACGGGTGGTCAATCTGTTGAAATCAGAGCACTACATTTTGGCCACCATGCTCGATCCTAGATTTAAAGCCTACCTTGGATCTCTCTTTCCGGCAGACACAAGTCTGCTGGGGTTGAAAGACCTGCTGGAGAGAAAATTGTCAAGTCAAGCGGAACGCGACCTGTCAACATCTCCTCCTTCACATTCTCCCGCAACTGGGGGTGCGAGGAAAAGGCTCAGAATTCCGAGCCCACCCGCTGGCGGTGATGCAGGGCAGTCTGGAGCGACTGCTGATGCTGACATCTGGTCCGGACTGAAGGACCTGACAACGATTACGGACATGTCGTCTACTGTCACTGCATATGATTCTCTCAACATTGAAAGAATGGTGGAGGATTATATGAGTGACCGCATCCAAGTAGGCACGTCACACAGTCCGTACTTATACTGGCAGGAAAAAGAGGCAATTTGGAGGCCCTTGCACAAACTGGCTTTATTCTACCTAAGTTGCCCTCCCACAAGTGTGTACTCCGAAAGAGTGTTTAGTGCCGCCGCTCACCTTGTCAGCAATCGGCGTACGAGGTTACATCCAGAAAATGTGGAGAAGATGATGTTCATTAAAATGAATTATAATCAATTCCTCCGTGGAGACATTGACCAGCAGCAATTGCCTCCACAAAGTACACAGGGAGCTGAGATGGTGGATTCCAGTGGGGACGAATTGATAATCTGTGAGGAGGGGGATGTACACGGTGATATATCGGAGGATGATGATGAGGTGGACATCTTGCCTCTGTAGAGCCAGTTTGTGCAAGGAGAGATTAATTGCTTCTTTTTTGGGGGGGGTCCAAACCAACCCGTCATATCAGTCACAGTCGTGTGGCAGACCCTGTCACTGAAATGATGGGTTGGTTAAAGTGTGCATGTCCTGTTTTGTTTATACAACATAAGGGTGGGTGGGAGGGCCCAAGGACAATTCCATCTTGCACCTCTTTTTTCTTTTCTTTTTCTTTGCGTCATGTGCTGTTTGGGGAGGGTTTTTTGGAAGGGCCATCCTGCATGACACTGCAGTGCCACTCCTAGATGGGCCCGGTGTTTGTGTCGGCCACTAGGGTCGCTTATCTTACTCACACAGTCAGCTACCTCATTGCGCCTCTTTTTTTCTTTGCGTCATGTGCTGTTTGGGGAGGGTTTTTTGGAAGGGACATCCTGCGTGACACTGCAGTGCCACTCCTAGATGGGCCCGGTGTTTGTGTCGGCCACTAGGGTCGCTTATCTTACTCACACAGTCAGCTACCTCATTGCGCCTCTTTTTTTCTTTGCGTCATGTGCTGTTTGGGGAGGGTTTTTTGGAAGGGACATCCTGCGTGACACTGCAGTGCCACTCCTAGATGGGCCCGGTGTTTGTGTCGGCCACTAGGTTCGCTTATCTTACTCACACAGCTACCTCATTGCGCCTCTTTTTTTCTTTGCGTCATGTGCTGTTTGGGGAGGGTTTTTTAGAAGGGACATCCTGCGTGACACTGCAGTGCCACTCCTAGATGGGCCCGGTGTTTGTGTCGGCCACTAGGGTCGCTTATCTTACTCACACAGCGACCTCGGTGCAAATTTTAGGACTAAAAATAATATTGTGAGGTGTGAGGTATTCAGAATAGACTGAAATGAGTGGAAATTATGGTTTTTGAGGTTAATAATACTTTGGGATCAAAATGACCCCCAAATTCTATGATTTAAGCTGTTTTTTAGGGTTTTTTGAAAAAAACACCCGAATCCAAAACACACCCGAATCCGACAAAAAAAATTCGGTGAGGTTTTGCCAAAACGCGGTCGAACCCAAAACACGGCCGCGGAACCGAACCCAAAACTAAAACACAAAACCCGAAAAATTACCGGCGCTCATCTCTAGTAATATGTTATGTTCTGCGAGTGCAGGGTTAATTACTAAATAGAAATAACCCACAATATAATTTTATGAGCTCAAGGCTGGCTCACAGAGAATTTTAAACACAAAATGTGCAGTATTGCTTGTTCCAAGTGCAGGGTTGTTTGCTGAGTGGGGGAGACCCACAATGCAAATTATGAGCTCAAGGCTGGCTCGCAGGATTTTTAAAACACCACATGTGCAAAATTACTTGCTTCTAGGAAAACAAAAACATTTTGAATGTAGATTTTGGAGCTCAGGGCTGGCTCACAAAAAGATACATAATTGCATCCTCTTGAGGACTGACATGACAGTGCAGAATAATCAGAAGTCTTTTGCACTTAAATGCTGCTATTCATAAAGACCATAACAAATAGAAATATAGAAAGATACAAATACACTAATGTGTAAAGTTAATGGCAAGGCTATAAATGATATCCATGGAGGCATAGGCGGGGAAGTGATAGGATGATATAAACAATCCTATTAGTTCTATTTAAACTGCTCGTTTTGCTGTGTAATTTTTAGCTGCAGAGAGCAGGTTGTATAGAAGGGGGGAAAAAGAAAGTGAATCAAGTCCTGGGTAATCTACGGTGTATTACCGTGGCCGCAATACATGCGGCCAGTGTTCTCCAGGAATCCCCCGACGTTCACCCGCTGACAGTGAGGGACGCGGGCGCCCGCTTCCGGACTGGGCGTTGCCGCGATGACGTCACCGAAGGACGTCTTTCTCGACGTACGTTTCACCTGGGTGGGCTTGGTCACGAGAGCCTCTCTCTGTTGCTCTCCAATGACCAGTATATGAGTACTGAGCTGACCAATGGGATTATCGCTGGGATGATAGATGTGTGGTTGGACCAATCGGGTGATTGCTGGAATGACAGATGCGGCCATGTTGGAGAAGGGAAAGGACTGTCTGAAGTGAGATGAGAGTAGGGAAAGAAGAAGTGAATGAAAGAATAAAATTCTCTGTGAGCCAGCCTTGAGCTCATAAAATTATATTGTGGGTTATTTCTATTTAGTAATTAACCCTGCACTCGCAGAACATAACATATTACTGTGCATTTCCCCCCCCCCTTCCCCCCCCCTTACTTCATCTCAATTGTAATTTTATATATTGTTTTTTGTTCATCACACAAAAAAATGTTGTCTCCTTAAAATACTTTTTTCTGAAAATATCCTTCCATATCATTTTTGTGCTGAGGTATATGAAATACAGCAAGGAGAGTGTGACCCCCTGTTCCCCCTTATTGGCGGCCCACGGCCATACTACCCTGAATACGCCCGATCCTGTCCAATCTCGGAAGCTAAGCAGGTATGGCCTGGTCAGTATTGGGAAGGGGAACCTCCTGAGAATACCAGGTGCAGTGGGCCACTTTTAAGAGAGAAACTTACATCCCATAAACCCTCTTACACACTCTACAATCTGGAAAAATTGTCTCAGACCAACATGGTATTGACTCACTAGAGTACAGAAAAAAGAAGTATTTCTCCCTCTTTTTCCATTTTTGTTATTGATTACGGCCCACTGCCTTACTACCTCGAATACGCCCGATTTCATTTGATCTCGGAAGCCTAATAGGTACGGCCTGGCCAGTACCAGGACGGGAAACCTCCTGAGAATACCAGGTGCAGTGGGCCCAATGTTACTCACCCCATCACATTCAATCCCCCAACAACCCCTCCCTCTTCCACTAAGGGAAGTTTGATCACAGTCCTTGCTTCACCTTTTTCGCATTCCCTTTGAGATTTATTTTAGACCCAATTCAGAATTTTGCCTATACTGCCTTCATCAGTGATATCCATAATTCAGGCTAGTACAGTGACTTTCTGGATACCCTGCATCTCCATGAGACCATTTGGTATCCCTTACTACTCCACTGATATTTTCACCATCTTTATCATCTTGTACCTCATTTGCTAAAAAGGTTAAACAAGATTTTTTACACACACGAGCCCTAATTTTTGTCCAACATTTCTTTCTGTTTATTCAAGGATTAAAATAAAGGTTATGTCTTAATATCTTTTCATTATACATATTATCCTTATTTTTTCAAATGAGTGCTCCCAAACAAGGGTTTTTTGTCTTTTCCTCTTGTCCTTTCCAATTGTAAACCACCGGTAGGCCCCACTGCCTGACGGCCCACTCCTTCCTCTGGGGATCAGGTTCCAGACTCAGCACTTCTATTATACATGGTAGATATGTTGCATTACACTGCACTAAACTATTGTGCATTTCAAGCCTCTGTGGAAGCTGGCCACAGACCCTTTGTAGGCTGTCCACACCGTTAAGTATGGGCCCATATAACTGCATTCCCCCGGTGGGCCCTTCATGTCCCAGTCCGACACTGGCCACTAGTACCAGAAACAGGAAGAAATCAGTTCAATTATTTCAGAAATGAACAAAATCTGTTTATGAATACTTACCCAAACTATAGAAGCTACTATAAATCTTGCAACTTTAGGTACGTGTGGTACTTTATTTTGTAGAAGATAAAAAACAACAGCATGTAAATACTGAGGGTTATAGAAATAGACTGTGGCTATACTCAGACTGTACTTCACATTAGGTAAAGAAATAATAATTTCATGTTGCAATATGAAAAATTAAAATGACCAATCACATTTACATTAACACTTAGAAAGTATGATCAAATTAGAATTGTAAATAAAATATTATACAGAATAAATAAATAAATATACCCAACATGCTAATCTTTACTTAATCAGAAGGAATATCTGTAACCCTTATATGTTTTATTAAGTAAATAAAGGAAAACTTACCTCAGTTTGTCAGTATCCTAATTAATTGCACATATTCCGCATAGTAACAAATCTTTGCTATTTTGAATATACACATAAGGGGTAATTCCAAATTGATCGCAGCAGGATTTTTTTTAGCAGTTGGGCAAAACCATTTGCACTGCAGGGGAGGCAGATATAACATGTGCAGAGAGAGTTAGATTTGGGTGTGGTGTGTTCAATCTGCAATCTAATTTGCAGTGTAAAAATAAAGCAGCCAGTATTTACCCTGCACAGAAATAAAATAACCCACCCAAATCTAACTCTTTCTGCACATGTTATATCTGCCTCCCCTGCAATGCACATGGTTTTGCCCAACTGCTAAAAAAAAATGCTGCTGCGATCAACTTGGAATTACCCCCATAATCTGCAGATGCAGTTATGAGAGTAAATCCAGTTTATAGTCTCCATGGGTCAGCGAGAGAGGGTGATTTGGGTGAACGCCCCCATAACACTTCTCTCCTACTACCAGGGCAGTCGAGAGCCGGGCTGGGCCCATTTACTTTTCAATGGGCGTGGCCTAATCACAGGAGGTGTGGTCATGTAGCCCTCCATGGCCACACAGCAGCCCAGTACACAGCAGCGTGTGCTGGGCTGAGGAGAAGAGCTGCAGCTGCTACTGCCAGATAAGAGGTAGGGGTCCCAGGGCCCCCTCTGAGCCCTCACTGGGCCCCTCCATCAGACCTGGGTCCGGGTAATTTGTACCCTCCCCCCCTCTCTCGGCACCACTGCCTACTACTGCTGGCTGCCATATAGTTATCAGATAATGAGTGTACAGACTGCTGCTGCCTAGTGGCTGTACACTCCCTACCTAAAACCCAGCACACATATGTAGACACTGGATGTTGCTCTCCAATGTCCATCTGATTGCTGTTTTTATCTGTGCAGCTGTGAAGACCCAGAAGTGGGTGGGGAGAAGAGTTTGGGTTAGGGGTGTGTACAATCGCATCCCTCTCTTGCTCATTATACCTACAGAGAGTGAGATATGGAGTGCAGTTTATATATCATGCATCTATATCAGAGGTTCTTAAACACGGTCCTCCATGCTCCCTAATGGTCCAGGTATTAAGTTTATCCATGCTTGGCTACAGGTGACTTAATTAGCACCTCAGCCAATTTCATTTAACCATCTGTGCTGATCCATGGATATACCTAAAACCTGGACTGTTGGGGTGCCATGAGGACCGCGTTTGAGAACTTCTGATCTATTTTATTTCAGGATTTGTTTTAATATTGTTGAAGCCATTGACATTTTCATGCTTGATTAAGGGTAAGTCTGGATATGATGAGAACAGCAGGGGTGTAACTCCCAGAAGCAATGGAGACGCCTGCCTCCGGACTCCAAGCTTTGAAGGGGCACCTACATGTACAGCAGCACCTGTTTGTTTCCAAGTGTGACTTTTGCCCTTCCAATGGAGCTCTGCGGCACACCCACTGCTGCTACAGAGTTCATTGTCTATGTCCCAGGAACCCTGCAATAGGGGACAGGATGGCTTCTGCCTGGTACTGCTCAGCCTGCGCTGCTGCAAGCGACAATGCACCCACCGCTGCTGCTGGACTGTGAGAAGGGGTCCACCAGTGAATGCAGATTCCGCATGCTGCAGATGACTGAATCTCGTGAGTTTGACCCTGAACCATTGACCGATGTCACACAACATAGCATAGCTGGAGCCCTGCAATTCACTGTGGGCACTGGTTCTTGTAGACCGGTTGAGAGCTCTATCGATGTAAGTCGTGTGCATTTATAGTAGTGATGTGCACCGGACATTTTCCGGGTTTTGGTTTTGTATTCGGTTTCGCGGCCGTGTTTTGGATTCGGACGCGTTTTGGCAAAACCTCCCTGAAAATTTTTTGTCGGATTCGGGTGTGTTTTTTTACAAAAAACCCTCAAAAACAGCTTAAATCATAGAATTTGGGGGTAATTTTGATCCCATAGTATTATTAACCTCAATAACCATAATTTCCACTCATTTCCAGTCTATTCTGAACACCTCACAATATTATTTTTAGTCCTAAAATTTGCACTGAGGTCACTGAATGACTAAGCTAAGCAACCCAAGTGGCCGACACAAACACCTGGCCCATCTAGGAGTGGCACTGCAGTGTCAGACAGGATGGCACTTCAAAAATAGTCCCCAAACAGCACATGATGTAAAGAAAAAAAGAGGTGCACCAAGGTTGCTGTGTGACTAAGCTAAGCGACCCAAGTGGCTGACACAAACACCTGGTCCATCTAGGAGTGGCACTGCAGTGTCAGACAGGATGGCAGATTTAAAAAATAGTCCCCAAACAGCACATGATGCAAAGAAAAAAAGAGGTGCAATGAGGTAGCTGTGTGGCTAAGCTAAGCGACCCAAGTGGCCGACACAAACACCTGGCCCATCTAGGAGTGGCACTGCAGTGTCAGACAGGATTGCACTTCAAAAAATAGTCCCTAAACAGCACATGATGCAAAGAAAAAAAGAGGTGCACCAAGGTCGCTGTGTGACTAAGCTAAGCGACCCAAGTGGCCGACACAAACACCTGTCGAAGTCAGAAAATATTACAACACATACATTGCGTACAAACACCACATAGATGGCCTCCATGTGCGTACGTGTTCGGCTGTGATTGCACATGTTCGCAAATTGCGTATGGTCGCTCCTGCGGTCCTGCGCATTAGAGTGTGGTATGAGTAATTACAGTGGAATTAGTACTCTCATGGAAAAGCCACAAAGACATATCTTAAATCTAATATATATATATTGTATAAATCCCACACTGTCTCCTTTTTCTTCTAAATAGCATGAAGATCGGTCACACATAAATTAAAACTCCCAGAGACTAAAATACAATGGACTTATTTGCACTAGGTTTTGAAATTCTATGAAGAAGGCAAACACATTTGTTTACTAGGATAAACGAGTTTCTATTTAAAACAATAAGTACTGGATTGTCATTGTCTCACCTGAAGACAAAAACAAACGAAGAGACAATACCCAGGAACCGAAGCTGCGAGAAACTCAATTAGCAAATAGCTAACCAAGATACAAACCAGACATTTAGAAATCTGAGATATTAACATTCATAGTTGAAACTCTTGGAGATGTGTGTGTTTGTGTGTATATATATATAAATATATATATATATATATTTCCTAACAAATTGTAATAGCAGGAGTATGTGTATATATGAGTATATGGATATATGTATATCTTGAGGATGGAAATAGATAATCATATCATGTGTGGGATCATATTGTTCAGAGTCACGTAAACATTAATCTGATGGGAATAATAATATTATTATATATTACCACATTAAGTTATTAATAATACCAGATTTATGTATGAGTAATGTGATGGGATTAACTGGTCATGGGGTGGGAACTCAGATGCAAACACCAGAAAACCACATCTCAAGTCCTAGCCATCGCCCACTTCTTGAGCTGACCAATGATCTCTGGTTCACAGGATATGTCCCACCCCCGAACCAATGGAAGAAGAGCACACAGTGTCTATTGTATTAGGTTTTGGAAGAATTGTATAAAGAGAGCCTGCTGCAGGCCTGGTCAGACACGAGACTCACAAGGTTATCTTTCTAGATGACCTAGGACCGGACCGGGAAGCGCAAGCGAAACCAAAAGTATGTATCATTGACTGTAGCCATTATTCTCTTGTATTGTATTGCTTTGTTATTGTAACCTCCTTTCAGTAATAATACGCTGTGGTGTCGGAACCCAGTAGTTTAATTACAATCTGGTGTCGTGTCTTCCTTCCCTGCTAAGGTTTAAAGTGTATTATTATTGCATTGCATAGCTATTAAGGGTTCACGGTGTATCATTGGGTGTGTACGCGCTGTGTGTACTTTGTACAGCCAGCGCGGCATTTGTACGCAAACTCCGTACACAGTACGGGACTCTGTACGCTAACGGTGTAAAAAGTCCGTAGGTTGCAGATAAGTATAGCGGCCGCAGTGGCTTCACTTAAAGTGTATGAAATGTCTTTTTAAAGTGTTGCTTATAGTCCTGAATGAAAATCAGCATTATCAATTGGGGGCTCCGTCAGGGATTCCACATACTCACAGCCTAACAGGTCACAGCAGACTCAATCTATCAGCAAAAGGGTGGACAGAAAGTATCCTACGTAACCTTTTCTTGGTCGGTGGATACACTAAAAACCCTACTTGTGTACTGATTAGATGACGTCTGCTCTGTATGGTTTGTAGAGATGCTGGTAGAACCCATAAAGTAAACAGGAAAAAGCTATTTAAAAATCTGTGAATTTTTTTTGGCGCCAAAAGCATACACAACAAAAGGCACCCATACCCTTTGTATACCCTCTCACATTGTTGCCATAAGACTGAAATTGTTAGATTCATTTAGATCTGTCTGAAACTGGTTACATTTTGTTTCTATATAGTTAAAACTAAAATAAATGTTTAAGTAAGTAAGTGTAAAGCACAAACGCAGTCTGGCCTGGTTGTAAAGGTTTATACAGAAAGAAACTGTGTTGTGTTAAGTGAGCGATTATAGTTAGTATTGCTCACATTTATAGAAGTTGTGTGATTTGTTTTATTGCGTACGCACATTGGTACACGTGGTATGGAACGTGAGGACAGCGTACGTGCACGTGGCGCAAGGCCGCACAAGTGGCATAGAGGTACGCACGGTTGCATAATTATGCAAGCTTGTGTAGGGTTGTGTGCGCATAATAAAACCACACGATAGTTCGTTTAGTTTAAAGGTGGGACAGTAGCCATGCTACAATAGTACAAAACTGCCCGGTTTCTAAAGCAGATTAGTATAAAAAAAATTTTTTTTTTAAATTGCCTCTGGGGTAAAGCTGCCAACCTGCCAATCCAAATTTTCTGTACAGAAAAACAAAGTGTATTTGAGTGAGCGAACGTAGGAGTGAGTGGATATTTAAACCCAGGGAATTCGGGATCCCGTTGTGTGGTACACCGAGTGAGTGGAGGTTTGGTGGCGTGAGGCAGATGACTCATGTTAGTAAAAGGTTTAATACGTAAGTCATGAGGAGACTTACACAGGAGCATGGTAGGGAATTGTGAATTGTGTTGTGACCCATATAGTTTTTGATACGCTCCGGCTGAGGTTTCGCAGCTTGTGATTCGATTCCAGTGGTCGTACGGCAGATAAGTAACAAGTACCTATATGCTGTGCTGTTGGACCGCACGTTTGTGGGTGCAATATATAGTGCAACGTGATATCCTTTTTACGAGCTTTAGCGTAAAATCGCAGTATCATTAGCGCTGTATAGAGCATACGCAAGCGTGATTTGTGTATAATAAAGTGCATAGGGAGTTTTTGCTGGTCTCTCTCAAGAGAATCTCCAACGACAGATACTTTACTGGAAAGGGTAAGTTATTCCTAAAAACCTCCAGTAAATATAGGTCAATAGGGGCCCTAAGTTTGGTACATTGCCTTCGCTATCGACAGTGTATGGTAGTACTGGCCAACGTGGGCGGTGAGCTGGTGAAGAGCACTCAGAGAACTTTCACCGTCACCTTATATTGAGTATTTTGGTGTTTGTGGGAAAGGCCCACAATTATGGGAGCCAGTTGCTCTAGTAACGGACATTTTGTAGCCAGGGTTCAGGTTGAAGAGCCGCGGCCCAAGGGGTCACCGAAGTTTAAAGAAAAAAGTATTGAAGACTTTTTGTCTGAATGGGAACGCATGACTGACAAAGATAGGGATCCATTCCCTAGGGTGGGCAGCTTTGAACCAGAGGTATTGCAGAACTTAAGCAGTAAAATATGTCTTCTTAAATCCAGAAAACAAAGGATTAGACATAACGATTGTTTAAATTTATGGCAACAAGAGGGGGAGATGCAAAGGGAACAAACTTGTAAAGCAGGTTCCAAACCTAGCAGGAATGGAGACACAAACACACCATTACCAACACAGGTCAAAGGGAAAAACATGGCTGCAATCAATGGTACATCTGTAAATGATAGTAGTATGCAAGAGCAATGTATTAACCCTAAACTTTGAAAGTTGTATCCTGTTTTGAAGTCTTTTCAATGTCATAGGTCACTGGAAGATGAAGGATCCAGCCAAATCACAGCTCTCATTCAGGCAGTCGCTTTGCAGGAAACTCAAGTGGGGCCTGTCCACCCAGTTAGAGCAGTACCAGTGTTCCCCACTGAAAGAACTGGTGAGGTCACAGCTACCGGTAAGTGTGAGACAGTTCATTACACAGAGACAAAAACACCTCACTGTAAACAGATTAGGAACGGAATGGTAGAATTACACCCTGTCTTGGAAATAGTAACTCCCAATGGGGGAACTGATAGTCAGGGAGTAATCCTCACCAGGAATAATGCAATGTATTGCCCGTGGCCCAGAGATGAGCTGCGATCAATCACTTCAGAATTCCCCGACCCTCGGAAGCATTTAGCCAGATGTCAGAAGTTTATCAGAGATCTGGGTAATGCGTATGAGCCGACAAACAAATACTGGCAGATATTTTTGAAAGCGTGCCTACCCCCTAATATTGACACCCAAAAATGTATCACTGATTGCAGATTAGAGTCGGATAGTCGTATGACTGACAAACACAATCAGGAGAACTAAGAGCAAATTAACATGCAACTAGAGTTGTATTTCCCCACAACTGTTAAGTGGAGAAGAATTTTCTCCATAAAACAGAGGGAAAATTAAATGACATCTGAATATTTCCATCGGTCCCTGCAAATAATGTATAGATACATTGGGGTATCAGATACAGGGAACTATGCGAATTACAGGGAGGTGGCTGTCTCTGTGCTAATGGATGGACTCAATAAGACAGTAAGGGACAGATTACAAACATCTTTGCCTAATTGGAGAGGGGTCACAGTAGCTTGTCTTAGAGAGTGCGCAATTGAACACCACAAGAATATTGTTAGGCGTAGAAAACAACAGGAGGAGAGGCTGAGGATTGAAAGTATACAGGCTCTTACACCAAAGTCTCATCAGCCTAAACCCCAAAATCCTGGTGGTAAGAAAAGGCCAAGGATATGTTACACTTGTAGGAAGGAAGGGCATTTTGCCAGAGATTGTAGATATAGTAGAACACATAGTCAATATAGCCCCCTAGACAGAGAAAACAAGCCACGTTATTAAACACATAGACGGGATCAAGGGACATATAGTAAGGAATCGCGAGCCATATAGAAAACACAGATTCGGTTAATGGGAAGTACGGAATAAATGCAACTTTACCCTTTTAACAAAATTTACTGGGGTTGAGAAGAGGTCTCTAAACTTTTGCTTCTTTCTCTAGCAGAAGTGACCTCTAATTAACTTAACAGAAGTTTTGTTAGAGATGGTATACATATAGCGTGCTCCGCACAGAAAGTACGAATTATGTTGGATACCCACGAAGACTAATCTTGCATTTCACTGTTTTAGATGCATGTCCATCACAGGTAGAGGAAATTATCTCAAAGATACCGGGTTCCCAATGAACTTAGAATGGACAGGACACTGGACTGATGGCTGGGATAGTCCCAGTAGAGATTTAACACACATAGAATTTTTTTTAGGGGAGCAGACCGAGTAGAGAATCATTCCCCCGTAGTGCCCAATCCAGATGTCAAATTTTGTAAAATCTTCTTTGCCGCGACAAACTTATCTGTTACTAAACTCTATGTGATTTGTCTTCAAAGTTTCCTCTTTATCTCTTGCGTTCACCGATGGGATTACAGTTCAGACGCCACATGCCTACTCGGTCTTTCAGAGCTCTGCCCAAATCCAGTATATCTCACCAGTATAAGAGCATAAGGACACCAGTATTAATGCAGGGTGCCTGGTCATGCACAGAGGGTGGAGAATGAGAATACTGGTGAAGGGAGACTGTGTACAGACACCGATATGCATGATGGTGAGACAGCCTGTTGGTGAATGCCAAACCTGACATTTCCAAATCTGACATTTTTCTCTTCTTTATTTACTATATCCCCCTCTCTTCTCTCATCCAGAGACGGTTTACTTCCCACAACTGATAACACACGATAGTAAAGTAAAATTAAAAAAAAAATTGTGTTCCCTAAAGGAAAAGGCAGTCTGGAGGTAAAAGGGGTATGGCAAGGAATCCTCAGGACTGTGGACAGGTGGACAAGGTAAGCCGGTGGCCCCCAGAGCATATCTTCCAAGCTTAGCTGAGGCGGCGCACGGTCTGACTCATCTGGGTAAAGAGGGTATGTGCAAGCTGCTAAGAGCCTACTGGTGTGCGCCATGATTCTCTTCTCATGCAGGTAAGAGAGCAATGACATGTTTTACTTGCTTGAGGAAGAATATTGGAAAGTCAATACCAACAGAGCCATCCCATATCGCTCTGACAGACGGACCTTTTCAGGTAATACAAATCGATTTCATACAGTTACCACCCTGTAGGAATTTAAAATATGTGTTAGTTTGTATTCATGTATTTTCCAACTGGGTAGAAGCGTTCCCTGCTGCCACAAATACTGCTACGTTCACTGCAAAGAAAATTGTGCAGGAATTTGTGTGTAGATATGGTATCCCTAGAATAATTGAAAGTGACAGGGGTACCCATTTTACAGGTGGTCTTTCAGGTCATGTGCAAACTGATGGGAATTAATAGCAAGCTGCATACTCCGTACCGTCCACAGGCGAGTGCAAAGGTGGAGAGTGAACAGCACTATTAAGAACAAGCTGAGAAAATTAATGGCTGAGACTGGATTGTCGTGGCCAGAAGCTTTGCCACTAGTGTTGTACAGCATCAGAACCACTCCCAGGTCTCCCCTTAACCTATCACCCTTTGAAATTCTTTTTGGTCGACAACCTCATGTTATGATAGACCCCCAGGATGATTTGAAATGTAATAATGAAGTGACTGTGAAATATTTGGTTGGGATGAGCCAGCAGCTGAGAAATCAACAAAGAAATTTAAAGCTGGTGATTCCTGACCTACCGAACAGTAATTGTCATGACATTGAGCCTGGGGATTATGTGATGATTAAAAATTTCTTACGCTCAGGTTGCCTCATAGACAGGTGGGAAGGACCATATCAAGTCTTGTTAACCAGCACGACAGCATTGAAGGTCGCCAAAAGAGAGACTTGGGTCTACTCGTCCCACTGCAAGAAGGTCGCTGACCCGGAGAGAACTCGTGACAAAGAGCAGAGTGTAGAGAATCTCGTATCACTGGAGTGTCTGTTCCGGGAAAGTTGAGTGGCAGGACTGTTGAAGGGCATCTGAGCACAGAGAGTAACAAGATCTAGAACGGTTGTCGTACCACTTTCTTTTTTCACCTCCCCCTGCATTTTTCCTTTCTTTTCTCCTTATTTTCCTCCTTTTCCCTAACGAAATGGATCGATCACAAGAGACTGCGTTTTGGGTTCTGTTAGTAATTCTGGTTTTGATAAGGACAGTTTGTTTTGGTGAGGGTCCCAGAGGGGTCGAGCAGGGATCTGGAATGGGTTCTGATGGCAAGTATGAATTTGTAGGATCTCAGGATCAGCGCATCACTTTAGTAAAGGCTGGCATCAGTAAGCGCTCTGGTAGTCAGGGAGCTCGGAGGCACTGTGAGGGGTTATTGTCTGATGAATATTGTATTTGTAGGAATTGTGAGAATATAGTTGAGGATGGGTGCATCCAGAGATGTCAGTCCAACCTTAATATCGACATGGACCGTCATCCGTTGAGTGATTACCACTCACTAGTGGGTAAGGTCTTAAACCAGACAGAATGTAGTGCTCACAGGTACCTCAAGGTCAGAGCAAGTCAGGATTAGTACCATACCCTTAAGCAATAGATGAGGTACTCGAATTACGGGGTGGGAGACCGGTGGACAAGAAATTCAATATCTCTAGGCCCCCTAGCTTGAAGCTCCACCAGTATCATGTAGACAGGTCCTGATTATGTTTTAATATTTCCAATTACCAAAAACCGGGAAATTGGGAAGTGACGTGGAATAACCAGACAATGACCTTTTCACACAGAGCTGATAGGATACCCATAGACTCTGAACTTGTACGCCAAATAGCCAACAGTGGGAGGTATTTTCGGTATAGGTATACTCGTGGAAGCAAGACCATGTGGGTTGGAAAAGTATCGCCAGGGTATTGTGCTCATATCATCCAGCCCGATACTTGTACTGAGCAGATGGGAGAACTAGGGATTGGTTTCTTTACTTGGAAAATTTGTAATATGGTGATGTTATATTTTGCCCCTATGTTCTCCCAGATGATGCCTATTTCATATGTGGGAGGAAGGTGTACAAGTGGCTTGCCCCGAGCTCAGAGGGATTGTGTTATATTGGGAGAGTACTGCCAGAGGTCATGACCATAACCCATGATAAGATGAAAGATGTTCACTGCAGTGCTCAGGCTCCTTATACTCATACTCACTATGAACACATCATCAAGAGACACCTCATAGATAGGGCAGAGCACGCAGCCTCTGATTTGATCCACGAATCCACCGGGATTCAGTTCCTTCTCGCATTAGACATCACCCGTACTGCCAGAGGAACTATAAATATAAGAATCCGTATTCCTGCACTACAGATAATAATCCAGTGAGAATATAACTAGCTGTATATCATCTGTCATATGCTCTGGCATCATTTAATAGAGGGGTAGCAATTGTATTAATCCAGCATGTGTGTGCTGAATTTCTGTCAGTGAATCATGAGTGGCATGAGACATCTGTGAGATAAAATCAATAGATACAAATGTTACAATTGTTTCAAAGCTAATCCTGCAAACCACTCAGTGGCTGTATAGATACATTCATGCTACAATCTGACAAGTGTAACAAGTGCCTCAGCATTAATTAATGTAGCTTACATAATAGATATACTGATACTATTGGGAATAAAATAATTAGCCTGTATCAATTTTGACAGTATTGAGAATATGGAGTACAGACAAGCCAGATACATATAATCTCGGTTATGATGATGGGTCATCTATAATTGAAGTGGTGTATTCTTTGGTTAACCTGTGAGCATATAACCACTAATATTGGAGGTAGTTTCCCTCCAGACACTTAACCATTGCTAACAGCTGGTTATTATAGTTATTTGTCATATATGCTAAACATTTAATACAGAGAAGTGAGGGAGATACTTATCCTTGGGAGTACATTACATATTAGGTTTGGACATCGAATATCATCCACACTTAATTTAAACAATTCTTTATGTTGTGTTCACTATTAGCCAAATTAAGTTGGCAAATGCTACTATTTATTATTGCATGATATTTGGTATAGATGCTCCACATAACTGCAGGAAAATCTACAAAGACTATATGTACAATAGTTAATATTTTTGAGAGACATTAACACAACTGTTTGGCATCAATTACAGTCACAATAAATACATGTACACTGACCACTATAATCAATGTGACACTTTTCCAGGCAGAAGCATTTAATCTGTCTATTTATCTGGGCTACCCAAAATAGGGTTAGACAGGAAAATTGATATATGAGAACTTTCCCTAAATGATATTATCCCCCTGATTATTATCATCTACTCATATTAAAGTAGGTCAAACCTAGTGTCATTCATCTAGTACCTATATAAAAGCCCTGTATAGGCAAGCATGAATAAATCTGTACATCGAATTATGATGAATGATTATTAGGGATATGAAAGAGATCAATACTGCTGAAAATATATAGTACACATAGCGTGGACAGTTGCAGACTATACTATTAATGACATCAGTATTATCATTAAGATCTGGAGGTATGACACTTGAAGCATCAATAATGGTTATATAAATTGAACTATACTGTCAGTCGCTAACACTACCCTAAAAGTGAGATAATCACAGCACTCAATATACTAATAAGTGGCTGAGAAGATATAGACTGGAAACGAGTTGCTGACAATTTGACCAAGAATTTTACTGGTTTAAAATCAGAACCAACTCATATTTAATTGGGTATTAGAACAAACACACGGACACACATTTTAATCTTTAATCACATCTATATTTTCATTGCACTTTTTGAATGTTTTGTATTTGTCATGATTTTAACCTCTATGTTTCGCGTATACTCGTCATTTGTGTGTTAGTCATTGTCACACCATTTTAATTGAACAATATTAAAAGTTAAATTTTATTATTATATAGGTGGATGTGATAATTAGGTCATTCTCCCTCTTGTGCATCGACAATACAGCCTGTTTTCCTCTTCCATCTAGGAGTGGTACTGCAGTTTTCTAACGAGAGGATGAGTGCTTCCATCCTCATGTGAATCTGAACCATGAACATAGGCAGGGGCCTCAGCCGTTCTTTGCCACTCCGTGTCGTAAATGGCATATTGGCAAGTTTACGCTTCTCATCAGACGCTTTTAATTTTGATTTTTGGGTCATTTTACTGAACTTTTGTTTTTTGGATTTTACATGCTCTCTACTATGACATTGGGCATCGGCCTTGGCAGACGACGTTGATGGCATTTTTAACGTCTCGGCCATGACTAGTGGCAGCAGCTTCAGCAAGAGGTGGAAGTGGATCTTGATCTTTCCCTATTTTACCCTCCACATTTTTGTTCTCCATTTTTTAATGTGTGGAATTATATGCTAGTAATATATCAATAGCAATGGCCTACTGTACCGTACTGCTATATATTATATACTGGTGGTCCGCAAAATTCTGCACTGTCCTCCTACTACTGCACACAACAACTAAAATGCACCACAGGTATGGATGGATAGTATACTTGACGACACAGAGGTAGGTAGAGCAATGGACTACTGTACCGTACTGCAATATATTATATACTGGTGGTCAGCAAAATTATGCACTGTCCTCCTACAACTGCGCAAAACTTAAATGCACCACAGGTATGGATGGATAGTATACTTGACGACACAGAGGTAGGTAGAGCAGTTGACTACTGTACCGTGCTGCTATATATTATATACTGGTGGTCAGCAAAATTATGCACTGTCCTCCTACTACTGCGCACAACAACTAAAATGCACCACAGGTATGGATGGATAGTATACTTGACGACACAGAGGTAGGTAGAGAAGTGGACTACTGTACCGTACTGCTATATATTATATACTGGTGGTCAGCAAAATTCTGCACTGTCCTCCTACTACTGCGCACAACAACTAAAATGCACCACAGGTATGGATGGATAGTATACTTGACGACACAGAGGTAGGTAGAGCAATGGACTACTGTACCGTACTGCAATATATTATATACTGGTGGTCAGCAAAATTCTGCACTGTCCTCCTACTACTGCGCACAACAACTAAAATGCACCACAGGTATGGATGGATAGTATACTTGACGACACAGAGGTAGGTAGAGAAGTGGACTACTGTACCGTACTGCTATATATTATATACTGGTGGTCAGCAAAATTATGCACTGTCCTCCTACTACTGCGCACAACAACTAAAATGCACCACAGGTATAGATGGATAGTATACTTGATGACACAGAGGTAGGTAGAGCAGTGGACTACTGTACCGTACTGCTATATATTATATACTGGTGGTCAGCAAAATTCTGCACTGTCCTCCTACTACTGCGCACAACAACTAAAATGCACCACAGGTATGTATGGATAGTATACTTGACGACACAGAGGTAGGTAGAGCAATGGACTACTGTACCGTACTGCAATATATTATATACTGGTGGTCAGCAAAATTCTGCACTGTCCTCCTACTACTGCGCACAACAACTAAAATGCACCACAGGTATGGATGGATAGTATACTTGACGACACAGAGGTAGGTAGAGCAGTGGACTACTGTACCGTACTGCTATATATTATATACTGGTGGTCAGCAAAATTATGCACTGTCCTCCTACTACTGCGCACAACAACTAAAATGCACCACAGGTATGGATGGATAGTATACTTGACGACACAGAGGTAGGTAGAGCAGTGGACTACTGTACCGTACTGCTATATATTATATACTGGTGGTCAGCAAAATTATGCACTGTCCTCCTACTACTGCGCACAACAACTAAAATGCAGCACAGGTATGGATGGATAGTATACTTGATGACACAGAGGTAGGTAGAGCAGTGGACTACTGTACCGTACTGCTATATATTATATACTGGTGGTCAGCAAAATTATGCACTGTCCTCCTACTACTGCGCACAACAACTGAAATGCACCACAGGAATGGATGGATAGTATAATTGACGACACAGAGGTAGGTAGAGCAGTGGACTACTGTACCGTAATGCTATATATTATATACTGGTGGTCAGCAAAATTATGCACTGTCCTCCTACTACTGCGCACAACTAAAATGCACCACAGGTATGGATGGATAGTATACTTGATGTCACAGAGGTAGGTAGAGCAGTGGACTACTGTACCGTACTGCTATATATTATATACTGGTGGTCAGCAAAATTATGCACTGTCATCCTACTACTGCGCACAACAACTAAAATGCACCACAGGTATGGATGGATAGTATACTTGATGACACAGAGGTAGGTAGAGCAGTGGACTACTGTACCGTACTGATATAATACTGGTGGTCACTGGTCAGCAAAATTCTGCACTATCCTCCTACTATATACTACAATGCAGCACAGATATGGAGCGTTTTTCAGGCAAAGAACGTAGATATTTTCAGCACACTGAGCACAGATATTTGCAAGCACACTGAGCACAGATATTTGCAGCACACTGAGCACAGATATTTGCAGCACACTGAACACAACTGAGAGAACGCTGCACACGTCCTCTCCCTATCATCTCCAATGCACGAGTGAAAATGGCGGCGACGCGCGGCTCCTTATATAGAATATGAATCTCGCGAGATTCCGACAGCGGCATGATGACGTTCGGGCGCGCTCGGGTTAACCGAGCAAGGCGGGAGGATCCGAGTCTGCCTCGGACCCGTGTAAAATGGGTGAAGTTCGGGGGGGTTTGGATTCCGAGGAACCGAACCCGCTCATCTCTAGTTTATAGATATATATATAGTAGACCAAAATTGCAGCACTCGGGAAAAAATAAATGGTTCACAAATAATTTCTGATTAACAGTTAATTAGATATTATTTGTGAACCATTTATTGTTAACTGAGTTCCGCACCTTTGGTCTCCAATATGCTGTTCTGTGAAGGCACAGAGTCAAGTTCTGACTAGGATGCTGAGAGTGCCAGACCCCAACTACATATAGATATCTATCTATCTTTATCTATATATTTTTTTTTTAAAGTCAAGGTGATAGGGTCCCGTGAATTTGGGCTACAAGCTTACATGCATTGTACAATCCATGCACTAAAACCCCATTATTTATTTATGTTCTGATGTATTGTATTTAGGTGAATTCACTTACGAAAGTGAGTGCTATCATGCGCTCAGTGTAATATATATATATATATATATATATATATATATATAGTAGTGATGAGCGGGTTCGGTTCCTCGGGATCCGAACCCCCCCGAACTTCACCCATTTTACACGGTTCCGAGGCAGACTTGAATCTTCCAGCCTTGCTCGTTTAACCCGAGCGCGCCCGAACGTCAACATCCCGCTGTCGTATTCTCGCGAGATTTGTATTCTATATAAGGAGCCGCGCATCGCCACCATTTTCACTCGTGCTTTGGAGATGATAGCGAGAGGACGTGGCTGCGTTCTCTCAGTTTCTGTGTTCATTGTGCTGCAAATATCTGTGCTCAGTGTGCTGCAAATATCTGTGCTCAGTGTGCTGAAAATATCTACGTTCTCTGCCTGAAAAACGCTCCATATCTGTGCTGCATTGTAGTTATATAGTAGGAGGACAGTGCAGAATTTTGCTGTGACCACCAGTATACATATAGCAGTATGGTACAGTAGTCCATTGTCGTCAATTATACTATGCATCCATACCTGTGCTGCATTTTAGTTGTGTGCAGTATATAGTAGGAGGACAGTGCAGAAATTTTGCTGACCACCAGTATATATATATATATATGTATATAGCAGTACGGTACAGTAGTCCACTGCTCTACCTCTGTGTCATCAAGTATACTATGCATCCATACCTGTGCTGCATTTTAGTTGTGCGCAGTATATAGTAGGAGGGGACAGTGCAGAATTTTGCTGACCACCAGTGTATATATAGCAGTACGGTACAGTAGTACACTGCTCTACCTCAGTGTCATCAAGTATACTACACATCCATACCTGTGCTGCATTTTAGTTGTGCGCAGTATATAGTAGGAGGACAGTGCAGAATTTTGCTGCCCACCAGTATATATATAGCAGTACGGTACAGTAGTCTACTGCTCTACCTCTGTGTCATCAAGTATACTACAAAAGTTCAGTAAAATAACCCAAAAATCAAAATTAAAAGTGTCTGATGAGAAGCGTAAGCTTGCCAATATGCCATTTACGACACGGAGTGGCAAGGAACGGCTGAGGCCCTGGCCTATGTTCATGGCTAGTGGTTCAGATTCACATGAGGATGGAAGCACTCATCCTCTCACTAGAAAACTGCAGTGCCACTCCTAGTTGGGCCAGGTGTTTGTGTCGGCCACTTGGGTCGCTTAGCTTAGTCACACAGCTACCTCATTGCACCTCTTTTTTTCTCTGCATCATGTGCTGTTTGGGGACTATTTTTTAAATCTGCCATCCTGTCTGACACTGCAGTGCCACTCCTAGATGGGCCAGGTGTTTGTGTCGGCCACTTGGGTCGCTTAGCTTAGTCACACAGCTACCTCACTGCACCTCTTTTTTTCTTTGCATCATGTGCTGTTTGGGGACTATTTTTTAAATCTGCCATCCTGTCTGACACTGCAGTGCCACTCCTAGATGGGCCAGGTGTTTGTGTTGGCCACTTGGGTTGCTTAGCTTAGCCATCCAGCGACCTCGCGCAAATTTTAGGACTAAAAATAATATTGTGAGGTGTGAGGTGTTCAGAATACACTGGAAGTGAGTGGAAATTATGGTTATTGAGGTTAATAATACTATGGGATCAAAATGACCCCCAAATTCTATGATTTAAGCTGTTTTTGAGGGTTTTTTTGTAAAAAAAACACCCGAATCCAAAACACACCCGAATCCGACAAAAAATTTTCAGGGAGGTTTTGCCAAAACGCATCCGAATCCAAAACATGGCCGCGGAACCGAATCCAAAACCAAAACACAAAACCCAAAAAATTTCCGGTGCACATCACTAATATACTGTCTGTATATATATATATATATATATATATATATATATACAGTATACATACATACATATATATATATATATATATATATATATATATATACTGCTCAAAAAAATAAAGGGAACACTTAAACAACACAATGTAACTCCAAGTCAATCACACTTCTGTGAAATCAAACTGTCCACTTAGGAAGCAACACTGATTGACAATCAATTTCACATGCTGTTATGCAAATGGAATAGACAAATTATAGGCAATTAGCAAGACACCCCCAATAAAGGAGTTGTTCTGCAGGTGGTGACCACAGACCATTTCACAGCTTCTATACTTTCTGGCTGATGTTTTGGTCACTTTTGAAAGCTGGTGGTGCTTTCACTCTAGTGGTAGCATGAGACGGAGTCTACAACCCACACAAGTGGCTCAGGAAGTGCAGCACATCCAGGATGGCACATCAATGCAGGCTGTGGCAAGAAGGTTTGCTGTGTCTGTCAGCGTAGTGCCAAGAGCATGGAGGCGCTACCAGGAGACAGGCCAGTACATCAGGAGACGTGGAGGAGGCCATAGTAGGGCAACAGCCCAGCAGCAGGACCGCTACCTCTGCCTTTGTGCAAGGAGGATCAGGAGGAGCACTGCCAGAGCCCTGCAAAATGACCTCCAGCAAGCCACAAATGTGCATGTGTCTACTCAAACGATCAGAAACAGACTCCATGAGGGTGGTATGAGGGCTCGATGTTCACAGGTGGGGGTTGTGCTTACAGCCCAACACCATGCAGGACGTTTAGCATTTGCCAGAGAACACCAAGATTGGCAAATTCGCCACTGGTGCCCTGTGCTCTTCACAGATGAAAGCAGGTTCTCACTGAGCACATGTGACAGACGTGACAGAGTCTGGAGACGCCAAGGAGAACGTTCTGCTGCCTGCAACATCCTCCAGCATGACCGGTTTGGCAGTGGGTCAGTAATGGTGTGGGGTGGCATTTCTTTGGGGGGCCGCACAGCCCTCCATGTGCTCACCAGAGGTAGCCTGACTGCCATTAGGTACAGAGATGAGATCCTCAGACCCCTTCTGAGACCATATGCTGGTGCGGTTTGCCCTGGGTTCCTCCTAATGCAAGACAATGCTAGACCTCATGTGGCTGGAGTGTGTCAGCAGTTCCTGCAAGACGAAGGCATTGATGCTATGGACTGGCCCGCCCGTTCCCCAGACCTGAATCCAATTGAGCACATCTGGGACATCATGTCTCGCTCCATCCACCAACACCATGTTGCACCGCAGACTGTCCAGGAGTTGGCAGATGCTTTAGTCGAGGTCTGGGAGGAGATCCCTCAGGAGACCATCTGCCACCTCATCAGGAGCATGCCCAGGCATTGTAGGGAGGTCATACAGGCACGTGGAGGCCACACACACTACTGAGCCTCATTTTGACTTGTTTAAAGGACATTACATCAAAGTTGGATCAGCCTGTAGTGTGTTTTTCCACTTTAATTTTGAGTGTGACTCCAAATCCAGACCCCCATGGGTTAATAAATTTGATTTCCATTGATAATTTTTTGTGTGATTTTGTTGTCAGCACATTCAACTATGTAAGGAACAAAGTATTTAATAAGAATATTTAATTCATTTAGATCTAGGATGTGTTATTTTAGTGTTCCTTTTATTTTTTGGAGCAGTGTATACACACACATAAATACACACACACACACACACACACACACACACACACACACACACACACACAACCAACTTATTTGTTTTCCATTTTCCCCTTTGATCTGGGAAGGGGCAGTTATAAAAAGTCTGGTAATGGCATGGTTCAGTGGATCCAAACAGTATAGATTACTGATGTCTCACTGCTGTCAAACTGATATGGGGAGATTTAGGTGCCTAATGAACCTTTAAATGAAACCAGGGTCATACCTGAGACTTGTTGTAGGACAAATAAACTTCAATCATTCAACCACAAATAAGTAAGCAATCCTGTACTACAATCAACAAAAATGAAAGAGGTGGTTTGATGTTATTTCATAACATACACAAGCAACTTTTTTTCTTAGCTGCCGATGCATTGGAACACTTTTACACTCTTTATATACTACAAGCTTAAAATTATTTTAATTCTAAAATTGCATTCCAAGAAGAAAGTATAGTGCAGCTAATACAAACGAATAACATTCAACATTTGTTTGGAAAATAATATTTAATATAAAATGTACAGTACAATGATCATAATAATATAAAAACTGTTTGCAGCAAAGTCTTTTAAAGACCAATAATTTATAAAAATGAGACAAGGGTTGTAGTGATTGTTGTCTCATGGTTAGATTACTAATATAAAACATATGCAAAAAGTATCAACCACAGACGTTTTTCTGTTGCTTATTAGTTCATATTTCTCAAAGACCATTTCGGAATTGAGATGGGGTGATTGTCTTGTTTGTAGATGGTGAAACATTCCTTATCCAGTATATGGATGCACATTTATAAGTTATTCAAGAAAAATTATAACTAAATCCAAATTGCTCCTATAGTAACATGTGATCTTGCAATATCAATACAATAACAACAGTTCTCGTCTTCTTTTTTCTGTTGTTTAAAAGAAGCAATTTTAATTTTGGAGATAATTTTCCTTTAAGTAATAATGGTTCAGGAACATGGACATTATCAAAGGTGAAGGATAACAATAATTATCTTCAAGCAAAGAGCAAAACACATATTACTGTAGTATGTGTATAATATTAATACTTCTTTGGTAGTAAGGTGCAGATTAGGCCAATGTGATACTGTATCATTCAGAAATTTTAATGTTAAATTATGTGATTGAATGTTATCATTCCTTTATATTTTGTACATAGGAGTGGATCTATGCTTTTCAGTTAGGGGATGGCAGTTTAGCAAATTCCTAAATACCTCATCTCTGCAGTTATAACAATCAGATATCACTTGTGGTATTATAATACAAAATTTCACCAACTACCTAATGTTTACTGGTGTACAAATAAGAACCATTTAAATGACTTAGGGCCCGATTCAGCATGGATCGCATCTATGCTGCGTTCACATGCTGAAGCCCTTCTGCAGTGTTCACATGCGCTGATGCTGCACAGCGTGAGCACACACAGTGAGATGCAACGGCATCTCATATATGCGATTGCCTCTGCCTGATTGACAGGCAGAGGTGTTCGCCGGGCGTGAGTGGGCATCAACGCAGGATTTAGGGGTCAACATGTCAGCAATGGGGGTCGCGGTGCGGACAATGCAGGCATGTCCAGACCATTTGTGGGGCGGCCCGCGGTGGCTGCATTATGTTACATGCAGTTGCTGCGACCAAAAGGTGGCTGGTAGCCATCTGCCTAAGCAGCTAGGCAGTAGGGGGCAACCCTAATCATGTGAGCGCTTTGCCGCTGAGCGAAGCGCTCGCATGTCAGCAGGGGGGGGGGGGGCAGGACACACATGCAGGTCGGTCTTGCACTGTACTGGGCATCCAGGAGGAGGGGCGCCCAAGATGGCTGCCTCACCTTTTGTATGCTCCTGATCATCTCCATAAAACAGCTTAAATTCACCACAACTGACCTATGAATCATCATAAATATCCAAGGACTTACCTTTAACTTGTACTACTCTACGCGGGCATCTCATCAAAACCAACGGATTGCATTCCTGCGCTGAGATACACACTGGATTGAATCCTGGACTGAATCCTCTGCAAACCTCCACTGAGAAATCCTTCAGTTTAGCAGCTGCTGCACTCTGCATTGGACATTGCCCAGATAAGGTACTGTGGATTACAACCTATCTTTGGCTACATCTAGCCCCTCACTTAGACATCATCCACCTCTGTTCTCTGAGCAACTAATAACTGACTTATTGCATTAATCTACTAATATCAGTATATTCAGGCTCTGAATTGCTGAAGGCTCACTGTTTCAACTCAGGATCCATTTCCCAGGACATGTTATCACTTCCCCCCACACACAAGAAACCTACTTCAAAGGCCTCTCACACTGAGACTTTTCACACCTACACAGTAGGAATTGGCTTCTAACACCTTCCCAAAAGTCTGCCTATGCTAGGATAATTGATTAAATCAGCAGCTATTTTATTTATCACTTGCTTCAAATATACCCAATAGGTTATAGCAATAACTTTGTTCATAAACCCATTAGAATTTTGGATCAAATACCGATTGGGGGAAAACAAAACACAAAAAGGAAGAAAAAAAAAACAAAAACAAAAAAACACTGCTTTCTCTCCCTCTCTCATCATCATATGCAGCTCAAACTCATAGTAATCTGTCATTGATGACCAAATGTATACATATTGCTCCAGCTTCATTCTTTCACTCCGCCCACCACGTTCTGCAGTTCCTATCACACCATCACAGGCTTCTATTCTCCAATCCCTTGGCATTTTAAAAAGAAAACACAGGCGCATTCGTGGGAAGCGAGCAGGCAGGAAACTTATTTCCCCCGGTAACCATCTACGTCCTTTGCCCACCTGCTCACCCCCATACACAAAGAACAATCAAATAGAAGTAATACCCAAAAGACGGCCCTATGTTTGGAAGGACAGAACTGTCAACTCTCGCTTTGTGACCCCCATACCCAGAGCTCCTGCACTTAACATAAAGAAAACTGAAGGCCCTCTGGTATGCCCAATCAGGTCAGTCCTTTGTAATGCCAGATCTATAAGAAACAAGACTGCAACAATTGCTGACCTTATTGAATCTGCAGATCTAGCCTGTATTACAGAGACCTGGCTAGACGAAAATGCAGCACCTATATTGGAGGCTGCGGTACCAACAAACTACTCTGTCATCCACAACCCAAGACTGGACCGCAGGGGTGGCGGGGTGGCTATCTGCTTCAAAAAAGAACTTAAACTTAGGGTCCACCCTATTGAAATTACTCGCTCATTTGAGTGCATTGCTGCCCAGAGTTCGACAGGATTAGGTTTCAGAGTACTTCTCATCTACCGGCCACCTGGAGATGGAAAGATATTTCTACAAGAAATTGCAGACACTGTTGCTGGCCTGGTTCTGGAACATCAAAGATGGCTCATCCTCGGGGATTTCAATGCATGGGTGGATGATGAGCTCTCACGCCTTGGCCAAGACCTCCTGTGCACAATGAATGGTCTGGGCTTCACACAGATAATTCCCTCTGCCACACATAAAAGTGGTCACACTCTTGATCTTGTCTTTCAGATTGGATTAGAAGTCACTGACCTAAAAATAAACCCAGTCATCTGGTCAGACCACTACTCCCTCTGGTTCTCAGTTGCAACCCCTCAAATAAGATCTCTGCCCGTGGAGTTGACCAGGTACCGTCCAAGGAGGGGTATGACTCCCCAGGCTCTTGCAGCAAATATGGATCTCTCTGCTATACTGGGTGCCTGTGAAGATCCCTGTTCCCTAGTCCGTTATTATAATAGGGATGTTAAGGCTGCAATTGATATTATCGCCCCTGTGCGTATAAGACCTCGTAAACCACATCGTCAAGCTCCATGGTACGACAACAGTGTTAGTGAGCTCAAGAAAAGGGGGCGTAGACTGGAAAGACGATGGAGGAAGACTAACCTAGTGGATGACAAAATAAAACTAATAAAGCATAACGAAGAATATCAATCGACAATCACTCGCAAGAAATCACAGTTCCTGTCAAATGAGATCACAGCAGCAAACAATAGGCCAGCTCAACTTTTCCGCACAGTGGAGATGCTTTGCAAGCCAGCATGCCTGCAGACTGATGAGACCCTTTCCCAAGCAAGATGCAACGAGTTTGCAAACTTCTTTGCAGATAAAATATCCACCATCCGGGCTGGAATATCCACAGTGCCATCAAAGGAGAGCCAAACTACAAAGCCTGCCAATATAAGCTACCTGCCTTCATGGACCAGCTTTGACCCAGTGGATGTAAAGGACACTGCTGAAATTGCTCGGATTTTGCGTCCCACCACCTGTGGCCTGGACCCAGCCTCAACCAAGCTTCTAATAGGTTGTACGGATATAATCGGTCCTGTCTTTGCAAAAATTGTTCAATGCTCTTTGCAGACAGGCATTTTTCCTGGACCCCTAAAGGAAGCAATTGTTAGACCACTTCTTAAAAAACCTAATTTAGATCCCGACTGCATGTCCAACTACAGACCGGTATCAAACCTTCCTTTCCTAGGAAAGGTTATTGAGAAAGTGGTTGCAAATCAACTGGAAACTCGCCTGACAACCCATGATATTCATGATCCATTTCAATCAGGATTCAGGAGAAGACATAGCACTGAAACAGCCCTGGTGTGTGTGTTAAATGATCTTCTGATGGCAAAAGACAGAGGTGACTGTTCAATATTAATCCTTCTGGATCTCTCGGCAGCATTTGATACCGTGGACCACGGGCTTCTGATTGAGCGACTGATACACTTCTGTGGTCTGGATGGCACAGTCCTAAACTGGTTCAAATCATTTCTCACAGGCAGGTCACAGAGAGTATCATCTGGATTATACTCATCACCACCAGTGCCATTGCCATGTGGTGTCCCACAAGGTTCTATACTATCCCCCATGCTTTTTGCAGTATACATGCTCCCATTGGGCGAAATAATCAGGCGCCATGGCCTGGTCTACCACTGCTATGCAGATGATACACAACTGTACTTGTCCTTTGCTCCGGGCACTGATAACCCAGTAGCAACCCTGAATGGCTGTCTAGCTGAACTACAGGAGTGGATGAGCGCCAGTTGGCTGCGACTGAACCCGGATAAAACAGAGGTCCTTATAATACGACCGCAACATCAAAGGACAAGACTGCAGCATAGCCAACCAACTGGACTTACACTCGGGTATTCAGAATTACAGACCAGTGATCATGTGCGGAATCTTGGCGTTGTCCTGGATGATGGCTTGACACTTAAACATCAGATATCAGCCACAATCAAATCCTCATTCTTTCACCTGAGGAACATAGCCAGAATCAAGCACCTAATTCCCTCAGATGATATGCCAAAAGTCATACATGCATTTGTATCATCTCGATTAGACTACTGTAATGCCCTCTACCTTGGTCTACCAGCAAAAGAATTGCAACGCTTACAGCTGGTGCAAAACACAGCTGCCAGGCTGTTAACCAACCAGCCCCGTTCCAGCCACATAACACCCATCCTCTACTCCCTTCACTGGCTGCCTGTAAGATGGCGAATCCTCTTCAAGATTGGCTTACTGAGTTTCAAAGCATTACATGACCAAGGCCCAAGGTACCTGAAACAGCTTCTGATCCCATACTGCCCCACTCGATTACTGCGATCTGTAGATGAAGGACTTTTAGCAGTACCTAGAATCTACCGTAATTCATCTGGGGGTCGAGCTTTTAGTCATGCGGCTCCGACTCTATGGAACTCACTTCCCAGCACAGTGCGAGAGGCCCCAACTATAGAATCCTTCAAAAGTAGACTCAAGACTTTCCTGTTTACTCAAGCATTTCCATAGTGTCTCTTTTAGTATCTTCATGCTTCTGTATTTTATGAAAAATGTACTTCATTATTTTTCTGTACTATATTATGCTGTGTATCTGTTAAGCGCCTTGAGTCCTATTGGAGAAAGAGCGCTATATAAATAAAATTATTATTATTATTATTATTATTATTATCCCCCCATGTCAGTGTAAAGGGCTGTAGTTGTGTGATTTTTCACACAACTACAACCCATGCTGAATCGGGCCCTTAGTCTGGACAGCAAGGTGCCGCAGGAAAGTTATTCTTGATACAGTTACTTTGCACTTGTATGGCAGTCATGGGCATTTTACCTGTATAGTTATTTTACCTTTGTCCTAATATATATGTATATAGGTGGTTTTGGTGTCACTGCCTAATATATTTTTGGCTGTGCATTTGTAATAACCTGCATCTCTCTTTGAAGAGTGTTGAATAACTAATGTCCCCTGAGGATGAAGAAATTTGTTTCCATATAAGCGAGACTGTGCTCCTGAGGTTAAGTAAGATTTATCCGGAAGCTGCCAGGTTATTTCAGCTTTTGGTATGCCAATTGACATACAGTTTAACTGAACAGAGCTTCCTGGTCTTGTATATATTACAGGTGCAGGGCTAGTAGTTATACGTGGAGGATATGCTATAACTATCACAGGAACATTCATTGTGGATGAACCATATTCTGTTGTTGCTTTGCATTGATAGCTTCCTCTGTCATAAACAGAAGTATCCCTTACAACAAGGGAGCCATTTTGTAACAGAGAAATTCTACCTTTAACCTGAGGACCATCGATAACCATGCCATTAGGCAGTGTCCAAGAGATATGAGGCCTGGTTTCCCCTTGTGTGGTACAGTAGAGTTGTAAAGTTTCTCCATTGATTATACTGACTAAGTTATTATAATTGTTATTTATTTGTGGTTTACGCCCAATTTGCAAAGTCACCAGACTGTCAGCGGATCCAGCAATGTTTACAGCTCTGCAACGATAGGTCCCTCCGTCGCCAACTGCTGTAGTACCAATGTGTAATGTACCATCCTGTTGGTGAAACATTCTGTGGAGGTGATTACCACTGCGAATCTCTGTTCCATTTGGAAGAATCCATATTGTTTCAGGCTGTGGAGAGCCTACAGCTGAGCAGTTAAGTTTAACAGACTGGCCCTCTGCCACAACAACATTTCCATTGTCACTGTTAAAGTGAGGTTTCACTGCTGGCTCTGTCACTGTTAACTGCACATTTAACTTGGCTTCTCCACCTTCATTCCTTCCAATGCAGACTAATTGTACAGAGTCTGTTTTCCGTACAACTTTAATGTCCAGAGTTCCATTTCGATGAACAGTAATTCTGTTGCCATAGTAAGGAGCAGGAAGGATTACTCCTTCAGGAAAAGCCCACATTACACGTGGTGTTGGAATTCCTTCAGACTTACAGTCTATCAACAAGCGTGTATCTTTCATTGCCGATTCTTTTATGGACATTATTTTATTGGAGTAACCATTGATTTTAGGGGGAATAACATTGACCAGAATATAAACAACTTTTTTGTCCTCCCCACCGTTGTTCTGTGCTAGACATGTATAGTTTCCACTATCAGATCGTTGAGCCTTTTGGATAAGAAGAGTACCATCTCTGTATATTTGATACTTTTCTGATGAAGAAGGTATGGGTCGATTGGCTGGGGAAAGCCATGTTATTCTAGGGATAGGCTCTCCTTTCGCTTCACATGAAACAGTGATAACATCACCATAGGGTACATTGATAACTGAGTAAGTCTTGTTTTTAATAACTGCCTTCTCTGCCACCACTTTGACGCTCACCCGCATCTCGTCTTGTCCAATTTGGTTTACAGCATAACATGTATAGTCACCTTCCTCTTTCATTCCTATTTCATTCAGAAACAATGTACCATTATTAAATACAACATATCTTCTTGATCGTGTACCACTATCATCTGATTGCATAATGTTGTTGATCATACTTCCATCTGGGAGGCTCCATGAAATTTCAGGATTTGGAACACCAGTAGCAACACAATCAACCTTTAGATCTCCACCATATATAACTTTGTGGTCAGCATCATTTTTATACTGAATCTTTGCAGGTTTCATCATCACATTTACTTTGAGCACCAGGTAGTCATCTCCTAGTTTATTCCGTGCCATGCACAAATAGTCTCCTGCATCTTTTTCAGTAACCGTATAAATAATCAGTGTTCCGTTTGCAAAGGTCTTGATTCTGGAGTCAAAGCTATTTGATATAAAAACACAAATTTTACATTATTAATGCATTGAAGTAATTACAGTAACAAAATTATATGCAACAATACTTTCACCAAATTCATGACAAATAAACTGTTAGAACATAACTATTGATGTACACACTTTAAATTTAAATTGCTTTTTCTTCCCCCTACAATTGCATACATTTTTCAATGGAAACGGAACATAAATCATGCAATGTACAATCACAATGTACATCATGGTCCTGCTTTCTTTGTGCCTAAACAAACATTTCATTTCCGTATTCCAGTTCTGTGCTTCACCTTCCTATGCGATCTCTCAGAAAGGTCATAGCCCCATAATTTCCCACAAAAATAAACAGCCAATCAATTCCTTTGACCTTGCAAAACTCTTTTATCTTACACTATATTAGAAAGCTGCTGCAGGTGCAGAAACTTGTAATAAAATTATATATGAAACACCATTGAAAAGAGAAAATCAACTCATGCTTTGCTTATTAATCTTTAATAATGGAGGATGACTTAGTAGTAGGAAATGTATACACTCTGTACTTTAAAGTTATTTGGCAATGCGAACTGTACAAAGTTTTTAACCAGGTGGAACTCTTTTATGTGAATTTGAAAAACTGTGATATTATCCTAACAAAAATGCTGTCTGAATTTGCCCAAAATCATTGAAAAGACATTTTATACACTTTGATCTTTACATTCCTAACAGTATCTATGAGTTTTCTTTGACTCTTATATCTGGCCTTGCATATTACAGATGTGCATTCAGATGCCACCTTCCTCGTTGCGATGAGTCTTTAGTCACTCAGATTCTATGATCGGTGCAGGTAGTCTTCACTATCTAGTAGAACAGCATTGATTAGTGCCATGGCACGCATGCACTACACAGTATGCCAATTCCCCAACTTCAAAAAGGCCCAATATTGCTGTCTATCTTAGGCACATTTGACTAGGATATGGGTCAGTGGTTCCCAAACTGTGTGTCTAGGCACCCTAGGGTGCCATGAGGTTCTTGCAGGGGTTACCTTGGTTTGGTGACCCAGGACCAGATCAAATTATTTACGGTCAAAGTGATAGACAAAACCAGTGCTAGTGGCTGCCAATCATAAAACATGTGGACAATCAGAAGCACAACTGTACACTACCACATAACTGAATTTAAGGATGATAGGTAGTCACAGTTTACTCAAATTAATCTTTTTTTTTCTCTCCAAATTTATCAGCAAAGAACTTTTATCCTAGAGGTGCCATGAATAAAAATGCTGATACTCTAGGGCTCAGTGATTAAAACATTTTTAGGAAACCACTAATATGGGCACTTTTAATACCATCATTCTATGTCTCCTATTAGTTAGTATGTAGCATAATAAAGTGGATGGGTACAGATTAACCCCTATCAGTACTGATAAGTGTGCTGGTCTAGTAAGTGTGCTGATCTTGTGGGAGAAAGTGGCCAGTTCACCTATGTGATTATGTTAGTGAGGCCAGGGCTGCATGTGATAGGGGCAGTATCATGATGTGGGAAGGAGAACTGACGTATGCAGGAGCATAAAATAATGGTACAGGATTCCTCAACAGCACAGGATTCTGCCAAAACTGATGTCGAAAGGTTGTCATATCAATTGCACCTCTATATGAATTTGTTTAGCAGCCATATTGTTTAATTGTTTACCATGCCTTTATTTTATATTGTACTAGATGAATACCCAAAAAAATTTCAGGGAGGTTTTGCCAAAACGCGTCCGAATCCAAAACACGGCCGCGGAACCGAATCCAAAACCAAAACACAAAACCCGAAAAATTTCCGGTGCACATCACTAATATACTGTGTGTATATATATATATATATATATATACACAGTATACATACATATATATATATATATATATATATATATATAAATATATATATATATATATATATACTGCTCAAAAAAATAAAGGGAATGCTTAAACAACACAATGTAACTCCAAGTCAATCACACTTCTGTGAAATCAAACTGTCCACTTAGGAAGCAACACTGATTGACAATCAATTTCACATGCTGTTATGCAAATGGAATAGACAAATTATAGGCAATTAGCAAGACACCCCCAATAAAGGAGTTGTTCTGCAGGTGGTGACCACAGACCACTTCACAGCTCCTATACTTTCTGGCTGATGTTTTGGTCACTTTTGAAAGCTGGTGGTTCTTTCACTCTAGTGGTAGCATGAGACGGAGTCTACAACCCACACAAGTAGCTCAGGAAGTGCAGCACATCCAGGATCGCACATCAATGCGAGCTGTGGCAAGAAGGTTTGCTGTGTCTGTCAGCGTAGTGCCAAGAGCATGGAGGCGCTACCAGGAGACAGGCCAGTACATCAGGAGACGTGGAGGAGGCCGTAGGAGGGCAACAGCCCAGCAGCAGGACCGCTACCTCCGCCTTTGTGCAAGGAGGAACAGGAGGAGCACTGCCAGAGCCCTGCAAAATGACCTCCAGCAAGCCACAAATGTGCATGTGTCTACTCAAACGATCAGAAACAGACTCCATGAGGGTGGTATGAGGGCCCGATGTTCACAGGTGGGGGTTGTGCTTACAGCCCAACACCATGCAGGACATTTAGCATTTGCCAGAGAACACCAAGATTGGCAAATTCGCCACTGGTGCCCTGTGCTCTTCACAGATGAAAGCAGGTTCTCACTGAGCACATGTGACAGACGTGACATAGTCTGGAGACGCCAAGGAGAACGTTCTGCTGCCTGCAACATCCTCCAGTATGACCAGTTTGGCAGTGGGTCAGTAATGGTGTGGGGTGGCATTTCTTTGGGGGGCCGCACAGCCCTCCATGTGCTCATCAGAGGTAGCCTGACTGCCATTAGGTACAGAGATGAGATCCTCAGACCCCTTGTGAGACCATATGCTGGTGCGGTTGGCCCTGGGTTCCTCCTAATGCAAGACAATGCTAGACCTCATGTGGCTGGAGTGTGTCAGCAGTTCCTGCAAGACGAAGGCATTGATGCTATGGACTGGCCCGCCCGTTCCCCAGACCTGAATCCAATTGAGCACATCTGGGACATCATGTCTCGCTCCATCCACCAACACCATGTTGCACCGCAGACTGTCCAGGAGTTGGCAGATGCTTTAGTCGAGGTCTGGGAGGAGATCCCTCAGGAGACCATCTGCCACCTCATCAGGAGCATGCCCAGGCGTTGTAGGGAGGTCATACAGGCACGTGGAGGCCACACACACTACTGAGCCTCATTTTGACTTGTTTTAAGGACATTACATCAAAGTTGGATCAGCCTGTAGTGTGTTTTTCCACTTTAATTTTGAGTGTGACTCCAAATCCAGACCTCCATGGGTTAATAAATTTGATTTCCATTGATAATTTTTGTGTGATTTTGTTGTCAGCACATTCAACTATGTAAGGAACAAAGTATTTAATAAGAATATTTAATTCATTCAGATCTAGGATGTGTTATTTTAGTGTTCCCTTTATTTTTTGGAGCAGTGTATATACACACACACACACACACACACACACACACACACATACACACACACACACACACACACACACACACACACACACACACACACACACACAACCAACTTATTTGTTTTCCATTTTCCCCTTTGATCTGGGAAGGGGCAGTTATAAAAAGTCTGGTACAACCAACTTATTTGTTTTCCATTTTCCCCTTTGATCTGGGAAGGGGCAGTTATAAAAAGTCTGGTAATGGCATGGTTCAGTGGATCCAAACAGTATAGATTACTGATGTCTCACTGCTGTCAAACTGATATGGGGAGATTTAGGTGCCTAATGAACCTTTAAATGAAACCAGGGTCATACCTGAGACTTGTTGTAGGACAAATAAACTTTAAAGTTTGGAGCAGAGAAGGGAAAGGGGGGACATGATAGGAACTTTTAAATATATCAAGGGTTTTAACAAAGTCCAGGAGGGAAACATTCTCCAAATGAAGAGAAGCAATAGGACACGAGGACATGCACTGAGACTGGAGGGGGGGAGGTTCAGGGGAAATTTGCGGAAAAATTATTTCACAGAAAGGGTAGTGGACAAGTGGAATAGCCTCCCATCAGAGGTGGTAGAGGCTAAGACAGTAGAGCAATTTAAACATGCATGGGATAGACATAAGGATATCCTTACAAAGAAATAAGGATCAAACAAGGTTAGAGATAAAAATAATATTAAAAAAAAAAAAAGGGGCAGACTAGATGGGCCAAGTGGTTCTTATCTGCCGACAAATTCTATGTTTCTATGTTTCTATGTTTCAATCATTCAACCACAAATAAGTAAGCAATCCTGTACTACAATCAACAAAAATGAAAGAGGTGGTTTGATTCTATTTCATAACATACACAAGCAACTTTTTTTCCTAGCTGTCGATGCATTGGAACACTTTTACACTCTTTATATACTACAAGCTTAAAATTATTTTAATTCTAAAATTGCATTCCAAGAAGAAAGTATAGTGCAGCTAATACAAACGAATAACATTCAACATTTGTTTGGAAAATAATATTTAATATAAAATGTACAGTACAATGATCATAATAATATAAAAACTGTTTGCAGCAAAGTCTTTTAAAGACCAATAATTTATAAAAATGAGACAAGGGTTGTAGTGATTGTTGTCTCATGGTTAGATTACTAATATAAAACATATGCAAAAAGCATCAACCACAGACGTTTTTCTGTTGCTTATTAGTTCATATTTCTCAAAGACCATTTCGGAATTGAGATGGGGTGATTGTCTTGTTTGTAGATGGTGAAACATTCCTTATCCAGTATATGGATGCACATTTATAAGTTATTCAAGAAAAATTATAACTAAATCCAAATTGCTCCTATAGTAACATGTAATCTTGCAATATCAATACAATAACAACAGCTCTCGTCTTCTTTTTTCTGTTGTTTACAAGAAGCAATTTTAATTTTGGAGATAATTTTCCTTTAAGTAATAATGGTTCAGGAACATGGACATTATCAAAGGTGAAGGATAACAATAATTATCTTCAAGCAAAGAGCAAAACACATATTACTGTAGTATGTGTATAATATTAATACTTCTTTGGTAGTAAGGTGCAGATTAGGCCAATGTGATACTGTATCATTCAGAAATTTTAATGTTAAATTATGTGATTGAATGTTATCATTCCTTTATATTTTGTACATAGGAGTGGATCTATGCTTTTCAGTTAGGGGATGGCAGTTTAGCAAATTCCTAAATACCTCATCTCTGCAGTTATAACAATCAGATATCACTTGTGGTATTATAATACAAAATTTCACCAACTACCTAATGTTTACTGGTGTACAAATAAGATCCATTTAAATGACTTAGGGCCCGATTCAGCATGGATCGCATCTATGCTGCGTTCACATGCTGAAGCCCTTCTGCAGTGTTCACATGCGCTGATGCTGCACAGCGTGAGCACACACAGTGAGATGCAACGGCATCTCATATATGCGATTGCCTCTGCCTGATTGACAGGCAGAGGTGTTCGCCGGGCGTGAGTGGGCATCAACGCAGGATTTAGGGGTCTACATGTCAGCAATGGGGGTCACGGTGCGGACAATGCAGGCATGTCCAGACCATTTGTGGGGCGGCCCGCGGTGGCTGCATTATGTTACATGCAGTTGCTGCGACCAAAAGGTGGCTGGTAGCCATCTGCCTAAGCAGCTAGGCAGTAGGGGCAACCCTAATCATGTGAGCGCTTTGCCGCTGAGCGAAGCGCTCGCATGTCAGCGGGGGGGCAGGACACACATGCAGGTCGGTCTTGCCCTGTACTGGGCATCCCCCCATGTCAGTGTAAAGGGCTGTAGTTGTGTGATTTTTCGCACAACTACAACCCATGCTGAATCGGGCCCTTAGTCTGGACAGCAAGGTGCCGCAGGAAAGTTATTCTTGATACAGTTACTTTGCACTTGTATGGCAGTCATGGGCATTTTACCTGTATAGTTATTTTACCTTTGTCCTAATATATATGTATATAGGTGGTTTTGGTGTCACTGCCTAATATATTTTTGGCTGTGCATTTGTAATAACCTGCATCTCTCTTTGAAGAGTGTTGAATAACTAATGTCCCCTGAGGATGAAGAAATTTGTTTCCATATAAGCGAGACTGTGCTCCTGAGGTTAAGTAAGATTTATCCGGAAGCTGCCAGGTTATTTCAGCTTTTGGTATGCCAATTGACATACAGTTTAACTGAACAGAGCTTCCTGGTCTTGTATATATTACAGGTGCAGGACTAGTAGTTATACGTGGAGGATATGCTATAACTATCACAGGAACATTCATTGTGGATGAACCATATTCTGTTGTTGCTTTGCATTGATAGCTTCCTCTGTCATAAACAGAAGTATCCCTTACAACAAGGGAGCCATTTTGTAACAGAGAAATTCTACCTTTAACCTGAGGACCATCGATAACCATGCCATTAGGCAGTGTCCAAGAGATATGAGGCCTGGTTTCCCCTTGTGTGGTACAGTAGAGTTGTAAAGTTTCTCCATTGATTATACTGACTAAGTTATTATAATTGTTATTTATTTGTGGTTTACGCCCAATTTGCAAAGTCACCAGACTGTCAGCGGATCCAGCAATGTTTACAGCTCTGCAACGATAGGTCCCTCCGTCGCCAACTGCTGTAGTACCAATGTGTAATGTACCATCCTGTTGGTGAAACATTCTGTGGAGGTGATTACCACTGCGAATCTCTGTTCCATTTGGAAGAATCCATATTGTTTCAGGCTGTGGAGAGCCTACAGCTGAGCAGTTAAGTTTAACAGACTGGCCCTCTGCCACAACAACATTTCCATTGTCACTGTTAAAGTGAGGTTTCACTGCTGGCTCTGTCACTGTTAACTGCACATTTAACTTGGCTTCTCCACCTTCATTCCTTCCAATGCAGACTAATTGTACAGAGTCTGTTTTCCGTACAACTTTAATGTCCAGAGTTCCATTTCGATGAACAGTAATTCTGTTGCCATAGTAAGGAGCAGGAAGGATTACTCCTTCAGGAAAAGCCCACATTACACGTGGTGTTGGAATTCCTTCAGACTTACAGTCTATCAACAAGCGTGTATCTTTCATTGCCGATTCTTTTATGGACATTATTTTATTGGAGTAACCATTGATTTTAGGGGGAATAACATTGACCAGAATATAAACAACTTTTTTGTCCTCCCCACCGTTGTTCTGTGCTAGACATGTATAGTTTCCACTATCAGATCGTTGAGCCTTTTGGATAAGAAGAGTACCATCTCTGTATATTTGATACTTTTCTGATGAAGAAGGTATGGGTCGATTGGCTGGGGAAAGCCATGTTATTCTAGGGATAGGCTCTCCTTTCGCTTCACATGAAACAGTGATAACATCACCATAGGGTACATTGATAACTGAGTAAGTCTTGTTTTTAATAACTGCCTTCTCTGCCACCACTTTGACGCTCACCCGCATCTCGTCTTGTCCAATTTGGTTTACAGCATAACATGTATAGTCACCTTCCTCTTTCATTCCTATTTCATTCAGAAACAATGTACCATTATTAAATACAACATATCTTCTTGATCGTGTACCACTATCATCTGATTGCATAATGTTGTTGATCATACTTCCATCTGGGAGGCTCCATGAAATTTCAGGATTTGGAACACCAGTAGCAACACAATCAACCTTTAGATCTCCACCATATATAACTTTGTGGTCAGCATCATTTTTATACTGAATCTTTGCAGGTTTCATCATCACATTTACTTTGAGCACCAGGTAGTCATCTCCAAGTTTATTCCGTGCCATGCACAAATAGTCCCCTGCATCTTTTTCAGTAACCGTATAAATAATCAGTGTTCCGTTTGCAAAGGTCTTGATTCTGGAGTCAAAGCTATTTGATATAAAAACACAAATTTTACATTATTAATGCATTGAAGTAATTACAGTAACAAAATTATATGCAACAATACTTTCACCAAATTCATGACAAATAAACTGTTAGAACATAACTATTGATGTACACACTTTAAATTTAAATTGCTTTTTCTTCCCCCTACAATTACAAACATTTTTCAATGGAGACGGAACATAAATCATGCAATGTACAATGTACATCATGGTCCTGCTTTCTTTGTGCCTAAACAAACATTTAATTTCTGTATTCCAGTTCTGTGCTTCACCTTCCTATGCGATCTCTCAGAAAGGTCATAGCCCCATAATTTCCCACAAAAATAAACAGCCAATCAATTCCTTTGACCTTGCAAAAGTCTTTTATCTTACACTATATTAGAAAGCTTCTGCAGGTGCAGAAACTTGTAAAAAAATTATATATGAAACACCATTGAAAAGAGAAAATTAACTCATGCTTTGCTTATTAATCTTTAATAATGGAGGATGACTTAGTAGTAGGAAATGTATACACTGTACTTTAAAGGTATTTGGCAATGCGAACTGTACAAAGTTTTTAACCAGGTGGAACTCTTTTATGTGAATTTGAAAAACTGTGATATTATCCTAACAAAAATGCTGTCTGAATTTGCCCAAAATCATTGAAAATACATTTTATACACTTTGATCTTTACATTCCTAACAGTATCTATGAGTTTTCTTTGACTCTTATATTTGGCCTTGCATATTACAGATGTGCATTCAGATGCCACCTTCCTCGTTGCGATGAGTCCTTAGTCACTCAGATTCTATGATCGGTGCAGGTAGTCTTCACTATCTAGTAGAACAGCATTGATTAGTTCCATGGCACGCATGCACTACACAGTATGCCAATTCCCCAACTTCAAAAAGGCCCAATATTGCTGTCTATCTTAGGCACATTTGACTAGGATATGGGTCAGTGGTTCCCAAACTGTGTGTCTAGGCACCCTAGGGTGCCATGAGGTTCTTGCAGGGGTTACCTTGGTTTGGTGGCCCAGGACCAGATCAAATTATTTACGGTCAAAGTGATAGACAAAACCAGTGCTAGTGGCTGCCAATCATAAAACATGTGGACAATCAGAAGCACAACTGTACACTACCACATAACTGAATTACGGATGATAGGTAGTCACAGTTTACTCAAATTAATCTTTTTTTTCTCTCCAAATTTATCAGAACTTTTATCCTAGAGGTGCCATGAATAAAAATGCTGATACTCTAGGGCTCAGTGATTAAAAAAAATTTTGGAATCCACTAATATGGGCACTTTTAATTAGAGATGAGCGCCTGAAATTTTTCGGGTTTTGTGTTTTGGTTTTGGGTTCGGTTCCGCGGCCGTGTTTTGGGTTCGAACGCGTTTTGGCAAAACCTCACCGAATTTTTTTTGTCGGATTCGGGTGTGTTTTGGATTCGGGTGTTTTTTTCAAAAAACACTAAAAAACAGCTTAAATCATAGAATTTGGGGGTCATTTTGATCCCAAAGTATTATTAACCTCAAAAACCATAATTTACACTCATTTTCAGTCTATTCTGAATACCTCACACCTCACAATATTATTTTTAGTCCTAAAATTTGCACCGAGGTCGCTGTGTGAGTAAGATAAGCGACCCTAGTGGCCGACACAAACACCGGGCCCATCTAGGAGTGGCACTGCAGTGTCACGCAGGATGTCCCTTCCAAAAAACCCTCCCCAAACAGCACATGACGCAAAGAAAAAAAGAGGCGCAATGAGGTAGCTGTGTGAGTAAGATTAGCGACCCTAGTGGCCGACACAAACACCGGGCCCATCTAGGAGTGGCACTGCAGTGTCACGCAGGATGGCTCTTCCAAAAAACCCTCCCCAAACAGCACATGACGCAAAGAAAAAAAGAGGCGCAATGAGGTAGCTGTGTGAGTAAGATTAGCGACCCTAGTGGCCGACACAAACACCGGGCCCATCTAGGAGTGGCACTGCAGTGTCACGCAGGATGTCCCTTCCAAAAAACCCTCCCCAAACAGCACATGACGCAAAGAAAAAAAGAGGCGCAATGAGGTAGCTGTGTGAGTAAGATTAGCGACCCTAGTGGCCGACACAAACACCGGGCCCATCTAGGAGTGGCACTGCAGTGTCACGCAGGATGTCCCTTCCAAAAAACCCTCCCCAAACAGCACATGACGCAAAGAAAAAAAGAGGCGCAATGAGGTAGCTGACTGTGTGAGTAAGATTAGCGACCCTAGTGGCCGACACAAACACCGGGCCCATCTAGGAGTGGCACTGCAGTGTCACGCAGGATGTCCCTTCCAAAAAACCCTCCCCAATCAGCACATGATGCAAAGAAAAAGAAAAGAAAAAAGAGGTGCAAGATGGAATTGTCCTTGGGCCCTCCCACCCACCCTTATGTTGTATAAACAAAACAGGACATGCACACTTTAACCAACCCATCATTTCAGTGACAGGGTCTGCCACACGACTGTGACTGATATGACGGGTTGGTTTGGACCCCCCCCAAAAAAGAAGCAATTAATCTCTCCTTGCACAAACTGGCTCTACAGAGGCAAGATGTCCACCTCATCTTCACCCTCCGATATATCACCGTGTACATCCCCCTCCTCACAGATTATCAATTCGTCCCCACTGGAATCCACCATCTCAGCTCCCTGTGTACTTTGTGGAGGCAATTGCTGCTGGTCAATGTCTCCGCGGAGGAATTGATTATAATTCATTTTAATGAACATCATCTTCTCCACATTTTCTGGATGTAACCTCGTACGCCGATTGCTGACAAGGTGAGCGGCGGCACTAAACACTCTTTCGGAGTACACACTTGTGGGAGGGCAACTTAGGTAGAATAAAGCCAGTTTGTGCAAGGGCCTCCAAATTGCCTCTTTTTCCTGCCAGTATAAGTACGGACTGTGTGACGTGCCTACTTGGATGCGGTCACTCATATAATCCTCCACCATTCTATCAATGTTGAGAGAATCATATGCAGTGACAGTAGACGACATGTCCGTAATCGTTGTCAGGTCCTTCAGTCCGGACCAGATGTCAGCATCAGCAGTCGCTCCAGACTGCCCTGCATCACCGCCAGCGGGTGGGCTCGGAATTCTGAGCCTTTTCCTCGCACCCCCAGTTGCGGGAGAATGTGAAGGAGGAGATGTTGACAGGTCGCGTTCCGCTTGACTTGACAATTTTGTCACCAGCAGGTCTTTCAACCCCAGCAGACTTGTGTCTGCCGGAAAGAGAGATCCAAGGTAGGCTTTAAATCTAGGATCGAGCACGGTGGCCAAAATGTAGTGCTCTGATTTCAACAGATTGACCACCCGTGAATCCTTGTTAAGCGAATTAAGGGCTGCATCCACAAGTCCCACATGCCTAGCGGAATCGCTCCCTTTTAGCTCCTTCTTCAATGCCTCCAGCTTCTTCTGCAAAAGCCTGATGAGGGGAATGACCTGACTCAGGCTGGCAGTGTCTGAACTGACTTCACGTGTGGCAAGTTCAAAGGGCATCAGAACCTTGCACAACGTTGAAATCATTCTCCACTGCACTTGAGACAGGTGCATTCCACCTCCTATATCGTGCTCAATTGTATAGGCTTGAATGGCCTTTTGCTGCTCCTCCAACCTCTGAAGCATATAGAGGGTTGAATTCCACCTCGTTACCACTTCTTGCTTCAGATGATGGCAGGGCAGGTTCAGTAGTTTTTGGTGGTGCTCCAGTCTTCTGTACGTGGTGCCTGTACGCCGAAAGTGTCCCGCAATTCTTCTGGCCACCGACAGCATCTCTTGCACGCCCCTGTCGTTTTTAAAAAAATTCTGCACCACCAAATTCAAGGTATGTGCAAAACATGGGACGTGCTGGAATTTGCCCATATTTAATGCACACACAATATTGCTGGCGTTGTCCGATGCCACAAATCCACAGGAGAGTCCAATTGGGGTAAGCCATTCCGCGATGATCTTCCTCAGTTGCCGTAAGAGGTTTTCAGCTGTGTGCGTATTCTGGAAAGCGGTGATACAAAGCGTAGCCTGCCTAGGAAAGAGTTGGCGTTTGCGAGATGCTGCTACTGGTGCCGCCGCTGCTGTTCTTGCGGCGGGAGTCCATACATCTACCCAGTGGGCTGTCACAGTCATATAGTCCTGACCCTGCCCTGCTCCACTTGTCCACATGTCCGTGGTTAAGTGGACATTGGGTACAACTGCATTTTTTAGGACACTGGTGAGTCTTTTTCTGACGTCCGTGTACATTCTCGGTATCGCCTGCCTAGAGAAGTGGAACCTAGATGGTATTTGGTAACGGGGGCACACTGCCTCAATAAATTGTCTAGTTCCCTGTGAACTAACGGCGGATACCGGACGCACGTCTAACACCAACATAGTTGTCAAGGCCTCAGTTATCCGCTTTGCAGTAGGATGACTGCTGTGATATTTCATCTTCCTCGCAAAGGACTGTTGAACAGTCAATTGCTTACTGGAAGTAGTACAAGTGGGCTTACGACTTCCCCTCTGGGATGACCATCGACTCCCAGCGGCAACAACAGCAGCGCCAGCAGCAGTAGGCGTTACACTCAAGGATGCATCGGAGGAATCCCAGGCAGGAGAGGACTCGTCAGAATTGCCAGTGACATGGCCTGCAGGACTATTGGCATTCCTGGGGAAGGAGGAAATTGACACTGAGGGAGTTGGTGGGGTGGTTTGCGTGAGCTTGGTTACAAGAGGAAGGGATTTACTGGTCAGTGGACTGCTTCCGCTGTCACCCAAAGTTTTTGAACTTGTCACTGACTTATTATGAATGCGCTGCAGGTGACGTATAAGGGAGGATGTTCCGAGGTGGTTAACGTCCTTACCCCTACTTATTACAGCTTGACAAAGGGAACACACGGCTTGACACCTGTTGTCCGCATTTCTGGTGAAATACCTCCACACCGAAGAGCTGATTTTTTTGGTATTTTCACCTGGCATGTCAACGGCCATATTCCTCCCACGGACAACAGGTGTCTCCCCGGGTGCCTGACTTAAACAAACCACCTCACCATCAGAATCCTCCTGGTCAATTTCCTCCCCAGCGCCAGCAACACCCATATCCTCATCATCCTGGTGTACTTCAACACTGACATCTTCAATCTGACTATCAGGAACTGGACTGCGGGTGCTCCTTCCAGCACTTGCAGGGGGCGTGCAAATGGTGGAAGGCGCATGCTCTTCACGTCCAGTGTTGGGAAGGTCAGGCATCGCAACCGACACAATTGGACTCTCCTTGTGGATTTGGGATTTCGAAGAATGCACAGTTCTTTGCTGTGCTGCTTTTGCCAGCTTGAGTCTTTTCATTTTTCTAGTGAGAGGCTGAGTGCTTCCATCCTCATGTGAAGCTGAACCACTAGCCATGAACATAGGCCAGGGCCTCAGCCGTTCCTTGCCACTCCGTGTGGTAAATGGCATATTGGCAAGTTTACGCTTCTCCTCCGACAATTTTATTTTAGGTTTTGGAGTCCTTTTTTTTCTGATATTTGGTGTTTTGGATTTGACATGCTCTGTACTATGACATTGGGCATCGGCCTTGGCAGACGACGTTGCTGGCATTTCATCGTCTCGGCCATGACTAGTGGCAGCAGCTTCAGCACGAGGTGGAAGTGGATCTTGATCTTTCCCTAATTTTGGAACCTCAACATTTTTGTTCTCCATATTTTAATAGGCACAACTAAAAGGCACCTCAGGTAAACAATGGAGATGGATACTAGTATACAATTATGGACTGCCTGCCGACTGCAGACACAGAGGTAGCCACAGCCGTGAACTACCGTACTGTACTGTGTCTGCAGCTAATATAGACTGGTTGATAAAGATAAGATGTCTATGTAACTATGTATGTATAAAGAAGACTGAAAAAAATCCACGGTTAGGTGGTATACAATTATGGACGGACTGCCTGCCGAGTGCAGACACAGAGGTAGCCACAGCCGTGAACTACCGTACTGTACTGTGTCTGCAGCTAATATAGACTGGTTGATAAAGAGAAGATGTCTATGTAACTATGTATGTATAAAGAAGAATGAAAAAAAACCACGGTTAGGTGGTATACAATTATGGACGGACTGCCTGCCGAGTGCAGACACAGAGGTAGCCACAGCCGTGAACTACCGTACTGTACTGTGTCTGCAGCTAATATAGACTGGTTGATAAAGAGAAGATGTCTATGTAACTATGTATGTATAAAGAAGAATGAAAAAAATCCACGGTTAGGTGGTATTACAATTATGGACGGACTGCCTGCCGAGTGCAGAGACACAGAGGTAGCCACAGCCGTGAACTACCATACTGTGTCTGCTGCGACTGGATGATAAATGATATAAAAAATATATATATATCACTACTGCAGCCGGACAGGTATATATTATATATTATATAATGACGGACCTGCTGGACACTGTCTGTCAGCAGAATGAGTTTTATTTTTATAGAATAAAAAAAAAAAAAAACACACAAGTGAAGTCACACGACGAGTGTTTAACTTTTTCAGGCAATCACAATATAAGTATACTACTAACTATACTGGTGGTCAGTGTGGTCAGGTCACTGGTCAGTCACACTGGCAGTGGCACTCCTGCAGCAAAAGTGTGCACTGTTTAATATTAATATAATATGTACTCCTGGCTCCTGCTATAACCTATAACTGGCACTGCAGTAGTGCTCCCCAGTCTCCCCCACAATTATAAGCTGTGTGAGCTGAGCAGTCAGACAGATATATAATATATATAGATGATGCAGCACACTGGCCTGAGCCTGAGCAGTGCACACAGATATGGTATGTGACTGACTGAGTCACTGTGTGTATCGCTTTTTTCAGGCAGAGAACGGATATATTAAATAAACTGCACTGTGTGTCTGGTGGTCACTCACTATATAATATATTATGTACTCCTGGCTCCTGCTATAACCTATAACTGGCACTGCAGTAGTGCTCCCCAGTCTCCCCCACAATTATAAGCTGTGTGAGCTGAGCAGTCAGACAGATATATATAATATTATATATAGATAATAGATGATGCAGCACACTGGCCTGAGCCTGAGCAGTGCACACAGATATGGTATGTGACTGACTGAGTCACTGTGTGTATCGCTTTTTTCAGGCAGAGAACGGATATATTAAATAAACTGCACTGTGTGTCTGGTGGTCACTCACTATATAATATATTATGTACTCCTGGCTCCTGCTATAACCTATAACTGGCACTGCAGTAGTGCTCCCCAGTCTCCCCCACAATTATAAGCTGTGTGAGCTGAGCAGTCAGACAGATATATATAATATTATATATAGATAATAGATGATGCAGCACACTGGCCTGAGCCTGAGCAGTGCACACAGATATGGTATGTGACTGAGTCACTGTGTGCTGTGTATCGCTTTTTTCAGGCAGAGAACGGATTATAAAGTAAACTGCACTGTCCTCACTAGTAAACTCTCTCCACTCAGTCTCTACACTTCTACAGTAACAGTACTCCTCCTAGTCAGCTCCAGTAAATCTCTCTCAGTCTCTTATAATCTAAATGGAGAGGACGCCAGCCACGTCCTCTCCCTATCAATCTCAATGCACGTGTGAAAATGGCGGCGACGCGCGGCTCCTTATATAGAATCCGAGTCTCGCGATAGAATCCGAGCCTCGCGAGAATCCGACAGCGTCATGATGACGTTCGGGCGCGCTCGGGTTAACCGAGCAAGGCGGGAAGATCCGAGTCGCTCGGACCCGTGAAAAAAAACATGAAGTTCTGGCGGGTTCGGATTCAGAGAAACCGAACCCGCTCATCTCTACTTTTAATACCATCATTCTATGTCTCCTATTAGTTAGTATGTAGCATAATAAAGTGGATGGGTACAGAGTAACCCCTATCAGTACTGATAGGTGTGCTGGTCTAGTAAGTGTGCTGATCTTGTGGGAGAAAGTGGCCAGTTCACCTATGTGATTATGTTAGTGAGGCCAGGGCTGCATGTGATAGGGGCAGTATCATGATGTGGAAAGGAGAACTGAGGTATACAGGAGCAGCAGACGGAGAGTTAAATAATGGTACAGGATTCCTCAACAGCACAGGATTCTGCCAAACTGATGTCGAAAGATTGTCATATCAATTGCACCTCTATATGAATTTGTTTAGCAGCCATATTGTTTAATTGTGTTAGGGTCTCCTGCCCTGTGCTGCCACGTCGTCATGGCAACCAGGAGACAAGTGCTAGCGGAGTAACCTGAGCGCAGCTGATACTCCGGTTCGGGTCTTTTGCTGTGCAGTGGTTATAGGCTCTGTGCATGGCAGGGGATCCGGTGCTGGTTTTTGTGCTCACAGTCTGTGAGGTCTGAGTGGGGCGTGGACAGCACCTGCTTTATAAGGCCTCTTTTCAGGGTAAGCAGATGCTGCTGAATCTTTGTTGGTTAGTCAGTTTCTGAAAGTTAGCCAGTACTGTGTAGCTTTGTATTTGTTTGTTGCTTACTGCAAATAGGCCTGGGGATTTGGTATTACACTCTGCCAATCCAGACCTAGCAGTAAGACTGGAGTCAGTCGTTTAGCTTGCTGGGGTTCTGTTACTACTCTGTGAACTTAGCAAGTTTGCGGCTGTATTCTAAGACTTGCCTGTCTAATCCTGTCTCACTGTGCTAGGTGTCAGGGGTCAGTTTAGTGGCAGTAAACCGAACCTGTGCACTGCAAGTGAGAATTAGGATTGTGGAGAATCTCCTTGTGTCTATCATTCCATCTCTGACCAAGGAGTTTACTGCCACACCCGTTGGTAACCCTTTAGGGTTTTGCTGTTGCCCTTAGCAACAGCATTTCGGGTTTTCTATGTATTAAAACACAACATCTTGCTTTTCACATCTGAGCAGTTCTAATACAAGGGAGATACCCAGTTCCTTAGCCTCTGGGCTTCTCTGTTCACGTTGTGTGTATTTTGTTACCCTACCACCTTCTGTGTACGTTATGTCATATTCCCTAGTCTGTCTGTGAGTCCATTTGTTTTGCATAACAGTTCAAACACCAGTACATTCCTGCAGGCACTGGAGTGCATAACAGTCCTGACACCAGTACTTTCCTGCAGGCACTGGTGTGCATAACATATTCAGCAGCCCAATACTCCTGTTGAAATTTTGTGGGAATATGGAGCATACCCCTCAAAATACGTTGCAACAGGTGGTTTATCAGGTGCAGGTCCTGACTCAAAAATGTAATGATTTGTCCATTAAAATGCGCACCTCCCAGGCTGCAGGCGGAGCTCCCGCAGCAGCATCACCTGCAGGGGTTAAGGAGCCGAAAGTAAATCTCCCGGATCGTTTTTCTGGAGATCGCTCGCAGTTCTTTTGTTTCAAGGAGAGCTGCAAGCTATACTTCCGGCTTAGGCCTCAGTCTTCTTTGTCGGAGATTCAGCGGGTGGGCATAGTGATTTCCTTGCTACAAGGAGACCCACAGGTCTGGGCATATGGGTTGCAGCCTGACTGTCCGTCGCTTAAAAGTGTTGATGCTTTTTTTACGGCACTGGGCATGTTGTATGATGACCCTGACAAGACGGCCTCAGCCGAGGCTCAGATTTCGATCCTTAAGCAAGGGCGAAGGCCAGTTGAGGTTTACTGTACGGAGTTTCGGAGGTTGGCCCATGATACCCAGTGGAATGACCCAGCCCTGAGACACCAGTACCGAAGAGGTCTTTCTAACCAGATAAAGGACCAACTGGTACAACATCCCTTGCCTGATAGCTTGGATCAGCTCATGCAGTTATCCATCCGGGTGGATAGACGGCTGAGAGAGCGTAGGCTTGAAAGGGAGACTGAGATTTCCTTCCTTCCCAAGGGAACCTCAGACTCTGAGGAATTTTCCGAGGAGCCTATGCAGATTGGGGCTACCCGCCTCTCCTCGCGTGAGAAGATGCGGAGGAGACAGCAGGGGTTGTGTTTGTACTGTGGGAATAAAGGTCATGTGGTAGTATCATGCCCAGAAAAGCCGGAAAACTTCAGGGCCTGAGGGTGATGGGAAATATCCTGTCAGGCCAGAAGTCAGAATTTCCCAAGAAGACTTTTATCATTCCGGTGACCTTGAAGATCCTCGGTCAAACTGTCAAGACTGAGGCCTTTGTGGACAGTGGGGCCGACGGGGTTTTTATGGACCGCCAATTCGCCCTGAAACACTCTGTTCCCTTAGTACCCTTGGCATCGGAAATTGAGATTTGTGGGTTAAACGGGGAACCATTATCCCAAGGTAAAATTACCTCTTGCACTAGCCAGATTTCTTTGTTTATTGGAGCCACACACTCTGAAAAATTGTCCTTTTATGTGACTGTCTGTACTTTTGCCCCATTGGTGTTGGGGTTACCCTGGTTAAGGGCCCACAATCCTCAATTTGACGGGGTCTCTGGGGAGATTCTTAGTTGGCGTACTGATTGTTTCAGGAGTTGCTTGAGCCTTCCAGTCAGGTTCTCGCAGCTAAGTTTGCCAGGATTGCCAGGGTGTTATGCAGATTTTGCGGACGTGCTCTCCAAAAAAGTTGCAGAGGTACTACCTCCCCATCGCTCCTATGACTGTGCCATTGATTTGTTGCCAAATGCTAAGCTTCCCAAGAGCAGGTTGTACTCCCTGTCACGTCCTGAGACTCAGGCTATGGCAGAGAACATTCAGGAGAACTTGGCTAAGGGATTTATCAGACCTTCACAGTCTCCAGTTGGGTTGGGGTTCTTCTTCGTGGGTAAAAAGGACGGTTCATTGCGACCCTGCATCGACTTCAGGGAATTGAACCGTATCACGATTAAAAACTCATACCCACTGCCTCTCATTTCGGTCTTGTTTGACCAGCTTCGTACTGCCACCATTTTTTCTAAGATTGACCTACGCGGTGCGTACAATCTAATCCGAATAAGAGAGGGGGATGAATGGAAGACTGCCTTTAATACCCACTCGGGGCATTATGAATATTTGGTGATGCCTTTTGGGCTCTGTAATGCCCCGGCAGTCTTCCAGGATTTCATGAATGATGTGCTCAGGGAATATTTGGATAGATTCTTAGTTGTATACTTAGATGACATCCTAATCTTCTCCCATTCCCTGGAGGAACATCGGAAGCATGTACGCTTAGTCCTCCAGAAACTCAGAGACCACCGGTTTGGGGCGAAGCTGGAGAAGTGCGAATTTGAAGTTCAGCAAATCGCATTTCTAGGATATATTATCTCCCCAGAAGGTTTCCAAATGGAGGGTTCCAAGGTACAGGCAGTCCTGGATTGGGTGCAGCCCACTAGTTTGAAGGCGCTTCAGCGTTTCCTGGGCTTTGTGAATTTTTATAGACGATTTATCGCTGGATTTTCGTCTATAGTGGCGCCCTTGGTGGCACTCACTAAGAAAGGGGCGGATGTTGCTCACTGGTCTTGTGAGGCTAAAGCGGCTTTTGCCCGTCTCAAAAGGGCATTTGTTTCGGCCAAGGTGCTGCGACACCCAGATCCAGAGCGTCCTTTTGTGGTGGAGGTGGATGCCTCTGAGATGGGTATTGGGGCAGTGCTTTCTCAGATGGGAGTGTCAGATAATCGCCTTCATCCCTGTGCTTACTTTTCCCGTAAATTTTCGCCTGCCGAGATGAATTATGACGTGGGTAACCGGGAATTGTTGGCTATTAAGGATGCACTCGAGGAGTGGAGACACTGGCTTGAGGGGGCTAAGTTTGTGGTCTCAATTCTCACTGACCATAAGAATCTGGCATATTTAGAGTCAGCGAAGCGTCTCAATGCCAGGCAGGCACGATGGGCTTTGTTTTTTGCTCGCTTTAATTTTTTGATAACATATCGCCCTGGGTCAAAAAACATCAAGGCTGATGCGCTCTCGCGGAGTTTTGCTCCAATCCAGGAGACCACCGAGGAGCCGTTGTCCATTGTTTCCCCATCATGTATTAAAGTGGGCATTACCCAGGACCGCTTATCATTAGTCCTTAGAGCACAGGAGCAGGCTCCTCCAGACCTTCCGGTAGGTCTTTTGTTTGAGCCTCCTAGGTTAAGACAGCGAGTGTTCCTGGAATTCCATGCCAAGAAGTCTGCAGGTCACCCGGGTATTGCCAGAACTCGGGAGTTGCTATCTAGGGCGGTGTGGTGGCCCTCGGTGGCTAAGGATGTGGATCAGTGGGTTCGGGCATGTGACATCTGTGCCCGAAATAAGACTCCTAGAGGGGTTCCTGTTGGCCCACTACATCCACTCTCTATCCCATCTAAGCCATGGACCCACATTTCAATGGATTTTGTGGTGGACTTGCCCAAATCCTCGGGGATGACAGCCATCTGGGTTGTCGTTGACAGGTTTTCGAAGATGGCGCACTTCGTTCCACTGGTTGGGCTGCCATCGGCCAGACGCCTGTCTGAATTATTTATGCTGCATGTTGTGCGTCTCCACGGGTTGCCACTTGATGTGGTCTCTGACCGCGGATCCCAGTTTGTGGCCAAATTCTGGAGGGCATTTTGTTCCGATCTCCAGATTTCTGTCAGCTTGTCGTCGGGCTACCATCCGCAGTCTAATGGGCAGACTGAAAGGGTGAACCAGTCCTTGGAGCAGTTCCTCAGGTGTTATGTCTCCAAGTGTCAGACTGACTGGGTTGCTCATCTGTCCATGGCGGAGTTTGCCTATAACAACGCGGCTCACTCTGCTACAGGGATCTCTCCCTTCCTTTGTGTGTATGGGCATCATCCTAAGGCCAATTCTTTTGACCCCCTGGACTCCACGCCTGGTGGTTCCTCTGTGGTTTCGGTCCTTAGAGGTATTTGGCGGAAAGTGAAGAAAGCCCTTGTGTCTGTGTCATTAGTGACCAAAAGGGTTTTTGATAAGCGGAAAAGACCCTGCAGCTTCAAATTAGGAGACTTCGTCTGGTTGTCTACCAAGAATTTGAAGTTGAGACAGCCATCTCATAAGTTAGGCCCCCGGTTCATCGGCCCTTATAAGATCACCAGGGTTATCAATCCGGTGGCATTTCAGTTAGATCTGCCCCGTTCTTTGGGTATCAATAAAACATTTCATTGTTCCCTTTTAAAACGGGCGATTAGTAATCCTTCTTCCAGTGGAAGACCTTCCCCTCTTCTGATACGTGGCCAGAGGGAGTTTGTTGTTGAAAGGATTCTTGACTCCAAGGTGGTTCGGGGTCGGCTGTCATTTTTGGTGCACTGGAAGGGGTATGGCCCGGAGGAGCGGTCGTGGGTGCGCAGTTGTGATCTTCATGCCCCCAGACTGATACGCTCTTTCTTCTCGCAGTTCCCCGATAAACCCGGAGGTAGGGGTTCTTTGACCCCTCGTCAGAGGGGGGGTACTGTTAGGGTCTCCTGCCCTGTGCTGCCACGTCGTCATGGCAACCGGGAGACAAGTGCTAGCGGAGTAACCTGAGCGCAGCTGATACTCCGGTTCGGGTCTTTTGCTGTGCAGTGGTTATAGGCTCTGTGCATGGCAGGGGATCCGGTGCTGGTTTTTGTGCTCACAGTCTGTGAGGTCTGAGTGGGGCGTGGACAGCACCTGCTTTATAAGGCCTCTTTTCAGGGTAAGCAGATGCTGCTGAATCTTTGTTGGTTAGTCAGTTTCTGAAAGTTAGCCAGTACTGTGTAGCTTTGTATTTGTTTGTTGCTTACTGCAAATAGGCCTGGGGATTTGGTATTACACTCTGCCAATCCAGACCTAGCAGTAAGACTGGAGTCAGTCGTTTAGCTTGCTGGGGTTCTGTTACTACTCTGTGAACTTAGCAAGTTTGCGGCTGTATTCTAAGACTTGCCTGTCTAATCCTGTCTCACTGTGCTAGGTGTCAGGGGTCAGTTTAGTGGCAGTAAACCGAACCTGTGCACTGCAAGTGAGAATTAGGATTGTGGAGAATCTCCTTGTGTCTATCATTCCATCTCTGACCAAGGAGTTTACTGCCACACCCGTTGGTAACCCTTTAGGGTTTTGCTGTTGCCCTTAGCAACAGCATTTCGGGTTTTCTATGTATTAAAACACAACATCTTGCTTTTCACATCTGAGCAGTTCTAATACAAGAGAGATACCCAGTTCCTTAGCCTCTGGGCTTCTCTGTTCACGTTGTGTGTATTTTGTTACCCTACCACCTTCTGTGTACGTTATGTCATATTCCCTAGTCTGTCTGTGAGTCCATTTGTTTTGCATAACAGTTCAAACACCAGTACATTCCTGCAGGCACTGGAGTGCATAACAGTCCTGACACCAGTACTTTCCTGCAGGCACTGGTGTGCATAACAAATTGTTTACCATGCCTTTATTTTATATTGTACTAGATGAATACCCATGCTTTGCTACGGAATTTAAAGAATAATGCCAATCTTAGGGGTCTATTTATTAACATTATTTTTACAAAAATAATGTGAAAAAGGGTGTTTTCACACCCTTTTCACATTAATTTAGTATCACCTAAATGTATTAAAGGGCATTTGGAGCAGTTTTCATGAAAAACTGCTCCAAACCCTTTAATTCACTTTTTTTGTTTTAATAACCCACATCGCATTCCCTATACTTACAATGGGAAATGTGATGTGGCCAGATTTACAAAAAAAAAATGTTTTTGAAAAAATAACGCAGTGTGCCCTGTGGTAATCTCGTCAGCTAAGGCTGGCGAGATCACAGGGCAGCACTGCGATAGGCAGGCATTTGCCCAACTTTCTCTGCCCCTGGCAGAGAAATCTGAGTGGGGACCCGACAGAGTGATCAGCTATGTGTGTCCAATGGACACACAAGCTGATCACAGTGTAAAAAACAACAACACATACTCACCTGTCCAGGGAGTCGGTGCTGGCTCCCCCATATGCTGCAATGTGACCTCGGTGCAGTAAAATGATGCTGCAAAACGGCAGCACACTTTACAGCACCGGGGGTCACAGTACAGGAGAAGGACCCGGCACCCAGCTGCCTCCCGAAGCAGTGCGGACTGGCTCCCTGGACAGGTGAGTATACTATCCTGCTTGGGGGGGTCTGCAGCGCGTGTGGGTATTCGCGACAGGGGAGTCGACCGGGCGGCGGCGGTAGTGGTTATGTCGGTGGGGGCGGTGCATGCGCAGCAAGACATCGGGGTAATTTTTACGAAGAGGCATCGCAGGGACAGAGCTTGACCGCAAGCTCTGTTCCTGCATGCGATAATTGATACATTCCTGCGATGTAATCAATTATTGCAGTGCGAGTTTGGGCGATTTTATCACCTGTCATCTGCATCCTGGATGTGGTTGGTGATAAATAGGCCCCTTAGTCAGGTCATATCTCTGGGCTTCCCCGGATTGATGCTGTCAAAATGCTGGTGCTGAGGAGAATAATCCGCCTCCTTCTCTGACCTGTCCCGCCTCTGATATTGCCATGCTCATTGCTGTAAATGCTGGGACGACAGGCCAAGCTCCATCCACTGTACAGTATGTTAAATATGTAAGGTTTGCAGGCTATTTCAAAGGGCACTAGGTCTCCTTGCTTAGCTTCCCACTCTCCTTCAGGCTCCTCCTTTCAGGTAAAAAGATAAAGATTTTTGCACAACACTTAAGGTCACTGTGAGAGCTGTTGGTACCCTTTACACAGCAGATAAGCAGTTACTGACTATCAAGCTTTCCAGGAACAGAGCATTGTGTCCTCCCCACTCCGTGACTTGGTATCGCTGGCACCATGACTCTCCTCTGTAAGGGGGGAATTTCCAATAATTATCTCACCCCTTTTAACCCCTATGTGGGTGGAAGTTTGAAAAATCCCTTCTTAGTGGGTGCCTGTGTCACAAAGGGAAGCTACTGTCCAAATGTCCTTTATGGTTCAGGAGATTTTGTGATGAGTCAGTGGTATTTGCTATGCCCGTGTGGAAATCTTACTGCAATAAAACTATTTTCATTGCGCCCATTTTCAAGTTTAAGTACACTACCCTTTTTCACCCCCCATGCTGATGGGGGCTAAACTTGGACTGAAATGGCATCAGGAGTGTGTATTTTACATGTCACCCTCTTCCCACCCCCACCCTTAGGGGTGTCTTACCCCCACAGTATTTTTCTTTCTCAGCCACCATGCAGACTGGTACTGAACTTGGACTTAAACGCATTGGGAGTTTCACTATTCATCTCCACGACCCCGAACACTATGTATTTTTACATGTCACCCCCTTCCCACCCCCACCCCTAGGGGTGCTAGAGGTGTCTTACTCCACAGTATTTTTTCCAGATTGTAAGTGATATGTGTACCAAGTTTGGTGTAAATTGCTCCAGGCATTCCAGAGTTATGCTGGAACATATATACATACACACATACATCATTCTTATAAATAGATTTATAGGAGATACAGTATATGCCTTGAATTACTTTGCTCATTTACACTATATCTTGAAATAAATGACAACATCTATCTTTTGAAAGAAGGCTTCATTCACCAAATAATGAGTGAGTTTCTTTTTCTCTCCCATAATTACGTGTTTACAGTTTCTCTCATCACCATATAGGCTTCTTACAGGTGTGACCCTGCTGTCTCAGTGAGCCTTATTTACTGTACTGTCGGAGAGTAATAAAGATTGGCTTTGCTGGGTAAGCCTCTTTCATATGAACCAACATTTTAAAATGATCATGGGTGGCTCCTTCTCAAATAGCTAAGAAAATACCATACATAGACATGGTTAGTGGCAGTGGAAGTACAAATAGAATGGGTTACGCAAGCACCCTCACTACAGTATATCACCCACAGAGCTAGCTTCTATGGCCTCCATAGCCTAATGCCAGACTATTCCTGCAGACAAATCTAAATTCAGTGTATTCAAAATACTTTCAAATAAGTTTGTATGAAAACTGGAAGCATAGACTAGCTGTAACTTGTAGGAGGTCACAGAATGGTCACAAACATAACACAGCTGTGTATTGTGTTCTGCTTATATTATTGAATCAGTTGTGTCACAGAGAAAATGGGATTACAAATCACCACAAAATACTTGCCATTATTTCTTTCTATTTTTGGGGAAATATTCAGATCCAAAGATGGCAGCAAAACCATAAGCCCTAATGACTATACTTGGCACAGAAATTGGGGTTCCTTAGAGAAATGTGTATTTGGTAAATCTCTGCATCATAACCAAGCTACAGTATGGACTGGCTTCAACAAAGTTATATAACTACGTTTTATACAAGGCACATTTTTTCAGCAAATGCTCAGTTTTAGCTACTAGAAATCTATGAATGTTTATGATTAGACTATTAATAAGTACTAGTTGTAAGCATTGATCCATCATAAGTAATATGATAAGGAGGGAAAGAACATGGGGTACAAAATATTAAAACCTTCCCTGCGGGCCAGGTGGTGTCAAGTAGTGTGAAGGTTGTTACAACTACCCATCTGCAGTCCATTCTGAGCTGTGTTTTGTGTGGGGGAAAAGCTTCCTATCATCCTAGCAGACATACCCTTCCTAGGCTGTGCAACCAACAGAATTGCAGATATCCTTGAATGAGTTGGTCTTTGCTAAAGGTGAACGCAGTCTGGATGGGCAAGAAACATTTGCCAGAGCATCCTTTAAATGGTCCTGACTATGATTAGTGGGAAAATAAACAGTTTTAAAGCCCAAAAGGAAGCAAGTGGAGCCTTTGTCGTACAGTATGTACATTATATTTAACTTATAGCAGGTAAATTAAATTCTAAATAATTACATTTGTAACTGTGTATTTAGTTTTCCAGAACTGGTAAATATTTGTTAAAAAGAACCCAACTATCCTATAGTAATTCTGCATTTGGGACCTCTGTTGGGTTATTGCTTAATTGTTTACACTATATATTTAGTCAAGTGATTAGGTATAGTGCAGGAGTTGTACAAAGGGCACATTCGGTGGGCACTGTAGTCATGGTCAGTTGTCAAAGGTATTCAGGGAAGTTCATGGCTGAATATATTTAAACTTGTTTGGGCATTTAAATGCTCATATACACCTAGATTGTGTAATACTGTATATGCCATGTGGACTGAACTTTGTGTTTTTGTTACTAAACAATAATAACATACCTGAAGAAAGAGTCCACCAGACGCTTAGAGGGGAGTCTCCACATAATTCGCGGCCATGGATCACCAGCTGCACTACAGTCTAATCGTAGAGTTCCACCATATGATACATCTGTTTTCTGTGGAGAGCTTGAAGTGATCTTAGCATTTAATGGGTATTTCTTTACATCCAGATGTATTAATCTCCTGGCTGCACCTACAACATTTGCTGCTATGCACTCATACTTCCCAATGTCTTTTGGCGAGGTGTTACGGATGTAAAGTGTTCCATTAGGGAATACAAATAAGTTTCCATTTGCAAACTGGGATGGACGGACCTGAGTACCGTCTGAGAGCACCCATCGGATAGTAGGTGGAGGAGCACCTTTTGCTGAACAGTGAATAAAAATGCTATGACTCTGAGGCAGAGAAATATTTTCCACTTTTTCTTGTTGAATTATAGGAGGTAAAGGTGATACTTGAAGCTTCACCGTTAAGCTGTCAGCTCCTGCCACATTACTAGCAATACACTTGTAGATTCCCCGGTCAGGAAATGTCACTTCTTTAGTGGATAAACTTCCATTAGCAAAAAGTGTTATGCGTGACTCTGTTGTAGAAATAGTCTGTATTATTTTTCTATCAGGCAGAATCCAAGAAATATGGGGAGGGGGTATGCCACTAGCATTACAGTCCATTGTAATTGTATCTCCAAGATATATCAAAGTATCCTTGAAACGAGGTAATAGCATTTTTGGTTGCTGGGCAACAACTGCCAAAGTAACAGTCATCTTGTCAACGCCATGTGTATTCTGTGCAGTACACATATATTGCCCATGGTCCTGAAGTTGAAGTTTCTGTATATGTAATGTACCATTATCAAAGACTTTAAATCGCTGTATTTTGGTATTTGATGACATCATGGCCCCTGTTGGAATTGTAAGAAGAACAACATTAATACACATATAAAGTCTGCATAAATATGCTACATACTATGAAAATATCTTATTTTAACTACAATTGCACACATGTTGTGTTCACAAAATGTGGTAGTGACAGCAAACTGTTTATTAAAAGAATCAAGTGGAAATTAAACAATCCAACTATCCTAAAAATGGATTGGTATACATAATAAACAGTGGATAATTAAAAAGCAAGATAGGCTGCCTGTTTGTTCGTACTCTAAGGGACTGTATAGAAGTGTACATGGATATAATTATAATCAGAATTTTGCCATACTAAAGTGTATGTGCTTGATAGATGGATATTACTGTGCTACAGTATGAACCTGAACTACTATCAAATTATTTTAATTATTTACAAAGTTTATTACTTGAAAATCTTTGACAACATTAATGACATAAAATATTGGTAAAATTCTAGAAAAATACATAAGGCAGTATCCAATTAGCCGCGGTAATTTATCATATTGGCCCCGATGCCGGCATTTACAGATTCTGGGATTTTGTTTCACCTGACCCAGGCAGGCTAAACCAAATAATTTTTTCCGCGATTGCTGCCGCAGAATCACGTAAGTCGGTAACTTTTTCGTGGATCCTATGTTTCCATGCGAAAACGGGTAATTTTTCACAAGGAAACAAACAGGCTATAACTGGATAACCCGATAATGACCATCAGGCAAAAACTGCAATGAAAGCCCATTTTTTTCTGTGCAAAAAATTTCTGCAGCTAATAGGATACCCCCCATAATGTGATTCAAGAAAGAGATGGGACAAATGGCAGAGTGGAAGATTGTAAAAAACAACAACAATTTTTAAGTAGATGATAAATGGTAGGCAACAATTTAAAGCGCTAATATTTGCTTACAGTATGTGCTTAAATGTTCTTTAACCAAACTCACTTATAGATTTGGAAATGGCCAAAAGGTGTTATAAAGTTGTCTGTTGTTATTTTGCTAAATAATATTGAAACTGCATAATAGCATAATATTACCTGTAGCAAGTTTTGTCCAAGTAATCAAAGGCTTTGGTTCGCCAATAGTTTCACACGGGAAAACTGCATCCATTTCATATGGCACAGATACAAAGTGGATGCCAGTGGTCATAATCCTGGGCTTGTTTTCTAGCAATTTGGTCCGTATGGAAGGTGGCAGTGTTGAATCCTCTTTACTTGTTGGAGGTCGAAGTCTTGGATTAACATTTAAATAATACCAATATGGCTGAGCTGTAGAGCCTTGCAGAGTCATACGAGTTTGTGCATTGTAAGTAGGCGTTGTAGTAGCTAAACTTGTTGATGTAGAAGTGGTTGTTCTTATATTAGTATTGATTGGTGTTGTCCACACTTTATTATTTTCCTTAACCAGTGAAATAGTCAGAGGACTAGTCTTTGGAGTCCCAGGAAATTGAAAAGGCCTAGTTCTATTTAAATGATATAGCACTCTTTGGTTTACGTAATATGGATTTCCTTGGTAAGGTATTCTGAATGAAGTACCTTTGCCATCAGTTATAAAATTATTTCCAAATTGTCTGTAATTGGGTGAAATTCTTTGCCCGTGAATAAATTTATTTGGTGTCACCGGTCTTGGTCTGAACAATGGAATAACTGTCGTTGTGGTTGTTGCAGGGGTGGTCGTCGGCACGTTTGGTATAGATGTTTTTCTTTCTTGAAAATTTTGTGCTGTATATGCTGTTATTTCTGGTTTATTAGTTATTGAAAAAGGCTGATTAGTAGTATAGTAACGCAGAGGTCCATGGGTGCCAATGTAAGGTGATCTTATGGTCCCTCTTACGGGGTTATAATATGGGGGAGCTATTGCATGATGGTAGTTATTCACTACTCGAGGTTGTTGTGGATGTTTTGCGTTATAAAAGAGGCTGTTATTTAACTTTGAACCATAGTTATTCTTAAAGTGATCTTGTTTAGACTGTGAAAACATTTTGTTCTGGTTGGAAGAATATGTATCCAGTTCATTAAGTCTTGAGGAAAGCGTATTTGCTTGCAGTATTTTTGTAGCTCTAGTTGGTACAACTTGATTTATAGCGTCTTGATCTTTTATTCTCTTAAGTATTGAATGCTGAATAGGCATGTTGAGTCGTGTGCTTGGAGAAGTTGAATGGAAATGCGTGGTAGGAGCAAAAGTATTCATTGTAATTGGAGACATAGTCATATATTTACCAGGGTTAGGCGTTATTTTCTCATCAAGTGGCCTCCAAAGGCTTCCTTTGTTTCCAGAATAAACATGAATTATTCTGTGTTTAGTCTCATCCCTATAAACAGGGGTTGTAGGTTTTTGTGTTGTGTGTTCTGTGGATGTAGACATAGTTTGCTTAGCTATATTCTTTTGTACATAATTTATATATTTCATGAAATTGCTAGTTGTAGTTGTTTGAGTGGTTAGCATTGGTTCCTCTGTAAGAAGTACAGGAGAAGGTTCTGTTTCAACAGAAAGATGTACTTCTGTGTCTACTTTATTTTCAGATTCTGGTAATTTATATGTTTCAGGCCATGATGGAGGTGTACTTGCAATGTATTTCATGGTGGTGTCTTGAGCATTAAAGTCTTTAGTATAATTCGTTGTACCATCGCGATCTCTTGTAGTCTGTATGTGATGTGTAGTTATTGCATCTTTAGTAGGTTTTAATGTATACAATTCTTTTGTGCTGTCTATATCAGCATAAATATATGCTATGTCTGTTGTTGTGACAGGGGGAGCAAGTGGTAATTCCAAGATCTTGGTAGCTGTGGGGGTAGTAGCTGGAATATCTATCAATGTATCATTTTCTACAGTTAGGAGCGGTACAGATTCAGTTGGTTCTAGTATAGTGCTTGGGTGTGTCATTTTGCTAGTCTGATAAAGAGTATTTTCTTGGTTTGCTAAAGCTTTAGTGGTCTTGTCTTCATCAGTTGTTGAATGAACTGGATTCTGAGTAATAATGTTATATGCGTTTTGCCTAGAGGACACTGTAGGAAAAATTTGGTTCTGCCGATGTCTGGGTCGATTTGGTCGAAACTTTCGTCTCCCTTGGTTTCTTCGTCTAGGATATTGAATGTAGCCATGTGTTAGAAGTGGAGTGGTTGAGCTCAGTGTTTGAGAAATAATGGGTGTTGTTTTAATTGTTCCTGGGGGAGTAGAGGTAACAGTTCTTAATTTATCAATGGGACTTTTAATAGTATGAGAACTTCTTATTGTTGTCAGTAAAAGTTGTTTTATATCTACACTGAATGTTTTAGTATCATGATTTTTGTCAGTATTAGTGTTTAATACATTTTCTGTTGGATAAATATAATCCTTAGAAGTATCAGCAGGTTCTTCCTCCATTGGACTAGATAATATAGGATCCACATAAGTGGTAGCGGCAATTGTTGGTAATGGTGTAACAGTAGAACTAGAAGGTTTAGGTATAATTCTCTCAATAGCTTTAGAGACCATTTGGTCATGTCCTGTAATACTAATTTTTGTAGGATATGAAGGATATGTATTAGTATTCAATTTCTCTGTCACATATATTAAGTTATCATTGTACAAATTCATGGAATTTAGCTGGTCATTGTAGTCTGATGTTGGATATTCAGAAGCAAACTGTGTCGAAATAATCACTGTAGACTCTTCATCTGTAGCATGATGTATAATGTCATAGTTAGGTGTTGGAACCTTTGCTTCATTTTCATCTGTTTCCACATCATACTCGCTAGGAATGGTTTGAACTTCAACAGAAGAAAAATGTTTATCTGAAAAGTGTTCTTGTTGAGGTTTTATAGTTACTTGACCAGGAATGTGATCTGATTCATATGTTTGAATGTTTTTTGTTGGATCAGTAATCTCAGTCTCTGCATTATATATTTCTGTAAAAGGATATACCTCTTCCTCATCTGTTGAATAAATGGAGTGCTCTTCATCAAAATTCTCAAGAGTTGATATTAAAGGATTCACAGTAGTTAACTTAGTCAATGAAACTGGTGGTTCAGTTGTCACTTGCTCTTGAATCTCCTCTGCAAATGAAACTTCACTGTAATCATCTGACTCTTCATTAGTTGTTGAGGAAACTCTGTGATCTGCCAGTGTAGTTATATCCTGATATTGTCTTATAGTTATTTTTGGTGAAGAAGTTATAAATAGTAAATCATCTTCATCTGCTGATGCCTCTTCCATATTATTTGATGATTCTGTTATGATATTCAATGGTGGTTCAGTTATGGAAGGTGAAGTTGTAGCTTTATGACTGAATGTTGGTGCAGTAGTTGCTCTTGGAATGGTTAGATGAGGAATTTCAGTTGTTTTCTGAACATTTCTTCCTCTAACCTTTGCCAAAATACTGGCCCATTGCTTTGGATCAATCTGTTTATTGCCCACATTTATTCTCCTCCTAGAATCAAATTTCCTTCTGCCTTCTGCTATGTTACTGTCTTTATCTTTTTCTGTATTTTTCCATGAATTCGTTTTTACTCTATCTTTTCTGTTGCCTTGGTTTCTAGTTACAGAAGAACCTTTATTTTTTCCAGACTCTCTTCTATTCTCAACATCATAGTATTTATCTGTCTCCTCGTGTATGTCTCTCTCACCTGATCCTCTGTCATCATCTATCACATCATACTTGGGCTTTTTAGAAAGTTTTACCACAGGATATTTTTTAATTATTGTTACTTTATTTAAATGCTCAGAGAACTTTTTTAGTATTGTCACCTGCACGCTATGCAGGTCTGTTCCATATTGATTTATAGCTATGCACCTGTACAGGCCAGTATTAGTAAGCTTGGTATTTGGAATCAGCAATGACCCATCAGTTAAGAAATATACACCACTTTTATTTGTCCCTGAATTAATAATATTATTGTTTGGTAAAATCCAGTTGACATCAGCATCAGGGTTTGCAAATGCATTACAAGCTAAACTTATAGGTTCTCCAATTGTTTTGGTGACCACTTTAATGTTAGTTTCAGATATGTCATTTGCTGAAGGTTGTACCATCACTCTAATAGGCAAGGTATCCGTCTCATGTTTTACTTGTGCTATGCAATGATACACACCAGAATCAGCAAAATCTGCAGCTTTGATTATCAGCTGGCCATTAGCAGATATGGAATATTTGCTATCTTGGTCACTATGTGGGGCTTTAAGTATTGTCCCATCTGGAAGACTCCATTCAATAGTAGGAGTTTCCGATGACTTCACATTGCAGTTCAGTTGACAAACACTGCCTTTAACAACACTATATGATGTTTTGGTGTATTCATTTCTATTTATCATGACCCAGCTGCTCTTTGGATATTGTATATGTTTTGTGTGAAGAGATTGGGAGAGCTGTGTGGAGAAAGACAGTGTAACCTTCTTAGCTGTGCTCATCCTTCTGTTCAGCTGAACCTTGATAATGTTTTGCATCACCCATTCAGGCTCTGCTGTTATAACAGCCCTAACTCCTGTGTAATAATATGAATCATGGTCCAGATTTTGTTTATATCTGTAAGTCAGTTTTGCGCTATCAGTAAACAGCAACTCTCTTTCCAACTTAACAGGAACCTCACTATAGTAAGCTATTAGTTTCCAAAGTCTTTCATAGTTATCCCGTGTCATGGGGCACTCAAAATCAAGAACAAATGTCATATTGATATCAATCTCTTCTGCATGAAGTTGGTTCCAATTCATTTTGCTGAAATCTTCTGTTTTCTTTATCTGACAATCTAGATTAACCTTATTCCCATGCTCATCACTCATATTTAAAACAATTTGCCCGAGAAAATCGTTATTTAACTCTAACAATTGAAGATCATTAACATCATCATCATCATCATCATCATCAGAGTAAGAGTCACTGCTGTTTATCCTCATTGGTGAGGAGATTGTAGGACGTACACAGGACATATCTTTCAGACTCTGAATTTCTTGGTTTTGCAGATGTCTTGGAGTGGAGCACATTGGGCACAGCTGTCCATTTTCGTATGATCTGTCTTTCTTACATTTTAATACACCTACAGAAATATGAAACACCATGAATTTTAATATAAAAACTGTATGAGACAATTGTTAAAAGATGTCTTATATTGAGATAATAAAAAGAATACACACATAAATACATACATCAAAGTAAGTAAGCCCACAGCTATTTTTAAGTTAGAATGTACAATTACAAAACACTTAGAGCTTGCTACAGAACGTGGAAAAAAGGCATAAAAGTTTTCTTACTTCACTCTAGATCAAAAAATGATCAAACACAATATGACACTACTGTAATTCAAAGTTTATCATCAGCAGAAATGTATTATTTATTAGCAGTTTCTTATATAGCGCAGCATATTCCATTGCGCTTTACAATTAGAAATGAACTTATATAGGAAAATACTAAGTTTCATGTAACAGATGAGCTCACATAATCAGATGCACTTATATTTTGGGCCTGATTTTGTGTTGCAAGCAATGCGGATGTTAATTGAGTTGAGCGACTTATTGTTACTGCACGTGTGCAAAAATTGCTAAAAACTCATATGGTGCATGCATTATAGCGTGTGTATGCACGGAGTTGCAGTTACGATTGAGACACATGGTATTAGAAATATACTGGGTATGGACTTGGCATTCCTGGGCGGTGACTGGGAGGTGGCTATTCAGGTGCAAGAAAATGATCCGTCTTATAGGCATCTTATGGATGTGTCACAGGTGTGTAGCTAAACTGGTTGCAAACTCAGATGCTTAAACCAATCACACTAGAGGCTAACTCTGGCAGAGATTCTGCATCTAGTATGGGGCTGGTGCAAGTTTCGATGGCGCAACTGATTGTTTCGTCTAAAGATGCTCAAAGTGGGTATCTCAGTCCTTGCACATTCGGATGCATGCTTGTACACCAGGGGAAGGGCTGATACTAGCATTTATTTTATTGTTACGCATTTGTTTATGCTTTTAGTTTTCTTTGATGTGATTATATGTCATAAATCAGAAACAGCTTACTTAACTGTCCCATAAAACCTATTCCATATATTGCTGAGTTTCCACCAGTATGACAATATCAATCCTATGCAGGGGTTAAACACATCTTCCTGGCAACAATCTACTAAACTGTCAAGCTCCATTAGTAAGCATATCTGTCTCCACTGCCCCAGCAGTCCTAGTCATACTGGCATCTGCCCAGCAGCCAGCCATGGAGGGACTCAGGCAGTCAGCTACTGTAGAATTCTTCCGGGCTATGAATTTTAGTTTCTCACTGGGACATAGAACAGTTGACCAAAGGGGAGCTATGAGAACAAAGAGAAATAAGTAAAGCTGGATTGCCAGTGATATGCAGTCAAGGCCAGATTAACAATGGGGTGGATGGGGCTGCAGTTCCAGGCCTCCCATTAAAAACAGGCCCACATGATTCCTTGCAGTGCAACCAGTTTTGATAGGAATAAAAACAAACAATTTCCTGTCTCCTCCAAAAGCTTAGCTCACTCCCTTCCCTGCTGCCCAAATTAGCATTACCCATGCACCCCCACCCCAAACCGGTCGTCTGAAGCCGGGCCAGTCCATGGCCTGTCTGAAACCTTGGCTCGATTATGCATGAGGCTCTGCCCCTGACCCATCTGAAGCTGAGCCCCCATGCCACCCTACGCTCTGCCTACATACCAACTGAAGCTCTACCCCCTGGCCCATAAAAAGTTGTTGCTTACTATTCACACTGTTTCCTGCAACAATCTGAAGTCAGAATCAGGATTAAAGAGAGGAAGGACCTGGGGGAGGAAACTGCTGTTTCTGGGTAGAGCTGGGTCTGTGGATGTCGTTGATGTCAGAACTGAGCGGGTGTCAATAAGTATGTTAGTGTCAGTAAGGAGTGTCTGTGTCTATAAGTGGTGTCTGTCACTAACAGGTATCTGTCAGTAAGCTGTGTCTGTGTCTATAAGGGGTGTCTGTGTCAATAAGTAATGTCTGTGTTAGTAAGCGGTATCTGTGTCAGTAAGGGGGTATCTGTGTCAGGAAGTGTGTTATACCCCTTTCACACCACACAATAACCCGGTATTGACCCGGCATAGTGAAAGGGGAATAGCCGAAATCGCGGGTCGCCTGACCCGGCAATTCAACCTGGGAATAAAGCAGTGATATACCCGGGATGAATACCGGGTCAGTGGCTGCGTAAACCGGCTCCCGAGTCGATGCATCCCGGGACCCGTTTACTACAGCAGGGAGAGGAGGTGCAGAGATGATCTCATCTCCCAGCACCGCCTCAACCTCCACCCCCACCGCTGGCTCCACCCCCCGCTGCTATGGCAACCTGCCCGGCATATTGCTGGGTCAGGCAAGCCTGCTGCAGCTGCCAATGCCGGATCCCTCCCGGGAAGGACCCGTTTCCAATTCCTGGGTGGGATCCGGCATTGGCAGTGTGAAAATAGGATTTTAATACCTACCGGTAAATCCTTTTTCTCTTAGTCCGTAGAGGTTGCTGGGGCCATCATAGAACCATGGGGTATAGATGGGATCCGCAGGAGACATGGGCACTTTAAGACTTTGAAAGGGTGTGAACTGTTCTCCTCCCTCTATGCCCCTCCAGACTCCAGTTATAGGAACTGTGCCCAGGGAGACGGACATTTCGAGGAAAGGATTTATTGTTAACTAAGGTGAGAGTCATACCAGCTCACACCTCAAGCATGCCGCACAACGTGGCATTCAACAGAACACAAGCCAACAGCATGAACAATTTCAGCAACAGGCTGACTATAAACGTAACATAACATGTGTGTAACCACAACTAATAACTGCAGATACAGTACGCACTGGGCCGGGCGCCCAGCATCCTCTATGGACTAAGAGAAAAGGATTTACCGGTAGGTATTAAAATCCTATTTTCTCATATGTCCTAGAGGATGCTGGGGTCATGATAAAACCATGGGGTTATACCAAAGCTCTAGAATGGGCGGGAAAATGCGGATGACTCTGCAACACCGATTGACCAAACTTAAGGTCTTCATTGGCCAAAGTGTCAAACTTGTAGAACTTTGCAAAAGTGTTTGAACCCGACCAAGTAGCTGCTCGGCAAAGTTGCAATGTCGAGACCCCCCCCCCCCCCCCCCGGCAGCCACCCAGGATGAACCCACCTTTCTAGTAGAATGGGCTTTTACCGGTTCCGGTAATGGCAATCCAGCCGTGGAATGAGCCTGCTGAATCATGTTACAGATCCAGCGTGCAATGGTCTGCTTGGAAGCAGGGCACCCAATCTTGTTGGGAGCATACAGGACAAACAGAGCTTCTGTTTTCCTAATCTGAGCCATTCTGGCAACATAAATCTTCAAAGCTCTGGCCACATCCAGAAATTTTGACTCAGCGAAAGCGTCAGTAGCCACAAACACCACAATAGGTTGGTTCATGCGGAAAGAGGAAACCACCTTCGGCAGAAATTGTTGTCCTCAATTCAGCCCTATCTTCATGGAAGATCAAATAAGGGCTCTTGTGAGACAAGGCCGCTAATTCAGACACCCGCCTTGCTGAAGCCAAGGCCAACAGGATGACCACTTTCCAAGTGAGGAATTTCAACTCCACCTTCCGTAAAGGTTCAAACCAATGTGATTGAAGGAACTGCAACACCACATTAAGATCCCATGGTGCCACTGGAGGCACAAATGGAGGTTGGATGTGCAACACGCCTTTCACGAAAGTCTGAAGTTCTGGAAGGGAGGCCAATTGTTTCTGAAAGAAAACCGATAAGGCCGAAATGTGTACCTTAATTGAGCCCAATTTTAGGTCCGCATCCACACCTGCTTGTAGAAAATGGAGAAAACGTCCTAGCCGAAACTCCTCCATAGGAGCCCCCTTGGATTCACACCAGGAAACATTTTTTCTCCAAATACGGTGGTAATGTTTAGACGTTACCCCTTTTCTGGCCTGAATAAGTGTGGGAATGACTTCACTGGGAATAACCTTATGGGCTAGGATTTTGTGCTCAACCGCCATGCCGTCAAACGTAGCCACGGTAAGTACTGATACACGCACGGCCCCAGTTGTAACAGGTCCTCGCACAGAGGAAGAGGCCAGGGATCTCCTATGAGTAATTCCTGAAGATCTGGATACCAAGCCCTCCTTGGCCAGTCTGGGACAATGAGGATCACCCGGATCTTTGTTCTTCTTATGATCTTTAGAACTTTTGGAATGAGAGGAAGTGGAGGGAATACATACACCGACTGAAACACCCACGGTGTCACCAGTGCATCCACTGCAATTGCTTGAGGGTCCCTTGACCTGGAACAATATCTCTGAAGCTTCTTGTTGAACCGAGATGCCATCATGTGTACTTGAGGAACTCCCCAACAACTTGTCACCTCTGCGAAGACTTCTTGGTGGAGGCCCCACTCTCCTGGATGGAGATCGTGTCTGCTGAGGAAGTCTGCTTCCCAGTTGTCCACTCCTGGAATGAAGATCGCTGACAGAGCGCATGTATGCTTTTCCGCCCAGCGGAAAATCCTTGTGGTTTCTGCCATTGCCGCTCTGCTTTTCATTCCGCCCTGACGGTTTATGTACACTACTGCTGTTACATTGTCCGACTGGATCAGTACAGGCAGATCTCGAGGAAGATGTTCCGCTTGCAGAAGGCCATTGTAAATGGCCCTTAACTCCAGAACATTTATGTGGAGACAAGTTTCCTGACTTGACCATCTTCCTTGGAAGTTTTCTCCCATTGTGACTGCCCCCCAGCCTCTGAGGCTTGCATCTGTGGTCACTAGGATGCAGTCCTGAATCCCGAACCTACACCCCTCTAGGAGGTGAGAGTTGTGCAGCCACCACAGGAGTGATACCCTGGTCTTGGAAGGCAGGATTATCCTCCGGTGCATGTGTAGGTGGGACCCGGACCACTTGTCCAACAGGTCCCACTGGAACACTCTGGCATGGAACCTACCAAACTGCATGGCCTCGTAGGCCGCAACCATCTTCCCCAGCAACTGAATGCATTGATGGATTGACTTGCTGGTTTCAGAATTTGTTTGAACAGACTCTGAAGTTCCAGAGCCTTTTCCACTGGAAGAAAGACTCTCTGTAGTTCTGTGTCCAATATAATTTCCAAAAATGACAACCGCGTTGTCGGAATCAACTGTGATTTTGGCAAGTTTAGGAGCCAACCATGTTGCTGAAGAACTGTCAGGGAGAGTGCAACTTTTTAGACCAACTGGTCCCTGGATCTCGCTTTTATCAGGAGATCGTCCAAGTATGGGATAATCATGACTCCTTGCTTGCGAAGGAGAACCATCATCTCCACCATCACTTTGGTGAAAATCCTTGGAGCCGTGGACAGACCAAACAGCAACATTTGAAATTGGTAATGACAATCCTGAATTGCAAATCTCAGGTAAGCCTGATGCGGAGGATAAATGGGAACATGTAAGTAGGCATCCTTTATGTCCACCGACACCATAAAATCCCCTTCCTCCAGACTGGAGACCACTGCGCGGAGAGACTCCATCTTGAATTTGAATTTCTTTAGGTAGAAATTTAGGGATTTCAGGTTTAGAATTGGTCTGACCAAGCCGTCCGGCTTCGGGGCCACAAACAGGCTTGAATAAAAGCCTTCTCCCTGTTGTGACTGGGGAACCCTGATGATAACTTGATTTTGACACAACTTTTGTATTGAGTCGCAAACTACCTCCCTGTCCGGAAGAGAAGCTGGTAAGGCCGATTTGAAAAAACGGCGAGGGGGAACGTCTTGAAACTCCAGCTTGTACCCTTGGGATACTATTTATAAAACCCATGGGTCTAGGTCCGAACGAAACCAAAACTGACTGAAGAGTTTGAGATGTGCCCCCACCGGTGTGGACTCCCGCATAGGAGCCCCAACGTCATGCGGTGGAAGTGGCAGAAGCCTGGGAGGACTTCTGCTCCTTGGAGCCTGACAAGGCTGGTGATCATTTACCTCTTCCCTTTCCTCTAGTAGCAAGGAAGGAAGAACCTCTGCCCTTTCTGTATATATTGGGCCAAAAGGACTGCATCTGATAGTGATGCGTTTTCTTTTGTTGCGGGGGAAAATAAGGCAAAAAAGAAGACTTACCCGCGGTAGCTGTAGATACCAAGTCATAAAGGCCATCACCAAATAAAGCCTTACCTTTATATGGTAGAGATTCCATACTTTTCTTGAAATCAGCATCAGCATTCCATTAATGAATCCACAACGCTCGTCTAGCTGAGACTGCTATGGCATTGGCCTTTGATCCCAAAAGACCAATATCTCTCGCAGCTTCCTTAAGGTATGCTGCAGCGTCCTTGATATAACCCAGCGTCAAGAGGACCCTATCCCTATCTAGGGTATCTATTTCAGAAGACAAATTGTCTGCCCACTTTTCGATAGCACTACTTACCCACGCAGACGCAATGACAGGTCTGAGTAGCATACCTGTGGTCGCATAAATGGACTTTAATGTAGTTTCTTGTTTACGATCCGCAGGATTCTTAAGGGCCGCCATGTCAGGTGATGGGAGAGCCACCTTTTTAGACAAACGTGAGAGGGCCTTGTCCACGGTGGGGGGTGACTCCCACTTTTCTCTATCCGCCAAGGGAAATGTATAAGCTACCTTAATACTTTAGGGAATCTGAAACTTTTTGTCAGGAGCTTCCCAGAGTTTTTCAAATAGCGTGTTCAGTTCATGAGAGGGGGGAAACGTTACCTCAGGTTTCCTTTCCTTATACATACAGACCCTTTTATCAGGGACAGCCGGGTCCTCAGTGATATGTAGCACCTCTTTAACCACCACAATCATGTACTGAATGCTCTTTGCCAATTTTGGATCTAATCTGGAATCGCTATAGTCGACACTGGAAGTAGAGTATGTGTCGGTATCAGTGTCTGCCAGCTGGGCCAGCTCCGTTTCTGTGACCCTGAGGGGACCTGACTTTGCAATAACATATCTTCTACAGATTTATCTAGCCTCTTATTAATAAGAGCCACATTAGCATTCAAGGCGTTCAACAGATTTATCCAATCCTGCGTCAGCAGTGCCGACAGGGTCACCCCCGCAGCCGTTTGTGTCCCAATACAGCCTCCTCCTGGGAAGAGGCTTCAGCCTCAGACATGTCGACACACGTGCACCAAACACCCACAGACACACCGGGCCTATAGGGGACAGACCCACAGTAAAGCCTGTTAGAGAGGGGTGGTCTTCTGTATGCCGACTGTCGGGATCCCGGCGCACAGTATACCGGCGCCGGAATCCCAACACCCGGTATACCGACAACTATTCTCCCTCATGGGGGTCCACGACCCCCCTGGAGGGAGAATAAAATAGTGTGGCGCGCGTAGCGAGCCACCGTGGCCGCAGCGTGGCGAGCGCAGCGAGCCCGCAAGGGGCTCCTTTGTGCTCGCCACGCTGTCGGTATGCCGGCGGTCGGGCTCCCTGCGCCGGTATGCTGGGCGTCGGGAGCCCGAGCACCGGCATACCGTACGACACCCTTAGAGAGACACAGAAGAGATTTGCCAGCTCACACCCCAGTGCCCAATCAGCGGTTCTGAAGCACCCAATAAATACCTCAGACCTGTAGTGCTTTTAACATAAGGTATATTGCACAAAATTTAGCCAGTGCCCCCCCCCAGTTTTGCACCCTGATACTTGTCAGTGTGAAGGAAGGACCAGCGTCTCTGCAGCCTGATGGAGAGAAAATGGCGCTGAGTGAGCTGTGAGGACAAAGCTCCGCCCCCTTAATGGCGCGCTTCCGTCCCGCTTCTTCTATGATTATACTGGCGGGGGTTTTGGACAGTCCCTCTTTTGCCAGTGTCCACTGAGGATATATTAGCTTCCCAGGGCGCCCCCCCCCCCCCCCCCCGGCGCCATGCACCCTGTAGTGCTGTGTATCTGTGGGAGCTTGGCGCGCAGCGTCCGCGCGCTGTGCAGTACCTCAGAGAATGCCGCTAATGGTGTCCTATAGCCAGAAGCAGAGCCCTTGAACTCACTGGAAGTGGGTCATACTCCTCTCCCCTAAGTCCCACGAAGCAGGGAGACTGTTGCCAGCAGCCTCCCTGAACATAAAAATCCTAACAAAAAGTATTTTTTCAGAGAAACTCAGTAGAGCTCCCTGTAGTGCGTCCAGTCTCACTGGGCACAATTCTAAAACTGAAGTCTGGAGGAGGGGCATAGAGGGAGGAGCCAGTTCACACCCTTTCAAAGTCTTAAAGTGCCCATGTCCCCTGCGGATCCCGTCTATACCCCATGGTTCTATGATGACCCCAGCATCCTCTAGGACGTATGAAAAAGGGGTATTACTGACACAGATAGTCCTTATGGACCCAGATTCCCCTTTTTACACAGATACCACTTAACTACACAGACAGACTTACTCTTTCCACTGTATCAGTTAGAAGTGTCTGTAGGTAAGATGATTCTGTCAGTAGGTGGTATATGTCGGTAAGAGGTGTCTGTACCTGTAAGAGTGTTTGTGTCAGTGAGTTGTATCTGTGTCAGTAAGGAGTTTCTGTCATTAGTTTGAAAGTGAAAATAAGTAATATCTGTGTCAATAACTGTGTCTGTCACTAAGTATTTGTGTCAGTACTTGTGTCTAGGTCAGTACGTGTGTCTATGTTAGTAAGTGTGTCTGTGTCATTGTGCTTGTGTCTGGAATCTGTCAGTAAGGGATGTCTGTGTCAGTAAGTAGTTTCTGTCAGTAAGACTTTGTCAGTAAGCAGTGTCTGTGTAGGTAAGTGTGTTAATAAGTACTGTATGTGTGTCAGTAAGTGTTTGTGTCAGTGAGTGTGTCTGTATTAGTGTGTGTGTGTCTGTGTCGGTAAGTGGTATCTGTGTCAGCAAGTGTGTCTCAGGAGCCCTCAGTTACCTTTCTGCCCTGTTTTGCCCACATCTCTGCACCCCTTTCCCCATCTGCTTTGTATTGCTCCAATATGTACTCATTTTTCCACATCTACTCTGTTTTGCTCCATCATTACTCCCCTTTTCACTTACTTTGCATGCTATTTGTATCATATGGTGGTCATTGTGCTTCTCTCTAAATCATATTGCGGTCACTAATGTTCAGCATTATATGGTGGTCACATACTTTTTCTTGTTAAAGCTCCACTATTAAGTGGTTGAAGGCATGCAGTAGCTATGACCTCCATGAATATAGCCACACACCCCTATGTAGACTACACCCACACCACATTGGTCACACCCAGAGGCATCGGAAATGGGGGGGGGCGACAAAGGCACCATGCCCCCCCAAAAATACAAGACAGAGACACAGGAGTATGTGAGGGGGAGCACTTACCCCTGGATCCCCACGGGTGAATCCTCCTTTAAAAAGAGTGTGCTGGCACAGCCTGCTATGCCCCACATCCTGTCCTAGACTCTTCACAGATGCATGGGAGGAGATGTGGCCATGCTGAGCCTGCTGAGACATCCCCACCTCCTCCCAGTAATGCATCTATGAAGAGCCAGCTAGGAGGACATGGGGCATAGCAGCAGGCTGCAGCAGCACACTACAGGAGGAGTAACCCGTACTGTAGGTAATCGCACCCCCGCACTGGGGGAGGGGGTGGGGAGGTTTGAGGGGAGCGCCAACATGTCATTTTATCTGCACCCCCAACCACTAAACACTGCAGCACCCACGGTCACACCCCCACTTCACTAGCCACACCACTTGTATACCACCTGCCAAGGCACACAATAGGCAATGCATAAATTTCAGCCCCAGACCCATGTAGACCTTAATCTGGCACTGCATACAGTTTTTTGGATAGCAAGTGAACTTTCTACTGCAGATGAGTTTCTTGGTATTGACATCTATCTTTGTTAGCTTGTGTCTTCTTCTAAATCCCAGTCTAGAGTACTGAAACGCAAATCAGCTGCAGCCACAGTAGATAAGGTTATGATGTATGACCACATAATTATTGGATGCAGTATGACACAGCACAACGTATGTACGTCGCTGCAAAACACTAGTGATGCCATATAAATAAAATGTAATAATAATAATAATAATAATAATGAGCCTACCTTCTATCTCTGCAATGCGGTTGAGAGATGGTGGGAAGGGCAGAAGAGGGTGGGGACGTGCCGGGTGTACAGTATATACTGCGCACTGACCCTCTTATGCAAAAGGTAGTACCTTGCCCAGGCTGTAAAGATGCTTAGGCTGAGTCTACATTTCTGTCCCTTATACCCTATCTCAATCTTGGCACCTCTGTTGGCACCCTTCCCCATACAGACACTTGGTGCCCAGAAGCGAGTACCTCTATTGCTTCTCTTAGTTTTTTAAGTGGGATCACTAATATATAGTCCCTGATAAATATAATTATACAACTTTTTTCTAGATAAACTATTTAAAATATATTTCAATTCCCGCGCTAAATTTAATTATAGTAACCTAGACCAAGTTAGTAGTGTTAATACAGAGAAGTTCAATATGCAAAACTAAGGCTAGATTAAACTTTTAATGGTCCCTGGTCTTTGATAAATAAAGCAATAAATTAGAATAGCAGTCAGTAAAAAGTTATTGAATTACACTGTATTGTAGAGAATTTGCTCACTATGGGGTGTCATGTACTAAAGGTCCAGACACTACACCCCGGCGACATCTCCTCATAAAATGCCTCTGCCTGCCTGGGTGTAGAAATCCTGGTGTTGGTGTATTTTGGTATGTCTTATTAAGCTAAAATGTGAATCTTTCCATGCATGGATTCATCTCACCACATGCAGAAATGAAATGACATTGGACAACATTCAATAAGTATATATCTATGAGTCACAACAACATGACAAACAGCAATCCCTTGTGTTGAAATATACACTATAACAGGGTAAATAATCAATTATTTTGTGTAAGAGATTTTTTTCATTTCATGGATATGGTCAATGTTAATGCAAAGTATATATACTGATTAGCAAATTGTTATTACTATAAAATCATTTAAATGACACTTACCATTGGATTGTTCATCCCATTCAAGCAGCCATTTTAATTGGCAGTCACAGGCCCATGGGTTGCCATGGAGATATAAATTCTCTAGCAATGGTATTGTTTTAATCATGGCTGCAGGCAGTGTCTGAATCATGTTGTCTGATAAGTAAAGGTGTTTCAATGTTGATTGTCTAAAATAGCCCAAAAAATTAAAAGTGCAGAAGGTGTTGGCATGAATTTGCTGAAGCAAGTTCCCTTCTAGATGAAGCAGTCTTAAGGCAATTAAGCCATTAAATGCATTGGGATGTATGAATCCAATTTTATTATGGTCAACATGTAACCTGGTTAAACCAAAAAGTCCATGAAATGTGTGGCTGTTAATAACTTTCAGCTTGTTGTAGCTCATTTTGAAAACCTATTAGGGAAAAAAAAAAATGTTTTTTGACTACAGCTAGAACTTGTATTTCCAAAGGCATAACATTCTATTGTAGAGTTGTACACACACTCAAGGTGGTCAGGCAGCATTTACTACCTGCCTCCCAGCCTAAAGATAGATAGTGAATGGCTGTCAGCATGCTGATTGGTAGATGACTGGAGCTATCCACCAATGAGAGTGCTGACAGCAATTCACTGTATGGAAGCATGTGGAGAGAAGGAGCTGGACCACAGGAGGGGTAGGTTATGAATTTATTTTGATTTATCCCGCTGAATGGGTGAGTAGGGTCCCTAGTCCATCGCTTTGCCCAAGGCCTACAAAACTTTCAAGACAGCCCTGTACACAGTGGGGTATATTTACTAACATTCGTAATTTTCGGAAAAAGGTCAAAGTTCAATCACGAATGACATCGAAAGTGTAAAACTGCAACTTTTTGAATTTATTTTTACGACTAATTTACTAAGCTGTCGTATTCGGATTTTTCATTTGTTCCGATGTCGATGTCATTCGTGTTTTTTTTACCTTTTTTACGGCAGTGATTAGCAAAACACTGCCGACTTTTTCAAAATGAATCTCGGCCGAATCTGTGTGATCCGTGCTGGGGTTCTTTTTTTTTTTTTTTTTTTTTTAAATAAACACTGTAAAACGGAGAAAAAAAATGCGTGGGGTCCCCCCTCCTAAGCATAACCAGCCTCGGGCTCTTTGTGCCGACCCTGGTTGCAGAAATATGGGGGGAAAAATGACAGGGGTTCCCCCATATTTAAGCAACCAGCATCGGGCTCTGCGCCTGGTCCTGGTTCCAAAAATACGGGGGACAAAAAGAGTAGGGTTCCCCCGTATTTCTAAAACCAGCACCGGGCTCCACTAGCTGGACAGATAATGCCACAGCCGGGGGTCACTTTTATATAGTGCCCTGCGGCCGTGGCATCAAAAATCCAACTAGTCACCCCTGGCCGGGGTACCCTGGGGGAGTGGGGACCCCTTCAATCAAGGGCCCCCCCCCAGCCACCCAAGGGCCAGGGGTGAAGCCCGAGGCTGTCCCCCCCATCCAATTGGCTGCGGATGGGGGGCTGATAGCCTTTTGTGAAAATGAAAAGATATTATTTTTAGTAGCAGTACTACAAGGCCCAGCAAGCCTCCCCCGCATGCTGGTACTTGGAGAACCACAAGTACCAGCATGCGGCGGAAAAACAGGCCCACTGGTACCTGTAGTACTACTACTAAAAAAATACCCAAAAAAAGACAAGACACACACACCTTGAAAGTAAAGATTTATTACATACATCCACACAAACATACAAACATACTTACCTATGGCCCCACGCAGGTCGGTCCTCTTCTCCAGTAGAATCCAAGGGGTACCTGTTGAATAAATTATACTCACCAGCTCCAGGGTCCCAGGCTCCTCGTAGCATCCATTTGTAATCCACGTACTTGAATAAAATAAAAAAACGGACACCCGAGCCACGCACTGAAAGGGGACCCATGTTTGCACATGGGTCCCCTTTCCCCGAATGCCAGAAACCCACTCTGACTTCTGTCTAAGTGGGTTTCTTCAGCCAATCAGGGAGCGCCACGTTGTGGCACCCTCCTGATCGGCTGTGTGCTCCTGTACTGACTGACAGGCAGCACGCGGCAGTGTTACAATGTAGCGCCTATGCGCTCCATTGTAACCAATGGTGGGAACTTTCTGCCCTGCGGTTGACCGAAAGTGACTTCACCGCTGAGCAGAAAGTTCCCACCATTGGTTACAATGGAGCGCATAGGCGCTACATTGTAACACTGCCGTGTGCCGCCTGTCAGACAGTACAGGAGCACACAGCCGATCAGGAGGGTGCTACAACGTGGTGCTCCCTGATTGGCTGAAGAAACCCACTTAGACAGAAGTCAGAGTGGGTTTCTGGCAGTCGGGGAAAGGGGACCCATGTGCAAACATGGGTCCCCTTTCAGTGCGTGGCTCGGGTGTCCGTTTTTTTATTTTATTCAAGTACGTGGATTACAAATGGATGCTACGAGGAGCCTGGGACCCTGGAGCTGGTGAGTATAATTTATTCAACAGGTACCCCTTGGATTCTACTGGAGAAGAGGACCGACCTGCGTGGGGCCATAGGTAAGTATGTTTGTATGTTTGTGTGGATGTATGTAATAAATCTTTACTTTCAAGGTGTGTGTGTCTTGTCTTTTTTTGGGTATTTTTTTAGTAGTAGTACTACAGGTACCAGCGGGCCCGTTTTTCCGCCGCATGCTGGTACTTGTGGTTCTCCAAGTACCAGCATGCGGGGGAGGCTTGCTGGGCCTTGTAGTACTGCTACTAAAAACAATATCTTTTCATTTTCACAAAAGGCTATCAGCCCCCCATCCGCAGCCAATTGGATGGGGGGGACAGCCTCGGGCTTCACCCCTGGCACTTGGTTGGCTGGGGGGGGGACCCCTTGATTGAAGGGGTCCCCACTCCCCCAGGGTACCCCGGCCAGGGGTGACTAGTTGGATTTTTGATGCCACGGCCGCAGGGCACTATATAAAAGTGACCCCCGGCTGTGGCATTATCTGTCCAGCTAGTGGAGCCCGGTGCTGGTTTTAGAAATACGGGGGACCCCTACTCTTTTTGTCCCCCATATTTTTGGAACCAGGACCAGGCGCAGAGCCCGATGCTGGTTGCTTAAATATGGGGGAACCCCTGTCATTTTTTCCCCCATATTTCTGCAACCAGGGTCGGCTCAAAGAGCCCGAGGCTGGTTATGCTTAGGAGGGGGGACCCCACGCATTTTTTTTTCCGAAAATAACCACTTTCCCACCCCTTCCCACTGATATACATGCACGGATCTCATGGATCCGTGCATGCCTATCCAATCACGGGGAAAAAAAAGCAGGTCTGGTTTTTTTAGCACTTTTTTACGAGTTGTAATTTTTCACGGCAGTGTTTTTTTTTTGTTGCTTTGCACTTCTTAGTAAATTACCGAGATTCATACTTAAACAGCCGCGTTTTGACCGATGGTGTATTCATTCTGAATTTTTTTCTTGGACTTCCAAAAAATTACGAATGCCCTCATCACTGCCGTGATTTGAGTTTAGTAAATTACCGAGATGACACTTTGAAGAAAAAACGGCATCTCGGTCAAAATCGGGACCTTAGTAAATATACCCCAGTGTCTGACAATTTTCAATGTGCAAAAAGTAATTAGAACAATTAACAATATGTTGCAGTATTCTTTCTTTATGATAACTGGAAAAGATTTTACATGCAGTGGGAACCACCAGATTTATGTTGGTGCCTAAAAGAGAAAGTTACGTAGATTCATGCTCATTCATTACACACTTGCATTGTTAACATTTTAATACTCTGAATAAAGATACAGTAGGTCTAACCATGTGAAGGTTATAAGACAGCATCTAGCCACAGTGCTAGAATAGAGTTTTTTCAGGTATCCAGAGTTCATGCTCTGATGATTTTTCTGTGGGAATTGGTAGGATGCTTCTTAACAAAATAAAACAGATGAATTTACTAAAGATAAATAAGGAAATCCAGAGGTACTTTAGGAACAGAGTTTAAAAAAAATTCCTTGGTCTAGAATCCTACTGAAATTCTACTGCATTGACTGGCTAGATAAATTCTCACCCCACATACTTTAAAATACTGTAGGTTACACTCTGACATCTTCACAGAGGAAACAAATAAATGTAAAATTAAACAATGCCTAAAATTAATTTCAGAAAGTTCTGCTTGACTGCAGGCATCAATATTGGGAAATTTTTACTTGTAAAGTCTTGCTTCATTGGATACCATTTACATAATTAATGGTGTTTTCTATAAATGCAAACAAATGGTTGCTTTCTGTAATCAGGCATTATAACATGATAAAGTTGCCTTAAGCCAGGCATGTCCAAACTGCGGCCCTCCAGCTGTTGAGAAACTACACATCCCAGCATGCCCTGACACAGCTTTAGCATTCTCTGACAGCAAAACTGTGTCAGGGCATGCTGCGATATGTAGTTTCACAACAGCTGGAGGCCCGCAGTTTGGACATGCCTGCCTTAAGCCATTTTGAGACTTCTAGGGACTTAGGGGAAAATGTATTAAGCCTGGAGAAGTGATAAAGCTGTGAAAAAGAAGTGATAAATGGAAGGTGATAATACACCAGCCAATCATTACAGGTTTGAAAAATGACAGTTAATAGCTGATTGGCTGGTGCATTATCACCTTCCATTTATCACTGCTTTATCACTTCTCCAGGCTTAATACATCTGCCACATTGTCACTTAACCATTTATTGATGTAAAAAGTATTTTCTGAACTGCATCATAATATAATGCAAACAATAAGATTGTTTGCAAGTGAGTCCATCCAGAAAGTTACAAACCGATACAATTATTTAAGTGTGACAGCTAAGTGTGACAGCTACTGGGCAATAATTCTTCTACCAGAATAAGCCATCAGGAATACACTGTACATATTTATTTCCAAAAGTGTTATACTGTACCAAAAAAATACAATATCAAATAAGCATATTACCTGCAGAGAACTTAAGTCTTTAAAAGCACCATTGGGGATATTTTGCACGTCATTGCTATGAATTAAAAGCATCTCCAGCTTCGAAAGTCCTGAGAAGGCATTTTCAGGTATGAACTGAATACTGTTGAACCTGTTGGAAACAGAAAATATTTTTTGGAAAATGCTGTACAGTATATATGCATTTCATTTGTGTTACAGCCAAAAGATGACCTCAGGCATGGAATGGTAGATTGTAAAACATGTATTAAAATGAGATCCAAGGGCATATACATATCATAATATTAATACCTACAGAATATATAAATGGTAGTAAAATATTAGCAGTTTTATAACAATGAGACTAACAATATAATTAGTCATTTTGACCTGTAAAACAACAATAACAGTTTTGAATTAAAGCTTCAAACCCATGAATATGTGTACTTCTTTTTTTTTAGCATAAATGTACCTGTAAAATGTTACATAGGGGAGATTTACTAAGCAGCAGTTTAGTATGTGCCTGTAGGTTTTCTCAGCCAAACCATTGTATCTTCTATCCCACAGTTCTGAGGCTGAAACCGCATCTGATATCCAAACCCATGTGTGATTTATATCTTATATGTATAATGTGGGGTGCCAAGGTAATTTAAGGTCAGCTTTTAGTTCTTAGAATTAAGTGTAATATATTGATTGATCTATAATTTTTAATTGTTAACTTATACAAATACACCATATATATTAAAAAGGTCCGCAACAGATAATGGAGATACAGTATCAAGCTCCTGAAAGCATAACTGTTTCAGAGCGTGTCCCCCCTAGCCAGTGCCACTAATAGATGGTGTTGGCTACAGGGGCCTGTGGGTCCTTCTCCATCACAGCTCCCATGTGCATGCACAGGCTGATAGCTTCTCATATTAACCTCAAGGTCAGGAACCCGGAAGTCAAGTCATCCTCGGGTCAGCATTGTATTATAGAGCTGTCCTGGCAATAAGAGGATAATACTTGCCAGCCGACTATACTGGAGATTAGTGTGCGAAAATGTTTGTTAATGATTGCATTATACAGTAAATATAATCATTAATACATCTTGCCCATAGTGTCATAAAGATGAACTAAAAAGAAAAATTAAATACAGTAAATAAATAATAAAAGCTATGCAATCTGTAGCCAAATACAGTAGTAAAGGGTAAAAAAAACTATACCAGTAAAGTCAAAATAAGTGACTGACAAGGCCAACATGTAACAAAACAGTGAAATGCTGACACAAACCAGGATAAAAACTCTTAGTGGGAATTCAATTAGGTGCACAATTGCAAAAGGAAATAAACTTGCACACTTTGCCTATACAGTCACAGACTTTGTCTTCATGCGCGCACATAGATTCGCACAATTCAATTAGAAATTACAATTTGCACTACTACTACTTGCACACTCCTTCCTAGACCCCCAAAGAGCAACAACTTCATTAGCAGAATCACATAGAATACTATTAGTGGGTATAAGGAAAGTACTGTAAAAGTCGCCAAATGGCTGATTTGTGCATAAAAAAAAAAAATTAAATCAAGTAAAAAGCTTACGAATTTCAGTAAACTACAAAAGAATGTAACAAAAAATGCAAAAAAAAAAGTGATTTGGGGGTAATTTGAGGCTAATTTTCATTTTTTTATCTAAAAAAATGTTAAAAAGCAATTATTATTCATTGAAATTAATACAATTAAATTTGGGGTGCCTAAACTAACAAAACAGTTGATTTAGGGGTACTTTGAGCCCATTTAGTGGTTTGGTTTTCTTTACCCCAAAAATGACATGTAGTAAATGGCCTAATTAAGCTTCTTGAACACTTCCAAATGCCTAATTAGTCATGGGGGTGGGAAGGGGGGGGGGGGGGTCCAAGGGGCTCTGATGCAAGTCCCAGACATTTTAACCTTGAAATATAGATTTGCCACATCTTTTTACCTACTTTGGGGGGGGGGGGGGGGGGGGGTGCGGACAAAAACAAGCAAACTGAGAGTTTGGAATTGACTTGCAAATGTAATTTGCAATGCGAAATTGCAGTGAATTTGACAAGTAGGACCAAACTCTCACCTAATTAAATCCCTCCCTTATAATCAAATAGCTCACTTCAGGGGCATAGTCTTTAGCATTATAAGATTTTTAGTTGAACATCTGCGAACCACTAATGAGGATAGATAACTATCCCCCACTATCTTGCAGTTCCAGTCATTTACAGTAGTTTAAATATACCATCATGCAGCAAATTGAAAGGTTAAGTCTTAGTTGCAGGAGCACACCCTGAAAACATTTCTATTGGCTGCGTGTAACAAAGGGGGGAGATGTATTAGACCTTCTAAAGAGTGAAGTGGATAAGTGAGGTACCCATAGCAACCAATTAACTTCTGCCTATAACGTTACAGAAAGTACTTATAAGGGTTAGCTACAGTAGAATCTGATCGGCTGGTATGGGCAAACTCTCCACTGGTCCACTTTTTCACTTGTTATGTGGTTTGATACAGCTCCTTCGTAGATACAAAATTTGTTTATACATATTATATATTTATTGTACATGGGTATGTAATTGCAACTTTGATTACTCATTTGGCTCTCTCCAAACCTGCAAAGATACCTACTGTACGTCAGTTTGCCTAATAATGACACATTCTCCCTTTCAATCTTTAGTAAATGACACACTGAAAGTAGCTCAGTTGTGTTGAATCCCATGGAGACCCAGGTGAGTCCTGTCCAGTCTAGAAATTCCCAAGCACTATGTGTGGACACATTTGTGTACTATGGTTCCACACTAGCGGGCAGATTTAGCAAAACTTGGAGAGAGATAAAGTACTAATCATTCAGCTCCTGTCATTTTACAGACTGTGTTTCATTCATTTCCCCTAAACTTATTTATGCATCATAATTTATTAGCGCTTTCATTTGTATGTTGATTACATGTTTAACTAGGAAAACTAACACGTTGGAGATACCCAATGGACTTAATATATTCACTTTTAATTTAAATCTGGATGAGTTCAGATTTATGTAAATAAAACAAAGTATCATACAAACCCTAAATTTATTCTTTCCACATGCTTAGGTATTCTTGTTGGAACTGTTGCTAGAGATCGAAAAGTGCAATGGACTTCAGAATTGACATAGCAGGCACATGGGTGAGGACAGGACAAGGAGCTGTGTGGAAGCCTCAAGAATATAACAATTGCCGGCAACAACCATAAATGTGTCTTGTAATACATTCTGGTTAATGTCTTCATCTTTGCTCCTGTAGAAAAACAAAACAAAACCTATTTTGACATATTTTTATAATTAGTGACTAATATTACAGAGCTATAGAAAACCAAATAGTAGTAAACAACATGTCACACAAAAGTTTGCTCAAATTACCTAGAGAGGTCATAATATGTCAATCATTCCCAAAAGAAACTTCTTTACCATGGCATACTGAGAGTTAGTAACTCCAGTGGCATCACAAGCTGGGTGTGGTCTGCACCCAGGTGTCACCCTAGAAAGGGGTGACACCAAAGTGCCAACTCTTCTGCAGTGACAGGAGCCAAGTGCTGCAGTGTGATAATTACCTGCAGCTCTCAGCTCCTGTCACACATGAAGAGCCGGCACTGCACTCAGCCCAGTCTCCGGGGGTAGCCAGCATCTCCGGGTATGCTGGACACACCCCCAGAGTGAAGAAATGGAGGTCCCCGCAAGGCCACGCTCCCTTTTGTTAGGCCATGTCCCTTTGTAATATTTATTCTGACAGATGGAACTACAGGTACCAGCGGGTCCTTCAATGCCTCACATTCTTGTACTTGTGGTTCTCCAAGTATCAGCATGTGTGGGAGGTTTGCTGAGACCTGTACACACGTAAAAGACAATATTTATTAATTTTACACAATGGCTGTCAGCCTGGCACCCACAGCCCACAGGACCGGCCCAATGGATGGTTACGCTTTTTTTTTTTTTTTTTTTTGGCCAGGGAGTGTGTGTGAAGGGGGGGGGGGGGGAGACGGTAGATTTTTTAATTTCTTTTTACTATTTCAGCACTTTTACAGATGGAAGCATGTATGATTCTTAATGATCTGTACATGCTTCTGTCAAACTCACATACTGTAATGAAACTCACATTGTATTGTGCGAGTTTTCATTCTAGAAAACTCATACACACTCGCACAATGTAATAGCCTCAAGCTTAGAAACTCGCAGGCTATTACATTGGGTAAGTTTTGGGACAAACTCGCACCTTCTAATGTGCTAGTAGGTGTGGGTTTTATCCCGCAAAAAAACTTACATTACATCCCACCTCCTATCTATTTTTAAACAGCACCTTCCAGTGTATCACTGGTAATAGCATTCATTGGCAGCTCCAGGTAACGTCTATTTAGCAAGGCCAGCATGGCAACAGCAGAGAACTCCATTTTTCCTTAGCCAAATATATTAACAAATATTTTTGTTTTCTATTTTCTTTATAAATGTTCCTATTTCTTTTCTGTAGCATGTGCAGCTGGAAGTCCAAGTATATGGAGTATACCTGTGGCCGGTGCCATTTCCCCTGTGAAATCTTTGGGAAGATGGCGGTGCATGTTGAAAGCAAAGACTCTGGCAATATGTCAGAGTCTTTGCTCTCTAGTGGCCAGCATCATCTTCCCAAATATCACTGGGAAGATGGCGCTGGCCGGGGAGGGGGGACCGGCTTCCTGATCATGTAAGGTAGGAAGCGTGTGCCCCCATGGAATTATTCCATTTTTTAAAATTATTTAATATTAACCGGCATCATCACACCCACTTTATTAGCCACACACCCTCCCTACCAGGGCCCCGCGTGGCTCTCTACACCCCTGCTAGTCACATAACTGCCACAGAATTGTGCAACCAATAAACATAATGGATGCGGAATTTCATGCGAGTCTGGCCAGATTTTAAAAGCAGCAATCATTTACTTGGCATAACCAGGTTGGTTTTGCCATGTAAACAATTGCAGCTTTAAAAATCCATCCACACTCGCACAAAATGCTGCTGCTTCTTGCAGGATATTACATGATTTAGCCATATGTGTGAGTTCTGGGGCATTGTTCCCAATCAATTTGTTTGACACATCCAATGCTTTTGGATTAACTGAAACTCAAAATTTTGAACAGGACCCACAAGTGGATTTATTTCCAAGTGTAAAAGGGCTGTGGAGTATGCTGGTGCTATATAAATAGATGCTAATATATACTGTGCTATCACTTTTACTGCTATTTTGTTATGGAGTCAGTGACTAAAACTTTTGGCATTTTTTTCCACTCGGTTTATCATCAGAATTCATTATAAGGTGCATGCCGCACACATTTTGTAGCAGTGTGTTGAGGATAAAGGTTACATTGCTGGAAATGACAGCTGTGTACCTTTCATAGGATTGGAATGTTAAATGGGGATAATAGGAGCCTGCTGTCATATTAGATCTGATGCTTTTATTTTTCCTAAATGCAGAGATGAAATTGAGCCATTCATTTTGAAAGCTAGAAACAATTGTTCTGAGCCTATAACACATTTTGGAAAGACAATTTCTATTAAACCTTAGACATCAGCGTTATTCGTAAACAAACTGTTGCCAGGAGATAATTCCTAAAAGTACGTTTTCCAAATTACTTTGTCAGAGAGCCGTAATATGAGATCTCTTGGCAGAACACAATATATTGATGGGTATATAAAACATGTCAAATATTGTAGCTTTGACAGCAGAGACCTTAATGTACTACAGGTAAATCCAAATACTAGAGTTTTCCAGAAAAGACCCATTATATTCTTTTCTCAAGTGAGGCTAATGATTATCTTATGTTACTCCTTTCCTCCACTTCAAATATTATAATAATGATATTTTGCCAGAAGTACTGTATCTGCTGTTAATGCACAATATGAAATATATAGAGGGGCAATCTGACTAATCATCTGACAGCAATTTGAGCCTTTCAGTGCAATGCAATTTTGGAAGAGTTTAATGTTTTGAAGTATGATTTTGAACTGATCTCCAAGCTGCAGCTTGGCTCTGCCTCATCACATACTGTAATAGTACCAAGCCACAATCACTTACATCTGCTCAATCCCAAAATATCAAAAACGGATTAGCTTTAATTATCTCCAGCAATCTCATACATTTACCTAAACGATATTCACATTCCTTTTTACCTCTGTTCTTGGATGTAATTACAGAATTTGGATAGATGCTATAGGGGCCTGGCGTCGGAGATGGCCCATCAGGGAAGATGGAAAAGAGACTCTAGATGCTGCTCTGCTGTATGTGATGTAATCTATATTAAGATTAAGTAGGGGCTCATAGAGACTTCTGTTTTCAACTAAGATTTGCGCAGTAGGACACCTTACAGTAGCACACTGTAAGTTTAGGAGTACCCAGAAACACCCTGACGGCCACATTATTTTTTATGGAGGTGGGTAAGGAGAGGTATGAGAGAGCAATGATGGTGTTATAAGTAGGCATGCGAAAGGGCAAAGAGTGTGGCAATCAGAGAGATAATTAGGTTGGCAGTGAGGCATGAACAGAAATAACCAACTGGGTTGGAAGGGGCGCTCAAGCTGTAGCTCCAATTAATGTGTATTTAGCAGCTGTCTAGATAGGCTAGTCACACCTATAACATCATACATACAAACAAGAAAAACAGAAATGAGACAGCGCTGACTGAGATGGATTGTCGATAAAATTACAATAATATTTAATGAATTAAAATTACAATAAAATATTTAAATGAAATAGGTCTCACTGCACTAATGAGCTTATAGTCACCATACATTTAGATTAATCACTTGCCGCTTGATCCAATGTCCCCAGGGGACCCGCACAATTAGAATGTCCCTTATCCTGGGGTTGTTGCACAATCCTTTGATAAAGCAGCAGTTAGCTGTGAAACACGTCAGGTGTGAGCCTGTGTCACCTTTTCACTGACTATTTATCACCGCTTGGACCTCTGTGGACTCTGCCAAAAAAGCGCTGTTATTTGTACCCACATCCATATAACAAGGACTGAACATCATCACAACTACGCACTACTGGTGAGGATTTTCCTGTTGTATTGCCACACTACTGGGACAGTTATTCCTCCAGCGTTGTTATTACAAGCATTCGGCCCAGGGGATTGTGCAACAACCCCAGGATAAGGGGCATTCTAATTGTGCGGGTCCCCTGGGGACATTGGATCAAGCGGCAAGTGATTAATCTATATGTATGGTGACTATAAGCTCATTAGTGCAGTGAGACCTATTTCATTTAAATATTTTATTGTAATTTTAATTAATTAAATATTATTGTAATTTTATCGACAATCCATCTCAGTCAGCACTGTCTCATTTCTGTTTTTCTTGTTGGCAGTGAGGCATGACTGGAGTATGACAGGGGATGGAATTATAATAAATAAATATAATAGTGTTAAACTATAGGTTTTTATTAGAACCACATATATGGAAATCACCCCTGCCTTTGTAACAGCCAGAAGAGGCAAACTTTATGAATGTCCAGGCTACTTAGAATTCAAAGACAGCTATTCCAACCAAGATGAGACGAGAAGTATGTCCTCCTGCTGCTTTTATGTGCAGTTTCCTGTATTTAAGAAACAAATTAAGTTACAGGTAATTTCCAACCATTACCCTGAATGCAGTCCATGTGGGTAGTTTTGCTGCCTGCACCCATAGTTTCACAGTAAAAGTCATGATGAGTTTTAGTGGGAGTGTGTATGGTACTGTATATTGTGCATACTGCAGCACATACCATGCTCTGTAATATACAGGTGTGTCCTCATACATCTTGCCTCAGTACACCACGTAGTGGGAGATGCCTGGCATGAGTGAGCCGACAGGTCCTGTGCAACTCCATTAGCACTGGGCGTCTTTTTTGACAAAAATGCATCTTATTCTCCAAGCTATGTGAATAGGACGCACAAGCAGAATCTGTTGATTAAAATTATACTGTATGTGGCATACATATATTCTGTGTGCGTCTGCGGCTGTATCTGCATATGAAATTGTATGTTACAGTGCTTTCTAGGAAAACAGTCACACACAAAATGTAGGCATGCCGCATATCATTGTAATCAGTATAAGCTGCTTGCGCATCCTATTCGCAAAATTTACTGAGTCACTCCATGACATGGCATGACAAGAAGGGCTCTTTAACATGCAGGGAGGCTAGATACTGTATAGGTGCAACCCTTTAAAGGGGTAGACAGGGGAGGATTGGTCATAGGGCTCACCAGGAAGATTCCTGGTAGGGCAACGTGTCTATGGGGTCTGCTTTGTGGATTGTCATGTGGCCCTACTCCCCACATGACAGGCAGCCAACCACACTCAGTACACTGCATTGTCCCCATTCATTCTACTATTCCATTTCTGCAGTACAGCAACTCTGCCACCCAGTGATGCTGCCATGACTACACAAAATGTTATACCTCTTGTGCTGCCTAGAGACCCTATTCACGTTGGATTGCTGAGTCTGCTAAAAAGCAGAATCTGCAATAGTTTCCATCGTATGCTGGTAGCCATCCTGCATGCTACCCATCTCCAAGGGGCTGTGACCGCAACGTAATTGTGATCTTGCTGCAATTACATTGCGGTCACAGCAACCGTGGATGCTCCCTGCCATCACTGCCCGACTGTGAAGGCAGATGGCCCGGGCTGTGAAGGCAGACAGCCCGTCACCATTTTTTCCATCAATCAAGGTCAATCCTCCTGGATGCGATCACACTTTGCTAGTCGTGCATGCGCTGTGCGAACACAGCACATGCGCAGTAGTACAAAAATCGCTCGATTGCGATCCTTGTACTATAGCGAACCAACCTGAATAGGCCACTTCTACAAAATTTAACAGGGTCACTTTTTGTTCCGAATCCGCCCCGGTCTCAGACCTAGCTGCAGTAATATCCTAATAAAGGGCCGAATTCAGTAAGGATTGCAAGTCCGTCCAGCTTGCTGACCGACACAACAAGCAGAAATTGCGAATGCATAGCAATTTCTGCTTGTTAACAGAAACTAAAAATGGCGCCTGCCAGCGCAGCTTAGCTGCGCCCACAAGAGTCCAGCCGCCATGTTCTTGAACACGGTGGCTGCAGGTGACATCACGCAGCTATCGTAATCATGCCCCCAAAACACCCACGTTTGCCCGCCTCTCTGTGCTTCACCGCCCCCGCAACGCTCTGTCTCCTCCCTCGAAGCAGAGCACTGCCCCCGCCCCGCGATCACATTTTCGGTGGCCCCCACTGAAAATGTGGCACATGCGCAGGACGGGTGCTGTGCATGTGCCCGCATGTTTTTCTCAATATTTGCGGTTGGATCCAACTGCACACTGCAATCCAACCTGAATTAGGCCCAAAAGTCCACTGTTTTCTTGTGAAAATGTATCAGGCACAATTGAATTCCCCCTAGTGCCTTTGTCTGGGGTGTCTCAGATAGAGTGGGAGAGAATGGGATCATACTTTGATTATTGCCCATGACCTGCACTTATGATAAACTGATACAGTCTGCATAAAGGGCCTAATTCAGTAAGGATTGCATGCTGGGGGCTGCCCAGCATGCTGGTCCGCGCCTCCCCCCGTTCAACAAGCAGAAATTGCGAACGCATTGCAATTTCTACTTGTTAGCAGAAACTGAGGATAGTTCTTGCCTGCAGGAGGCCCGCCGCCATGTTTTCGATCGCTGCGGCTGCGTGTGATGTCACACAGCTGCTGTGATCACGCCCCTCATTCACGCCACACCGTCCCTATTTGGTTGCTCCCGCCCCCGCAACGCTCCATTTCCGCCCTTGAAACTGAGAGTACAGTATATGATGAATTGAATGGTAAGTGTTAGGCTCGGTTGGCCACAATAACCTGAAGGTGTTTAAAAAACAAAAGCAAAAATACTTTGAGGCTTATTTATTAAACACATATTGCTGGAAATCCCCATAAAAACTGTCATTTTATGGGGATAGCCGCAAAATGTAAGTATCCTCATAAGGAATTACAGGTTGAGTATCCCTTATCCAAAATGCTTGGGACCAGAGGTATATTGGATATCGGATTTTTCCGTATTTTGGAATAATTGCATACCATAATGATATATCATGGTGATGGGACCTAAGTCTAAGCACAGAATGTATTTATGTTACATATACACATTATACACACAGCCTGAAGGTACTTTTAGACAATATTTTTTATAACTTTGTGCATTAAACAAAGTGTGTGTACATTCACACAATTCAGTTATGTTTCATATACACCTTATACACACAGCCTAAAGGTCATTTAATACAATATTTTTAATAACTTTGTGTATTAAACAAAGTTTGTGTACATTGAGCCATCAAAAAACAAAGGTTTCACTATCTCACTCTCACTCAAAAAAGTCCGTATTTCGGAATATTGCGTATTTCGGAATATTTGGATATGGGATACTCAACCTGTATATGAATTTCCAACTACAACAGTACCCCCATAGGTTTCTATGGAGGCTTCTATATTGTGAGATTTATCAAGCTCCAGAATGCACAGAATTCTGGAGCTTGGATCCATTAGCTAATGCCTTAAAATGGCATTAGTCATATTGCATAACTTACCTGGAGAGAAATCCTTATTACAAGCGCTGTATGTCCCACATCACAATGCAATCTGATCTCTGATCACTTTACTCTACACATTGCAAGGTTTCACTATCTCACTCTCACTCAAAAAAGTCCGTATTTCGGAATATTCCGTATTTCGGAATATTTGGATATGGGATACTCAACCTGTATATGAATTTCCAACTACAACAGTACCCCCATAGGTTTCTATGGAGGCTTCTATATTGTGAGATTTATCAAGCTCCAGAATGCACAGAATTCTGGAGCTTGGATCCATTAGCTAATGCCTTAAAATGGCATTAGTCATATTGTATAACTTACCTGGAGAGAAATCCTTATTACAAGCGCTGTATGTCCCACATCACAATGCAATCTGATCTCTGATCACTTTACTCTACACATTGCAAGGAGGGGTTCCCGCTGCTGTCCCTGCATGTGATTTTTAATTCATTCGGGCGGTAAAGAATTTATTATTGTCACTAATTACAGCAATAAGAAATTGAAAATGGGCCCATTTTTCACCATGCCAGTGCTGCTCCCTCTGCAATGTCCTACAGCAAAAGGGTCATCATAAATAGCCTAGTATATAGCTATGCACTAGCAGCAAATCTGTGGATTGAACACCTGAAAGAAATAGGGTGTGCTGTGCTGATTTTCAACCATTTCTGCAATATTTATCTACAGAGTAATACACAAAACAAAATATAGGTGTAGTCAAGCTCGGCTTGGCTGTAATGAGGCACACCCACAATCTGTTTGACGTGGGGAGTGTGTGCATATACATGCACTGCATATAATCGCGCACATGTCCCATGGACTTTCTATGATGTCATCGCGGGTGAGAATAGTCGCAGTCCGGCTTACATCACATGTGCCCGTGCCACAAGATGAATGAACTTGGCTACATCTGTAGATGGCACGTGAGTATAAATAGGCAATTTTAATATAAAAAAAAAATATTAAAAACAATTTTAGAAAATAAATAAATAAACAGCTGAAAATATTTAATCCATGGGATAAATAAACATAAAATGCAATATTTAATAATGCAATGTACATCTCCAGGTAAACAGTTAAGTGATAATAAAACAGGTGCATCTGTCTGATCTCAGTCTCCAAGGGCTCTATTTAGGGAATTAATCTTTACATTAAAAATGCGGAAATGAGCATATACACATTTTTATCAAGACTCCGCTATTCAGCAAAGGTTAATGGCAGTTAGCTTCTCTGTTAATACCCATCTTGCTGTGAATCGCAATCTATTGTGCTTTAGCGTTTTATGCTATTCAGCAACCATAACTACACAAAAATTCCTGATAAAAGTTTACTTTATATAACGCCATTTCAGTGTGGCGTTATATGAAGAAAATCCTTAAATTTCATGAAAATTGCAGCAATAAAGGCATCAGTCCCTGCAGGATCTTGAAACAAGCCGTAAGTGTATGTCTGGCTCCAGCCTCCAAACAGTGTCTAAATTAGTGATGTGCACCGGACATTTTTCGGGTTTTGTGTTTTGGTTTTGGATTCGGTTCCGCGGCCGTGTTTTGGATACGGACACGTTTTGGCAAAACCTCCCTGAAATTTTTTTGGCGGATTCGGTGTGTTTTGGATTCGGGTGTTTTTTTACAAAAACCCTCAAAAACAGCTTAAATTATAGAATTTGGGGGTCATTTTGATCCCATAGTATTATTAACCTCAATAACCATAATTTCCACTCATTTCCAGTCTATTCTGAACACCTCACACCTCACAATATTATTTTTAGTCCTAAAATTTGCACCGAGGTCGCTGGATGACTAAGCTAAAGGTGGGTACACACTAATAGATATATCTGCAGATCAATTGATCTGCAGATATATCTATGGATGGATCGGGCAGTGTGATCAGCATACACACTGCCCGATCCGTCGGGGACTGACTTCATGAACTGGAAGGGCGTGTACACACGCCCGCCCAGTTCAGCTGTCAATCACCGCCGGCCGCCGCAGCATGTGTACGGGCGGTCGGCCGACCGCCCCATACACACACAGCGACGCGCCAATATATCGGTAGATATATTGGCCGTCGGCTGTGCTGCGCGGCCGACGCGATACGTCTGTGAACGATGGAGTGTGTGAATACACTGGCCGACGGTCCCGCGATATATCGGCAGTTTAAGAGAACGTTCGATATATCGACCAGTGTGTACGAGCCTTAAGCGACCCAAGTGGCCGACACAAACACCTGGCCCATCTAGGAGTGGCACTGCAGTGTCAGACAGGATGGCACTTAAAAAAATAGTCCCCAAACAGCACATGATGCAAAGAAAAAAAGAGGTGCACCAAGGTCGCTGGATGGCTAAGCTAAGTGACCCAAGTGGCCGGCACAAACACCTGGCCCATCTAGGAGTGGCACTGCAGTGTCAGACAGGATGGCAGATTTAAAAAAATAGTCCCCAAACAGCACATGATGCAAAGAAAAAAAGAGGTGCAATGAGGTAGCTGTGTGACTAAGCTAAATGACCCAAGTGGCCGATACAAACACCTGGCCCATCTAGGAGTGGCACTGCAGTGTCAGACAGGATGGCAGATTTAAAAAATAGTCCCCAAACAGCACATGATGCAAAGAAAAAAAGAGGTGCAATGAGGTAGCTGTGTGGCTAAGCTAAGCGACCCAAGTGGCTGACACAAACACCTGGCCCATCTAGGAGTGGCACTGCAGTTTTCTAGTGAGAGGATGAGTGCTTCCATCCTCATTTGAATCTGAACCACTAGCCATGAACATAGGCCAGGGCCTCAGCCATTCCTTGCCACTCCGTGTCGTAAATGGCATATTGGCAAGTTTACGCTTATCATCAGACGATTTTAATTTTGATTTTTGGATCATTTTACCTAACTTTTGTTTTTTGGATTTTACATGCTCTCTACTATGACATTGGGCATCGGCCTTGGCAGACGACGTTGATGGCATTTCATCGTCTCGGCCATGACTAGTGGCAGCAGCTTCAGCACGAGGTGGAAGTGGATCTTGATCTTTCCTATTTTACCCTCCACATTTTTGTTCTCCATTTTTTAATGTGTGGAATTATATGCCAGTAATATATCAATAGCAATGGCCTACTGTACCGTACTGCTATATATTATATACTGGTGGTCAGCACAATTATGCACTGTCCTCCTACTATATATACTGCGCACAACTTAAATGCCCCACGGGTATGGATGGATAGTATACTTGACGACACAGAGGTAGGTAGAGCAGTGGACTACTGTACCGTACTGCTATATATTATATACTGGTGGTCAGCACATTTATGCACTGTCCTCCTACTACATATACTGCGCACAACTTAAATGCACCACAGGTACGGATGGATAGTATACTTGACAACACAGAGGTAGGTAGAGCAGTGGACTACTGTACCAGACTGCTATATATTATATACTGGTGGTCAGCAAAATTATGCACTGTCCTCCTACTATATATACTGCGCACAACTTAAATGCGCCACAGGTATGGATGGATAGTATACTTGACGACACAGAGGTAGGTAGGGCAGTGGACTACTGTACTGTACTGATATAATACTGGTGGTCACTGGTCAGCAAAATTCTGCACTGTCCTCCTACTATATACTACAATGCAGCACAGATATGGAGCGTTTTTCAGGCAGAGAACGTAGATATTTTCAGCA